>NC_083354.1:6685546-7310546 GCF_030254825.1 Meriones unguiculatus
CCACCAGAGGTCTTCAGCACCAACTCAGCATCAGAGCCCACTTGTCAAGCAGATTCCCATCTCTGGATGCCTTTGGAGCCATGTGGGATGCTCATAAGATGCATGTGCATTCCCAAGCTTCAGTATGGGAGAACATACAGATGTAATATGCAGTGAGCCTCTACAAAAAGTAAAGTTACTCAAAGTTTCCTGGATGCATTTCTTGTGATATGGCCAAGTACGTGAGTCAATTTCAGGTGAGCAGCAGTTGGGCAAAGAAGGAAGAGCTTTCAGGACAGCAGAAAGGCAAACCAAGGCATGGGCATTCCTGGGCCTGGGTACATAGCATTTCCTCAGGTAGACATGGCCATAAGGCATCACAAATGTGGCAGTTTAAACCAGTCCCAATTTAAACCAGTCCTGTCCTTTCCTGCAGTGTCTCATCCTCAGGCTTATTGTGCAAACTGGTTATTTCCAAAGAGTAGGAACTCTGCTCCATTCCTGCCTCTGTGCTGACCAAGTTTTATCCTGGACACAGTTCTGACTGAACACTGGGTACACAGCAGGGTTTAGCATGATTTGACTGTGTTCACGTGTGAGAGAATTCTCGAATTTTAAGTAATATTTTACAGCTCCAGATGCCATTTGTTGATTAACAGCTGAGGTGCATGATCTTACAAACCTCAGTGTCACTGCTTCTGGCAAAATTCCCGTTAGCTTTCTAAATACATTATCATACTGTTTCATGCAGGTGTTTGGGTTCCTAATTCTATGACAAATCTTGTTTGGTTATTTTCTAAGAAACACGGTTAAAAGTCTGCAAGTGAAACAATGGCTGCGGGAACGAGTTTCCCACTGCTTTCATTTTCACAAAGCCTTTAAGAAAGAGTCGTGGCACTGCACCTGCCATGCATGGCATTTTAGTGACAGTTTTGTCATGTCTGACCTCCCTGGGATATTACAAAAGTATGACTACATATATAAATGACTTGGAAAGGTTGTTTATTATAAAGGTAGGTCAAGGCTATTTAGAGAATAGATGTTTATACTAGAAATCCCTTTAAAGTTAATTCAAACATTAGCCCGTTCCTTCTTTATTTGACACCATTCTAAACATAAAGGATTTTAGGAAAGAATTATCTAACACACATGCTCCTTTGCATGTACGTTTAGAAATTGTAAAGCCTAGGGTTTTTTTTTTTTTCTTTCTGACACACAAAAACTCCATTCCCAAATGCCAAGCTCCAATCAGCGGTTTCTTACTGACATTTATCAGTTCTCCCAGCAGGTTTGTACTAACAGAGTGGTACAAATCTCTTCCAGGTGATCAAACAAACTCCCCCTTTTAAATTAATGACCAGGGAAGGGTTCAGTGAGCTGTAAGCTCCAGGAACTTTTATTGGTTGGGTGTTTCAGATGCCCCATCCAAATCTCACAAGCAAAAAATGTCAACTTTTCACCCCGAAGCCAGCCTTTTCTGCACACACATGACGCTGGCCACATCTACAGACCGCACGCCATGTAAACTGGCAACAGATCGTTTTCCAAAGTGATTGTACAAGTTTGCACTCCCATCAGCAATAGACACACTGACTCTACTACGACACATGCTAGTGTGGAGGGGTGAAACCTCCCAGGGCCTCACCTGTAGACAAAACTATAGGTCATCAAGGACCTTTGAGAAAGAAAGAATTAGTCTTTCTCAGGGATGAACCCCTTAATTGGCTATCCAATTAAACATAGTCAGACGACTTGAAATTATATACATATACTAAATGGACTCAGCAGGTTGCATTTGCACATACCCCCCCCCCCCCCAATAGTAATCAGAGAAAAAGAGGCCATGAATTTGAGAGGGACTGTGTGGGTATATGGAGAGATATCAGATGGAAGAAAGGGAAAAAGGAAACTATGTGATTATGTTTTATTTAAATCTAAAAATTTAAAATATTACTGGCAACCCTTTCACCATCTTTAAATATTTAAATACACGGTTGGCCTAGTGCTGGCCATTAAGAAGTTCTTTGTTAATTAGATGAGCTTACAAGTGCCTTGTATCTCAGACTTGTACTTCCTGAGGAGATATTTGGTACATAACTAAGAATTTGTAGATAAATCTGAAACCTAAAATTCTAACAAACATTTGTAATGTTTTAGAATCTTGTCACAGTAGATAATTTTACCGATATAAGTGGGAAGTTTTAAGTGTGGCTTGTGGTCTATTGATCAGTGCAGTTAGCAGGGGCAGTACCAGTGTGGACTTCTAAGGCAGCTTCAGGCATGGGCGTCTGCTTGCATGCTCCCTACTTGCTGATGGGGTGCTTGTCACATCTCACTGCCAATGCAATTTCCTTTCGCTCCTCAACCCCTGAATCACTCAGATGGACTGTCTGTTTATTATCCATATCAAATAGCACTGTGAGTTATTTGTGCTCTTCCACTGGAGTGAATCAAGCCATAAAACATGTGGAGAAAGAGAAAAGGGAGCTGAGAGCAGCTGGCTGCACAGTTCCTGCTTCTTGTGGCTTCTATTTGAGGTACTTAACGTAAGCACCGCATGGGTCAAGGACCAGCAATAACTGGAAAGAATCCAGGCTCTTGCAGTATCTCCTGAGATTCCTTCACATTAGGAGCAGAACCTGAAGGACAGTAAGCATTCCCGTGGTCATCCTGCTCCCCCCCGCTTTTTTTATTTTCAATGACAAATGTTTGCAAAGCTGGATCAAAGCAATGTACAGAAATGAATGAATGAATGAATGAATGAATGAATGAATAAAAGCTGTGACTTCTGGGCTTCACTAGTGCATTCTGTGTGATTTTTAATCAGTTGAATAAATTTTTCTGGACCTCACCTTGAGGTGACAGTTATCTTCTCCATGCCTCAGGATTACACATTCAGTGGCTATTTCCTAATATTGCCCTCTGGGAAGACAACAAAGGGCAAAGAAGTAAATGCTTTGATCTCATTCTTCTGAGAGGACACAGGGTTAAAATCATTTCAATTTTTGAATTAAGAAAATTCTTAATTTTGACTCTGGATTGAACAAATCTGCTAGTTTCTTTGCTGTCACAGCATTCTTAGGATGTTTTCACTGTCTACAGGAGCATCACGGGGAAGATCTCAATAGGCTTAAATAGCTTAGGCTTTTCTCTATTATTGAGAGAAGTCTCTATAGAAGAGATACAGATGATCCACAGGTGGGTTTCCCTATCATAGCTCAAAGAGAACCTTCCCCTTTCATTTCTTCCTTTTCCCTTTCTATCCATCCACTCACCGGGATGTGCATCTGTCTATTATCTGTCTGATCTATCCCCTGTCTACCTCACTGGCCACTTACCCAGCTCTCAAAGCTTTACATGTTCTAACACAGGCTTCTTGTCTCTCTGTCTGCTTTCCAGAGTTCTCCAAGCCTCTGCTTTCCCTGGCAGCATTCCCATTCCACTCTGTTGGGCTTTCTACAACACTGGGCTCCTTCAATACGTAACACCTGAACTTTTCAGAGTTTTCAAAATTCTTAAAGTGGTTTTTGTTTCTGACAGTTTTACTTCAGATTAGATTTCTCTAAATGAGAAATTTATTAGTTTTTCTCCATTCTGGTGATCAGAGAATTCCATATTGTCCCATTGTGGTGTCCTAGTGTCTTTAAGTACCAATCTCTAAGTTGTAGCATTGGCTGACTGTTTTGGCTTTCATTGGTAACTTTGAAATATGTGAATACATGTCCACTCTGTGTTCCTGAGCACCTTCCTTTATGAGAGTGGATTTGTGTTTGTGGGTCCTGAGTTCTGAGATGCATACCAACCTTGCACAGTTCACCACTTACAATGGGAGATTGGGCTCCTTTGTAAACTCAGTTATGTTATGTAACTATGTTTTTGTTTTAACCCCAAATGTGAGATTCTCGTTGGGCTTTACTTTGTCCACAGCTGTTATTTGTCTCATGCTGGGCATGGCTTTTGCCAGTTGGTGATGGCCTTCCACCCTTCCACGTACTGCATGGAGAGGGGCATGGTCTAGGGTTTGGAGGATATAAATTGAGAGTCCAGAAAGAAAAAGCGTGGCCTGCAGTGTTGGCTTGCGGTGTGTAGCAGTTTGGAGAAACCAGAGAGACAGATGGTGTGGTGGTTTGGAGCAGAGAGCAGGAGAGAAATGCTTCTGGGCACAGCAGTTGAGAAGACTACTGTGTATGTCTGCTATTGACAGGGATTGGTATAGGCCTAAAAGAGCCCTTTGACCCTAATCAACTGGGAGAAGTAAAGGGACCCTTTTTTCCCACTAACCTTCTCTCTCCTACTTAGGGTTTGGAGGTTGGAAGGGTGGGTGAGGTTTAAACACCCTAAATAAAGTAGAGTTTTAAAAAAACGAGAGCTACAACCACTAGGCCCTTACAGCTGCTAATATGCAAGAGCTCTGCTCTTTCTGGTGTTTTGATCCATCAAAACGTTCAGGAACATTTTTTTTTTTTCAATCTACATTTCATTTTATTATTTTATTTTATTTTATTTTATTTTATTTTATTTTATTTTAAACAGGTTTTTTTTTCTTTTCTGTGTAGTCTTGGCTGTCCTGGACTTGCTTTGTAGACCAAGTTGGCCTCGAACTCACAGAGATTCATCTGCCTTTACCTTCCTGGGTGCTGGGAGTTCTGGTGTGCAAAACCGGTGTGCAAAACTGTGCCAGACCTTTTCAATCTAATTTTATTGAAGATATTACTGAATAGTTTTTTCATTTCTTCAAGTGCTTTTATTGCTCTTTTAAGTTTTCTTTTGTGTAAGCAGACTTGAGAATGTTACGGGTAATTTATTAGACACATTCTAGTGCCTACACATTGCCCCCAGGAATCTGTATGTTCATCTTTTCATCTTTGCTGTGTTTACACTTTTACTGGGTACTTTGTGGGTTCTTTCAAGCTGGACACTTGCGTCATTATGTAGTTGTAAATGTCTTAGATGATTTAACTAGCTCCCATATTTCCTTAATGGAATATCCTTTTTGTATATTTAAGTCTTTTGAGGGTCTTCTCTGATTGGCTTATTCTTCTAGTTTCCATTTCCTTGTCTTTTCCTACATTTCACATCACTTAAATTTTTCCCTCAACTCCTTCCAAACCAACCAAACCAAAAGTTGAATGTTTTATAACTTTGCATCAACTTTACTAGGGAAGATGTTTTGTTTTTCCTGAATGTTCTTTTATATACCATTCTGTGGAAGCTAATGAATCTTGTCACTCTGAGGATATTAATTGCAGGTTCTATGTACCATTTTTATTTTGCGAGTTTTGTTTTTAAGTAGTTATAATATTTTTTTCTGTTGATCCGTATAGACTATTCCCTATATTGTCTAATTTATGTTTTTCGTTTTTTAATTTATAGCCTTCACTCCTATTTTTTGAGTCAGGATGTGATATAGCCACTGCTGACTGACCTGAACTTCTGGTTCCCAGTATCTGTTTCCTTAGTGCTGGAATTACAGGTATGCATCACTATGCCCTGGCTATAGGTTATCTTAAATTATATGATAATAACTGCTTGACATCTTAAATATAAAATAAGACAGTATAAAGCCTTCTGGAAACTTGAAAAGTATGGAAAGGGCATACCAATTTTGTACGTATTGTGGAATGTATTTTTAGTGAGTGTTTGATATCTCAGTCTTAGATCTTTTCTGTTGAGCTGATCAGATTGTCTAAAGACATTTTTCACTTACTTTATTCAGTTTTATGTATTTAACTGGCAGAATTTTGGTATCAGAGGAAAGAAAAAGTTCTCTATATTTATTATATTAACGGTTGTTTGTTCAATATCTTTGTATTTGTGACATCTTTATAGGTAGGGAATGCTTGATACAACCTAAAAAGCCCACAAATACAATTTACAATCATGAAAAATAATTCCATTTTTTAACTAACTATGGTATCTGTAATAAAAAGACAGATGGAAAACATTAGTGAAGACATGGAGAAATTAATAATTTCATACGTTGCTCATATAGATGAAAAAACAGCTTCCTTAAAAGGATAAACATAATATTATCATAAGCCCCAGGAATTCTAATCCTGCTTACACACTCAGACAATGAAGCGTTGTTCATCTACTTGAAAATATGACACAAATATTCACAGCAGTATTCACCACAGCCAAAGATCAATGAAAGTAACCCAAACATCTACATGTCCACTGACGTAAGACAGGTTCTTTATGCCTCTAATAGTATAGATAAATAAGTATGTTCTATACCATTTGATAGCAAAAGGAAAAAAACCGGAGTATTTCTGTATGTGGTAGCATGGCTGAGCCTTCAGGATACCACATTGACTGAAAAAGATGATTAATAAATGGCACATGCTGTATTAATCAATTTATATAAAATTTCTATATTAAGTAAGTCTGTAGAGAAAGACTTATCTGAAGATTTGTTTTAAGGATGGAAGGTGTAGGATTGAGAAGGGTAGATAATAGATAGTTTTTTTTTGAAGTAAAAATGCTTTAAAATTGTGATATTCATACAGCTTTATGAGTGTTAAATTAGTTTCAATGGATAATTTGTATCGTACATGAATTGCATGTTAATAAATCTTTTAAAAATATACTCACCATCCTATGCCAAATAAAAATGAAATAGTAACATAGACATTTGGACAGAGAATGAAGGGCAGTATTATTGCTTTTTGCAAGGATTGCTTTCAAACCATTTTTATAATATTGATGTTACTTTTAATTCTTATCTAAAAAAATCATATTGGTACATCTTCTGTGCTTAAGTGTCTATGTTTAAATGCAGTTGCCTGTAGGCTTACCAAACTTACTTTATTTAGGGTTCTTAAACACCTTTACTTCCTTTCCAAATCACACACCTACCATAGGTAGGAGATTAGTAGGGAAAAGGGCTGCAGGCCTCTTTTATAGACTTCCTGCTGATTAGGGTCAATGAGTCTTTAGGGGATTACCAAACTCAGTCATTAGGATACCAGCAGTCCAGTCCAAAGGCCAACACCAAGTAGTAACATGAATCAGCATGACAAGTTAGCAAAAGCTGCAAGACTCAGTTGGATTGCCCCAAGAAGTTCTATGGAACATTTCTCTCTGCGAAGTGTCAAAGCACAAAAATCAGCACAGTAATATTGGTCCAAAAAGCAAAGCTGTTCTGGGAGCAAGGCTCTATATATCTCTTTTCCTCAACATCCACCCAGGAATGTTATCATCTGGCCAAAGTTAAATCCCTCAAACAAGACAGCTCACAAAAAAAAATCTCATGCCCTCTCATAAGCTAGCCTCCAGCAAAACATCACATGCCAGCTTACAGCAAAACATCACATGACAAAACTGTGTCATCAGTGAAGCCAGAAGCTTCTGCCTCAGTTGCCTCTTGAGCCTACATTACTGTTTCAGAGTTCTTCTTTCTCAGTGCATTTTAGTTGACCTTTTCTATTGGTCTTCTCTCTTGGAAACCTCTCATCTTTCAATCCAGGTAGAAATTATAGTGGAACAGTAGACTAGAACATATGTGATATGAAAACATGGAACACTGGAAGCTAAAGCTTTAATCCAGCATAGGGGAAAGGAATGGTAGGGGACAGGATAAATAAAACTAAGAATGTCTGAAGAAACCTTATGACACCCACCAGTTTTTAAGGTATTTAAACATTCTTAAAGAGTTGGGCATACCTGGTATTGGGGGGTTTGTTAGATAGCCTTTGGCTCTTAGAGGGAGCATTGTCAGCACAGATGAGAAATTCCATTTAAATTATAAATATAGTTTATACACAGATTTATGTTTCTTATAGATCTTCTTTTTGGGTAGATAGTTAATAGTATGATTTCTTGTAACATTTTCAGACGTTCTTACTTTTATTTTACTCTTCTGTCTCCTTTTTCTGTGTCCTCCCTTTCCTAGTTAGAGCTCCTCTACCTTTTACTTATTTCCATGATCAGCTCACAGGAACCCTACTAACCTTCTTTCTAGTGCTCTCCTTCCCTCCTCTCCTGGGAACTGTCCTCTTTTATTCTTCTGGTTTCTGCAATTACTCTAGGTCTTAGAGTCTAGAATATGTACTTATATCTGAAAATAGTAGGTGATTGGTACCATTTTCACAAGGGCAGCACTAGTTAGAGTCAATGGCTGAGAAATTTATTTGTTGACTTATTTCTATCAAGAAGTCAAGGGCTAAATTTGTTTGCCTTTCAAAATTCATGCTAACAGATCTCAATACTTGGGTCCTATATTTTTGTGTGTGTAGGGACTATGGTGTGTGCTCAGCTGTTCAGAGTTTTGTGGTTAGTATACAAGGAAAACACTCAAAGCAGATAGTTTAACTGAATGTTTTAATCCCCACTGTCTTTTGAAATTGAGATTTGGCTTAACAATTGCTTTATAATTGAATTGTAATTGAATATATTCTGACAGGATGTTGGTTGGAGGTTAACATCAAAATATAAATTATTAGCTAATTTATGAAAAGAAACATAAAAATTACTTCTCTCAGTTACCTTGGGAAAAAAAAACCTTAGAAAGGCTCACATGTTGCATAAATTAATATATTTAAGTTCTGAGTAATTAGATTTTGATTTTATCAAGTTCTCATTTCTTCTGGTTAGCAAGTTCTTTCTTAGCTGATAGTAGCTATTATTCTGTATTATATGTATAAAGCATTTTACATTTGTATTTTTTAAGATTATGGATATGATTTTTAGGTATTTATATACTTTCAGCATGAGAAGTGCCCCTGATTTTACTTTATGATAATGACAATACAGTGGACAGCTAATGTCCTAAGACTATAATTTGCAGCTATGTTTTGTAGTTCTTTTAAATTTCAAAAATTTTTTTTTTTGCTCTGGTCCACTTACAGAACCTTCTTATTTCCAGTAGTTTTAGACACTCAACTGTTATTATTTTGTGTTATTAGTATTTTGCCAGAATCGTGGCAAGTACATCAGTATATCACTTGGATGCCTGTTGCCTATGGAGGCCAGAAGAGCCCCTTGCCCCAAACTGTAGTTACATATGATGGTGAGTTGCCATGTGGGTGATGGAAATTAAATTTGGGTCTTTTGGAAGAGCAGCTAGTGCTCTTAAACAATGAACCATTTCTCCAGTCCTGATATCTACTATTATTTCCCTTGTATTTTCCATCAGTTTATATACTCTAATTCTAGAATTTACCCATGGTAGAACCAAATCTCCAACTGATTATATTCTGAGTAACACTTAACAATGTGCACCAAACATCTATTAGATGAGAAAAACAATTTAAATAGTTAGAATATTTAACTTAAAGAAAATTATGCAATAGAAAACTCATACAAGCTCATGTAGTGGCTCATGTAGAACCAAAGAGTCGTTTTATTTTATTTTGAAAAGATTAAGTATTATTAAAATAATAGTTGTGGATAAAAATGTGAAGTTAAGGACCAGTGATTATTTGTAATTCACAGAGGATAGATTGAGGATTCATTTTTATGTTTACTCTATTATAAAATAAAGCATTTTTCTAAAATGACTTTTTTAAGTGCTTATAATGAATAATGAAAGTCAAAATCTATATTTAGAATTGTTTGCCATTTGGTTGTCATTGAGAAAAATGCCTCATTTTGGTGTTGAGGGAGTTGAACAATGTTTGTTTAGTCACCTCCCTCTGCAGCCATTTATTATTGCTTCTATTGGGTTCTGGCTGTACATGAAGTCATTTCATGGGGAAAGTATCCTGAACAAATGAAACCCAGGCCCCGGAGGTCCTAAAGACGAGTTTTATGTACATTGCGCTCAGATCAAATTTCATGGCTCAGTATCCTACCTAAACTCTCTGTGGTCTACAAATAAACTGATTTTCTAAAATTAGCACCAAGCAGTTAATGCAGAGTTCTGCATAGGACAACTTCATAAACATTCATGTCTATGATGCCATGTGGAGGTAATTTTCTCACTTTCTACAATACATTTATTCTTGTAAATAATAATGTTCAATTACAAGCTTGTAGTAAACATCTGTGATGGTTACTGCATCTATGTATAAGGATAGGCATTAAAAAAACTTCATATCCAAATAGCTTTTCTTGACACCTTTATTAAAATTAAGATTCTGGTATTAAATATTTCATGACCTTCACTGCTACTATGTCACTATTATTTCTAGCCCACATACGGTTTTACTTGGCACGTGGCATATTTTAGTAAAATGATTCATGTTCTTAGATCTCCATGTTTCTCTTGTACATCTCCTGAGAAATTTGAATCAACAAATAATGCTGAATTGTTGAATGTCTCCAAAATGAGATATGGTGTATCTACTTAGTTCTATCATGTAACCCAACTGAGGAGCGCTTCTGAAAAGAACAGAAAGGAAACTGATAAATGCCAAATCAGGAGGTTGTAACTGTAGAAACCAATACATTCAGAGAACGTGGGGATCAGAGCATCATTTGAGGGAAACGGCAGAGAACATCTGAGAAAATACAGGGAATTTGGATGTGTAGCACCAGAGAGGTAGAAAATTGAAAAAAAAGTTTCCAAAATGCAGAATAAAGAGGGGTATGCTTGGTGGACTCAACGCATAAAAAAATCATTTCTATACAGAACACTTCATGCATGATGACTACAATATGCATGGTAAGACATATTGCCAATGGCACTGCTGTTCACCTGTCCTCTTAGTGGTACCTGACAATGTTCTCCTATGCTGGTGTCATATGGCTGTACCTTTGTGCTCTACCTTGGTGGATCCTGTGATTAATCATACTGTACTTTTGTTGCTTAGAGGGAGGTCCACGTGAAGACCCTGGAAGTTGTGATACTTTATATGGCAACGCTGACTGTGGTTGTGATTGAACTAAGCATGTCGACATGGGAAATCATATTGCATCATCTTCATGGGTCATATATATGTAAATTCACATATATGTATATGTACATACACATCATATATGTACATATACATGTACATACATATATTGTATATAAAATCATAATGTCCTTAAAAGTGGGAGACAACAAATTTGTGGCAGAAACAGGGCAGTGTGATGACTGAAGTGTCAGTCAAAGTGATGTGGTCACAGCTGAAGATGATGGCAGGCACTGAAGCTAGGGGAGGAAAGGAAAGGGCTTCTGACTGAAGGAACCAGAGTTTTGAAATGTTGAGTTTATATCTATGCAATCCAAATAGTTTTAGGACCTCTAGACCTAAATAAAAAGGATGCATTTCAGTCAGTTTAGCCACTTATACCCAATAGTAATGGCAGCAACACAAAATGACTATAAAGGCACAGGTTCTTAATTTTCCAAACATCTATGTGCTCATGATAGTAGCTCATTTCTTATGGAATTCGCTACTCTGTGCTACCTCAAATCTGAAGACTCAAGGGTCATATCTACAACATCCCAAAGATAAACTCCTTTCTGAAGTTTGTTGTGCAGAATTTTTTTTTTCTGATTTTGAAACCTTACACTTTGGAGTTCCCTCATTAAGACACAAGATGTTTGCAGGTAGGGGAAATAGTAGGGTGCTCTAAGGGGCGGTGAAATATTCTGTCCTGCAGGGAAATGCTTTAAGACCAGAAAGCACCAAGGACCATGTATGGATATAACCTAGAACCTCCACTCAGATGTAGCCTGTGGTAGCTCAGTAACCAAGTGGTTTCCCAAAGTGAGGGGAATAGGGACTATTTCTAACAGGAACTCAATGACTGGCTCTTTGGTCTCCCCACCCCCGAAGGGAGGAGCAGTCCTGTAAGGCCACAGAGGAGGGCTTTGCAGCCAGTCCTGAAGATACCTGATAAAACAGGATCAGATGAATGGGGAGGAGGTCCCCCCTATCAGTGGACTTGGAAAGGGGCACAGTGGAGATGAGGGAGGGAGGGAGGGACTGAGAGGGAATGAGGGATCGGGACACGGCTGGGATACAGAGTTAATAAAATGTAACTTATAAATAATAATAATAATAAAAAAAGACCAGAAAGCACATTCAGGCGCAGTGAAGAGTGCTGAGAGTAACTCTAGGACAACTCTTGGGACAACCCAAGCTGCTTAGAAGATTCTCAGACAGGTAGAGCTGTCGAGAAGAGGCTTAGATTGGTCAAACTGCCTGGAAGAATCAGGTACCATCAGAGATACCTGGAGGAGACTTAGATAACTGAGCCGCTTTGGAACACACGCTTTTTAGTCTGTTGAGCTTCGTGAAAGTTGTGCAATGTGCTCCAGGTTTCCAGCTTTTGTGACCTGCCATACATGCCGGGTGAGCTTGGGTGATGCAGCTGTCTTGACTGAGTCAGTAAGTAACCCTCCCCCACCCTTATTCCCTTAAGTAGCCCAAATAAGAATCATTGGTTCATCAAGGCATTGAATAGACTTTGTTGGTATCCGTAATTTGGTCAGTTCCCTATTTGTGAATAGATGTTTGTTGAATAGATGTTTGTTTGTGTCTCCTGGGAATAGTGTCACATAAGATTTTAAAAACAATGTCTTCTCCATTCCATGATAATTCAAGAAATTCTAAGACTTGGGAGAGCAGAAATACAGTATAGATAAGACAATGTATTTTCTTTTTTGTAGATGTTGTTTTTATTTCCTCAGATGAAAGGATGGGAGCCATTCCCAAGCCTTTCCAGTTCTTTCTGAACTCTCGCTAACTGGCTCAACTCAGCTGTTCCAGCCTAAACTCTTCTTAAAATGGCTTTTCTTCACTTCACTGAATTGTTCTGCTTGGTCTCAGACTAATTTTGGCAATATATTTTAATTTTATGGCTCCTTCTCATTATCTGGCTCCTCTGTCTTCACCTGTGAGTAGCTTGTTTTCTCTTTAACCTATCTCCATCAAATTGTCCCAGTGATCAACTCTTGATCTCCCAGGGATCAGCAAGGGGGCATCTCTGGGATAAGCTAGAAATCTAGGACAATGGAAACCCCCAGGAATCTATGAGGGTCACCCTAGCTAAGACTCTTAGCAATAGGGGATATGGAACATGAACTTGTCACCTTGTGTAACCAGGCAAGAGTTCCAATAGAGGAATGGGGATTCCAATTGGCCACAAACTTTCGACGCAGAAGTATTTCTCTTTATAAGAGGCGAGGTAATAAGGAGGGAGTAGAAAATGAGGGAATGTCCAATCAGTGACTGGCCCAACTTGAATTCCATTGCACGAGAGCTCACCCCTGGCTCTATTAACAGTATTCTGCTATACTTTTCAGACAGGACCCTAGCATTTATTCACTTTATATCCTCATTATAGCCCCATCCTTTTCCACCTCCCAATCCTACCCTCCCTCTTTCTATCCTCTCCCCCTCCCCTATTCCTCAGAAAAGGGGAGCTCCCCTTCCTATCTACCCCAACTCATCAAGTTGTATTCGGGCTGAGCATGTCCTATTCCCCTGTGGACTGACAAGGAAGTTCCTCCCAGGAGAAGTAATTGTAAAGCTGGCAAGAGTGTACATGTCAGAGAGAATCCCACTTCTCTTACTAGGGAATCCACATGAGAACTGAGTTGTCCATCAGTTACGTCTTTGTAGGGTATCTAGGTTCAGTCCATGCAAGGTCCTCAGTTGGTGCTTTAGTCTTAGTAGGTCTCTTTTGGCCCTGGTTAGTTGTCTTCATTGGTCTTCTTGTGAAGCTCCTGTCACCTCTAGGTCCTTTTCTCCTTCCCTCTACTTTTTCAAAAGGCTCCCAAATGCCTCACCCAATGTTTAGCTGTGAGTCTCAGTATCTGTTTTTTTTTTAAATTTTAATTCTTATTAATTACACTTTATTCACTTTGTATCCCTCCATTAACCCCTTCTTCCTCCCCTCCCAATCCCACCTTCCTTCCCCCTTTTCCATGCATGCCCCTCCCCAAGTACACTGATAGGGGAGGTCTTCCTCTCCTTCCTTCTGATCCTAGTCTATCAGGTCTTATCAGGAGTGGCTGCATTGTCTTCCTCTGTGGCCTGGTAGGGCTGCTCCTCCATCAGGGGGAGGTGATCAAAGAGCAGGACAATCAGTTCATGTCAGAGTCAGTCCCTGTTCCCATTACTATGGAACCCCCTTGGACATTGAACTGCCATGGGTTACATCTGTGCAGGGGTTCTAGGTTATCTCCATGCATGGTACTTGGTTGGAATGTGAGTCTCAGGAAAGACCACTGTGCTCAAATTTTTTAGTTCTGATGCTCTCCTTGTGGAGCTCCCGTCCTCTCCAGATCTTACTATTGCCCACTTCTTTCATAAGATTCCATGCACTCTGCCTAACAGTTGGTCATAAGTCTCAGCATCTGCTTTGATAGCCTAATGAAACTAATCAAGAAGTAGGACTCTAGCTAAAATGCTCAATCCCCATCCCAAAAGGCAAAGAGGATGGACATCAGAAGAAGGAGAAAACGGGAAACAAGTTAGGAGCCTGACACAGAGGGCCTCTGAAAGGCTCTGTCAGCATCTGTTTTGAAGCGCTGCTGGGTGGAGTCTCTAAGTGGACAACTCTGCTTGACTACTTTCTGCAAGCATAGCAGAGTATCCTTAATAGTGTCAGTCATTGGCTCTCTCCCATGGGATGGGTCTTGGGTTGGGCCAGGCATTGGCTGGACCTTCTCTCAGTCTCCTCTCTATCTGCTCTATCTTTATCCCTGCACATCTTGTAGTCAGGGTGAATTTTGAGTTGAAGTTTTTGTGAGTGGGGTCTTGTTCTCCTCCCTCTACTTGGACACTTGTATATTTAGAGGGTGTCCTCTTCCTTCTTTATGGCCCCTGCTGCTAGGAGTCTCTTATAGAGTTCCTCTCATATCTCCCCAGGAGCCTACCCTGATTTAACCCTTTGAGAATTTTATGCATACACACATACTATGTACTTTGATCATATTCATTGCCTGTTCATCTTTTTAACTCCTCCGAGATCCCCTTCAAACATATAAAGATTCCTTTCCATCTTTGTGTCACCTTTTTATTTTATTTTTTCATAAGCCAAGGATTTTAATTCATGTTCTCCTTATCCTCAAGGATATAGTGCCATCAAACAGGATGTGGTTCACCTACCAGAGACCAAACCATTAAAGAAAATTAATTTTCCCTCACCAGGACCCATCAATTGTCAATAACTTCTCAGTAAGTGTTGGGGCTCATGAGCCCCTTCTCCCTTAATGTTGGAATGTTGACAGTCTTGATTTTTTTAAAAAAATCATCTCAGAACATCTCTTCCATCTTTCTTTTTCTTTTTTTTTAAATTGTTTAAAAAAGGCAGTCACATCTTAGTGTCTAATGAATCTATAAAATTACTTATTTTTTTTCACATTCCTTTTTTCTGCATTTTCTTTGGTAACTTCTCCTAAAATGTACTACTAATTTCTTGGTTGATGAGAATTTCTGCAATAAATTTGTCATTGGCTAAAATACCCAAATGCCTATTTTGAGTTTTCAGATTTATTGCTAAATTATGACTGTATTCAGATGTTTATGATATTTTGAAATATTAGTCTTACATAATATTTCACTATCAATCTATAATATAATGATACTTATTATATAAAATTTAGAAAAAATATTACTCTTCAGAGAATTACTCTACAGAAATGGAGTGTAAATTTTTATTTGTAACTAATTATTTTAGCAGATGTTAGATATCAAAATCCCATCATTCAAAACTAATCACCTTACTTTATGTGAAGCCAGAGGTTTTTCATGCATATCATCCACTTGATAGATTTTTATTATAAATTCCATTTGAGTCTTTATTTTACAAAGTTAATGAAAGCTAGCGTGTTGAAGTTTATTACCTTAGCTGAGTTAGTAAAATAATTTTCATAAGGGAATTTTTTTTTTTTTTTTTTTTTTTACTGTGGAATAGTAGTCAAAATGACAGAATAACATCTATTGATTTGCCATGGAAGGAACCTTATCTCCCACAGTTCATATGTTGATTCCCTAACTGTATTTAACAACAGGATCTGTAGGGGACTACTTAATGGTCTCCTATAGAACACATATCTTAATAAGCAAGGAATTCCTCACCCTCTTCCCATGCTAACAGAAAGACCACAAGAAGTCTATACTAAGTGCCCTTCTGCCATCCAGAAACAGACTCCTTACCTTAAACTGAACTCCAATTTCCAGCATCCTAGATGTTAAACGGATACATTCCTATTGTTTAATCAACCCAGCCTCCAGTACTTTGCAACAGTAACCTAAGCAGACTAATATATCTTTTACATTCAATAGTTCTAATGTTAAAGTAACAATTTGCTTTAGATAATTTATACATATTTGATATTAAGTAGACAAAAAGGCAGTCTTTCAATTTTGAAATACCTTAGGAATTAATCACTGATTTTATTACAAATTTATTATACAAATTAAATTAAAATAATGTTTTAGTCATTGTGAACAATATACATTGAATATTATTTAGTACACTGGTAGAAGGAAAATATTTAAAGTATTTAAATATCCTGCATGGTATGTGAGAAAATTAGAGTTAATGTCCAATCTGTAAAAGAGAGTTGCTGCCTTCCTAGATGTAGCTGTTGAGAGGCAGGTCTCTTTAAACACAGATCACTGTGTCTTTTCAAATGATGACAGCAATTGTTTGTTGCAGTGACTCTTAGACATTTCTTTAAAAGGAGTTTGTTATTGTTTGCTTTCCAGAATGATTTCTGTGCCAACTGATTTGTGCACAGAATACACTGTTGTATAGGAGCTATAATCAAGGCAAGAGTGACATTTGTTGTCTCTTAAGAAATAAATTCTATTCTGTGTTGAGGAGGGTTTTAGTAATTAAACTTGTTCAATGACAGGCTTGTGCATATAGATAGTGAATTCTTGTCACTCTCATAATTTACTCTCTTGTCCTCTCCCTACTCCAGTCATCTTCCACTCTTCCCTGCAAATCCCTATCTTACATTCATACCTTTTGTTTTGCCTTGTGAACCAATAAATATAACTAGAATTATTTGTGTGATTATGGGTTTGGAATTATAATTGGAGCTTGGTGAGCTATGCAACCAAAGACATTGGCTACCTCCTCTGAGAATCTATCAGGACATTGACTACTGTTTTTCCAGAGTCTGTGAGGATACAGACTAGCCCTCCTCCAGAATCTGTCAGTAACTAGCAGTAGGGAAAGTTAGAGCTCCATGACCACCTCCCACATCTATGACTGGCTCTTGACAGATTCATTGCAGGCCCAATGTAGTTAACCTAAGCTGCTGTGACTTCAGAATTGCAATGGCTATAATCACATTTGGAAGATGTAAATTTGAAGCCTGTCTGTCTTTTGGCCTTTAATTTTTTTCTATCTCCTGTGCTATAATATTCTCTGAGCTTCAGAGGGGGCACATAAATATTCTTTTTAGGGTTGTGCCTCCAACCATCATTTATTTTTCAGCAATTTGAAATTCACCACTCTTAATATTCATCACTCTTTGCAGAGAAGCTTCTCTGATTAAAGCTTAGTGTAGCATTTGGCTATGGGTATAAACACAGGTGCTTAAAAAGCAGTTTGACTGTGTCGGTTTAGCTAAGCAACAGCAATAAGCCTCCGTCCAGGGCTTATAATTTCCACAGCCGTACGTATTTGATTGGGTTTAAAGTACCAGTACAGGTATGAGAGCGCCTAAGAATTAGAAGCCAAATTCAATCAGAGAACACTGGATTACCCTCATAATATCAACGTCATCATTGCACAGATGGGCACATCTTTCCTAGTGGGTTGACGTTACAGTTCAAAGCGTTCACAGATGAGTGAGACCATTTTTATCTCTTCTTCCCCCTGCCTCCAATGACGTGCATGGCATCTTCTATTACTATGAAAGCTAGCCTACGGGAATGATGCTTCCAATTCAGCAACAGATTGAACTCTCTGTCTTTCAACCAACACATGTGGTGTCCTTAGTGATAGTGTGTTATTATCTACTTCTTGTGGAAAACCAAGAGGAATGGCAAGAGTTTGTATTGTTTTAGGATCTTTAGTGTATCACTGACCAAAACCTCACATAGAGTTATCTTATACTTGAAATCTAGGATTTTTATGTGGTAACCCACAGCCTCTCAGTGCATTATTATGCAGACAATTGTATCTAATAATTGGTTTACTTGTCTACCTTCTTCACACTCAATACCTTTTAACTAAAAGAGCTTTTTGTATCTGTGCTGAACCTTCCGTATTGCCTAAGAGACTGACAATCAATTTCTATAATTAATAGAAATACTGAGAGTTATTAATTTGAAAAGTAACTAAAATATTAACGACAATGTCAAATAAAGTTTAAAAGTTACCAGAGCCAATAAGAGAGTCCAAGATTGAAGAATAGGACCAGAGCACAGCGAGGGTTGCGGTGAAGAACACATTCTTTGCATTATTATCAGAGTCCATCTGGCTTTTTCACTCCACTTAGACTTCCTAATACCAAAATATAAGTATCCTCTTTGGAATGAAACATTGTTTCAAAGGAATTTTCACATGCACATTTGTTCACCTGCAAGATATTCTTCATTAACAGTAGCATACAGTAACCCATTCCTTACCCACAGAAATCAGGGAGGGAGACTCAAAGGGATAGAGAGAAGAATAAAGAAATACTGTGATGCAATTTTAAAAACTGCTGTGATCCTGAAAAGAGTCCCTGTTAATCAACATTCATCTTTAGTTTGCAAATGCTCCCCACTCCTGCCCATTTATTAAGATATCAGTAAACACAGATGGGCCAGTAAACATTTCGTTCAGAAATGCTACTTTTAACTTATTTTAAGCTTTCTTTTGTTAATGTAGCTTGAGATACAGATTCCGGATGACCAGCATGCCAGTGTTCATTTTGGAAATAGGAAGGATCATGCGGTATAAGCATATGTTGAAACTTCAGCCTGAAACTCTTAAGTCCTGGAGCTCATCAAGGTAAAAGTCCTGCTTTTCTGTAGTTTTCTTTCTAGTGGAGCCAAAAATTTTCCAGACCCTCCAGACCACTGAGCAGAAGATGAGATGATGGCATTAGTTGCAGAAGAAACAGTTGGAATGGAATGGATAGTATCACATGGTATCAAAATAAGTGAAAAAAAAATCATGGAGCCTTTATGATTGCCCATACTACAATCTCAGTGTTGAGGAGGATGAGGCAGGAGGATCACCACATGCTTGAAGTTCTGTAGATCTACATAATAAGTTGAACATCAGCTTGGAGTGAGACCCTGTCTTAAAACAATCAGGTAAAAACCTTGAGAGCTTCTGTGACTATCAAATCTTCAAGCATCTTAGAATCCACATCACACCCTATAACCACACCCTATTCCTTGGCATCTCCCTATTTTCTGTTTTGCAGATAAGTAAATTAGTTCTCTGATATTTTACACTATATAAACATTACTAGAAATATTTACTTTACAATAAGTTATTAGTAAAATGCAAAAACTTTTAGTTGAAATTTTAAAATCCCAGACCTTGTATTTATCTTGCTTTATAATGTAAAAATAATTTAATGACTTACTCATTGTTGTAGTAAATAAAAATGAGTGTGGGGCTACCTAATGTTTATTATCACAACAGTTTTATCTAACCCGCTATCACAAATAATAAGACACAGATAACTGTTAAATTTATAATTGCACTATTTATTTTGAGCTGGGTAGATATTCCAACCTACACTGTCTGAATCACTTCATCTCCCAGGCCCATCCAATTCCGTCCTCCTTAATCCTCCTATCTTTCACCCATAATCTTATAAATTCTTGCTTTTATTTTTCACCTGGGCCTTTTTATGCCATCATTGGAGTCCTTCCTCCCAGCCCTATGTGTGTGTGTGTGTGTGTGTGTGTGTTTTTCTCCAGGCTAACCCATCCTGGTGTCCTCCTTCTTCCTCTCTTCCTGCCTGTCTGTTTCCCCTGATTCTCATGATTCTCTCACACTCAAAAGCCAGGGAACCTTAGCCTCGCCTATCCCATTCTGCCCTGCCAAGGTACAGGCTATTTAATGAACCAATCAGGTATAATGTTTTTGGTAGGTTTATACAAAGAAGGATTGGTGTATCAGACGGACAGTAACTAGATCTTGAGCACCAGTAATTAGCATTAGACCAGCCTCCAACAACTCATACAGTATATGATATACTATTACTATGTTGTTTTAAATGCCCATTTCATTAAAATTTAATTTTGCACACAAGACCTATAAGTCCCTGCTACTGCAGAAATTTTAACTGTCTGGTAGCAATATCTGCTAGTAATTTTCAATTACACCGTTTTACTTATAGCATATCACAGTAAGTAGACTTGCATAAAGAGCTTATGATTCATTCACAATGCAGCATCGTGATTATGAAACCATAGCAGTTCACCTCAGTCCCTGTCATGTCCCATCTCACCAGAATGAAGCAACATTGCTTCGTTTATGGACATTTCCAAAATCAAACAGTAACGTTTTCTTATAAGTATAAGGAATTTCATTTACTTTATGTGCAAAGAACACTAAAACAATGATCCAGGCTCAGTATGATGGAAAACAGTTACTCAGTTTCTCTACCTTTCTACATTAGTGATTCACAGCTTGTACTACATTTTAACCCATTTACTGCCATTTTCTTTTCTACTGCTTCCCTAAAATCAGAAGTAGTAGTGGAAGAGGAATGAACATAGGTTGGATATATAATTTTACCTCCAAAGTAGTTTGCTATCTAGTGCATCCTCAACTCATGTTCTTACTAACTTGACAGAATTACTGCCACTTGGATTTCTTTAACCATTCTTCAAGATAAGGATTCTCAACTTACAGAAATTAAGAAAGTTGCAGAACATGCTATTTCCTAGTCATTCATGCAGTGAAGAACATCTCCCCATCTGCTACTTTATTTGAAGAATCCATATGCCTTTGATGGAACTAAGTATCATTCTGCTAATGAAAAAAAAAAAAAAGCGCCAAACATACAAATAAAGGTACTACATGATTTCACTCACATGAAAATTTAAAAGGTTGTGCTTCCTTTGGTAGCACACTTAAAATCGGGATGGCATGGACAAGGTTAGCATGGAGCCTGCTAAAGAATGGCATGCAAAACTGTGATACATTTTATATTTTTTTGCAGTGGAAACTTCACGGAATCTATGAAGGTGATCCTAGTGAGGACTCCTGGTAATGCGGAATCCGGAGTCTCAACTGGCCATCTTGTAGTCAAGCAAGGCTCCAGTGGAAGGATTAGTTTGCATTCGTTTGAGTTGTTGACCAAGGGGATCCCATGGTGATCTCCAAACAACCCAGGCTGAAGCTAGGATGGCATGTTTCCCTCTGCAAACTGTCAGTGTTGGGTAGGGGTGGGGAAGAGAGGAAAGCATTGTTGAGGACAACATCCATACAACTCTGAACATGGACAGGTGGAGCAGTGCACTCATGAAGTCTTCACCCATGCATTCTAGCCTCTTTGGTGCTGAAAGTACTCTGCAGGGTACTGAAAGAGTGATGTCAACACCAACCCAGTCACAAAACCTTTGACCAACAATCTGTCCTGCCTGCAGGATGTGCTGGGGCAATGATGGCACCGAACTTATAGGAGTAGCCAATCAAATATCTGATTTAACTTGAGGCCCATGCAATGAGAGAAAGCCCCTTGTCCAACACTGCTTGCATGGCCAAGAACTGAGGGACTGGATATCCCAGAAGGACCTGGAAAATACTATACTGAGTGGGGTTACCCTGATCCAGAGATGCATTCAACATGCTCTCTTTCATATGCGGGTCAGAGCTTCAAATATTTAGTTTTATGGCTTAACATGGAGTGCACCTCGAAGCTGGGGAGTTAGGAAAAGGGCCACTGGGGGTATATATTAAGAAAGAGGAATAGAAGAATACAGCTAAAATGAAATTTTGGGTAAATGCTGGAGGCAGAAAGACTCAAGCATGGATGAGTGCTTGAATGGCATAAACAAGGGGTCAAGGGAGAGTTAAGGAAAATGAAGAGTGGATGAAAGCGCACCTGTAGAAACCTACTGTTTTGCAATCCAACTAAAAATATAATTGGAGGGGATAGTAGAACACAAGCGATATTTTAAAAAAGTGTGGAGGAACATTGGGGCTAAGGTTTAAATAGAGATGAAAGGCAGCGGGAATGGAAGAGAGGAAGGAATAAGGCATTGGTTAACCAAACTACATGTGTTAGTTGTTTTTATCATGCTGTGATTAAACTATCATGACCAAGGCAACTTAGGGAAAGTAGGCTTTCTTTGGGGTTTGCAGTTTCTGTGGGATAGGAGTCCATCATGGTCGTAGCAGGGATCATGGCAGCAGGCAGGCAGACATGGCACTGCAGCAGCAGAGGAGAGCTTACGTCCTGCACTACAAACAGAAAGCAGGCAGCACCAGACATGACTTGTCTTTGGAAATGTCAAGGCTGCCCCCAATGACACGCCTCTCCAACCCCCCTAATCTTTTCCACATAGCTCCAACTAATCAGAAACAAGTGTTAAAACATAGGAGCCAATGGGTACCATTCTCATTCAAACTACTACACTAATGAAGTAGAAAAAGAAGGAGGAGGAGGAGGAGGAGGAGGAGGAGGAGGAGGAGGAGGAGGAGGAGGAGGAGAAGAAGAAGAAGAAGAAGAAGAAGAAGAAGAAGAAGAAGAAGAAGAAGAAGAAGAAGCCATATAGGAACTTACTAGTTTTTATGCTAATAAAAAATATAATAAAATTGTATTTAACAGAGATGCCATGCACAGGTGGACAGTGCTGCTCCCAAAGCTATAGGATGCTAAATGAAAATCTCGGTGCTTGCCATTGGCTACCTCTCAACGAGTATTTGGCTAACCCCTGAAACAACAAAGACCGTTGCTATCGCTCTTGGTTTCCCACCACAAGTAGATGATGCGTTGTTAATGATACTGTGGATACCACACACCTGGGTTGCAGGTCATAGGAAAATAGATCTCAAACCGGATGGGAGTGTGCCTCCTGCTGGATAGCTTTAACAGTGACAGAAGATGCTGAGAATTTTTCTAGGGAAGAAAACACATCAATTAAGTTATTCAGTGTTGGACTTTCTTACTATAATACTGAAATGCTGGCCAAGATATGTCTACTGGTGCCATGTGACATGACTGTTGTGGTGGTATCCAACCACTTTCTGATTGTTTTTTAAATGTATATATTTAACTTTTTTACATTTTTATTAATTATTATTATTATTTATTACAATTTATTCACTTTGTATCCAGGTTATGGCACCCTCCCTCATCTCTTCCTAATCGCACCCTTCTTCCCTCTTTTTCCCCTATGCCTCTCTCCTGGTTTACTAATAGGGGAGGACCTCCTCCCCTTATATCTGACCCTAGCCTATCATTAGGACTGGCTGCATTGTCTTCCTCTGCGACCTGGCAAGTTTTTGAGAGCTTTCCACAAGAAGAAAGTCATTCCTAGAACTATATATCTGGTCCCAAACCATTGACTGCAGAAGTCATATGCCTTAGAGTAGGATCTGCTATTGTTTTGATAAATGTTTATGCTGTCAAACTGCCTTATAAACGGTTTGCAAATATTTAGACTATTTCCTTCAATTGTGGCTTGTAATACGGTTGCTGCTGTGGCTTTCTTCTCTTTAGTTGTAGTTTGTAAAGAGCCTTGTCATTTCTTTCTAGTGGATTTTTAAGATCAGACATTTATCACTGATATTTTGATGTTAATTTTTTGCCATTTATTTAGGTTTGAGCTTATTTTTATTTTTACTTTTTGGTAAATATATACTTCTCAGAACTGATATTTATGATTTCAATTAATATAGGAAGAATAATTTGTTAGCTGAAATGAATAATGTCCATCTTTGTGTTATAGAAGCTTTATGGTTTGTTTTTCACATTTAGGAAATCTGACATGTGTAATTAATTTTTGTTTGGTTGTAAAATACTATATATCCATTATGAAAATTATAAACCACTTGCGATTTGAATAAGAATGGCCCCATAGACTCATATATTTGAATACTTGGTCCCCAGTTGGTGGAACTCTTTGGGAAGGATTTGGAGGTATGGCCTTGTTGAGGATGTATGTCATTGGAAATGGGCTTTGAGGTTTCAAAAAGCTGGGGCCATTACCAGTCTCCAACTCCTCCCCTCCCACCTGGTTCTGGATCAAGGTGTGAGTTCTCAGCTGTTCTTTCACTCTGCCATCATGGACTCTAACCCTTTGATAGTATAAGCCAAATTAGATGATTTCTTTTATTAGCTGCCTTGGTTACTGTGTTTTATCCCAGCAATAGAAAATTAACTGAGACACCACACCACTTCAAAAGAATTTACCACCATTTGCATGACCTGGTAAGAATTTGCTAAATGTGGAAGGAGCTGAAAGAAGATATATAGCATGGCACAGAGTTATCACCCAAACATCAAGGAGTCTTAAACACCCTAAGAGAAATACAGAGTCTCCTTTGCATTGCACAGAGCAAAAGCCAAATGCCCTTCTGATGCTGCTGTGTTCCTGAAAATGAGCATTTTTCTTAGTTTTTTTTTTTGCTGTTATATGACTTTGATATAGAGATATAAATGATGTTAGCTTCCTAACCGGAAGTTTCAGTCAACAAGGGAGACTAGCCCTGGGCTTATTTGTGGAGAATGCACAGACACAGCATCAGCTCAGAGCCACACCCTCATGATATATCCTTTTGTTGAGGAGACCATCCCATTCCTGTTTCTCCTTGTTCTTCTCTGCTGCTTCCCCTCTGTTCCCAGAACAGTGGACTATTCTGGCTTTCTCATGCTTTGCTTTTATAAACTTTTCTGTTTATGCTTAGTAATCTGACTTTACCATAACATTTCCATTTGTCATTAAGCCTTCCTGTTTTATTTTGCTTTAGGGGTGTTTTGGCTTTGAGGGAAGCAATTTACCTATTAATAGCACGTTTCAACCCAGTGGCCACTTGCTGTATATTCCTCCTTGTCAAGAATACTATCAAACATTGCTTTGACTGTGCACAGTAACTAGTTGGCATTATGTGTTTTTTGTTCATATTTATTTATTTAATCACTTTACAGCCCGATACTAGCCTTCTCTCCCCTCTCCATCCAGTCTTACCCTCGCATCCTCTCCCCCAACCTCCCAGGCCCCTTAGAGGAACCAACCCACTCCAGGGACCTCAAGTCACACAGGACTGAGCAAATCTTTTTCCACTGAGGCCAGCTCAGCTAGGGGAATGGGAGCCAAAGGCAGGAAACAACGTCAAAGACAGAACCTACTCCCATTATTATGGGACTCACATGATGACCATGCTGCACATCTGTAACATATGTGTAGGGGGTCTAGGTCTGGCCAATGCAAGCTCTTTGGTTGGTGGTTCAATCTCTGTGAGCTCCCATAGGCCCAGGTCAGTTTACTCTGTAGGTCTTCTTTGCTGTCATTTACCCCTCTGAATCCTCCCACTCTTCTACAAAACTCCTTAAGCTCAGGCTGTTGTTTGTCTGTGGGTCTCTGCATCTGTTTCCATCAGCTGCTGGATGGAGCCTCTCAGAAGATAGTTATGCTAGGCTCCTGTCTGCAAGAATAACAGAATATCATTGATAGTGTCAGGGGCTGGCTCTCTCAAGTTGGGCCAGTAATTGATTTGCCATTCCCTCAATCTCTGCTCCATCTTTATTCCCACATTTCTTGTAGGCAGGAGAAAGTTTGAGTTAAAGGGTGGGTTGGTGTTTCACTCCCTCCACTGGACATCCTGCCTGGCTACAGGAGGTGGTAACTTCAGGCTCCATATTCCCACTGCTTGTCTGAGCTAGGGTCATCTACATAGACTCCTGGGAGCCTCCCCTGTCCCAGAGCTGTTCCCTCACCTATTTTTGTTCTCTCTTCTGGTCCTCCCCTTCCTTCTCTTCCTCCCCAACTTTCTCCACCACTTGTCCACAATCAACAATTAATAAATGGAACCTCATGAAACTGCAAAGCTTCTGTAAGACAAAGGATGCTGTCAATAGGACAAAGAAGCAGTCTATAGGATGAAAAAGGATATTTACCAACCCCACATCTGACAGGGGGAAAATATCCAAAATATATAAAGAACTCAAGAAATTAAGCAACAACAAGCCAAATAACTCAATTAAAAATGAGGTACAGAGCTAAACTGAGAATTTTCAACACAGGAATCTCTAATGGCCGAGAAGTACTTAAAGAAATGTTCAATGTCCTTAGTCATCAGAGAAATGCAAATCAAAATGACCCTGAGATTCCATCTTACACCTGTCAGAATGGCTAAGATCAGAAATTCAAATAACCTCTGGCAAGTATGTGGAGCAAGGGGAACACTGCTCTATTGCTTGTGGGAGTGCAAACTTGTTTAACTACTTTGGAAATCAATCTGGAGGTTTCTCAGAAAACTGGAAATAGATCTACCTCAAGACCCAGCTATATCATTCCTGGGAATATTACCCAAAGGATGCTCCACCATACTCCAAGGATACTTGTTCATCTATGTTCATAGCAGCTTTATTTGTGATAGCCAGAATCTGGAAACAACCTAGATGTCCCTTGAGGGGAAAATGGATACAGAAAGTGTGGTACGTTTACACAATGGAATACTACTCAACTGTTAAAAACAAGGAAATCATGAAATTTGCAGGCAAATGGTGGGATCTAGAAAAGATCAACCTGAGTGAGGTAACCGAGACCCAGAAAGACATGCACTGTATGTTCTCACTTCTGAAGTGGATGGAAGGAGACATCTATGTGGGAGAGGGGAAGGGAAGTCTTTACTTATTTTGTTTTGAGGTTGAGCCTTACACAGCCAGACTGACTTCAGTCAGGCTTGCCTTATTCTCCCATGTCTGCTGAGATGACAAGTATGTGCCGCCATTCCAGACTTCAAGTTTTTATATTCTGAACATAATATATCTTTATATTTATCCATGCAATGCTATCTCTCATTAGAATTTTGTAATTTTTTTCAGTGCTTTTTGTATATTTTATTAAGGTTATTTGCTATTTTAATATTTTTATTTCTTCTGACTATATAGGAATATAATATAGTTAATATTTTATATTTATATTATTATATGTGCAAAGTATTTTAAATAGTTTAATGAAATACTTTAGTTCCTCTAAAAAGATATAGAGAGTTCTTCAGTTACATCAAATTGTTTATATAATTTTTCAGTTCTTTGACGCTATTGCTCAAATTTTTTTTAATGCAAATATTTTGTTTGCCTTTTGTTTGTGTTTGTTTTCACTGGTAGGGCTAGGGTAAAATCACTTACTTTTATTTAATTTCTCATATTTTATTTAATATTTATTCTCAGTATAAAGCTATTGTTAGACAGATTTTATGCAGTAATTTTTACTCCTCTCTGGGAGAGGGGCATGAAAACATCACCAGCAGACACTAACACAAGGCCTGGATTTCAATCAGTGTGTGAAACATGCTTTTCAAAAATATTTATATTTTCTTAATTTTTGGAATTTATTCTGTTTTATGTCTTTGTTTCCACCTGCCTCTTTCTACTCTCTCAATCTCCACAATACAAATCTATATTGATCTTAAGACACACTTCATATCTATGAAATCCCAGCAAATGAGGCAATTGTAGAGAGATGCACAGATATCTCAGAGCATAATGAAAGTCACAGCTGTGTCCCTAGCCTTTGGTGTAACAAGCCCCACTGGATTTCATATCGCCTCCTCATTTTCAAACTGAAAACTCTAACCAGCCTTTTTATTTTTCCTCCTTTTCTTATTTAACACGGATACATTTTCATCTTGATGTATTTTTGACATTTTATGTCTTGTTTATTTCCTGAAATAAATCGACAATCCCTCAAATGTCATTTTATCCTGCATCTGAGATCTTTACAGCGTCCTGGGAAACAAAGAGAAATGCATCACCAAGAAATGCATTAGAAAATTTCATTTTGATTAGAATTTATAATGGAATATAGTGTTTCTTTAAGAAGTACTGAAAAAAATAAAATACAGTTTCTTACTTTTACCATTCAACTATTTTCTGTTAGCATTAGAAACACAGGTCAAAGCTACCCATTAGTTGTCGTTCCTTGTCATATGACAAATGTAGAAAGTAATTCTTAAGTTATCGATGATTTCTTGTGACACTTCCCTTCTTCAGCTTGCTATTAATCCCTTCTCACATCAATCTTGAGGCTGACATTGTGAAATGATGGGCTCGCTGCAATCAGTGATCATGTGCTGAGGCTACTGAACTAAAGGTGTGTGTGTGTATGAGAGAGATAGACAGACAAACAGACAGACACACCCACCCACACACAGACCGATACACAGAGACAGACAGGGAGGAACACGGAGAAACACAGACAGAGAAAGAGAGAGAGACAGAGAGAGGGGAGGTCAGGGAAGCATGAAGGTAATCTTCAGATTTTCACTCTCCCTCCTCTCCTCAAAATCCAGTTCCACAGTCTCATCTTCTGAAATGTCATCTGGACACGGTTGCTGTTTTCATGAAATCACATCCGCTGTGGTTACTTGCACAAGATCTACATAAGATAAGTCAGTAACATTTCAAACGCAGATGGGAAAGAAACCCACAGGGATCCACCACTAACAGCAGTTGCTGGCTGTTGGAAAAATCAGTTATCTTATGCTATAGTGGATGACCCCACATCCCTGGGCACATGCACAATACTAATTGGTCTCAGTGGATTATAAAAAAAAAAGTAATCAAAGATTATGAGGGCACGCAGATTGGAGGAGCACTTGTTGAGAGACTTGGAGGAGGCAGTGGAGGGGTAGATGGGATGAAGATACATTTTTTTATATATATATTTGAGACTGGGGAAGCATAAAATATTAATAAAAAGTTTTTAAAAATATTGCATGAAGATAAAGATAGGAGATACAAAAAGCCACATGTATTATTTCAGTCGTAGGGAATGCACAGAGCAGAGAGCTCATGAGAAGGAGGAGGGTGGTCACTGGCCACTGAGGGAGAGAAGACTATGAAGTGACCACTACTGACTATCTTCTCTTTCAGTGATGAGGAAAATGTGCTACAGATAGATCATGGCAATGGCTACTGTTTCTGAGAACATACCAAAAAGCACTGAACTATATATTTCAAAGAGGTGAGTTTTATGAAATATGGATTCTATCTCAATAATGCTACTATTAACAAAAAGTTAAAAATTCTCCTCTACTCATACTCAGCAATGATCCAGCTGCAAACTGAATTGTCTGTTTCCCTTTATGAAGTTCTCCCCAAAAGACTTTCTTGAAACAATCCTCTCTTTCCCTGCCTGACATAGGAACACTGAAATGTCAATATTTCCATATTATCAACCAGAAAGAAGCTGACTAAGAACAAATAACATTGTTACTTGAAGACAGAGAATCTTCTGTCCATGAGAATTTTTATTCAAATAACCCCCTGAAAGAAAGAAAGAAAGAAAGAAAGAAAGAAAGAAAGAAAGAAAGAAAAGAATTTTCTATTCTCTTCAGCCCTGGAACCCTGACCATATCTTTTAGTTGGGATCCCAAACATAATCTTTCTCTTTACCAGGGCAGTTAAATTGCTATTTCCCAGAACACAAAATTACAGAATAGGCAGGTAGAAAGAAAGAAAATATTTGCTTTACCCCTTGCCTATTCCATTATTATTAATTCTGTTTTAAACAATAATTATGAAATAAATAATAAGTATGTTGTTCTATAGAGATAACTAGAGGGTAAAAAGAACGAGTTAATAAATGATAAACGCTTTCAGGAAAAGCTTGTGTTTGTATCTAGGAAACAAGGCCAGAAAACAGCTGAGCTATTAACATTTCATACTCAGCTTCTGAAATCTGATATTATCTACACTTTTCGACCTTGAATGATTTAAATTCAATAGGATATGCCTCCAAAATGATTTAAAGGCATAGCAAGTATTTTTGTAACCAAAGATATTCCACATTTTCTATTGTAATTTAAGTTAGCTTCAATTGACAAAGATGAAGTTACTCCAAATTTTTATTTTCTTGTACTTTAACCCCTTAACAGAGAATGTTTATTTGCAAGTTCTATTAATCCTTCTAAAAATAATGAATACTGAAAATGTAGTACAAATGACATATGGAAGCAGTAAAAATTGTGAATTCTACATGTAACATATTTTAGAAGTTATATATGGAACTTCCCCCTGCATTGAACCATGTCATCATTAAAATTTTGGTAGAATAGGAGCTTTAGAGAAGGCGTAGTGGTTCAGAACACCAGCCACTCTTTCAGAGACATAGGTTCAGTTCCTGTCACCCACATGGAAGCTCACAACCATCTGTAACTCTAGTTTCAAAGGATTTGATATTTCAAAGAATCTGATGTCCTTTTCTACCCTCTTCAGGTAATATGCACAGACATACATGAAGGCAAGTCATCCATACACATAAAATTTTGAAAATATAATTTTATAATTTGGTAGAATGAAGATGTTCCGTTTAGAGCTGCAAGCTGAGTCTCTTAGTCTCTGAACTTTCCAATTATGCATCTTTTTCTTGACTGCTGCCCGCCACAGAAAGAAGCTTGTTTGATCAAAGCTGAGAAATTTCACAACATGATCATATAGCAAACTAACAACAGCAGGTACAGAACTTACAGCCTCCCTATCTATGGGATTTTGATAAACATTATGGTACCAGGCACGGAATTTCCCCCTGTAGGGCAAGCTTCAAATCCAATCAGAATATGATTAATCAACACCACCACCACCAAGGCTCAGGAAGCCAAGTGTTAAAAGAGCAAGAAAGAATATGAAGGATGGAGAATGAGCATGAATGTTGTGTCTTCTAAGCATATTGGGAAAATGGATATCAAAATCTCACAGTACAAGTGGTTACTTGTGCAAGAATGAAACAAAATCAAAACAGTCAAATCCCCAAACAGTTGGAATGAATAGAGGATCTCTAGGTTCCACAGCACACTGAGGAGCAATCAGCAGCGGGTGGTTATTGGGGGAAAGAGAATCATCCTTTATTGAGGAGGTGGTCACTGGTAGGTTTCCTGTGCTCTAGGGGGTTGCTCCCAGACACTTATGGGAAGCTCTGACTGAACTTAGTCGATTATAAAAATTCAGGTGATATGAGTGGAGGAAAAGAAAAAATTGTGGAGGTGGTTTAACTGGAAAGGAGGAAGAAGCTCAGTACAGAAGGAAAGGGAGGGAGAAGGGACCACACCATGGTTGTTTGATAAAGGCTCAAAGAATCATTATTTTATGTTTACTTAAAATTATATATAACACATATTAGTGCATATTTATTATTTATATTTCTCTCTATCATCTATTTATACCTATCTGTCTATCATCTATCTATCTTTCCATCCATCTGTCCACCCACCCACCCCAACCCATCTATCTATCTATCTATCTATCTATCTATCTATCTATCTATCATCTATAATATATTTATCGAATCATAAGTGAAGTTTTGCCACTGGGCTGACAGTGCTCCTCACAAAAGACATAGACTACTTAACAAAACTCCGCTATCTTTCAAGAGAAACCTCCACTGGATTTGATGAACAGGGTAGTCTAAAATAGTTCAAGATAGATAGATAGATAGATAGATAGATAGATAGATAGATAGATAGATGGAGGTTACTACTGTTGTCCTTAGTTACTGCTCATTGAAGTTAGGTCCCTATTGTACTTTCGACAGTGGACTAAGATGAGATGAACTGGCTCTACCCTAAAAGCCTCCTTCCTGTGGTCTCACATTCATAGTACCAGAAGATGCTGTGCATGCTACTAATGGAGAGAAACAATCACTATTCCTATCTGGCTATGATGCCTATGAACCATAATAATTGCTAGTATGGTAAGATAGTCTTAAAGTTAAGATATCTATGTGTTACCTAACAGATGGTAAATAAATAGACAACAGAAACTAAATCGTGCTTGACACCAGAAACCTAACCACGTATTTGGGGCTAGTGATGTCATGGATCTTAAAGAAAAATTTTCTATCACTGCTTTACTAGACTGCCATAATTTCTAATTGCATAAGTTTTAGTAAACTTATCCTTATTTTTACAGGTATGTGTAGTTCTCAATTGTCATCAAAGATGCTTCTCTTTCCAGCAAATAGAAACCATTACAGAAAACCACAACTGTCAACTGATCATGGAGTGTCTAATCCCAACAGATACATCTACAACACTACTCCTGCATTTAATGACCAGTGAACATTTCAGAAAAGAGGGAGGAAAGCTTGTTAGAGCCTGAGGACCATCAAGTCTTCTATAAGATTATGTCTCCTCAAAATGACAGGAAAGTTACATCCATGACACCTCAACAACATGGTTGCCTAAACAAGACCTGTACAATGATGATGTACATGTCTAGAATTAAAGGTGGAATTAAAGGTGGAAATCTATGGGAACACACACTTAGACAAAAAATATAGACGACTAATTACTCTTGAGAAAGGAAGAATTAGTCTTTCCCAACGATAAGCCTCTTAATTGGTTATCCAATACAGTGGTCAGCTTTGAAATAGTATACATGTCGGTAACACAAAACTGACTCAGTATGTTTTATACATTTGTACATACGTTTATGTTCATAGGTATATGCTTGTGCATGAAACAATAATAATGACTAAAAGAGGCTATTAATTTGAGAGGGAGTAGGGGGATATGGAAAAGGCTGGAGAGAGGGAAAAATGAAATGTATTAGAGACCAAAAAGGGAAGAGACAAATGTGATGCAATTAGGTTTTAATTAAAAGTAAGATCCAGAAAATCAGGAACTTTACTATGAGTTTATGTCTCCTCCTACTCAGAAGTTACATCCATAAAGTCTCAGCAACATGACTTCCCAAACATGTGCTAAAAAAGAATGACACTAATAGGCATGCTGAATGGATGGGGGAAAACCACGAAGCCACAGTCCTATACAAAGAACTGTAGGCAACTAAGGAATTCTGAGAGCAGGAGAGGTAGTCTTTCCCAGGAAAGAGCACGCCAATTGGTTGTCTAAACTAAATGCCCAGCCTTGAAAACATACATACAAGTAACATTATACAGGCTGACTAGGTTGTATTTATAAAAAATACATAAATATATATGTATATGTTTATACACAGATACATATATACATATAAGTATGTAATAACACACAAGAAGGGGACATAAATTTTAAAAAGAGTAAGGAGCCATGTATGGGATGATTAGAAGGGAGAAAAGGGGCATGCCAATGTCATAGCTATATTGTAATATCAAAAATAAAAGTAAAAATGAGCTGACAAGAAAATGGGAAATGAGCTGACAAGAAAAGTATCCTAAATTAAAAAAAAATGTTATCAGAGGCTTGTGACACACACAGGTGTTTGACCCATGAATTCGACTATAGACTATATATTATAGGATGATTTTGATAACAGTATGAGTGTATGTGGACTCAATCTGTTATATTTTGTGCAATGATGCATACTCAAGGTGTTATATTTTTATGCTATGAGACATAGATGTAAGGATGATTTTATAAGTTAAAAGATGCATTATTGAAACATAGGTGGCCCCCTGTATTATTTAACATTTTCATTTTCTGAGTTTTATGTTACCAAAAGTTATACCTTCTCATGGCATCCCCTATAAATTTGATGCTGGATTAATATAGAAAAAGATAGGTATGTCTGTAGTAAATCCTGCAGCTACCCTCACAAATGGAGCTTATGTTTGAGTTCTCTTAGCTCCTTTTTGTGCTGTCTAGCACTAGCATCTATCTATCTATCTATCTATCTATCTATCTATCTATCTATCTATCATCTATCATCTATCTTTTTCTTTGTCTATCATAAACTATGATACACACATATATTTCTTGGTTTTTGTATTCTATGAATAATCCCTCTGATGAACTGCAATATTTTCGTGGGTTCTGCGAAGAGAGATAATCAGATTAACTCCAAAGAGGAACCCCTGAACGTGGCTGCCATGATTATTGCACACTGTTTCAGAGTTTCTACTTGACATCTAGCTAAATGAGAAAACTATACCTAACATTTCTTGGAATATTTTTAGTCCCACCTAAAGCATTTTCTTTGTAATTTCCTCCCCCCAAATTTCACAGAATTGAATTTTCAAGATGATCGCAGTTTCGCTGCATTGCTGAAGATGCGCTGAATATGCAGCTGGCACATCTGTGCCTCCTGTTTCCATGAACACAATTTCAGTATCTTGTCTAAAAAAAAAAAGGAAGAGATTTTTCTTCCACTTAACATCAGTCATGTTCTACTTCCTGCATTAAGAGTAGTTCAGTGCACCACCGAATGTGTATCTCATTTTTTTCCCCCACTTAACTATGCGAGATGCTAGCATCATGGATGTTAACCCAAACATCAGACAACGAGCCAACTCTAAGTACTAGACGCTCAGCACTGAACTCCTCCTGCCTTGCATTTCAGCTGCTCTGCTGGTATCTCCATGGCTCACGCTTAAAAACAGAATCACTGCCAACCATTCTTTCTTCCTCATTATTTTGAGATAATTTTTAAAGAGGCACTTTTAGGTTCCCAGAAAAAAAAAATTGAGAAGGAGCAAAACTGATGTTTATCCCTAACCTTTGCATTCTTAAACACAGCATTTCCTCCACTATTAACATACAGACTGGACATATTTCATGTATGTTTTTTTAAGAATATATATGCCCCTTTCCAAGTCCACTGATAGGGGGGCAGGGTGGAAATGAGAGAGGGAGGGTGGGATTGGGAGGAAATGAGGGAATGGGATACAGCTGGGAAACAGAGTTAATAAAATGTAACAGATAAGAAAAAAAATAAAATTAAAAAAACTAAACTGATTTCACAGTGTAAGAAAAAAAGAATATATATGCATGTATATATATTATTTGTGTATGTAGCAACAATTGATTTAAAAAGTCATAGATTAAAAATTGAGCAAGGAGGTAGTTTTTTGTTGTTGTTTTGTTTTGCTTTTTTTTCCCAGAGTTTTTTTTTTTTTTCCTTTCTGGGATGGTTTTTTAACTTTTATTAATTACACTTTATTCACTTTGTATCCCCCCATAAACCCCTCCCTTTTCCCCTCCCAACCCTACCTTTCTTCCCCTTCTTCACAAATGCCCTTCCCCAAGTCCACTGATAGGGGAGGTCCCCCTCTCCTTCCTTCTGATCTTAGTCTATTAGATCTCATCAGGAGTGGCTGCATTGTCATCCTCTGTGGCCTGATAAGGCTGCTCCCCCCTCAGGGTGAGGTGATCAAAGAGCAGGCCAATCAGTTCATGTCAGAGGCAGTCCCTCTTAACATTACTATGGAACCCACTTGGACATTAAGCTGCCATGGGCTTCATCTGTGCAGGAGTTCTAGGTTATATCCATGCATGGTACTTGGTTGGAGTATGAGTCTCTGGAAAGACCCTTGTGTTCAAATTTTCTGGTTCTGTTGCTCTCCTTGTGGAGTTCCTGTCCTCTACAGATCTTACTATTTTCCACTTCTTTCATAAGATTCCATGCACTCTGTCCAACAGTTGGCCATAAGTCTCAGCATCTGCTTTGATAGTCTGCAGGGCAGAGCCTTTCAGAGGCCCTCTGTGGCAGGTTCCTAACTTGTTTCCTGTTTTCTTCTTCTGATGTCCATCCTCTTTGCCTTTCAGGATGGGGATTGAGCATTTTAGTCAGGGTCCTCCCTCTGAGCAAGGAGGTGTTATACGGAGGGCTATGGAGGAAGGAAAGGGAAAGGAAGATGATGTATTTATATTATAATCTCAAAAAATATAAGAAATAATGAAAAAACATGAGGCATCAAAGTAGCATGATTTTCAGAAGTAATAAGACACATTAATACAACATCAGCACTCAAACTCTGTAGCTTGCATTGGAGTCCACCCTCAGATTGAATCATCTTTGGTTTTTCTCAAATGTTTGATGATTTGTCTCTACCATTATAACATTGTACAGAGTAGCTTCCCTGTTAAAATCCCACAGAGCTCCGACTATATATTTACCCTTCATTCCCATTCAACATCTAAAAATACTAATCTGTCATCATCATCATATCATCATATTTCCATTCTAAATTTTCAGAATGTCATCTACTTAGAACGAGAAAACACAGATTTTTATAGTTGTGGTTTTCACTGAGTAACGTATACTTAAGGTCCTTTCATGTTATGTCCAACTTGATAGCTCATTTTTTATTAAATTTTTATTTTTTATATTAATTACAGTTTATTTACTTTGTATCCCAGCTATAGCCCCCTCTCTCATTCTCTCCCAATCCCACCCTTCCTCCCTCATCTCCTCCCTGCCCCTCTCTAAGTCCACTGACATGTTATTTTAATTGGTACTAAATAACAGTCTCCCACAGTTGCCACAACCTACTCAGTAAACTACTGGTGAACTCTTTGTTTCTTTCAAGTTTGGCAGTTATAAATAAAGTTTCAGGGTTTTATGTGGACAAAAATTCCCTGCTGTTTGGAGAATAAATATCAAAGAACAAACTTGATGTATTTATTATAACACATTTACTCTCATTTTAAGCCATCAAACTGCATTTCAAAGTAGCTGTGCAATTATATACCCCATCAAAGAAGAAGGGCGTTTCTTGTGTTTCTTCATCCTTGCCAGTATTTGAGTTTTCTAGGTTCTAAATTTAGACCATTACAATAAATAAGAAGTAGTAGTGTGGGACATCCTGTCATGTACTGATTTTTAATCACTGCTCTTACAAGTTGTCGGTTAAGTTGGTTTAACAACTCTTAAATGTTTTATTTCTTATTATTGAGGTTAATGTGTACTTTGTATGTTTTGGAGTACAGTCTGGTACTGGACATATCTTTCAAAGACTATTTTCTTCTGCTCTGTGACTTGAGACAAGATTTTTAATTTTAACCAAATCCCAGAGAATTGATTCTTTCTGTTGTGCATGATGACTTTAGTGTCCCCAACTACAGACATCACCAAGTCTGACATCATCTGTATCTTCTCCTCTGTCACCCTTTAGAGGTTGTGAAGTTTTGCATTTTACTTCCTGCTCCATGCTTCATTATGTTTTTAAATGAGAGACATAAAGTTGAAGGGGAGTTCCAAGATGGCGGCGAACAGAGCACACTGTTTTGGAGAGGCAGAGGACATGAATCTCCGAAACTGGTGAGTGGAGAGACAATCGAAACTAGAATTTGGGCTTTTGGGCTTTCTAAAGGAGAGGGGACACCACAGAAGCATGGAGTGCTTGTAGATTTAGATTGGGCGTGGACTTCTCTGGGAAAGAAGTAGGGCGCTTCCCTAGTCCAGGCCTTCCGCTCGGGGAAGCCTGCACACAGCACCAGGTAGCTAAGCACAAAGCTCACAGCCTGGGGGCTAAGACAGCAGAGAGAGTGCTCCGGGCCCATACAGCAGCAGACAGCTGTAACTGCCGGTTGAACAACACCCTCGGACACACGCCCGAGGAGCCCACACCCGGGGCCCTGCCTAGGGCCCTCTTGCCGAGCTCCAGACCTACAGAGTGTTCCCCCCACCCCTCATCTCACAGATGCGATCCCTACACAAGTAGCACAGCAGAGCAGCTCATGTCCCTGTGGAAATCCTACCCCGCAGTAATGCACACACCAAACCCGCCACACCAGAGCAGTGCATATACCTCTGGAAACCTGTCCTGCCTGAGTACCCACCATTGGAAATCCCGCCCCGCGGTAGTGCACACACCTCCGGAAAGCACCCACTGCCAGTGTCAGATTGGATGGGCCATCCAACCCCTCAGTGGCAGAAAACCAGCTGAATAGCCACCAAAGTCCTGCAGACCTGCAAAAACAATACACACCCACAATCTTCAACAGCGCTTGCGATTCCTTAAGTGCCTGCAACACCTTCAGTGCCTGCAGGGCACCCCTCTCACACACTGAAGGTCTCTTCATTCTCCAACACCTTGTCTTTTAGGACACACTTACAAGCACATGCTCAATCACATGCTACCCCACATTTGCCCTTCTTGGCCTGCGAACTTTCCTCCTACAGGTACAGCTGAATCACCAATGCACACACTGAAACCACTGGCCCTCCCTCATTTTCCTGAAGAATTCTACAGACACCAGAGAAAGACCAGTCTGATCTGCAGAATCCAGGAACAAACAGTGAATACTATGGATAACCAAATGGTCAGGAGTTGGTGAAAGATCACAACAAATGTAAATCAGGATATCATGGCTTCACAGGCAACCCTCAAAACTAATGGATACTCCAACTCATCAGAAACACAAGAAAATGATTTTAAAGCTATGATTATCCAGTTATTTGAGGCACATAAAGAGGAAACCAACAAATCTCTCAGAGAAATAGCCATACAGATTCAGACAGTTAAAGAGGAAACAAATAAATCTCTCAAAGATTTGGCCTCCCAAATGGAAACAAAGAAAAACAAAGTGAATGAATCTCTTAAAGAAACACAGGCAAATATAGCCAAACAAATGGAAGCAGAAGTAGTGGCATTAAGAGAGGAAACAAACAAAAAATAGAGACCATCTTGGAGACACAGGAAATCCACATTCAAACACATGAAGGAAATGTTGCAAGGCATGAAAACAAAATTAGAATCAATAAAGAAAACACAAATCGAGAAAACCCTGGAGCTGGAGAACTTAGACAAAAAAAGAAAGAACCACAAAGGTAAGCATCACTAATAGAATACAAGAGATGGAAGAGAGAATCTCGGGGGCTGAAGATACACTCGCATAAATTGATACTTCTCTCAAAGAAAAAGTAAAATCAGAAAAATCCCAAACACAAACCATCCAAGAAATCAAGCACACCATGAAAAGGCAAAATCTAAGAATAACAGGAATTGATGAAGAAGAGGATTCCAGGCTCCAAGGTCCTGAAAATATTGTCAAGAAAATCATAGAAGGAAATTTCCTCAACCTAAAGAAAGAGATGTCCACAACATACTAGAGGCCTACAGAACACCAAATAGACTAGACCAGAAAAGAAACTCCTCACGTCACATCATAGTCAAAACACTTAATCTACAGAACAAAGAAAAGATACTAAAAGCAGCAAGGGAAAAAGGCCAAGTAACATATAAAGGCAAACCTATCAGAATCACACTGGACTTCTCATCAGAAACTATGAAAGCCAGAAGGGCCTGGTAGATATCATGCAGGCTCTAAGGGACCACAGATGCCAACCTAGACTACTATACCCTGCAAAGCTTTCAATCAACATAGATGGAGAAAACAAAATATTCCCTGACAAAACTAAATTTAACCAATATTTGAACAGCAAACCAGCCCTACAGAAGATATTAGAAGGAAAATTCCAATCGAAGGAAAACAACTACACCCAAGAAAACATAGGTTATAGATAATTTCCCAACAAAAATCAAAAGAAAAGAAGCAATGAATCACAGTAACACCACCAACTCCACAATAATAGGAAATAACATTCAATGGTCATTATTATCTATCAACATCAATGGACTCAATTCTCCAATAAAGAGACACAGAATAACAGAATGGGTGTGGAAACAGGATCCAACATTCTGCTGCATCCAAGAAACACACCTATGCAACAAAGATAAACACTGCCTCAGAGTAAAAGTCTGGAAAACTGTTTTTCAAGCAAAAGGATCCCAAAAAACAAGCAGGAATGGCTATCCTAATATCTAATAAAATAGATTTTCAACAAAAACTAATCAAAAAAGACATAGAGGGGCATTACATTCTCATCAAAGGAAAAATCCACCAGGAAGACATCACACTTCTGAACATCTATGCCCCAAATACAAGAGCACCTACATTTGTAAATGAAACATTATTAAAGCTTAAATCACACATCGACCCCAACACCTTAATAGTGGGAGACTTCAATACCCCACTATCACCAAGGGACAGATAATCTAGACAGAAGCCAAACAGGGAAATAAAGGCACTTACAAACGTCCTAATTCAAATGGACCTAATAGATGTCTACAGGACTTTTCACCCAAACTCAAAAGAGTATACAACTTTTCAGCACCTTATGGAATGTTCTCCAAAATAGACCATATACTTGGTCACAAAGCAAGCCTCAACAGATACAAGAAGATTGAAATAATCGCCTGTATACTATCTGACCACCATGGACTAAAGCTGGACCTCAACAACAATGGAAATAGCAAAAAGCCTACACGAACATGGAAACTTAACAACTGACTTCTCAATGACAGCTGGGTTAAGGATGAAATAAAGAAAGAAATTAAAGACTTCCTGGAATTCAATGAAAATGAAGGCACAACATACCCAAATTTATGGGACACAATGAAAGCAGTACTTAGAGGAAAACTCATAGCACTAAGTGTCTTTAAGAAGAAATTTGTAACATCTCATACAAACAAATTAATGGCACAATTGAAAGCCCTAGGAAAAAAAAGAAGCAGAAACACCCAAGAGGAGCAGATGGCTAGAAATAATCAAACTCAAGGCTTAAATCAACCAATTAGAAACAAATAAAACAATTCAAAGAATCAATGAAACCAAGAGCTGGTTCTTTGAGAAAATTAACAAGATAGATAAACCCTTAGCCAAGATAACTAAAAGGCAGAGAGGAACTATCCAAATCAGCAAAATCAGAAATGAAAAGGGGGACATAACTAGAGACAATGAGGAAATCCAAACAATCATTAGGTCGTACTACAAAAGCTTATATGCCACAAAGTTCAAAAATCTAAAAGAAATGAACAATTTTCTTGATAGATTCCATCTACCAAAATTAAGTCAAGACCAGGTAGAAAGATTGACCAGCCCTATATCCCCCAAGGAAATTGAAATAGCCATCAACAGCCTCCCTTCTTAAAAAAAAAAAGCCCTAGACCAGATGGCTTCAGCGCAGAATTCTACCAGACCTTCAAAGAAGTGCTAACTCCAATTCTCTCCAAATGATTCCACAAAATAGAAACAGCAGGAACATTACCAAACTCATTCTATGAAGCCACAGTCACCTTAATACCTAAACCATACAAACATCCAACAAAAAAAAGAGAACTTAAGACTGATCTCTCTTATGAACATTGATGCAAAGATACTCAATAAAATACTTGCAAACCGAATCCAAGAACGCATAAAAGATGTCACCCACCATGACCAAGTAGGCTTCATCCCAGGCATGCAAGGGTTGTACTACATGGTTCAATATACAGAAATCCATCAATGTAATCCACAATATAAACAAACTGAAGGAGAAAAGCCACATGGTCTTCTCCCTAGATGCTGAAAAAGCCTTTGACAAAATCCAACATCTATTCATGTTAAAAGTCTTGGAGAGATCAGGGATACAAGGAACATACCTAAACATAGTAAAGGCAATATACAGCAAGCCTATAGCCAACATCAAGCTCAACGGAGAGAAACTTAAATCAATCCCACTGAAATCAGGGGCAAGGAAAGGCTGCCCATTGTCTCCATATCTCTTCAACATAGTACTTGAAGTCCTAGCTAGAGCAATAAAACAAGTAAGGGAGATCAAGGGAATACAAATCAGAAAGGAAGAAGTCAAAGTTTCACTATTCTCAGATGATATGATAGTATACCTAAGTGACCACAAAAACTCAACCAGAGAACCCATTCAGCTGACAAAAACCTTCAGCAAAGTGGCTGGATACAAAATTAACTCAAAAAAATCAGAAGCCCTCCTGTATACAAAAGACAAAAGGGCCGAGAAAGAAATCAAGGAAACAACACCCTTCACAATAGCCACTAATAACATAAAGTTCTTTAGGGTGACTCTAACCAAGCAGGTGAAAGACCTGTTTGAAAAAAACTTCAAGTCTCTGAAGAAAGAAATCGAGGAAGACATCAGAAGATCTCCTGTGCTCATGGATTGGTAGGATTAACATAGTGAAAATGGCCATCCTGCCAAAAGCAATCTACAGATTCAATGCAATTCCCATCAAAATACCAACACAATTCTTTCCAGACATTGAAAGAAAAATTCCCAACTTCATATGGAGAAAAAAAAAAAAAAACAACCAACAAACAAAATTCCCAAAACAATCCTGTACAATAACAGATCCTCTGTAGGTATCTCTGTCCTTGATCTCAAGTTGTACTACAGAGCCATAATAATAAAAACTGCTTTGTACTGGCATAGAAACAGAAAGGTGGATCAATGGAACCGAATAGAAGACCCAGAAATAAACCCACACACCTATGAATACTTGATTTTTGACAAAGAAGCCAAAACCATTCAATGGAAAAGAGACAGCATCTTCAACAAATGGTGCTGGTCCAACTGGATGTCTACATGCAAAAAAATGAAAATAAATCCGTATTTATCACCCTGCACGAAACTAAAGTCCAAGTGGATCAAAGACATCAATATAAAACCAGATACTGTAAATCAGAAGAAAAAGTGGGAAACAGCCTAGAACTAAGAGCAACAATCAATAAATGAGACCTCATGAAACTGAAAAGTTTCTGTAAAGCAAAAGACACTGTTGTTAGAACAAAACGACAGCCTACAGACTGGGAAAGGATCTTCACCAACCCAACATCTGACAGAGGGCTGATATCTGGAATATATAAAGAACCAAAGAAGTTAAAAGGCAATAATTCAAGTAACCCAATTAAAAAATGGGGTTTGGAGCTAAACAGATTTCTCTGTAGAAGAATATAGAATGGCAGAGAAACACATAAGGAGATGTTCAACTTCCCTAGCCATCAGAGAGATGCAAATCAAAACGACCCTGAGATTTCACCTTACACGCATTAGAATGGCTTAGATCAAAAACTCAAGTGACAACACAAGCTGGAGAGGCTGTGGAGAAAGGGGAACCCTCCTCCATTGCTGTTGGGAATGTCAACTGGTACAACCACTATGGAAATCAATCTGGTGCTTTCTCAGACAATTAGGAATAGTGCTATCTCAAGATCCAGCTATACCACTCCTAGGTATATATCCAAAAGATGTTCAAGTACACAACAAGGACATTTGCTCAACCATGTTTGTAGCAGCTCTATTTGTAATAACCAGAACCTGGAACCAACCCAGATGTCCATCAAAGGAGGAATGGATACAGAAATTGTGGTACTTTTACACAATGGAATACTACTCAACAATTAAAAACAAGGAAATCATGAATTTTGCAAGCAAATGGGATCTAGAAAAAATCATCCTGAGTGAGGTATCCCAAAAGCAGAAAGACACACATGGTATATACTCACTTATATATACCTGTAAGATAGGATAAACATACTAAAATATGTACACCTAAAGAAGATAAACAAGAAAGAGGTCCAGGGGTAAGATGATTAATCCTCATCTAGAAAGACAAAGGGGATGGACATTGGAAATAGGAGAAAACAAGTAACAGGACAGTAGCCTACCACAGAAGGCACCTGAAAGACTCTACCTAGCATTGTATCAAAGCAGATGCTGAGACCCATAAGCAAGCCTTCAGCAGAGAGTAGGGAATCATATGAAGGAAGGAGGAATTAGTATATGCTAGAGGGGACAGGGAGCCCCACAAGGTCCAAGTATATCTGAGCACAGGGATCTTCTATGAGACTTTATCCAACCATGGACCATGCATGGATACAACCTACAACCCCTGCTCAGACATAGCCCATAGTAGCTCAGTATCCAAGTGAGTTCCCTAGTAAGGGGGACAGGAATTGTTTCTGACATGAGCTCATGAGCTTCTCCTCCTCCCTGAGGGAGGAGCAGCCCTGCTAGGCCACAGATAAGGACATTGCAACCATCCTGAAGATACCTGATAAGCTAGGGCCAGACAGAAGGAGAGGAAGACACCCCCTCTCAGTGGACTTGAAAGGGGGCAGGGAGGAGATGAGGGAGGGAGGGGAGGATTGGGAGGGAAAGAGGGAGAGGGCTACAGCTGAGATACAAGTAAATGTATAAAATTATTTAAAAATAAAAAAAATATTAAAGAAAAAAAGAATAAAAAAGTTGAAGTCTAGATTCAACCTATATATTAATGTTTAATGATCCTTCAAGTATCTCCACATAAAATCTTTAAACGTGTTCTTTTATCTGTTTATTGTTCTCTACCACTGAAATATTCAACTCCAAATAACATACGAGAAGAGAGTTTTGAGCATGTGCATCTTGTTTCCATTGCCAATAGGAAACAGAATGTCTTCAGACTGGGGCTTGTGCAGGTGCCGACTCTACTTGGTGGAAGAGATTGTGTGAAGAACTGAAGGAGGCCGAGGCAGCTGGAGTATCGTGAGCCAGGGAGAGAAGAAAGATTGTGCTGGAGAAAATTTCAGGGAGCTTACTGAGGTTACCGGAGGGGTATGCCAACGGTGTACAGAGAGGACTGTGGGAGGCTTCGAAGCAAGGGGTGTTAGTATTTCACTTGATATTTCAAATGACTGCATAGCTGCTACTTAGGAAATTAATTGGACAGGGCTAATGGGATATCTCAGTGAGTAAGGCGCTTGTCACCCAGCCTAATGATCAGAGTTCAATCTTTTTTGAATAAAATTATTTTATTTAATTTTTAAAATTTTATTCATTTTACATCTCCATTGTAGTCCCCTCCCTCATCTCTTCCTAGTCCAACCCTCCTTGCCTCTTTACCCTATCCTTTTGTCTAGTCTTCAGAAAGGGGGAGATGTCCTCCCTTACCACCTGACCCCACCCTATCACAGTCTCATCAGGACTGCCTGCGTCCTCTTCCTCTAGGGCCTGGCACTGCCACACTGGCAGGCAGAAGTGATTGAGGAGCAGGCAAAAGAGTCATGTCAGCAACAGCCCCTGCTCCCTGTACTAGGAAATCCACTTGTAGAATGGAGTGCTCGTTGGCTACATCTGAGCAGGAGGCCAAGACTCTCTCTATTCATGGTCCTTGGTCGGTGCATCAGTCTCCACAGTCCCTCACCCACCCCATCCCCCGACTCCCCGGGTCCTTCTATTCCCTCAGTCTTCAAGAAGACTCCCTGCTCTCTGCCTGAAGTTTGGCTGTCAGTCTCAGCATGTGCTTCAATCCCCTGGTGGGCGGAGTCTTGCGGAGGACATCTATGGTAGTCTCCCATCCTGTTCCCTCTCTTCAACCACTTCTGCTGTCTCTCGTGTTTGCCCTTCTGAATGAAAATTAAGAGTTCTCCTTAGGGTCCTCCTTGTTACTTAGCTCCTTTAGGTCTGTAGCTTGTATTATGGTTATCCTGTAAAATGAATATATACCATCATGGTGGTATATACCCTCATGGTGGAAGGAAAGAACTTACTCCACAAATTTTTCTCTGATCTCCATATGGTTACCATTATACATTTGCACTTACATGTGAGAGGTGGGGGAAGTAATAGAAATAAGATATAAAATTAATCGGACAGCTTTAATTAAAGTGAAACGCTATTAGAATCTATTAAAATTAGAATAAGCTTTATGAAGGAAATGTTTGTATATTCTTGTGTGGCTGCAAAGAATATGGAGATAAATTGCTGCTACAAGTAAGGTATATTACCAAGTAAAAGAAAAGATGTCTTAGTTGGATAACAAGAGGGTAATTGTTCTGTCTAGCACAGGTAATTCTTTAGTGGTTGGAGTTCAGTGGGATTAAAGAGGTCAGCCTTAGGTATCTAAGTGTGAGAGACTGTGAGCTCAAATGATGCTTCAGACGCTGCCTTGTCCTCATAATAGAGGCTGGGGCTGAAAACACAGGAATAAAAATGCTGCAGGGAAAAATGTTGACAATATGTATGTCAGGGTGAATCTATATAAATTATATAAATTGGTAGAAACTAAAAATGCTGAGTGCCAGGGAACTAATACCAAGGGAGGAAAGATAATCTGACAAGGAGAGAAGAAAAAGAATTGTCAGAGAAAGAAAAGGTAAAAAGAGAAAGAACACAGCAATGACTTAATGTCAAGTGAAGTAAGATTCTGAAAAGATCCCTATCTTAGGTAAAGATGTTCTTTGAGTATGGCTGCAGGGAATTAATTTTCATCCAGACAAAAGCACTTCAGAGGGAGAGAGCAGTGAGTTGAGAAGCAAACGGAAGGAGGACACAACAGATAACCCTTCTGGAAGCAAGACAGAAATTGAGCTGGCGAGTGGACAAAAAAGCTGAAAGGAGATGAAGGTACCATGATCCTCTTACGCTGAGTAAAATGGTGAGTGCTGGACCATTATTTAATAATGAAATATTTTACAGGGTAGCATTATAATGCAAAAGTTAGGGAATATACACAAACCTTAAAAAAGGATGTGCGAAGGTAAGAAAGGATTGTATCAACCCAAGCACAACATAGGGACTAGCTTTTTGTAGAAAGAGAGACATGTCTTATTTGGGATGAAGAAAAGGATGAGAGGTCACATTACATTGGCTGCTTTTGTGATGGATTAATTTTTAAGCCTCCTGTAGATAATGCTATTATCTTAAAAACAATTTTTAAAAAGTCATTCGCTGAAATCAGGGGTGTGAGAGAGTGAAATATATATCCACTATGAAAAATCTGTATTTCAAGAGAAAAAGAAATCAAGAATTCGGGAAATCATCCTCTCCTTTCTGCACTCTTTGAATAAAATGACTTTGAATAAGCACCCATCAGAATTTTATAATAAAATAGATTATGTTTTAAGTTCATAAATCTGTATTTAAGACCCAGAATACGCACAATTCTTAAGTCTCTTGGTCTAGATTCAGCATTCACCTTGAATGACTGCATCCATAATGCAGGTATAACTCCTATCTTTCTCACAAGAAATTTTTGTAAAACTGATCGTTTTTCATCAAAAATAATTAATTAAGGTGCATGTAAAACATGGCTCTAGATTTCAAAGAAAAAAAACTCCACATTTTCAAAAAATTTAAGGGGGATTGGGAGAAATGGCTCAGTGGTTAAGGACACTTGCCTCTCTTGCAAAAGGCCTGGTTTCATCCCCAGCATCCACATGGTGGCTCACAACCACCCATAACTCAAGCTTCATGGAACCCAACACCCTCTTCTGGATGCCAAGCACACACATGGTATGTGTATATATGTGTGTGTGTATGTGTGTGTGAGTGTGTGTATGTGTATACACATAAAACTAATATATACATACATATAAGGGAAACATACATAAAAATTATTTAAAAATTTTAAAAGTTCATAATTATAATGTTTCAAGAAATAATAGTCTTGGAAGCAAAAACTGAAGACTTGCCTGAATCCACACCATATATCTGAGAAAGTCCACATCATTTAGGTATGAAGCCATTTACACACATCTGTTTAAACACACATCTGTTAGTAGCTTGTTTTTATTCTTATTCTCATATCAATGCAGTTATACTAATCATTTGCACAACAACATTCTTATCAGTTAACCTGCATTTTCTCGTTAATGTGTAAGCACAGATTGTTTCTAATGACACCATGTTTTAGTTAGCCACTTTTCGTAATTAAGAAACAAGCCACTAATTACAACAATGCTACATAAAACATTTGAACTGGTACCTTTACAAATCTGCAATACTTACTGGACTAAAAAAATGAGTACAATTAATTATGTTCTCAGATACTTAAGTTAATCAAGCTAACAAGCTATTAATTATACAGTTTCTACTTTCCTCGGTGACAAATATACTTTGATTGATGCATAAATAAGCCTGAAGTTTCAAAGTGCAGATATTTCAGTCCTTAGCCTATGGTGTACTTGACACAGACCTCAGCCCACTCCTGTCTTGATGCCACAACACAGAGGCATTGTGTGTTCCCATGTGGCCACTCCAGCATTTACCCTATCTGTAGCTTATGTAAATTATCCTACAAACACACTTCAGTTAGCCACTCCTAGGTCTATTGGTACTGAGAGCTGCCAAAACCTAGATCTGATTTAAATCATTTGGATATGTCTTAGTCACTGTTCTATTGCTGTGAAGCGACATCATGGTCAAGGCAACTCTTATAAGAGAAAAACCATTTAATTGAGGGGCTTGCTTAAAGTTTCAGAGGGTTCATGATAGTCATGGCAGGGAACATGGTGGCCCTAGGGCAGGCATGGTCCTGGAGAAGTGGCTCCGGGCTACATCCTGATCTGGCAGGGGATTCTTATTGCTAGGTAATGGAATGTGGCCTTAGGGAAGAGGGGGTCACTGCCACAGAACCATATACCTTCAAGAACAGTGGTTCTCAACCTGTGGATCATGACCCCTTTGACAGTGCTGTATTTCCAAGAGTATTTACATCATAACTCATAACAGTAGCAAAATTACAGTTATGAAGTAGCAAATACAATAATTTTATGGTTGGGGATCACCACAACATGAAGAACTTCATATTAACGATCATAGCGTTAGGATGGTTGAGAACCACTGTTCTAGATCCAACTGCTCTTTACCCCACCATGAAGGACAGCCAAACCTGGAGCTTCTGAAAGGCGAGGCCGTCAAGGATAGGTCCCTTACCATCCAATTGAAGGGACATACTAGATGCACAGTCAGGTGTCTGTTTCTGTGAGATGGATCCTTTGAAGTGTAATTGGATAGAAAGATAGCATCATTTATATTTTTGAAAATTGCTTAATGTACAAAGATGGCAAAATCACTCTTTATATCCAGTGGACAGTGTACAAGACACTTGATCCTTTGTACCTTCATAAAATATTCTGTAAATTTACAATTTTAAAACATTGTCTTTCAGAGTTTACTCAGGATTACTCTGAAATACCCAGAACTGCATAATTTATTAAGAGAGATTCTAGCCTCTTTGCAAGGGCATATGTCCTCTTCACAGCCTGATTACTTCTGGTGGAACATCTTAGAATCAGCGTTTTGGGGATTTTGCTCCATTACATGATTCAGAGCAACATTCATATTCCAACCGAAAGTATTATTGTCTTTATTTAAAGAGTGATTATTTTCCTGGTTTAACCATTTTTATTCTTCCACTTTACATTCCATTAAGTTCAGTTCCCATTTTTAATGATTCCGTTTTAAATCATTATTATACATGTTTATTCTTGATACATTCCTGTTTACTTAAATGAGCACTGGCTTGTTTCTAATATTAGTTTTTAATTAACTTTTAAAGTCATGCATTTAAGCCTACGTATAAACTTTAGTTATCTTGACTTTGGTAGGCATTCATTTTTTTTGTTGTTTGTTTGTTTTTGTATTTTAAATGATTTGTATGTACTTTGAAATTTAGTTTTCAAATTTTAGTTTGTTTTAATCCAGGAATTTTATTTTTATTTTTTCTGTTAAGCATTTTGTTATATTTTATAATGTGTACAAAAATGGAATAGTTAACAGGCATTTTCTAATTTCAAACCCATTTCCTTTAAGACTGTAGTTTTTCTTTTTTTTTTTACTGTTTTTATTTTTATTTTTGTTAATTACAGTTTATTTCCTTTGTATCCCCCCTGTAGCTTCCTCCTTCTTCCCTTCCTAATCCCACTGTCCTTCCCCCTTCTCCACCCATATCCCTCCCCAAGTCCACTGATAGGCGAGCTTCTCCTCTCCTTCCTTCTGATCCTAGTCTTTCAGGTCTCATCAGGAGTGGCTGCACTGTCTTCCTCTGTGGCCTGGTAAAGCTGCTCCCCTTTCACTGGGAAGTGATCTGAGATTAGGAATTTTATTTTTAAAGGCATTAATCATTTCTAGAATGATTGCTCATTTTCAGATCAATTAAAAGTATGATCAAACTATGACCTAATAAATTCTAATTTTGTTAGGATGTTAGTTAATTTATTAACTTATGAATGGCCTTCTATAAGTCAGTGCTTTTTGATCTGCTGGTCACCACTGACGAAGTTGGGTGTTTTTAACTCTGTCACTGTTTCAGTATTGCTGCATGTCAGCTTTCTACATATTGCAGACTGTTGACCAACATCACTGGCTGTTATCCACTGGATGCCAGTAGCGTTTCATCTCAATTTGTTCTTGATTTGCCATGACCAAAAATGTATTCAGAAACTCTCAGTTATCCCCTGGGTAGTACAAAATTACCCATGCCTGAGAATAACATTGTCCCAAGGAGAAACAGAAATGGATATTTAACTTTCTTCCGTTGGCATTTAGGTTGATCACATGTCCTAGATGTTACCAATAAGATAATGATGGACATGGCTAAGCTGGTATATCTGGGGCAGAAAATGGAGAGAAGGAACTGGGCAGGAGATGGAATAAGGAGGGAAACATGGGTGGGAATCAGATGTGGGAAGAATGGTGGCAGTTGAAAGGGCTGGCAACAAGAAGGGAAACTGAGGGGAGACATCTCGTTGTCAAGCTGGAGGCCTGCAACAGGGTAGACACCTGGGAGGACTCTAGCTGAGATTCCTAATGGGGGGCCATGAAGACTGAAGACCACCTCATTTCCAGGCAGGACTAATAGAAGGAGGGGAACAACAACCCACTGACAAAACCTTTGATCCCAAAATTACCCTGCTGACAGGAAGTGCAGGGATAAAGAAGGTACAAAGAATGAAGGAGTATCCAACCAATAATTGGCCCAAGCTGAGACCCACCCCAAGGTAGAGAGCCAGTCCCTGACACTATTAATGATGCTATGCTATGCTTGCGGGCAGAAGCCCAACTTGACTGTCCTCTGGGAGGCTCCAGCCAGCAGCTGATCTAGACAGATGCTGAGACTTGCAGCTAAGCATGGGGTGGAGCTCTGGGGGTCTTGTGAAAGAGTTGGGAGAAAGATGGAAGGATCTGGAAGGTACAGAAACCTTACAAGAAGACCAACAGAGACAACTAACCCTTTCCTATAGGGGCTTACAGAGACTGAGACCATCAACTAAGGAGTATGCATGGTCAGGACCTAGGCTCCCTGCACACATGTGGCTGATGGGTGGCTTGGTCTTCATATGTGGCACCTGGTGAGTGCAGTTGTGGGGAGGGGACTCTGTTTCTAACATAGACTCTATTGCCTGCTTTTGGATCACTTCCCTTTGGCAGGGCTGCTTTGCCTGGCCTCAGGGGATGAAGATATGCTCAGTCCTAGTGTGACTTGATGTTCTGGGGAAGATTAATACAGGGGAGGAGAGCTCCCCTTTTCTGGGGTAAAAGAGATAGAGGAAGGGGGAAGGAGGGAATGGGGATAGTAATGGAGGAAGAGGGCACCCTTGGGATGTAAAGTAAATTAACTGAAACAAACAAACAAACAAAAAAACAAGAGTCCTTTGGGTATAGGGCAAGCACTGGTATAATATGGTCGAACTATGGTTTTTTGAAGATTCTCCACACTGATTTCCAGACTGGCTGCAGTACTCTGAAATCCCACTGAAGATTTCCCTTTCCTTGCATTCTTACTGATATTTGTTAGGTGTTAGGTTTTTTAATTGTTATTATTATTTCTTTTTTTCCATTCTGTTTGGGGTAAAGTGAAATCTCAGAGTCTTTTTAATTTGTCTTTCCATAACTGAAATAAGTGCTAAGGGTGATGAAAACTTTGAAATATTTCTTGGTCATCTTTATTTATTTTTAGCAATACCTTTTTGGAGAGAGTTTATTTTTATTTGTGTCATCTATTTTCTTGGTTCTTTGTTTTTTTGAGTTCTTATTTTTCCTCTATTAGATGTATAGCTGGCAAATCTTTCTTGCTCTGTGGACTTCTTAATCACTGGATTGGTTTTGTTTTGCTACACAGGGCTATTCAGTTTTATGAGGTTTGGTTTGCCAATTGCTGGCCTTAATTTGTGAATGAATGAAGTCCTATCCAGAGATTAATTTCTAGAACCATTATCTTTTAGAGCATTACCTAAGTTTTCTTCACGATAATTCAGCATCTTTGATCCATTTGGAGTTGATTTTTTTCTGGAAGGTCCAACTTGATTTTTCTGTATGTAGACATCCAGTTTTGCCAATACCAGTTGTTGAAGCTGCTGCCTTTCCTCCTTTGTGTATTCTTGACATCTTTGTCAAACATGAGATGGCTGTTGTTATGTGTGCTTATATTCTCCTCTTCAAGTTTCTCTACTTAATCTACATGCCTTTGCTGGTATCATCCTGTTTTATTACATAATCTACATGTGCTGGTACCGTCCTGTGTTATTACTACAGTTCCATATTATATTTTGAATTCTGATATTGGTAATCCATCTAGCAGTGTTCTTTTCCTAAGGATAGCTTGACTCTTTGACATCTTCCTTTGCTTCTATTTGAATTTTTAGAACTAAAATAATAATATTAGCTATCTGCAGCCTTTCGTGCTTCCATGTTAATTTTTAGGACTTTTTTTTTTTGTATGTCTGTGAAAAATGTCATTAGGAATTTTACTGGGAATAAACCAAATCTGTAAATTGCTCTTGCTAATTTACATGTCATTAATTCTACAAATTGATGAGCACAAGCGGTCTTTCCATCTTCTACTGTCTTTCTCAATCTCTCTCTTTTTTTCCAGAGATTTAAAGTTTTCATTGTACAGGTTTTATGGGACCCTGATTACAAGTTGAGGCTCCATTTGAGACACTAGTGGAGCCTGAAAGAAAGCCCGAACTTACTCTATGACAGGCCTCAGTTCACTGTCAAAAGGACCAGGCCTAAGTTTCCATTTCCCTCAAATGAATTAACATTTACTGGAGAAACCCCGGAAAATGGGCAGCCAGTCAGAGGTCTCTTCACTCTCTGCTGGTCTGATGTTGGCTGTAGGATTATCATATGTAGCTTTTCTTATATTTAGACATGTTTCCTCCAATCCATTACTCTTTGGAACTTTTATAATGAAAGTGTGTGGATGTTCTTTTGTGGGGGTCAAGTATTTGATTGAAGTTATTATAATAAGATATGTAAATTTATCACAACATGATTTTCTTAGTTATGAAATATTGACCCAAACTATTTTTTAATGTTTATTTTCTTTTGTGACTGACCTTGAAGGCACAAAGATCCTCTCAAGTGCTGCCTTCCCACGTGCTGGGATTAAAGGTGTTCACCACCATGCCCGACTGTTTACGATTGTTCTTTTAAATTCTATGTAACGTGGTTCATTTAGATAATTCTCATTGGGGAACATTTCTATGAGACTGGTGGGTTTAATGGGTACATACTAACTCGACATTTCATTTCATTTTGTTTTAGCAAAGTGACCTGAACATGTGAATTTATTCTGTTGTTTATGCTTCTGATGTGATCTTCTAGGCCACCTCTGTTTTGCATTGTTTCTCTTGTTGCTCAGGCTTTATTGATTTCTATCAGGTAAGAGACATTAGTAACTTAGTCAGATACATTAGTAACACTTCAGATACTGAGTGTCGATTATTATTTGGAAGAACAGAGGTAATTCCAGTTCAGTAGCAACTATAAAAGCATGAGAATGGGACAATGGCTGTTTTTACCTAGCATGTAAGATTTGGAAGGGGTATGGAGGGTGAAGATCAATAATTAGAACCAGTAAGTATTTTTTTCTACTTTCAGAGTTAATACTTTAGAATTTATTACTATTTCAAATGCAAACCCGAGTCAAATCAGAACTTATAATGAAGATGTGCTGGTTAGTTTCTTCACCCCGATAAAAGCTAGAGTCACCTGGGAAGAACGAACCTCAGCTGGGAAATTACATTTATCCGACTGATCTGTGACACTTTTGGGACATTTTATTGGTTGCAGATTGAAGTGGATACCCTAACCCATTGTGAGTGGTGCGTTCCTCGGCTTGTGAGGATGGGCTATATCAGAAAGATAATTGAGCAAACCAGAAGAAGCAAGGCAGTAAAGAACATTCCTCCACGTTCCCTGCTTTAGCTCCTTCTTCCAGGTTCCTCCCTTAAACTCCTTCTCTGTCTTCTCTCTCAACGATGGACAATAACCTGTTACCTATAATAAACCCCTTCCTCCCAAAGTTACTGTTGGTGAATGTTTCACCACAGCAACAGAAATCAAGCTAGAACAGAAGGAGACTTGAATCATATCAAGATTAATAAGTCAGTAATTTTTTAATTGTCTGGTTTATTAGAAAGTCTATTTTATGGAAAACATTTTACAATTTTGTATGACACTCTAGATGCAGTAGAAATTTGATAAACATCTTTCAATAACATGTAGTCAATTACTGCCATGAGTCTGAATATCTCATTTTCTGTGAACTTTTGTTTATTAGAATAAAAACAAACTTGAATAAATCCCTTGATCAAAAATATTTTTGAAATGCAAAAATTTAGCATTCAGAAGTATTTATTTAAAATGTGCTCATTTGGCATATATTAGAACAGCATTTCTGTGCTTTATTTTAATGTTTTCCTGTGATCTTTTAGCATGATTTCGACAATGTGGTGAGGTTGCTGTTTTTAAATACATTAAAAAATGGAAAATAATTGAGACGGGATAATTTGTTCTTATTTCAGTCCATAGACACAATGTGGAACCAAAATAAAATCGCTGTTCTGCATTAAGTAAGAAGAAACAAAGAGACTCTATCAGGAGACCAGTCTCTGTCTAATGATCTGCTGCAGAAAAAAGAGGTTTTCAATCTTCTGTTCTTAATGGCTCATCAGGTAGTCTTTGAAAGATGAATCTGAACTGCAGTAAACAAACTATAGAGCTTTCTGTCGTTCATGAATACACTCTTTAGAGAGAAATAAGATATGCAGCTCTATCCTTTCTCAGTAATAACAGATGTTAGGTACATTTTTTTGTTTGTGTTTTTTTTTAGTTGCTATTTTCAAAACAAGAAACTTCCATAAGAATATTGAGTAGCAAGATCTTAAAAATAACTCTGCTTTCATACCTATCAACAACCTTATGGCCACTGCTTTCTTGATGTCCTAGTCATAAAGTGAGTGGTTAAAAGGATAAATTAGTAATTCTGGTAATTTTGGTAATTGGTAAATAGAAGCAAAGAATATTAAGCCGTAAAAGAGGGTGAGAGAAATCTCAGACATTGGCTTCCTTTGCACTCTTAACTGGAGTTTACATTATATTCTTAAATCAATCAGGACATTTTCTCTGACGCGTCACAGTGTATGGTGGTTATTTAGGAGGCAAAGCCTGGGAATCAGAGATGTGGGTTTAGTCTCAGTTGGTCTGAGTGACCTCCAGAAACCCCCTTCACCATTCACATTGCTGGTGGGAATGTAAACTTATACAACCACTTTGGAAATCAGTCTGATGCTTTCTCAGAAAATTAGGAATGGTGCTATCTCAAGATCCAGCTATACCACTCCTGGGCACATATCCAAAATATGCTCAAGTATACAACAAGGACATTTGCTCAACTATGTTCATAGCAGCTTAATTCATAATAGCCAGAACCTGGAAACAATATAGGTGTCCCTCAGTTGAAGGATGGATACAGAAACTGTGGTACATTTACACAAAGGAATACTACTCAGCTGTTAAAAACAAGGAAGTCATGAAATTTGTAGGCAAATGGTGGGAACTAGAAAAGATCATCCTGAGTGAGTTAATTCAGAAGCAGAAAGACAGACGTTGTATATACTCACTTATAACTGGATATTATCCATATAATATAAGGTAAACATGCTAAAATGTATAGTCCTAAAGAAGCTAAACAACAAGGAGGACCCTAAGGAAGAGGCTTAATCCTCTTTCAAAAGGGCAAACAGAATAGACATCTGAAGTGGGAGAAGACAGGGAATAAGACAGGAGCCTACCACAGAGGGCCTCTGGAAGACTCTACCCAGCATTGTATCAAAGCAGATGCTGAGGCTCATAGCCAAACTTTGGGCAGAGTGCAGGGAATCCTATGAAAGAAGAGGGAGATAGAAAGACCTGGAGGGTACAGGAGCTCCACAAGGAGTGCAACAGAGCCAAAAATATCTGGGCCCAGGGTGGGGTGGGGGGCTGCAGAGACTGATGATTCAACCAAGGACTATGCATGGAGAGGACCTAGACCCACTGTTCATATGTAGCTCATAAGATGGCCATAAGCATTTCAGTTTCCATGTGAGTTCCCTAGTGAGGGCAGCAAGGGCTGTGTCTGACATGGACTCAGTGGCTGGCTCTTTGATCACCTCCCCCTGAGGGGGGTGCAGCCTTGGCAGGCCACAGAGGAAGACAATGCAGCCAGTCCTGATGAGACCTGACAGGTTAGGGTCAGAAAGTAGGGTAGGATAACCTCCCCTATCAGTGGACTAGGGTAGGGTCATAGGGGGAGAAGAGGGAGGGAAGGGGGGACTGGGAAGAGATGAGGGAGGGGTTACAGCTGGGATACAAAGTGAATAAATTTTAATAAGTAATAAAAAGAAAAGAATCCCGAACAACAACAACAACAACAAAAAGAATGAAGCAGAAATTGATGGTGGGGACAACAAATGTATTTAAATTCACTTGACACATTCAAAAGGCAACTTAATCAAGAAGAAAAAAACAGGTTAATTTAAAGGTAGATTATTCAAAGGAGCAACACATAGACACACAGGGAGAGAGAGAGAGAGAGAGAGAGAGAGAGAGAGAGAGAGAGAGAGAGAGAGGATAGGAAAAGAAAGCTCACACCAGAAAGATTTCAGATGACAAAACACTAATCTTTATTTTCCAAATAAAACAACAAAACAACAAACAAAAGAAAACCAGACATGCCAGTAGTCTGTAAATAGAGTTAGGAACACTCAGGTATCCAAATGAGAACTTATAGAAACACAATGGGAAAAAATGGGGGCTCTTGTACAGAAAATAGGTCTGTAGTGATTGTTCATCTGAAACGTCTACAGATGGCTATGAACAGAATGTCCTCCACCAGTTGGATGCTGTAGTAGGACCACACTGACCTGTTCTACAGAGGATCTCAGCAAGCAGCCTTTGCACAAAGTGTTCCTGCAGCTTTCATATAGGAGCTTCTCTTAATGTACCTCAAACAGTACTCAGCTTGTTCTGAAGAGGGCAATAGGAAGTTTCAGTCATCACTAGGAACACCCCATGGAGAGGGCTCGCCATCTTCAGAACCCTGTGCTAACACTGAAGCCTAGAGCATGAACTTCTCCTCTCATTCAGGTAGCTTCAGACCCCAGCTGCCTGTCTGCAACTGATTTGCTTGCAGTTCAAATCCAAGACTAATGCGATTCAATAAGGCAATGCTATGGGTTGTAGAGACACCGTTGTTTCAAAGATGCCCGTTCTCTAGACCTGCAACATGAGTGTTCTCTAAGTGTCTGCAATCTGTTCAATGGAGAAATTTTATGGCAGGAATATTCCATAGCTTTGACCCTGAAGCAATAGTCTCTTGGGGGTAATTCTGAGTGTCAGCGCTTGGTCACTAGGAGTAGTCCAAGAATACCTACACCCAAAACACAGAAGTAACTGCCATCTAGAAGCATCCGTGCCTGAGATCCTGTAGTCATTGGAACTGTGCATGTGTCTATGATTCTAACCCTGGATCCCTCACACATCATTGCTGACACATCAGTGGAAATACTCCACACTCTGGTCACTGATCACCCCATGGGTTGTCACACTTTAGACTCCAACACTAATACCACAGGCACACCCCACTAAGACCATGTACTAAAGGGGCTGTCGAGCCAGACCCAGCACCAAACAAGATTGCTTGGGAGTTAAAGGGATTTTTTTTTTAATTGCTATTCTAAATGAATTAGCATTTGCATCAAGGCAAGCAGAAATTTTAGAATGAAAACAATTACAGTCACTCAGGAGTTCAAATACATCAGTGTTGTTGAATACCTAATATATGTCTGACACATAACACAGAGCAATACATAATACACAGTTAAAGAAACTGAGCTGCTAAGTGATCTGGCATATTGACAGTGAGGGGAATCTTGAGCAGAATCCATGGCCAATGTCTGTCACCTAGTGCTAAATACAGAGACAGTTAAAATTTAAAACTTTTGAAAATATACTAGTGTAAGGGCCCCTTTCTTATTACTTTCAGAATGCTAGAATTTTTATTTTAAAACTCTACTATCCTTACACTTTACATCATTTTATTGTTATTTGCATGCCGTCGGTTTGAAAGCTGCCTCTCAGGTTTGACGGAATGCTTTTAGACTATTCATTAAGCATGCCCCTTTACTGCTTTTGTTCTTTAAGATTGTAAATCTCTTGTTTCAATTATTTCAATAGCTCTTATTTTTTTAAAAGTCTATTTTAAACAGGCTTTATATGATAAAATATATATTTTCTAAGTCAAACATTTCCTTCCTTTAAAAACGTGCCTCTCAGGAGACAACTTCCTGAACAGAACACCAACAGCACAGGCTCTAAGAGCAACAATCAATAAATGGGACCTCATGGAACCGAAAAGCTTCTGTAAAGCAAAGGATACCGTCATCAAAACAAAACGACTGCCTACAGATTGGGAAAGAATCTTCACTAACCCTTTATCTGACAGAGGACTAATATCCAGTATATACAAAGAACTAAAGAAGCTGAAAAGCAGCAATCCAAGTAATCCAATTAAAAAATGGGGAACAGAGCTAAACAGAGAATTCTCGACAGAGGAATATCGAATGGCAGAAAAACACTTAAAGAAATGCTCATCCTCATTAGCCATCAGGGAAATGCAAATCAAAACGACCCTGAGATATCACCTTACACCCATCAGAATGGCCAAGATGAAAAACTCAAGGGATAACACATGCTGGAGAGGTTGTGGAGAAAGGGGAACCCTGCTCCACTGCTGGTGGGAATGTAAACTGGTACAACCACTCTGGAAAGCTATCTGGCGCTTTCTAAGACAAATAGGAATAGTGCTTCCTACAGACCCAGCTATACCACTGCTATGTATATACCCAAAGTTTGTTCAAGTACACAAAAAGGACACTTGCTCAACCATGTTTATAGCAGCTCTATTTGTAATAGCCAGAACCTGGAAACAACCCAGATGTCCATCAACGGTGGAATGGGTACAGAAATTGTGGTATTTTTATACAATGGAATACTACTCAGCAATCAAAAAGGAGGAAATCATGAAATTTGCAGGCAAATGGTGGGATCTAGAAAAGATCATTCTGAGTGAAATATCCCAGAAGTAGAAAGACAAACATGGGATATACTCACTTATATAGACCTATAAGATATGATAAACATAATGAAATCTATACACCTAAAAAAGATAATCAATTGAGCGGACATGGGGTAAGATGATCAATCCTCGTTTAGAAAGACAGATGGGATGTGCATTGAACGTATGACAGGAGTCTACTGAGCGCATCTGAAAGACTCTAACTAGCAGTGTTTTCAAAGCAAAGACTCATGACCAAACCTTTGGCAGAGTACAGGGAATCATAAGAAAGAAGGGGAGTTAGTCTGATGGGGAAAGGATAGGAGCTCCACAAGGACCAAATATATCTGGGCACAGGGTCTTTTCTGAGACTGACATTCAACCAAGGACCATGTATGGACATAACCTAGAACCTCCACTCAGATGTAGCCTGTGGTAGCTCAGTAACCAATTGGTTTCCCAAAGTGAGGGGAACAGGGACTATTTCTAACAGGAACTCGATGACTGGCTCTTTGGTCTCCCCACCCCCGAAGGGAGGAGCAGTCCTGTTAGGCCACAGAGGAGGGCTTTGCAGCCAGTCCTGAAGATACCTGATAAAACAGGATCAGATGAATGGGGAGGAGGTCCCCCCCATCAGTGGACTTGGAAAGGGGCACGGTGGAGATGAGGGAGGGAGGGAGGGAGGGACTGGGAGGGAATGAGGGATCGGGACACGGCTGGGATACAGAGTTAATAAAATGTAACTGATAAAAAAAATAAAATAAAAAATAAAAAAAAAGAAAAAGTTAAAAAAAAAAAACGTGCCTCTATTGAGGTATATCTTGTATGCAATAAAATGTATCATTGTCTTATATTTTCATATAAGCATTAACAGAATGAAATGTAGAAGTTTCCATGTCTCAGTGTTTGTTTGTTGACCTTCCCTGCCAAGTCTCTACCACTTCCCTGGCTCCAGACAGCCATTGGTCTTTTTTTTTTTTTCTTTTTCCACTCTAGGCTAGAGGAGTTATTTTTAGGGCATTCTGTATGTTTAATTATGAAATAGGGTCTTTCTTGTGTCTAGCTTATTTTCCCCAGGAAATGATTTTGAATTTTAATGATGCTTTGTCTATAATGTTTAGAACTAAATGATTCTTAAAACCGTTTTATCTGTCTTTTAAAAATAACGTATGATTTCAGTTATACAGGCTTATGCATACATTGTGGTTACTTGATAGATATATACAATGTATATATGTATGGGCAATGTAATGAGCCAATCAGAGCAGTTAATATTTCTGTATTCTTAAACTTTAAAAAGCTGTCATCACATGAGATGGAATTTACAAATTTTAATATACCAAGTAGCATTTCACTCCCGTCTGTCAAAATGTCTTTATCCTCTCACATTTGGTGAATATTTGGATTTATTTTTAATAGTTCTCTGCTACCATTAATAAACAAGGTACAAATCAGGCTATAAAATGATTAAATAAATAAAAATTTAAAAACAGTAAAAAAATAAATAAGTCAGCTACAAGTCGTTATGTAGGCTTTTTTTTTTTTTTTGAAATCACTATTAGTTAAATACCTATTGGATAGAATTTTCTAGGCTACATGGTAAATCTATGGCCAACTCTATATGAAACTCCCAACATTTTCATGTTGGTTGTCTTGTTTTCCTGCTGCTGTGATAAATTATTCTGACAAAAATATTTTAGGGGAGAAATAGTTTACTCTGGTTCCCAGTTCAGGGATACAATATGCTGAGGAAGTCAAGGCAGTAGGGTCTTGATGCAACTGATTACGCGACATTCAGAATCAGAAGACAGAAAGCAGCTGCTCAGCTCCCTTTCTGCATTTGTAGTTCAGGATTCCCAACCCAGGAGGAATGGTGCTGCCCATTGCGGGGTGGGTATTCCCAACTCAATTGCTACAGTCAAGACAATACCTTCCAGAAAAGCCTAGGTAGCAATCTTCCATTTGAATCTAGAATCTGTCAAGTTGACAATACCAACCATCACAGTGGTTATAACATTTTATGTCCCTAAAGCTATACATGATAGAGGAACCTATTGAAGAAAGCATAGGTAGGATGTTCCGAATGCACTGTGTTGGCTCAGAAAATAAAGCCAGGAATTGACAAACAAATTAGTGAATTAAAAATGTCTACAAATTAATGAATTCAAAAATTGAAATATTTACAAAATGAAGCATCAGACTAACGAATGGAATTCTTTGTTACTTTTACCTTTCATTGAGGATAAACATCTATAATACACGAAGAACTCAGAACATTAGTGTCTCTCAACCCAGTCATGAAATGGGTTAGTGAAATGAACACACATAGCCAATAAAATTTAAAAAGGAATCTTAGTATGTTTTAGTTAGGGTTACTATTGCTCTGAGGAAACACCATGATCAAAAGCAAGTTGTGAGGAAAAAGTTTATTTTACTCACAGTACCATATAATAGTTCATCATCAAAAGTTGTGAGGACAGGAACTCAAACGGGGTAGGAGCCTGTAGGCAGGAGCTGATGAAGAGGCCATGGAGGAGTTCAGCTTACTGGCTTGAATCCTGTCTTGCTCAGCCTGCTTTCTTATAAAACCGGGGACCACCAGCCCAAGGTGGCTCCACTCACAATGCTCTTGCCCCTTCCACACCCAGAACTTGTTAAGAAAATGCCCTACATGCCTGCCTAGAGCCTGATCTTATGAAGTTCTCTTCCCAAATGAGGTCCTTCCTCTCTGAGGATTTTAACTTGAGTCAAGTTGACATAAAACTAGCCAGCACATAACACTTAGCTATCAGCAAAATCCAAATTAAAATAATATTGAGTTTAATTGTATTCTACTCAGAATGGTTATCCTTAAGAATGCAAATAACAATTAAAAATAACAAATGTATGGAGAATTTGGACAAAGGCAACCCCATATATACTGCTGCTGGGCAGACAAATTAGTCAAGCCACTAATCAGTGAAAATCAATATGGAATTTCATCTATCTGTCTATCTATCTATCTATCTATCTATCTATCTATCTATAATTTATATTTATTTATTGAACTACCATCTTACACAACTATACAACCATAGCTATATTTCTTATATTTCTGAGGGACTCTAACTCAATGTACTACTGGACATCCATTTTTTTGGCTGTAGTGTTCACAACAGACAAATCATGGAATCAGCTTGTCTAATGAATCAGATACATGTTTACCAATGGATGAAGAGACTCAGAAAGTGTAGAGGAATTTTAATCCAGCAATGTGGCTGCTCTGGCAAGGGATCATATCTAAAGACCATCTATGTCTATATGATCCACCCAGAATGCAGACATGCACTGGATTTCAGTATGATCTGGCTGAAATATAGGCATGTCCTTAGCACACATCTTTAAGGTGTGTAACATTGAAGGTAAGGTTAGTTTATAGAAGGAAGCAGCCATGTTTGAAAGTGGTATCCAATTGAGGGGCAGAAAGTTTTCATAAAATGAGTCAGAGATAGGATAGACCCAACTCTCAGGAGAACTGCACAGGAAAGAGAGGCTACTCAAGAGAACACAGGGAGAAAAAAAGTGGTGTGGTGGTGGTGTGTGTGTGTGTGTGTGTGTGTGTGTGTGTGTGTGTGTGTGGCAGTTTTACCAAGACAGTTTTACAGAGAGAAGTTGCAGAGAGAAAAATCTAGACACAGGTGAAGACAGAATGAGCCAGAGAATGAGAAAGAGCTAGAAGATTAGAACATTTAGCCAAAGTTATTATGAGGCCAAGAAGAGTGATTCAGTCAGAAGCTGAGAAGTCAGATTGAATCAGTCAGTTTGGAGAGGTATTTGGGACAGAACAGCTGAATTGAATCAGCCAGTGAGAGTTCAGAAAGAGCTAAAAAGAGTGAGGTTATTCAGCAGTGAGTCTTGAAGGCTGAAATATTTTAGGCCTACGTTAGTAGATGGAGGTTAGAAGCTGAAACCTTCAAGGTTCAAGTTTGCAGAAGATTAGATTGTATGAAAGCTAGAAGCTTCCAGGCCTAGGCCTAGAGTTAGTAGAATAGAGAAAAAAATGCTCTGGGCTCAGCCCAAGCCATGTATTTGTACAGCTTGAACATGGCCCTTATCTCACCCCCTCATCTGAGAAAATAAAAACAACATTTATAGAAAATATGGTGCAATGCGATTTCATTTAGCCATAGGGAAAGATGAAATGACATAATTTTGTAAAATAGAAACAACTACAATAATAGTAAGTGAAGTAACTCAGATGGAGAAAGATAATTATTACTCTTTCTTATGGGTTCTAAATTCTTCATATATACAGAAAATTATATATCTCTACATACATATTTCTGGATATGTGTGCATACACGTATAATATGAAAGTAGACAGGAAATAAGGGAAAGAATGAGACTAATAGAAAGAAAGATGAAGGTAGTCTAAGGAAAACATTATCTCTATGAAATACAGCATATGTACAATGAACATATGCAAATATAAAGGAAAAGAAATATCCATAAATAAATCACAGTAACAAAATGCTGTCATACAGAACTGACTGCTTGTCCCCAGTTTTCTACACCGTGATTTTATTGCAACGTGAAAAAGGTTTACAAATAAAATGGCATCAGTCTATATTAGAGTATGAATCTATTTCTGAGTTTAATGGTAAGTTAGAGGAAATAAAACATTTTTCTATATGCATAGCAATCATGTTTTTTTTTTCCCCACTAAACTGAATTTGGATAGCATTGTCTATGGTTTTCAAACATCACTTACAAAATATTGGGTAAAGAGCAGGCCAGAGAAAAGTTAAAAGTTGTTTGATCATCTGTGGTTAGTATAACATTTCTATGCAAAACCATATGAAAATCTTAGAATTCACCCAATTCTTCATCAACTTAATATACTAAATATCTGAGCTTTTGTGAAATGTCACTAGAATTGAAAAAGCAAAGCTTCAGACACTGATACCAAAATACTGAGCTTGAGGAAAGCTGGAAATTTTAGTGGCAAGGTGATGAACGAAAAAGAAATTTCAGGTGGTGGCCTAATGACATTTCTCTCTCGTCCTTGCTTACACTCATTTACTAAGTATGACTGTGTGTCAGAAACTGAGTCATATGAGGTTAGGTATTTTGTCTCCATTAAAACGTGTGAAGCAAATGATGTTCAAAAAAGTCACATACTGTCCAGAACCACCCAGGCAGCCTTAGAGACATTCTTTTCATCACACATTTATAGAGGAAAATCTGTTTTGGTGCCTTTTATAGCAAGATAATTTGCCATTATAGGTATTCACATAGTTTAAACTATTTGACCAATAGAATTATAAATTACGCTGGTGCAACGACTTAGGTTGAATTACTCAGTATATTAATGAGCAGACACTTTTACATTTCTGCCTATTACTATCAGATCCAAAAAATCTTGAATTTCCCAAACTCCAAAAAACAGACCAAAAACCCAGTAATGGACTCAATCTGGGCTACTGGAGAATTTCTGGCAGTTAGATAAAAGCCATTATTCCTCAGGACTTTGTGAAGCCTCTCTCCTCTACCAAAAGAAGTCATTCATCTTTTCCACTTCTGGCAGAAGGTTCACATAGCTACCTGTGGTGCCTTTTAGCACTGGCCTCCAGGATCCTTCAGCATCAGGACTACCTGTTAGATCTGAGCTCTTCTCATCTCCTCCCCTAAACTAAACTCCCTCCGGCTTCCTTCCTCCCAGCTACTCATTCTCTTTAGAATCCTGCTGTTCTTTTTGTGTTTTCTCTCTGTGTTCTGCTCCTGCTTCTCGTTCTATGCTTTTTCTATTCTCTGTCTCCTGCTATTTTTCCCTCTCTTGCAGGTAGCCCTGGCCATGTGCAGTCTGCTGGTTATGTTTGGTCTATTCCTTCCTTTCTCTTCTCTGCAATCTTCCAGATGCCTCTGTCTGTATTTTATTATATTTACAATAAAAATCTTCCCTTTTGTCATACCATGGCGCCATCATGCCTTCACTTTACAAAATTATTAATTGTGTAACTTAATAATTTATTAAATAGTAATGCTAAATACATTAAATGATAATGTTACAAATGATAAAATTATTAAGGAAACACATATTAATGAAGCCCTTTCCCCTTGTAAAGTAGTTAACTTCCAAGCATCTTGAAAAAAATGCAAATGCTTACTTGAATTCATTGATTTGTTAATCGAAACAGTGCTGTAATTGCATCCTTAAAATGTACTGAAAATTCCATTTATAGAGTTGATTATTGAAGACTAGGTAGATTAACTTGGCTACCACAGCCCTTAAGTTAATTACGTATACACACATATATGCATACAAACCCACACAGATACACACACACACACACACACACACACACATACATGTGTATGAAAGAATTTTCTGAAGCCTAGCTTGGCATCAAACTCCTGATCCTTCTGCCTCTATCTCCTTCCTAAGTTTAATATTGGTGTTAAAAGCCTGTCTCAATTTTTCTGGTTATATTGGTCATTCTCTTTTAGAGCTTAAAAAAGAAGTTTGGCAAAACAAAACCCCTTAGAACTATTGTTCAACTCTCTTATTTCCTCTGGGAAAAGAATATAATTACCTGTGAGAGCAGAAATGGAACTCTGTTATTGTCCCATCTCCAAATAATTTCTAGGACCATCTCAGAAGAGGAAAAGAAAACATTTTATCTAAAGAAGGAGAATGAGACACCCAGAATAACAACAACAACAACAACAAAATCATCTTTTGTTTTCTTGTTTACAAATAAGATAATCACCATTTAGGAAAAAAGTTAAAAAAAGCAAAACAGACAACCAAAAATCAACTAAATTCACATACATCCTAAGTGCAGGTTGAAGTTCTAATTATACATTGTTTAAAATATTTTATAGAAGTCAAAATGATAAATACAACACTAATGCTATTTATAGTGGACTATTAAACCAGCTCAGTGGAAAACACTTTATTTTATTTATTTATTTTTTTTTACTGATCCTTATTATTTATTTATTTATTTATTTATTTATTTTTTCAATGCAGTTTATTCAGGAACCTTGAACAATCATCTGACCCTGGGGAAAGCCAGCCCACAGCTTAAATAGCCTCTGGGTAGCCAACCCCAGCATGCCATGTGGGCAATGCAGATAGGTCCACATACATGGAAGCAAGCCAGATCTTCGGCCTTAGCCAAATGTGGAATTGTTCGTGACAGAGAGCACTCACCATCGGGAAGGTGGAAGGCAGAAACCAGCTCCATCTTTAAGGCATAGCATTCCGCAGCTCTCTACAGTTCCCCCTTTTTGTTTTAGACGCATCAGGCAAGAGTAGAGGTCTGATCTCTGATATTAGAAATAAATTGGGACTTTGTACTGATGTTCATTTAGGTGTCATCCACCCAAAGAGCATCAGACCCGTCTGATACCTTTTTCTCAGAGGCGGGACCTGGGGCATCAACCCGCATGCAATCAGACATGCTCTTCTCTGGGCCCAAAGCGGCTGACCCTGAGTGCAGTGCTTAGCCTCGCATCCTGAGCATAACATTTTAGCTTTTTATGGTATCCAACCATGCTTGGGGAGACTGTCCTGCTTCAATGGCTGTAAAGGACTGAATGGTCATGGCTGCATTATGCTGTTGTGAGACTCTAATCTTGCATATATACCACAGACAAACCAAGGAGACCAACACCAGAAGGCCTGCTAACGCTCCCATGCCCGCCCATTCCTTCAGATGATTCATGGCTGCAGCAATGCAGGATGTTCCAACGAGGGGGTTAAGGCTTCTCATAATATTTCCTATAAACCCACACCTGTTTGTTTATATCCCCCATTTTTATTCATTATTAGCCAGATAGAACCAAGTAATTGTGGTAATGATACTTGCTTTTTTGCCCAATGCTGGAATGCTAGTGAATTTAGGTATGCCCTAGTTACTCGCATGCCTCGCTGGGTGCCTGTGCCCGTTGATGCCCCTCATGCTATGACTCTCTTCAGACAGAAAAGGGATCTTGGAACTACCGCCACCATTGTTACTGCCATCTCATTGGCGGCTGTTGGAGCTACCACCAGGGCATTAGCCATGAGTCATACTGTGCAGACTGCTCAGACCCTGAATAATCTTTTAGCCAATGTAGCTCATGCCTTAGATGTACATAAAGGAATTAATGCTCAACTAAAAGGAGGCTTGATGGTGTTCAATCAGAGGATTGACCTCGTGCAGGAGCAAATTGATACCCTATGGCAAATCGCTCAACTTGGCTGTCAATGGAAGTATGCTGGACTTTGTGTCACTAGCATACAATATGAGAATTTTTCCCGTGCTGCAAATCTGTCTAAATAATTGTCTAGCTATATTTTAGGTAATTGGACTGGAGAATTCGATACTACGATGGAGCAGCTGTGAGTGGCCATTGTCACGATAAATTCTACCAGAGTGGACGCAGGACTAGCCACAGGATTATCATCATGAAAAACACTTTAAAAAGGCATTTGTTCGATTATCAATTTTTAGATATGAGTTATAGTTTTTATAGGTCATATTAACATTAAAGGAACAAAGTCACCCATAAGCACAAATATATAACAATCCTACAATATTCTTAATATTTTTACTGAATCAGTTTTGGAACATATTGAAGAAAGAGTCATTGGGAGATATAATGAATTTTAACAGAGATAGATTAAATAACATTGACCAAAAAACAAAAGTAAACAAACAACAAATACAAAAAATACACTCACAAAATTTTCACAAAAATATTCCTCCATATTTATATCTTAACATAAGTTATACTGAAAAGAGTATAATACAGTCACACTCAGTCTAAAAACAGATGATTCTGAAGATGAACATTACTCTGATTTTTGTTCATTTTTTTTTTTAGTTAATAATCAAAAGATTAGTCAGAGGGAAACAGCACCAATCACTCAGCAATGTACCAAGATTCTTATGATGTGAACCTGAACTTACATGGATTGTATTCTTTCCTTTTCCTAGTAAATTAATTTGTTAGTAATTATGACAAATTCTTTATTTTTATGATGATGACCATGTCTCCATCAAAAGTAAACCTTTAGTGAAGTAAACATTCTTTGTTTTGCACATCAATATTATTCTTGACATTACTAGATCAAAAGATATCTCAAAGAAGATCTAATAATGCATCTCAGCCTAGGAAATTGTGAACAAGTCAAATCCAAAATCAGTAAAAGGAGGGAGCTAATAAAGATCAAAAGAAATAAATGAGGTAGATATTAAAAAGTGAATAAAAGGATCAACAATCCAACAAATTCCAAGGCAAACTATACAAAGGACAGAGAGGGCCTAATAAGTTTCTGTAAATTAATTTATTTTTTTTTACAATTTATTCACTTTATATCCCAGTTGCAGCCCCTTCCCTCATCTCCTCTGAGTCCCACCCTCCCTCTGTCCTCTGCCCCACTCTCCTATTCTCCCTTCCTACCGTATCTCTCCCCCCAGTCCACTGATAGAGCAAGTCCTCCTCCCCTACTGTCTGACCCTAGCCTATCAAGTTCTTTAGGACCGTCTGGATCCTCTGTTAGGGTTGATTAAAAAAATTAACAGTTCTAAATTCTAGGCTATCATTAGAGAATTTCCCTAACACATATGACAATAAGCTGGAAGATATAGAAGAGATGGAAGTACATGTCCCATTAAAACTGAGCAAAGAAGTATAAAAAGCCATTATAGATCAGTAATAAAACAATGACATTGAAACTGTAATAGTTTCTCAACAAAGAAAAAACGAGTACTGGCTGTATCCCCCATTATTTTTAGCCAGACTTGTAAAGAATAACAGCAGTGATCCTCAAATTATTGTATATAATAGAAGTGGATGGAGTATTTCCTGATTCATTCTCCTAAGCCAATGTTAACCTGTTATTAAAACTTGATAAGAATAAAATAAAATAAACACAATGGAGAAAATGTGACGGAAGTTTCTTTGATGAAAACTAGTGCAGAATTCTTCAATGAAACAATTACAAACTGATTTGATAACATATTAAAAACCTCATATACCTCCATATAGTCACTCTCATTGCAAGCATATAATGACAGTTCAATGAACACAAATCAATAAACAATAAAGGATGTAAGAGAATTATGGATTAAATGACTTGGTCATCCAAATGGATTTTTAAAAAAGCCGTTGTATAAAATTGAACATGTCACCATCATATAAATCCAGAGCAGGGTGATGGTGACACATACATTTAATCCCAGCATTTGGGAGAGAGAAGCAGGTGAATCTTTGTGAGTTTGAAAAGGCCAGCCTGGTCTACAAAGCAAGTTCTAGGACAGCCAAAGCTACACAGAGAAACCCTTTCTGAAAAAAAAAAAGCCAAAACAAAACAAAACAAAAAATCCAGATGTTATGAGGGATAAAGGATGATGCCTCAATACAATCATCAGACTGTTGCCAGTATCATAGTAAAAGGAGAGAACATAAAAACAGATCCAGGAAGAAGAAAAGAGATAGATTCTTAACTATGTTAATTAGTATAGCAGTAGATATACAGACAAGAGGAAAATTTGAATGGAGAAACCCGAATTATCCTCTTTGTGGATTGTGCAGCTGTGTTTCTAGACAGCCATAGGGACTCTCCCATGAGTCAAACTCCTCAGAGCATCAGGATGCAAAATCAGTAGCTTTTCTATGTATCAATAATTAGTTGCTTAGGAACAATCAGGAAAAGATTTCCATTCACCATAGAAACAAAATAAATAAGTCAGTAAATAAAATACCTAGAAATAAACTAACCAAGGAGGTGAAAGAGAGTTGCAAGACAAATTAAAAAACAGTTAAAGAACAGCTGAAAATATTAAATGATGCCAAACTTGCTCATATGTATAGCTATAAGGACAAATTTTTAAAAATAATCTCTGTTCTCTTAAGAGAAATCTACAGATTGAACATAATCCTTATCACAAGCACGATGGCATTTCACAGAACTAGTAAAAACAACCCTAAAATGTATGTGGAAGCACCAAAGGCCTTGACTAGTCAAAATAATCCTGAGCTGGTAGAAGAATGCTAGAGATATCACAATCCAGATCTCTAATTATGCTGCACAGCTATTGTACTAAAACCACATGGTAATGGCACACACACCCACACACCCACACACACACACACACATGAATAGATCCATATATCATTGTAATAGAATGGAAGGCCCAACATAAATCTATTCAATTATAGCTAATTAATTTTTGCCAAAGGCTCTCAAAAATATTCTCAAGAAGAGATAGCCTCTTCAACCAAGAGTACTGAAAAAATGTAGAAAGTGATGTTTGAATTATATTCTTGTAGAGCACAACTACTAGATCAAAGATTATAATGTTTGATCATAATGTGATTTTTCAAACTACTAGAAGAAATTCAAGAAAAAAGTTCTTCAAGATATTAGCTTAGATATAATATTTTTTGAGGAGTAGGACAAAAGAAAGAATTGATTACTAGGATTATAGAAAATTACAAATCTGCCTAGCAAAGGAAACAATCAACACTTCTATAACAAGACAAACTTTTTGCAGGTATTCATTTGACACTTATAAAAACTTAACAATTACCACCAAATGAACAATAATTCAGTTAAAAATGGGCACATGTTCTGGAAAGACACTTCTCAAAAGATCAAATGATTATCCATCAAGGTAGATAGAAACTGCATTGAGATTTTATCTGATCTCATCAAAATGAGGTCTTTTTTTTTTTTTTTTTTAAATAAAGCAAAACATAAGAGAAACAGGTAGGCCATCTACAGACCTCCACCTCCCCTCCTCTAATTCCAATTCCCCAGTCAAATGATGATGAAGCAGAAGCCAGAGACTTTTAACCAGACTAGTGACTCATTGTAATGGACATTTGCAAGCAAAGCTGTTTGGACAAAATGGTAAACTGTGTGACACACTGTGACAAAATACAGCCTTCATGGAGAGATGATTTTATCTCATTCCAGTTTGTGTCTTCTTGTGTGGGGGAGATTACAAGGACAGCTATGGAGATATGGGAAGATGAGTGGGTTTGGGGTGCATGATGTGAAATTCACAAAGAATAAAAAAAAAAGTTAAAAAGAAAAAAAGGAGCACATTTTTATGGAACCTTCAGCGATTACAACAAGCAGGATCTTGGAAGCATTTCCTACCAGGCAACTAACAGCAACCATACTCTCCCAAGAACCAGGAAGAGAACAGAAACCAAAGAACAGAACACTTACCAACAAAAACAAAACCAGATATCCACAGCTAGAGTTACAATCATCCCAAGATAGGTATGTGCCAGTGTGAAAACATTACCAATGATAACCAGGACAGGATTTCTCCATTGAAGCCCAGCTACCATACTAGAATAGGCCCTAATAAATGCAATATAGCTGAAGCACAAGACGAGGACTTCAAAATATCCTTAATGAGTATTTTAGAGGTCCTGAAAGAGGAAATGAATAAATATGTTAAAGAAATCTATGAAATGAAATAAAAACAGTGCAAGGAAATGAGTGAGAGATCAATAATCAAAATCAAAGCAAAACAAAACAAAACACCCCCCCCCCCAAAACCCCACAAAAACCTTATACCACCATAATATGGGAATAACACTGTTCAACATGTCTCAATTCTCCAATAAAAGGCACAGTCTAACAGAATGGATTACAGGAAAAGAAAGAAAAAAAAAAGGATCCATCTTCTTCACACATCAAAGAAACACACTTTAAGATTAGATGTCACCTCATGGCAAAAGAATGAAAATTAACAAAAGTATTCAAGAAGCAAGCAGATGTAGCCATTATAATATCTGACAAAAGACTGCAAACCTGGGTGCCTCTCAAATGTTTAGTTTTCTCCTCATTTTTTAGTTTAGCAAAATTTCTCATGAGGCATCTGATGGCCTAAGTGACTTAAATTTTTAAACATTCACCATATCAACTGTGATAGGTTTTGTGTACATGGAGCTACAATTAAAACAGAATATTTAAACGAGAATATAATGTATTAGTTTAATAAATTATTACGATAATATTTAATATTTGATAAAGGGTTAGAAAACAAAATTCTGTTATCAAAAGCTATTTTTGTAGCTAACTAGAATATTGACTGACAGGCTTTGTCCTACCAATAGAATTGGCTTTATATGTTATTGAGTTATAATTGCGAAAATGAGGATAATGAAATCCAGTGTGAAACTGACAGGAGCAGATTACACCAGAGGTGTAATTAAGTTCTTCAAATCAGATGTCTGATGACAAAGTAATTGCCAAATAATTATGAAGAAAATTATGTATGTGTGTGGTATATGTGTCTGTGAGAGAGAGAGAGAAAGAGAGAAAGATTTACAACAGCAGGAAAGCCTTTCTATTTGATGACTAGTTTTGAATTTTAATAACCATTTAGCAAAACCAAACTCCCCAACAGAAATATCTGAAAAATTTATATTTGATGATTAACTTTGAATTTAAATAAACATTTTAGCAAAACCAAACTATTCAACAGAAACATCTGAAAAATTTGTAAGCTAGTACTGTGTGTTAGAAGAATGAATATGGACTTAAAAGCCATTCTAGTCCCATTTTTATGAATTTGGAGCTCCATCAGGTCACTTTGGATGCGAGCTTAATTTTGATTTGCACGCATAGGGATATTTTCACAATAACCCTGTAGCTGAGGATTCGTTAGTTCATTCTCTCCTGCTTTCACTCTCCCCCACATGCTCCCTTGTTTCTTCTGTCCTGCCCTATCGCATCTTGTACATCATATAGTTCTTAATTTGGAAGTAGTTTGGGACAGTGTTGTATCCCACTTTTCCCTCTAGCTCATAACCTTCTCACCTTAGCCTTCTGTGTGTTGATATTACAGACGTGAACTTCTACAGGCTTGTGCTTTACAAAGTTTCAGAGCGGTTGTAACCAATTCAAATGCTGCAACCACCGATTTCAGTGATACACATATTGACTAAGGTTTTTGCTTAAATTCCTTTCATCCCCTTCACAACTCCCCCTTCAAGAATCCATCTCTTTATTTTCTTTGATTCATTTTTAATTTTCCTTCATAGGGGTTAAACTCAAGGCCATGAACATTGTAAATGAATTTGTATTCCAAACCTATTTACTTTATCTCTGTTCCGAGTTAGTCAAGTGTTTGTGGGTAAATCTCCTTGCTAAGACAGTATGCTCCACAAAGACCTTACACTTTCTACCTTCCCTGGATTCTGTCCCTACCTTAAGATGATATGTGTCTCCTCATCCACTGATTATGTCATTCCTAATACTATGTTTTGGTATATCTTACTTTTGTTTAACTGTTGTTTGTTTTTTTTTTCAATAGACCAACACTATTCCTCAAACTTTCCTCCTAGTGATATAATTCACTATCTCCATGATGCTAAAGAACAGTGGCGTTCCTGGCTGATTTTCTGCCTAGATATGACACCCCAACTTTGCTTGTATAGACAGGAGAGGAAGGAGGTGTGATTTACCTGCCTGTGGTGGCTTGAATGAGAATGATGCCCATAAGCTCATTTATATCAATACTTGGTCTCAAGTTGGTGGAACTGTTTGGAAAGGATTAGGGGCTATGACATTGTTGGGGGAAGTGTGTCACAGGGGTTAAGCTTTGAAATTTCCAAAGCCCAAACCATTCCCAGATTACTCTCTCTGCCTCCTGGGTGCTTCGAAATGTAAGATCACAGCTATTGCTCTAGTTCCATGTTGGCCTGCCTGCTGTCATGTTCCCAACAATGTCGGTCATGGGCTCTAATCATCTGAAGTCATAAACACCATATTAAAAGCTTTCTTTTAAGTTACCTTGGTCATGAATTTTTATCACGGCAATAGAAAAATAGCTAAGACACTGCTTTTTTTTCTAATTTTTTCTTTCCATCTTTGTCCAGTGTGGTGGGATATTGGTCTTACACAGATGTTGAACTTTTTGAGTGTGTGTGTGTGTGTGTGTGTGTGTGTGTCTTGAGTGTACCTGCTCATGTGCATGTATGTATGCCTGTATGTATGTATGCCTGCATGCATTTTCATATGCTAGTCATTTTCATATGAGTATATGGGGCAGAGATTGATGTAGAGTGTCTTGTCTTATCATTATGTTATTTTGTTGACATAGACTCTTTCACAGAATGTGGCTGGCAATCAATCTTGAGAGGTTTATCTTTCTCCACTTTCTATCATGATAGTACTATAGATGTGCACTGGCTTTCATGTATGTGCTAGAGATCTGAACTTAAGCCTTCATGTTTGCACAGCAATCGCTTTAGTGACTGCCATTTTCCCAGCTCTGGACTTTTCATATTATGTCTTAGAAGCTGTGAATGCTTTTGCTTTCATGGAAGATTTGAGATGGAATTATTATCCTTGGTTATTTTTCGTAGTCCAAATTTAGTCACAAGGACCTGTAGATATGAAGAATTAGGGGATCATAAAAAGAGAGTGACAATGAAAAAGAATTAGAGAAAAGGTAGAGGAGAGATACATTTGAAGGTGTATGTTGATAAGTATGAGGATAGAAGAGAGGGCCATAAACTAAAGAAAGCAAATGGTGCCTACAAGCTATAAAAGCCACAAAACTAGAATCATTGAGATTACTAAGCAGGTATAGTGGTTTGCCTCAAAACCCAGTGACATGTTTTCAGTCCCTGAAAGTCAGGAAATAACCAATTTTCACAGTTTTTCCTTTGTTTTCTACTTACTTGCATGCATTCATAGGTATACACAAATGAATAATCATTAAAAAAAGAGGAATGACACAAAATTGATTCATAGTCCCCAGAAAAAATGCAGCTTTTCTGGCAATTAAATTTCAGTTCCATAAAATTCTGCTTCCAGCTTTGACTTCCAGATATATAACTTTCTGTTCTAGGGTACCAAGTTTGGCAATTAGTTATAGCAATAGTATCAAATTCATAATATATCAATGGGTCAGTTCTTGTCACATTGACAAGGATTTTATTCCATTATCTTTTGTATTTCCTCAATTGCTAATTTGGGTTGTAATTTTTGCCCCCTTCCAATGCTCCTAAACATAATCATCATTTAATTGCCCTTACATCTCTCTTTTTAGAGTGATTCTTAACCTCATTCCTTATGCCCTGATAATCTGGGCTGAGGTGCCTGACCTGCTGTGAATGTCTTTTCAGACACTGATGTAAGTTTTACTCATTTTTCCCAGTTTGATGGATCTCTCCTCCATAGGCATTTGCAGTTTTAGACAGTAGTCAGTGGTCCTCTCATGGCTTTTCTTGTTTATTGATTGTTTTTTATTATTATTCACAGGTTCTTTTATGCTTTAGTCCTTAGGCCACTCCTGACATAATATAAGAGCCTGTATTTGTTTCTTACCTTTTTATTTTCCAGATAAACTTTGTAACAATCATGCTGTCTACCATCATGGTTTCAATCACCACTTAAACGAGGACAACTTTTAAAATTTGAATATACTCATTCACTTATTTAAATTTTTCTCAAGTCTCCTTCTAAACTGGGATGTCATTCCTAATACTATGTTTTGGTATATCTTACTTTTGTTTAACTGTGGTTTTTACATTCATATTCGGGGAAAGGAATGCATCTATCAAAAATACCTACAAGTCTTTCTCTACCTAAACTTCCATCTTTCTTTTTTTCTTTTATAACAGAAGTCCAGTGTTGTTTACAAGAAAGAAAATCCCAACTGTTTTACTTAACAATAAAGACGCGGGAGCCAGATGCTGGCATGAAAACCTGCTAGCTCAGAGAGGCAGAGAAAGTAACCAGCTAGCCTCTCTTCTCAGCTCAGTGCTCAGTTCTGATTGGAAAAAAAAAACAAACAAACCAAAGGCTCACTAACTGACCTGGCAGCTCAGGAGAAAAAGCTCCTCCTGCCCCCTGCCCCTTCAAGAAAAAGGCAAAACCAAAGGCTTGCTAGCTCATAACCCCAAAAACTAGGGAGCTGAGTTGCTGAATCCTAAGCTAATGCCAGAGCTTGAGCTAATAGCCCTTTCTTCTTTTCCATGCTGTCTTAAATATCCCTCAACTCAAAGTCTCTCATACTCTTTAATCCCTGTCAGTTGGTTTCTTGCTCCACCTCTTGACCTAGGGTTAACTTTGTTAAATCCTTTGTTCAGAAAGCTTTTGAATTAAAGGTGTGCTCTGGGGATGGGTGAACCACACCATAATTACCAGTTTATAATAAACAGAAAGTTCTTGTATTAAAGGTGTGCAATAGGGTTCAACCACATCAAAGAAACAGGGTTTTACAGTTCACAATGGGATCAAATATTCTGCAACAGTCCAGTGCTTCAAAACTCATTAAGCTGCTCTTTATTCACTAGATGTGGGAAATTTTTTTACCTCATGTCTACTTACATTTTATGATTTGCTGTCTGTCTTCTCTTCTGCCCAAATTTACCAAATTTACTGGAGACTTAGGGTAAGTCTCCAGTTCCTAGCACAGTCCATACTGTTTGTCTCATGGGACTTACAGAACAGAGTGTAGAGAAATGATCACTATAGTTTAGTCTGAGCAGAAGATCATACAAGTGATTTTTCCACAGGGGAAAAAAATAAAGAAATGATGTAAAAATAATTTAGAAAATGAAGAGGTGTCTGTGAAGGATTTGATTGTGCACGAAACTAGATTACTTGTAGTCAGGGAGAAAAAGAGTACAATTATGTGATCTTCTTTGGGAGGAAGGTGCCTATCTTCTTTAGCTGGCCAGAACACAAGCGACAAGGCCCCCTTCAGAGTTTTCAAGTAACTACAGTCAGTAAGGAAAGACAGGTACACTTTGGTACAATGAGGCCTGGAAGAGTGAGAGGAGATGGACATAGTGAATATCGTACAAAGAGCAGAGGTTGCCTTATTCAGGTGGTTAGACAAAGTTCCCCAGAGGAAGTAAATAAATAAAATTCAAACAGTAATACTTTTGTTTAAAAAATACAAATGATATCAGAATCTGTAAACTGTTAAGTAAATAATGCATTAAATGAAACATCAAAGTGTCTCTCTGGTAGCCAAGTGGACATGTGAAATATTCAAGCCCATTTACGTATTCAGAAGTTTTACCCAGTCTGAAAGTTTTACTTATTATGAATTGATGTGATTCCTTGATTTTATTAAGCATCCGTATTGAATATTTGCTTGGCCACAGGAGAAACTGAAATATTTCATTACAAAGTCTGGTCTGGTGATGGTAGGAAAAGATGAAAGCTGGAGCAGGTGAAGAGATAGAACTCCCGCAGGCCTGGCATTATTTGTAGACACTTCACACTTTGTTCTCGTTCCCACATTCTCCAGGAGTTTGATCAAAGTCATTCAGATGTCTCAGGCCACATAGCTTGCAGCTGGCAGTGGCCCTGGAGAACTGATTTGACAGGTCTATGGGGACTTCAAACCATCAGTCTATTACCGTGAACCAAACAAACATCCCTGACAATAATCGTTAGAATTCATTGTACCTAATTAGCTTGAAAATTTACGATAATTATTTAGTCACAGTGAGGAAAATTATATGCTAATGATATTGTTTGATTGTTATTGGCGGCAATTTTGATGCATGATGCAATTACCTATGTCAACATACATTTGATATTGATCTTGTCAGAAACACACAAGTGTTCAACTAAAAATGTATTCATCATACATAAAGAAAATTAGACAGTTATGTACTTGATTATATTTTGTAGGGAAAGGCACAAACATGTTTTTTATTATTTGTTGTGATTATTTGAATTATTCTTAGCTTTTAAAATATTTTATTATTATTTAGTAATTTTTTTTGAGAACGAGGTAACACTTTCACTGAAACAGCAATTTGTCTGATGGTTTACGGAGAACCAAGAAAAAGGTTGTGAACTTTAAAATTTTCCTACTTGATTAATAATGCTGTTTTTTTTTTAACTGTGGTAAAATGTATTTTTTCCTGATTCTTTTTCAACTGTCAAAATTTCATGTTTAATGGTACACAGAATGATGTTTTAATGTATGAATATATTTTTGGCAGGGAATAACATTAATTAATATACCTATTGATATATTTTCATTGTAAAATACGTAATTCTTAGTGGGTAACAACATTCTTAATGGTTTCTATAGGCATACTACGTGTTGTTTTGTTAATTATGGTCACCACAGTGTTCAATACATCTACTGAACTTGTTCATTGTATAAAGTTCATATCCTATGATGGAGACTTCTTCCTACCCCAGCCTTTCAATTTCCTGGGGATTAACTTTGTAACATCACATATACAATTGAGATTCTATCACTCGTATTTTGATGCCTGGCTTATTTAACTTAGTGTATATCTTATAAATTCACCCCCTCTTTTTTAAATGACTTAGTCTAAGATTAGTTTTCTTTGTATGTGTACTACACTTTATTTATCTCTTCATCTGGTGGTGACATTCATCTTGATTCTACTTGGTTATTTAGCACTAATGTACCATGAACAAGGGCATGAAGACACAGCTTCAACATGCTGATTTTTTCCTTGAGATGCAATCTCAACAGTGTGACAACGACACTGTTGGCAGTAGTATAACTTTGTAGATATTGACATTCTGAAAACAGAACAAAAAGTAAAAGATTAAACTTATAGTATTTAAATTTGCCCATGGAGGGTTTAAAAAACCTTAGTGTATTTATTTCATTTTGTGTGTATGTACCTAATTATATGTCTGTGCACACGTGTGCACAAGCCCACGTCAGAAGAGGGCGTCAGATTCTCTAGAAATGAAGTTACAGTCAGTCGTGAGCCTAAACATGGTACTGTAAACAGAACCCGGGTCCTCTGCAAGCGCAACGAGCACTTGTAAGGTATCTCGACAGTCCCTCTATAGGAGGTTTTACAAAATTTTATTTCTTGTCCTACGACGGTTAGTTTTTCTCAACTTGACCCAAACTAGAGCCACCAGGAGGAAGAAAGGTCACTTAAGAAATTGCCTCCATCAGATTTGTCTGTGAGCAGATCTGTGAAGGTATTTTCTTGCTTAACGATTCATGTGGCAGAGACTAGTCCACTCTGAGTAGTGACACCCATAGTTACGTGGCCCTACGGTCTAAGGGGAACAGGATAGTAAGCACCATTCCTCCAGTGTAACTGGTTCAATTCCTGCCTCCAGGTTCTGGCCCTACTTCATTCAGTGATGGGCTATGAGCTGTAAGCTGAAACAAAGCTTTTCCTCATAAGTAGCTTTTGGTCATGGTGTTCATCACAACAATAGAAAATAAAAGAGAGCAAGTTCATTTCTCAGTTGTTGTGATTTCTACAAATGATATTTCAACCTAGTTAGCCCTAGAAAATTCTAGGACATTTCAAGCACTATTGTTTGAGAGTGTAAAAATATGCATATCTAAGCTAAGTGTTCACTGGCCAGAGATAGGAAAATGGGTCTATCCACACAGTAGAATATTGTACTAAGATAAAACCGAGGGGTAAAAGGGCCTACAGTAAGACAGGTCAATATTAAAACACAAAGTTCAGTAAAAATAAAAAGCAAGATTCGTAGCTATTTAGAATTATCATTTTATAAGCTCAACAGCAAGCGAAGAAAATACTGTTTTTGCAGTGTTCACATATATTGGAAAAGTATTTTAAATGGCATAGCTGAATAAATATAACAGAGCAAAATATAAAATAGAACAATACCAAGTAGCAAAACAGTTTTCTTGTATATGTTGGTTATTACAAACCATGGGGTAACAAGCAAAGAAGCTCATTTACCTCTAATATTTTTCTTGTTTCTCGTTAATAATTATCACCCAGTAGGTGAAAGGTAATATCTAATTTTTGTCTTATTTTCATTTTTTTATGGTGGTAACATAGAATATACTTTATATATTTATTTCTTCTTTGTATGTATTTATTCTTGGGTGTCAAACTCTTTGCTCATTAATAAATCATGTTATTAATGTTTTTGCTATCAAATTATGTTTGACATATACTGTATATCAATTGCTTTTCAGATATTTGGTTTGCTAATATTTTTGTGGCATAGTACTCATAATCAGTTGCAAATAGCTTGTGACAAAAAAAAAGGATATTATAAAACTGACTAAGCTTTATGTAATATTTTAGTTCCTAGCTTGAGTTTGGGATTTTTTGGGAAAGCTGGCTGCTTTCATATCATAAGAATGCTCAGGTAGTCTTATGGAGAGGGTTACATGGAGATGACATGAGGCTTCCATCAATAATGAACAACTTGCCAGTGTCTTAGTTTTCCACCTTGAAAGCAGACCTTATAGCCCCAGCCAGGCCTTCAATTCTCAACAGTCTTGTCCTCAGTCTGACTAGAACAATATGAAAAAACAACTTGAGTCACCCCAGGAAACTACCTCTTAACCTTTGACCCATAGAGCTCTCAGACTGTTTTTATTGAGGACGTTATGATTCAAAAACTAAAGCACATGTGCATCTCATAATTCTATGTTAAACCATCAGAAAGATATGAAGCAATAACTTAAGGGGCCTTTAATTAAGCAATAGGACACTTTTCTCATAGCTGAAGCTGAAATGAAAATAGACTGCATAACGTATTTAGCAGTCGTACTATTTCCCCAAATCCCTGGAAAAAGGAAAGTCAGTTTTCTTCAATGAAGTGAAACCAGGAATATTAACCACATTCCCTATGCTCAAGAGTAGCTGGCCATTACAAATTGAGCTTTTTTTTTAATTTTGTTCTCTTTCTTTCTTTCTCTCTCTCTCTCTTTCTCTCTTTCTTTCTTTCTTTCTTTCTTTCTTTCTTTCTTTCTTTCTTTCTTTCTCTCTCTCTCTCTCTCTCTCTCTCTCTCTTTCTTTCTTTCTTTCTTTCTTTCTTTCTTTCTTTCTTTCTTTCTTTCTGCAGTGTCTTCCTATATAGCATTGGCTGGCTTGGCTGGAATTTGTTATGTAGACCAGGTTAACCTCTGACTTTTAGAGATCAACCTGTCTTTGTTCCCAGAATTCTAATGGGATCAACTGTGCCGCCTTTTGCTTTTTGCTTCTTTAATTTGAGAAAAAACATATGAATTTGGCCAATCATGGAGGTGGGGTAGGATCTTGGGGGAACTGAAGGAGGGGAAAGAAAAGTGTGACTTTCACGTTCGCAATTTGAATCCCAAGTGATGCATGTGTGAACTAAGAAATTTTAAGATAGAGACACTGCCAACCTGACCTGAAATGGACAGATAGGACCTAGAATAAGAATAGGAATTGTGAGTCTTTAATATCTTATAGTCAGGAGGCAAACAGAAAATTCTCAGCCTCCAAGCCAGGATGTTTCCTTACAATGAAAGAACAACTGGAAAGCCACATGTGTAATGAAAACTATTTACATAGCCTGGAGTTGTAAGGGCATCAACTAAGAACTCAGTGCAATCTAAGAACTGAAAAACATGGACTCTTGAATGCCTTCTGTTGTCTGTCTTTGTGGACAATTTGTCTGTACCAATTTTATGTAGGAAAATGGCTGCGGTGGTTTGAGTAACAGTGACACCGCCCCCACCCACCCAATAGGCTTATATATTTGAATGTTTAGTAATTAGGGAGCGGCACTACTTGAGAAGGATTAAGAGGTGTGGCCCTGTTGGAGTAGTAGGTGTGGCCTTGTTGGAAGAAATGAGTCACTGCTGGTGGGCTATGACCTAGTGCTTCTTTTTCTCCTGCCTGTGGTTCTGAATGTAGATCCCTCAGCTCCAGCTCAGCACCATGTCTGCCTGAGTGTCACTGTGTTCTCCAGCATGACGATAGAGGTCTAAACTTCTGAAACTGTAAACAAAACCCAATTAAATGCCTTCTTTTATAAGAGTTGCTGTGGTCATACGATCTCTTCACAGCAACAGAACATGACTAAGAGAACGGAAGGGAGATAACTTTCCTGGTTACTTCATGAGTATTTGTATTACAAGTTCAGAATTGTGTATGAAATACGTCTTGTCACATCAGCTGGCTTTTACAGGCATTGTTAGTGCTGTAAAGGAGGAAGACATTGAGGTCCCTGAGCAGGGAAAAATCAGGTTGTACTTAAAGGGAAGTGGGAATCTCTGCGGGTCAGGGTTGCCCCGAGTATGCCTTGTGGTCTGGTGGTCCTGTCTTGTGGAATCTGATCCTTCGCTGGAATGTGGGAGGCCCCTGTAACCAGAAGAACATTGATAAAGTAACTGATAGTTCTAATTTGTGACTTCTACTCTAAGTAGACCATTTTTGTTGTTCACCAATTAATCTCACTGCCTACAAGAGCTCCTAGGAGACTTTTGATGAATGATTTTTGTTGTGGAAGGAATAAATATTGCTGACTTATGTATTTGGTTCATTATCATTAAATTATTTTGAATTTGTTGTACTTTGTTGCTCTTTCTTCATGTTACCTACAAATTGTAGCTATCAGACTATACCTTGACAGTAGTAGATAATTTTAAAGTCCTTTCACATTTAGTGGAAGTAAAGAGCTATCTCAGGGCTACAACTTCCTCTGTAACATGCGATCACATTTTCCCCTGAGTTTAACTATCACTCTGTATATTTAACCCCTACCACTCTTTGAAATTCTGGAATCTTCTTTGTTAAAATATCTCCCTTGATTATGTGGTGCTGGGCCACAGGGGATTCCTGAAAAGTCTCCACCTGATCTCTGCTAACTTCATTCATCCTGTAGATCAGCTGTATTTGCTTTTGAATCTCAAAACCAATTTTAAGCTAATATCTAGCATTTAGAATCTTAAAATTCTCATTTTTTTTCGACCATGCAAGGCTTAAAGTTCTGCTTACAAGCTGATCACTTCTTCCTGTGCCAAGTATAGTTCAGAAAACATTTCCAGACACACCCAGTAGAAAGTAACATCAATTTATTCCCTGAAACTATAAGCATGGAAGCATGACTTTTCTTCTACTTTATCAACCTAAGAAAATATATTGCATGCTCATGATTGTGTCTTATCTTCTTTGCCCCTGACGTGATTATTTTGTGTTATGCCAATAGGCTGATGTCAATCAAGTATTTCATATTTTCTTATACCCAATGCACATCTTGTGCTATGTGTTTTAGGTTAAACAGGTAACCTCCACAGAAAACGTGTAAGAATCTCAAAGATTAAATAATTCTTTCCTACTTGTCTGTTACTCTTTTCCAAGACATGTTGTGAAGAATGGGAAGTCCCTTCATTCAGGAGTCCAGATTGCTTGAGAAGCCTCTTTCCTTGAATACTAACAAGAAGAGACAGAAGTCATGTCAGATTATAGGAGCTCATCTCAGCAGCAAAAGGTCACTATCATTCACAGTCCAGTCATTAGAACTATTCACAAGGCTCAACCAAAGTAGAGGGAATGTGGGAAGCAGGATAGGATATTTGGTAAGTGCCTATCACATCAGTAGCCAGAATTAGACACCTTCTGGAGACTGCAAAATCAGTATGTAGATAACACAAACTTTTAAACCCTCACAACTCCATTTTTTTCCACAAAAATATATTTAATAACTTGTTATATAAAATCAAACACAAAATTTTATCAATAATTCAAACTCATTTCTAACAGGGAGTGCTTGTATTTAGGAAAACTAAAGTGAACTATATACATATTTACAACACTTGTAAGTACAACTGAAGAGCTATGGAATTCACAGAATTCTAGATGTACAGTTGGAAATTCCATAAATGTATGTTAAGTGTTTGGTGCTAGTTATGAACAACTACTAAGCCCAAAGCAAGACAAATGGGATGGAATGACCTGTTTCTAAACCTTTACAGCAAATACTTCTTTAAGATAAAAAAGGCTTACAAAATTTGTTGAGGATTTCTTACGGATCCGATTGTCATTTTTGGCAGCTCAGCCTTGCCTGGTGGAAGGCGGTGTGCTCTGTCTCAGCAGAGCCTGAGAACCGCAGTGCCTGCTCTGGCTCAAAGGAAGGAAGCTGTTAGCAGCAGTTCCGCATAGGCTACGGCCTGTGTTTAAATGGATTCCTGAAAGGGTACTTCCCAGGCGCTCCTTACATGACCACACACGTCACAAACAAGTTCATCATAACAAAGGTTCCAGGTCCTATTTTGTATTTTTGAATTACACCCATGGTAATGGTCAAACTACCCTATTGCAGAAAGTACTTGACACCATAGTAAGCAACTTTTCAAAAAAATGTGCTCCTGCCCTCTTCCTTTTTCAATAACTCTATGCTTAAACAATAAACTGTGCTTTAACTAAGATTCCGTATATACAGTGTCTTTAAAATCCTGTGGCAAGCATGAGATTTATCCAAATTTGATCATATATTTTATGTGGGGGCAATGAAAATCCCTCCCTTTCTCATTCAGCAAATTTCCCAGCATACTTCTGCCGTTCCCAGCATTTATCCTTTTCATTGTGTTGTTATTGTTGTTGTTGTTTTTCCTGATGTGCATTGCTCAATTGGGCAATAAAGCAGTTTAAGATAAAATGAAAGAAAGAGCCTATTTCCCCCATAGGTTTGAAAAGTTCTAATATTGAATTTTTATAAATTCCAGGACTGAAAGTTTCTTTTCTAGAATTGTAATTATATTTATTTAAAGTCTGAGAAAAGAGTAAGACTGATCACCATTGTCATAACAGTGTCTAAGCAAACAGTTCTGATTTCTTTTCTTCTGGTGTTAAAATGATTTTAGAAATCCCTGTATTTTCTCATTTAAAACTGCTGTACTTTGTATTTCTTTACAATATGAAAAATCATTTTTTATTTCCCTGGCTATTGTCTCTAATATTATTTATCTCACACCTCTGATGGTGATAGAATTTTTATTTTCTGTTCAGTTCAAAGGTATGTGACTTGTATTCTGGATAAAAGAAACAATGTCCAAGTTATGTGGGAGTGTGTAACTGAAGTACAATCTGCATGCAAAACAAAGTAAATCCTTTTTTTCTGTAAATGAAATTAAGAATAGAACTAAATTTATTTTTTAAAAAGTTACTTCATTTTATTTTATGTATATTGGTGTTTGACTGTATATATGTGTATGTGAACGCGTCGGATCCTCTGGAACAAGAGTTTTAGACAGTTGTGAGCTGTCATGTAGGTCCTGGGAATTGAACCCTGGTCCCCTGGAAGAGCAGTAAGTGCTTTTAACCACTGAGCCATCTCTCTAGCACCTCTAAAGTCATTTTTTAAAGTGGGACATATTTTTTTTTATTAAATAAACTGTAATTACTAGTAATTACTTAGTTAATTGCTTTTTAAACATGGAAACATTTAAGTAATGGTTTGTGCAAGTTATGTAAAACATGCCAGTGTCCACTTTGTGAAAGGGATGGTCATGTTCATCCTCTGCAGAGTGAAGGAGAGGCAACTCAGTGGCACACTTTTAGGCCTACCTTCTTCTGTACCCCCTTGCATCCCAGCCTTGTGTGTTGCTGTGAATCAACAGATGCTCTTCCTCCAAAATGGCACTCTGCCTTGAGATGTCATCTAGCTGTTGATTTACATCTCTTTTCTCTATCTGAGGAATGTACGTTCATGAAGAATGTTTATTGAATTTGGTGGATATTTACTCGTGTGACTTTGGTGTGTTTGTTTCCTCAAGTTTCTGAGTTTCTGTGTTTTCAAGTTTTCAATCATTGTGCTGGATTTGAATTCCTCATCACTTTGTCCAGGCATGAAACTTGTCACTGGTCACATGGGACAAATCTAGTAATTATTGTCAAATGACCAAAAAATGAAGTATTTTAGCTCTATATTTTCTTAGCCTCAATTAAAAAATAAATGACAATGATACATCTAGATTAACTGGGACAATGTCCCTGTATTAATATAAATATGATCACAATTACAAAGTTTCTTGGTATTCTACTGAATATATTCATGGGTTATGAAAATAACACCTAGATATTTTGAAGGGCATTATTCTAATTCCTTCAAGGCCAGATTATGATAATAAATTCCATCTTTCCTTCTTATACTTTTTCCCCAATTGATAATTTCCCTTTATACATTTAAAAGAGTCAGGCTAAAATAAGTCAAGCTAAACAGATTTTTTATAATTACCACATGACTCTGTGTTCCTTTGCTTCCACACCCTCCCTCCTTTAATTTGGGCCTCTTCACCTAGAAAAGCCTTTTGTTTGGAGGGAATGCTGACTGTCTTAGGCATTTTTATACCCCTATAATATATAACAATATGATATAACATATAAAGCCTAGTAATGTGAATGTGTGGTAGATAAAGAATATAACTTTTTGCTTACAGTTCAGGAGACTATGAAATTCAATACCAAGATGTCAGAATCTGGTAAGGGCCTTTTTGCTGTCATCTCATCATGGAAAATGGAAGAATAGGACAGCATGGGAAGAGAAAACAAAACATACAAGAGAGGGCCTAACCTGCTCTTCATATGAGTCTATGTATTTTTATAATTAAGCTATTTCTTTTGATAATGACATCAGTCCCCCTAGAAGGGCAGAACCCTTTTACCTACTGAGCTCTTTCTAGAGCTGACTCCCAACGCCTGCCCTGGAGATTCAGTGTGCAATATGTGGTTTTTGTTGATTCTGCTTGATACAGCTATGAGCACATGTGCGCTAACTACCCTTTTCGTTACATCTCCCAACTGACCAGTAGCTCCAGTGTGTGAAATATGCTCTGTATGGAACAGAAGACTGATGGAAGAGGTAAATGCTCAGCAGCTTTAAGTACAGCACTTAGTCTTCCAACTTGTTCTTGTCTGCTTTTTTTTTTTTTTTTTTAAACATGTACTGGGCTAAAAACCAGAACCTTAACAATAGGTGCTCTGTTAGGTCAGTATTAGTGACGTATACTACATTTTTCTAAAAGGTAACTTTGGTTTGCTAACAACATGGTATAACATGGTTGACTGCAGGTATTTGGTGAGTGGTGTTGTGTTATCTTCATGCTTTCAATGGAGAGTCCAACAATCCTCAAAGCGTTAGCTGTATGAGATTGCTCCTACATTGAAACCAATTTGACTCCATAGAGCCAACTTTATGGATGTTCCTGGTATTCTCTTGGCCCAAGGATGAGAATGTAAGAGCAGAAAGGACAGGTGGTAACGTGGTCTTCACACTGTTTCATTAGCCTGCTGGAAAAAGGCAATAACAAAAAATAAGAGAGAAAAAGCCATGAGAAAACATAATCAAGAGTAAAGCAGAACTTCCTCAAACCTGACTAGGAAAAAAAAATCTACTTCCTGGGAGGTATCAGCAGGTGCTGATTCTACAGTGATTTATTCACTGTATACATAGTGAATAAATAAATCTTAAAAAAAAACTCTAATAGAAGATTCTGACTCAGTAAGCCATTTGGATATTCCTTGTTCAGGGGAAGTACACAAAAATCACATGTGGGGAGGAGATACATCCTTCCTTTTATCTATATCCTACTTTAATCTTTTTAAAATATTTCAAGAAAATTACAGTGAATATAACATATGCAGAAGGTCTGAATAACCATATTGGTTTTAAACCATTTGTTATCTTTTGGAAGGCAAAGCGCAAAGCAGCCAGCAACTGCTTTCATTTACATAGAGATGCAACGTCTAATCTCCTTATGGCTCTTCTTATAGTTTAATTCATACTCCTAAATGGGCTGTATTTTGATTAATTTGAAGATCACAAAGTGAATTTATTCATCAAAGATAATAGCAAAAAAAAAAAAAAAAAAAAAACCCTAAAACTGAAGAGCCCGTCTGCATAGACTTGATTTGCCCAAGTGTTCAATAAACTCACTGTATTCATTTCCTTACTTTATGTCCTGCATTTAGCTTCTGTCTCAAACCAAATTAACTGGGCAGTGTTACAGGCCCTTCTCTCCACACTGGTTTCTTACAAACTGACTAGACATTTTTTAATTGAAAAAAAATGTTTTTATACAAAATATTCTGATCATGCTTTTTCTCTCTCCAAACACCCCCAGATCCTCCCAACCTCCCTACACACCCAACTTCATGCCCCTTCTTTCTCTCTCTTTAAAACAAACAAACATCAACAGCACACACATACAGAGAGAAATTCATACACAGAGAAAAACAAAACAGAAACAAAAGAAAAATTCAGAAAACAAAATATCCAAGCAAAAGACCAATAAGGCAAAAAAAAAAAAAAATGACCTCAAAGAAATATGAGACATAAAGAACAAAAATACCATTGAGTTTGTGTGAGAAGGAAGTAAGCATGGGCTCTCACCCCTAATCAAGTAGCTATCTATCTGCAACGGACATTTAAAAAAAAGTAAAAACCTACATTCTGTGTGTGCACACATGTGTGTGTGCGTGTGCATGTGTGTGTAGGGGGTCTGTGTGGGAGGGTTCTTGTATAAGGTGGTGGTGGTGAAGGTGAGAAGAGGGCATTTGTGAGCTGCCTCATCACCCATGTTCCCAACACACCATGCTCACACACATGGGTATTGGCGCACCTCTGTTCTCTGGTAGTAATTACTCTACTCCTGAGCCTCCCTTCCAGCCAGCATTCTTTGCTTCCCTCTACAAAAACATTGATGTGTCAGCCCTCAAAGTTGATGTTACTCTGTAGGTCAGAGGTTCTCATCCTGTGGGTCTAGACTCCACAGTGGTCACATATCATATATCCTGTATCTTCCATATCAGATATTTATACCACAATTCATAAAAGTAGCAAGATTACAGTTATGAAGTAGCAATGAAGTAATTTTGTGGTTGGGGGGGTCATTACAACCATAATTTTTTTTTCAATGCAGTTTATTCAGGAACCTTGAACAATCATCTGACCCTGGGGAAAGCCAGCCCACAGCTTAAATAGCCTCTGGGTAGCCAACCCCAGCGTGCCAAGTGGGCAATGCAGATAGGTCCACATACATGGAAGCAAGCCAGATCCTCAGCCTTAGCCAAATGTGGAGTTGTTCGTGACAGAGAGCACTCACCATCGGGAAGGTGGAAGGCGGTATCCAGCTCCATCTTTTAGGCGCGGCATTCCGCAGCTCTCTACAGTTCCCCCTTTTTGTTTTAGACGCATCAGGCAAGAGTAGAGGACCACAACATGCGGCAGGTTGGCAACCACTGCTCTAGATGAAGAGGCAGCTTTGCACAGAAGACTCAATGTTCAGTTTACGAATTTTGTGTTTGTGTGTCTGAGGAAGGATTTAAGTAGTATAACTTCTTCCTTTATACCTCCAGGGTCCTTGTGGTGGAAAAACCGCCACACAAGATTGTCTTATTGGGCACAGTTGACTAAACCTAAGTTTAATATTTAGAAGGATTAAAAATCAGAGAGTATTTGGGAATCTAATGATAAAATAAACAAACAACAAAAACCTGTTGAAGGCTCCTGTTTTAATGAACATTGTTCATTTTGGCTTAATATTGTGGTTCTTTATGAAGCAAAGAAACAAATAGGAAGTGCCCTGAATGTTTAACCTCCCTGAATGTTTAACCGTCAGTCTGCTATGTGGGCAGACACAGTGAGACGGAAGAGTTATTATGATCATGATTGATCTCAAGCTTGAACATCTTTAATAGCGTCACATTTGCTTGAACAAATATCACACCTCTTATCTGTATGTGTTTATATATGTTTTTAAGATGGCTTTTATTCTGAAGCCCAGGGACCTCTTCTTTCCTGAGTGCTGGAATTACAGGTGTGAGACAGCACACCTGGCCAAGTTCGCACTTCTTTCTATGATTCAACTTTTGCTTTCTTCTGTAAATGCCTACTGAATCACAATACTCCAATTCTTTTCTTCTTTGAAGCCTCTTGAATCACTTCTACTCTAATAACATCTTCATATTTCTTCACCTGCAAAACATTCCAAGTCTGTTTCTGACATTGCTTCAGATCTGCCTGAATAGCATGTTGTCAGGCACGTCTTGACCAAACTGCCTGCATTAGAAGCCCTGTTGTTCTCAAAGCTCTGCCTTTAGTTCCTTCATAGTTGCAGCTGAAGTCAGTTGATTGTGTGTATTTACAGCATCTCCTACTAAGAGCTGAAATGAGGCTGGGACTTGGTTATACACTCCTGTGATCTAAGCACCTCAAGAGTCACATGCTGTGCTCAGCTCATATTATTTTGAATGAAAGAATAAATAAATAGATAAAGACAACATAGAAAAAAGGGGTGCAGGAGGGCTGGGTGGGAAGGTGTTATTTTCTCATGACTTGGAATAAAAGAGAAAAGGCAGCAAATGTCATTAGTTCCATGAGGCAGATACATTGTTTTGCATTCATATTATCTCCAGCATTTCAGAAAGCAGAGAGAGAGAGGAGAGGAGACATACACACAGAGACAGAGATCTATGTGGAGAGACAGAGAGATACACAGAGACGGACACAGAAACAGAGACAGACAAGAGACAAATAAGAAGACAGAGGCAGAGAGAACATATTGATACTTAAACCTCATTTACATTATATAAGAGCTGAAAAAATTAGGTACATTTCAAGGAGAAACCACCATGAACCTGTGGGACCGGATCCATGATTGTCAGACAACAAAAGCAGAACCCAGAGGACCACAATATTCACAGTTGTTAGATGTTGAGATCATTTCCACTTTAATGAAGAACTAGAAGAAGCTATGTTATATGTACTTGTGGGTTGAAACTATATTTGCTTGAAATGTATATCTTTATTTTCTGTTTAGTTCTGTAGTAAGTATGCCAAAATGAAGTAATGTCCAATTAAATTGAACACCTGTATTATTAGGAATTGTGTTGTTGTGATAAGAGTTCATCTCATCTTTTAGCTTATAGTCTTTCACTCAGGGAAATCAGGGCAGAAACTTAAAGCAGGAACTCAGAGGCAAGAACCTGAAGCTGAGACCATCAAGGAAATGTTCTCCATGGACCCCTCAGCTTGCTTTACTTCCCTTTAAAACTTTCAGATGTCAGGTCTGATCATCTGCATTGCTTTTGAGCAGTATCTTCCAAGCTCACACAGCAGTTTATTAGACTCTGAACACTCAAAAGCTTTTTCAGACCAAAGTTTCAAACTTCTTTTACATATCTCTGCAAAAACATGGTCAGGTTTGTTATAGCAGTCCATGGTCCTGATATCAATTTCTGAGTCAGTTAGGGTTTCCATTACTGTGATAAAACACCATGTCCAAAAGCAACTTGGGGAGGAAATGGGTTATTTCATATTAGGCCTGTAGTTCAACATCCAGAGAAGATGGGATGGGAGCTTAAGCCAGAAACCTGGAGTCAGGAGCTCATGCAGAGGCCACGGAGAAGGGCTGCTTACTGGCGTGTTGCTTGTGGCTTGCTCTGCTTACTTTTTATACCATCTGGGGCCACCTGCCCAAGGGTGACACCATGAGAATGGGTTGAGACTTCCTGCACCAATTATCAACCCAAAGAAAATGCCACAGTTTTGCCCTCAGTCTGATCTGGTGGGAACATTTTCTCAGTTACGGTTTTCTTTCCCTAAATGTCTCTAACATATGTCAAGTTGATGTAAAACTGGCCAGGGAAGAATATTTTCTTAAAAAAGTAAAACTTGTGAAATTTATGTTTATCAACTTGAGGACATTTCAACTTCATTTATCTCTACAGAACAGTAAAATAATACAAAGAAAGCACAAAGTAAAATAATACAAAATAATACAAAGAAAAACACTAGAAAAATGTTAAAAAATAGTGACTGTATTCGAAATGTTGGTTTCTCTCTGGTAACTCAGTGTGTTAAATTATAACACACTAAACAATATATTCTTAAATTCTTTGGCCCCACAAAGTTGCTCCCCTTCAATCTGTGTAATTTTAGTAGTTGTATATACATTTTGACATTGGTTTGTTAAAAAAGCATGAGTTCTTTGCTTTTCTAATTTAGTTTCTTTTTAAACAGCTATTGCAACTAAATCCCAAGATATGTCTTATATGTAAATTGTCCGTTACAATGTTCAGATCACAGAGAGATGACTCAGTTAATTTACAGCTCTCCTTGTTTACGTTAAAAATGACTCAACAAAATATAATTTCTTAACACTTTAAATATCTTTACATTTTCATGTATTGGAAGATATGTGAATCAAAGTTTCCCAAGAAAGTATGATTAAAATTAAAAAAAGTAAAAGCCACGAACAATTGATCCTGGGAAACAATGTGTCTTTACAATCCTATAATATCCACAAAAATGTTTTTTTAGTGGCTTTTCATACTTCTACCACCAGTTTTGCTGGTGTCAAAGGTATGTTTTGTAACTGGAAAATATTTAGCTATCACACGGCACTCCAGATGTTAGCAACCGAAGCTTAGAAAATCTGGTGTTCAATTTGGCTAGATCCTTTTCTTTTTCCTTAGGGAAAAATATTACTGTTATTAAAAAATAGCAGATCCAGTTTTCTCTCTTAGAAATGATCCTAGTTTTTCACAGGTAGTTGCTTCTCAAGGCCAACATATGTTTACTATAGAAATTTTGATATAGTGGTCAAGAATGGCTTATCTGAGGACCCAACATATATATATATATATATATATATTATAATATTATATATAATATTAACATAATTATAATATATTATAAATATTATATATTTATATATAACAAATAATAAATATATATTATATATTTTGATAAAATACAATGGTGAAGAATGGGAAAAACAAACCAAAGCAGTGCATGCGAAGCGGACCTGAGCCTCATGTGGAAGCAAGGATGCTGGTAGAGAAGAAGTCATGAAAAATTCTTGGCAGAATGGCTCCAGTGAGGGTAGCACTGAGAGATAAACAAGTGGGACACATAAAGACCTGCGACAACCAGCCGTCAGAAGAAGAACTGCCTAAAAGAATAGAAATTGCATGAAACTCACAAATAACTGTGGGTGATGGATGGAAGTCTCTCCAAATGGGAGTGTTAGCAGGCCTTCTGGTGTTGGTCTCCTTGGTTTGCCTGTGGTATATATGCAAGATTAGAGTCTCACAACAGTGTGATGCAGCCATGATCATTCAGGCCTTTACAGCCATTGAAACAGGACATTCTCCCCAAGCATGGTTGGATACCATAAAAAGCTAAAATGATACGCTCAGGATGCGAGGCTAAGCACTGCACTCAGGGTCAGCCGCTTTGGACCCAGAGAAGAGCATGTCTGATTGCATGCGGGTTGATGCCCCAGGTCCCGCCTCTGAGAAAAAGGTATCGGACGGGTCTGATGCTCTTTGGGTGGATGACACCTAAATGAACATCTGTACAAAGTCCCAATTTATTTCTAATATCAGAGATCAGACCTCTACTCTTGCCTGATGCATCTAAAACAAAAAGGGGGAACTGTAGAGAGCTGCGGAATGCTATGCCTTAAAGATGGAGCTGGTTTCTGCCTTCCACCTTCCCGATGGTGAGTGCTCTCTGTCACGAACAACTCCACATTTGGCTAAGGCCGAGGATCTGGCTTGCTTCTATGTATGTGGACCTATCTGCATTGCCCCCGTGGCACGCCTGGATTGGCTACCCAGAGGCTATTTAAGCTGTGGGCTGGCTTTCCCCGGGGTCCGAGGATTGTTCAATGTTCCTGAATAAACTGCATTGAAAAAAAAATAAAAAAAAAAAAAAAAAAAAAAGAGTGGCTGCCTCTTTGTCAGTTACAGAGAAACGTGGTTTTGCGATTAGTATGCAGCAGAGGGAGAGGGGAGAGAATGATGTAGATACGGTAAGCACATGCAGTGCAAAATTCTCAAAAATTCTTAAACACAACAACAACAACAAAAAAACCCGGAGCAGCCTTACCAGGCTACAGAAGAGGACAATGCAGCCACTTTTGATGAGAACTGATAGACTAAGATCAGAAAGGAAAGGAGAACCTCCCCTATCAATGGACTTGGGGAGGGGCATGCACGCACAAAGGAAAGGGAGGGTGGGATCGGGAGGGAAGGAGCGAGGGCCTTATGGGGGGATACAAAGTGAATAAAGTGTAATTAATAAAAAATAAAAAAAGTTACAAAAAAAACCCCACACATCTGTAACAAGTAAAAATGTATGTGGAATGTTAATAAAAGCAACAATTACTCAAAGGGTAGGTTGTTGAAAGAAAAGGAAAATTGGGAAGCCTGAAGATTAGGAAAGCCTAGCTTTGTCTGGGTCAAGTGGACTAAAGCTGTTTGTTCTTTACCATTGCTCCTGTATGTGAGCTGTGTTTGGGCAACGTAAGGATTTACTAACTGAACACTGATATTTTTTATGTAGAAGTGACATTCTCAGTCTATTTCACTACATTGCACTGTCATATATTCACCCTACTTATACATTTTTTGTTTTACCCACTTCTCCAATGTGTGTAGTTGAACCTGTGATCTGAGAAAGTGCTTTTACATAACCTCACAAAGGAGATATGGTATGCTTCTATTCTATCAGTGTGCCACTAACACACTTTACTCTGTAATTTTGCTGGAATAGTGACAATCACAATGAGGAATTTACAGTTCTCATCATACAAGCTTTTGAAATTCATGCTTCTGGTATTTGAAAAAACCTTTAGATAAAGCCATTGTCAGGCATTGTGAAAGTTAAGCATCTAGACCTGGTGGACCTCAGAGGCTATGGCAGCTGAAATAGAGTGAGTGGTAATCCTCAGTCACGACCTGCATTGATTTGGATCATCTTCACTGTCTGCAGAAAATGATTGCTCTTCTTCTTGTCTTCTTCTTTTCATCCTTCCTTTTTAATGTCTAGCTTCTCCCCTAAGGTGACATCCCTGCACAAAGAATTCTCTTTTTAAATTTATGATCCATTGTTATTTCAGCTGTTTAATCACCAATTGTCTCATAAGTCACTGCACTGAACACATAGTATTTCTTTGTGAGGCTGCTCTCTAAGAGGATGAACATACATTAATGTACACGTACATAAGCATGGTGTGTGTATTTCCACTTCCCCCTGCACACAGATCCTTTACAGAGAAAAAGGATTGATGAGAGGCCACTGGACAGGTGATCCATCTTACTTAGCTTTTACAACCATTCTAAAAGTTAGGTACTACAGTTTAAGAATCATTTTCTAATTTAGAAACTTCAAGTTGAAACAGGTTAATGCTTTCCAGGTGAACTGGTTGTGAATAGTACAGCCAAGAATGCAAATGTTTAAGCACATAATATTTTCATTTTAGCACGCTTCTTGATAATTAATAACTGAGTCACACTGGGTAAAGTTATAAAGAGTTCATTTCCTTGTATTTTATGCTGTAGAGGCAACTCTGTGTGTGTGTGTGCGTGTGTGTGTTGTGTGTGTGTGTAGACAGACTTGCTTTCTAATCAGATAAAAGAAGAAGAAAATGATCCTGAAGTTTGGCCCTTTACAGAAACAGAAGCCAAGTTGCTTTAATGACTTCTGCTTGGTTTTAATAGGCAACACAATCGTAATGCAAATCCCCTGAAGACAATGCTGTGCTGTGATCATTTAGAGTAACAGAAATCATTTAAAGTAGCAAATCATTGAGAGATTGCAAAAGCTTTTCTTGTCATTCACTAGCTGTCAAGAGTTTTTACCATGTCTTCTGATTGAGATTGAAGTTTGTTTGATGAAAATACTTTATTTCATTAAAAAAATCATACTTAGTTGTTGTTCCTGTAAACAACTAAAATGATTATCATATTTTTATGGTGACAAAACTTGAAATATTCTAGCTTAAGATAATAAAGATCAGAGATTTTAGTGTTCATGATTTTTTTTCTTGGCAGAGAATTCCCTGTGGAAACATGCTGTTTATTTATTTATTTATTTATTTTTAGGAAAAAAAATTATTCAAAAAAGAAATAAAATTACCTCTATTTTATATTAATGTTTTCCTTAAATTTAAAATCAAATATTCTTTAATAGTCTCTGAAGGCCTCCGTGGGCCCAGATAATTTTGGATCTCTTGGTCTTCTTGTGGAGCTACTGTCCCCTCCTGGTCTTTCTATTTCCCCTTTATTACATAAGATTCCATGAACTCTGCCTAAAGTCTGGCTATAAGTCTCACCATCTGCTTTGATCACCTGCTGGGTAGAGTCTTTCAGAAGCGCTCTGTGGTAGGCTCCTCTCTTGTTCCCTGTCCTCTCCCACTTCCAATGTCTATCATGTTTGCCCTTATGAATGAGGGTTAAGCATCTTCCCTAGGGTCCTCCTTGTTGTTTAGCTTCTTTAGGAGTATAGAATTTAGTATGTTCAAGTCTTTGAAGAAAGAAACTGAAGAAGAAATCAAAAGGTAGAAAGATCTGCTATGCTCATGGATTGGTAGGATTAACATAGTGAAAATGGACATCCTACCAAAAGCAATCTACAGATACAGTACAATTCCCATCAAAATACCAACACAGTTCTTTACAAATCTTGAAAGAACCATTTTCAGTTTCATATGGAAAAACAAAAAACCCAGAATAGTTAAAACAACCTTGTACAATAAAAGATCTTCTGGTGGTATCTCCATTCCTGATCTCAAGCTGCACAGCAGAGCAAAAGTAATAAAAACTGCATGGTACTGGTATAGAAACAGAATAGTGGATCAATGGAATCAAATTGAAGACCCAGAAATAAACCCACACATCTATAAACACTTGATTTTTGACAAAGAAGCCAAATCAATACAATGGATAAATGACAGCATTGTCAAGAAATGATGATGGTCTAGCTGGATGTCTTCATGTAGAGAAATGCAAATAGATCCATACTTATCACCCTGCACAAAACTAAAGTCCAAGTGGATGAAAGACCTCAACATAAAACCAGACACACTAAATCTGTTAGAAGAAAAATTTGAGAAGAGCTTAGAACTCACTGGCACAGGAGACAACTTCCTGAACAGAACACCAACAGCACAGGCTCTAACAGCAACAATCAATAAATGGGACCTCATGAAACTGAAAAGCTTCTGTAAAGCAAAGGACACTGTCATCAGAACAAAACGACTACCTGCAGACTTGGAAAGGATCTTCACCAACCCCATATCTGATAGAGGGCTAATATCCAGAATATGTAAAGAACTCAAGAAGGTAAACAACAACAAACCAAGTAATCCATTAAAAAATGGGGAACAAAGCTAAACAGAGAATCTTCTACAGAAGAATATCAAATGGAAGAGAAACACTTAAATGTTCAATGTCCTTAGTCATCAGGGAAACACAAAGCAAAATGACCCTGAGATTCCAGCTTACACCCATCAGAATGGCTAAGATCAAAAACTCAAGTGACAACACAAGTTGGAGAGGATGTGAAGAAAGGGGAACCAGGACCATTACTGGTAGGAGTGGGAATGTAAACTTGTACAACCACGTTGGTAATCAATCTGGCGCTTTCTCAGACAATTAGGAATAGTGCTACCACAAAGTTCAGCTATACCACTCCTAGGCATACATCCAAAATATGTTCAAATATACAAGAACATTTGTTCAACCATGTTTGCAGCAGCTTTTTTTGTAATAGCCAGAACCTGGAAACATTGCAGATGTCCCTCAATTGAGGAATGGATACAGAAATTGTGGTACATTTACACAATGGAATACTGCTCAACAATTAAAAATAAGGAAATAATGAAATTTGTATACAAATGGTGGGAACTAGAAAAGATCATCTTGAGTTAGGTATCCCCAAAGCAGAAAGACACATATAGTATATACTCACTTATAAGTGGATATAATACAGGATAATCACACTAAAATCTGTATATCTGATGAGACCTGATAGGCTAGGGTCAGAGGGAAGGAGAGGAGGACTTCAATCAGTGGATTTGGGGAGAGTTATGGGAGGAGATGAGGGAGAGAGGGTGTGATTGAAAGAGGACAAGGGAGGGGGCTACAGATGGTATACAAATTGAATAAACTGTAATTAATAAAAAAGTAAATACATTTTTAAAAAGAACCAAAAAAGAGAGGAAAATAAAAGATACTTCGCTGAGGAGAGCCTTGCATAGCCGGCCTCTGAGAGGCTCCACCCAGCAGAGGATTGAAACAGATGCTGAGACTAAAGCCGAACATTAGACAGAGCATAGGGATACTTACGGAAAAGTGGGGGCACATAGAAGGACCCAGAGGGGACAAGAGCTTCACAAGACCAACAGTGCCAACTAACCTGCGTCCAGAGGTTCTGGCAAGACTGAGCACTAACCAAGGACCCTGGGTGACACCGACCTAAGATGCCTACACAAATGTAGCCTGTGGGTAACTTGGCCATCTTGTGGGTCCCGCTAGAAAGGGGAGAAGGTGCTGTCTCTGACACATACTCTGTTGTCTGCTTTTCGATCACTTCCCCCTAGCGGGGCTTCCTTGTTGGGTCTCTGTCCTGGTGGTACCGGATGTGCTGGTATGAGGTGGTAGGGGAGAGATTCACTTATCTGAGAAGGAGGAGAGAGGATAGGGGGAAGAGGGAGAAAGGGTGGGATATAAAGAAGAGGAAGGCCCTACGATTGGGATGTAAAGAGAATAAATAAATAAATAAATAAATAAATAAATAAATAAATAACAAAAATTTCAGAAGTCAGAAATTCATTTACTATATCTAGCCCATTAAACATCATAGCTCAGCTTAACCTATCATAAAAAAATGTAATCAAAACAGGTTAGCCTGTGGTTGTTTATACCATACATGCACCCAACAGATAGTTGTTTCATAGATGTGATTGCAGATAGAGAGCATGAAACACAATAACCTAAAAGCTTTGATATACAGAACAGTGCATTAAAGCTCGTTGTTACCCTCGTGATTGTGTGGCTGAATGGGAGACATGATTTGCTGTGGCCATCAACCCTCTCTATCTGAGCGATAATGCTTGTCCAAGAACTACAGGCTGCCAAGCAAGCAGCTCAGTGCCAGGTGTGTGATACCACAATCAATCAAATTTAAAAAGGGACAGTAGACTCTTGGCAATCAAGTTTAAAAAGGGACAGTAGACTATTGTATTCCTTTTATCCCAAAGCTAGGGAGGGACAGGGGATGGCAGACGAAAATACCTTGAAGCTGGTCTACATAGTACAGAGGTAGAAACCAGCACCGAAAAAAAAGTAATGCATTTATAGAGTAGAAAACAGAAATAAGGGAAATTATTAGCTCAGTTTCACTAATAGCTGGGGAAATACAATATAGCTCTGTGAAGTGTTGTCTGCTGAGCATAGGAGCCATTGTCTTCTCAATCAGAACAGCTGAATTTGCCCTCAAGAGACCCTCAGTGATGCTGAATCTAGCCTGTTGGTATTCTCTTATAGACAGGAGGATTTTAGAATGGTTCCTAGAGTCTCGCCTTCTGAAAATCCCAGGCACTCACTCCCTTGCACATTCATTTCAGCTGCACGCAATCTGCTTCAGATAGGCTTGGTCTCTGAAAGTGCTCAGGTACATGCAGAGAAGAATTTTATCTAAATATAGAGTGAGTTTGGCTAAAGGAGAAGACCTCATATTTGAATTTATACAGAAGTAACCATTCATGCTAAGGTGAGACTTTCCAGTGTGTAGCTGTTTGTAGCAGGGGGAGGGAGGAAGTGCTTGTCACTAAAGTGCCTGTAAGCAGCTTTTCACCTAGGCTCCTGTACGAAATCCCAGTTACCACCAAGATCGGCTGGGGTGGAATGATTATTTGGGACTTTTACTGGTGTTTTGCCGAATTTGGGTAGATATTTGTTCAAATTTCAATAGGAAAAGTTATTGCAATGTTCATGAAGTTAATAATTGATAAACATTTAGTTAGAAGACTACTCTGTTCTCTATAAACATGTGAAGCAATTGAAATTCCTATGCATTCCCAAAAGTATAAATTATTTCAGTGTCTTGGAGAGCAAACTGGTTAATATAGGGAAAGCGGTAATATGTTCTCGCCATAATTTAGCAAGTTTGTTATTAGGACAAATAGGTACAAGGATGCTTATGTTAGCATTATTTGTAATATAGAAAGGAGAAACTATCTAAATATGCACAAACAGAGGGATACATAGATTTGGGAATATTCGAGTAATTAGATATCATACAGTATCCAAATATAAATGCAGAAGAGCTAAATATGTAAATATTGATAAAGCCTCCAAATCAATGAGTTTAAAAGTCCATTTGAATATTAGCATCTTGCCTCCCCCTGAGTGGGGAGCAGCTTTAAAAGGCCTTAGAGGAAGGCAATGCAGCCAGTCCTGTTGAGACCTGATAAGCTAGGGTCAGAGGGAAGGAGAGGAGGACCTTCCCTATCAGTGGACTAGGGGAGGGACATGGGAGGAGAAGAGGAAGGGAGGGTAGCATTGGGAGGGGATGAGGAAGGGGGCTACAGCTGGGATACGAAGTGAATGAATTGTAATTAATAAAAAATAAATTAATTAAAAAAAGAAAATTAGTATTTAATTCATATAAGGTGAATGTATGCAAAACTCCTTGCATTGTTTGAGAACAATTTTATAATGCACCGTGTGAAATTCCTAAGTACCAAAATAAGAAAAGGATGTATTCATATTCATAAATATTCAGTGGTAGGGACTCCAGAATCAATTTTTAATATTGCTGGGAAGGGAAAGAAGAAGCCTAAGAGCAGAGCACGTGGGAGATTTTAATTGTGTGGGGGGAACTTTTTGTCGCCTAAATGATGTGGTGAGCAAGGATATTTAATAAGGTATATACAAGTGGCACCTAATTCTTGATATATTTACTGACAATTTTGATTTCCCAATAGTATAAAAGCTATAGACATGAAAACTCTATTTTGAAATTTAATTTTTTTTTTTTAATTAGCAGCATGAATTACCGTATTCTCTGGAAGTACAGGGCAACAACAGCGCGTGACACCTGTGAGCCGTATGACTATGAGGGAATACACACCAGGCAAATAGTGTTGCCCAGTTACGACGGGAAGTTAGATGTTGACTTTCTCTCTCCCTCTGCATTCTTCTAACCGTCACTCACTAAGGGCTTGATCAGAATACAGATCCATCATCAGTGCTGGAACACTGGTGTCATATTTTGTATCAAATGCTCTTAAACAGAACATGTGTAGGCCAAAAGAGAAAAAAAGAGAGAAAAGGGGTTGAAGATAGGCTGCAGAGAAGAAGCTAAGGAGAGGTTGAAAGGTGACAGATAAAAGAACCCCAACTTCACACTCTCACACAGGTTTCTGGAGTCAGAGGAACTTGAACTTATTAGAGCTCATGCTTTCAGTACCAATATGACCCAAGGAAGTTTACCAAATTCCTCTCAACTGTTTATCTATTGAATACCTACTTTAGTGGTTTCCTCTGGTGACGAAACATAAGCAAAGCATTTATCAAAATTTCCAACTTAATTTGTGTACAGAGTAAATTTTAACTGCCACTTTCCTCATTCAATCCATCATTTCAGTTGCGTTGCCTTACTTTTGTAATACTTGCTCTTTGTTCAGAAGTGGAGACGTGGTGTAGCTGGTATCATGACGTAATTACTCAGTTACATTGTTGGGTTGGTAGGAGCAGGCTCCTAGAGTTCAAGTGACTTATCCAAACTCATCAGCCTGTGAGGCTATGATAGGCTTTGACACAACACTTCTCCCCAAACTAGTATTCTTCCCAGTCCATACCCTCACGGGCTTGTAATTTCCATGTGGCTAGAGACTATTTCCTACATTTTGGCTTTTAATTTATCTTTTAACCTTTCTTAGAACCCTTGGAAGTACCCATTCCACAGACAGAAACCGGACAATTAAAAAATTTTACCAATATTCATAGCAAATTGAAGCTTGAATTTTTTTTCCAGTTCCAACAACTTTCTCAGTGAATAAGCAAGAGTGAAAACAGCAGCACCCCAACTGCACACCTTCACAGCTGGAGGCTTGTGTGCTAACGTTAGTAGAGTTAAGAAAGACTTGTGTTTATACGTCCTTTCTAATCAGAACTTTCAGAATTCTTGGAAGCAATTTGGAGACTTGGAAGCAAGGCCAAAATACTTATTTAAGCCTTGGTTGGGGAACTAATCATGATACAATTAAAAGACAAGGTGGATTGCACTTGGAATGACATGATTTTTTTTGTTGTTGTTTGCTTCTGGTTGTTGTTTAATGCAAGAGCAATGCATGCGTGCATCTGAGGTGTACATGAACTTTCTCTCAAAGGAAATGGCTCACAGAGTTTAGACAGGACTCAGGTGCAAGCTGCTAATGTGAACATTCTTCAGTGACAACAAAGAGACCTTTATTAATGCTGAAAAGTGGCTTCAAAATAATGTCCCCACCTTCCAAATAGCCACATTCTGATAACAAAACTCAAGACAGGGACAGGTAGGGAGGCTCGAAAGATGGATTACTATCCCTTAGGTGGCCAACCAAAATGTTCTCTAAATGACAGTGATGGAGATTAAGTGGCTGTGGAGCCTGGGCCCAAGCAAGGACAAGGCATGAAGCAACTTGACTATAGCTTTTCATTAAATAGAACAGAATCTTTCTGCAGATGTTTTCTTTGCTCTAAAACCAGGAAAGCAATTTACTAATTTTGTTATTCTAGAGAAGGTTTAACATGCTACAAAGAGCAAATCATTACATGTGTTGAAGTATGGTTAATATTCTATATTTCATATTTGCAGATGTGCTGTCACTAATAGCTGCATAAAGGTGGATGAGGAAGGCATGGCCGATAATTCCTTCTAAACACACTCCACGTACTGTGAATGCTCACAGCAATATCTTGCAAAGTTCAGACTCAGCCTTTAGCTTCTAAAGGATTTCATATTTTATTGGCATAGTAATTGAGCTTTTTCCCCCAGCAATGATTACAAATTTATGGATTGCAGGCTTGGAAAGTATTTTGTTGTATAAAGATGTTTGTTGTAATGGCATCTTTTAAAACGGAATTAGACCCGCATGATGAGGAATAGCTCCTCTCATGTAATACCCTGAACCCAAGAATCAAAGCGGAGAGTATGATTTTAGCATACCGAGTGAAGGCAGCCTTCATCTGCCTTTACTTTTCCCTCAAAGGATTCAGGTTTCAAAGGCATGAGCACGTCTACAGAGCACGGCTTGAGAGAGAATTGAAGTGCTCTTCTGCCATGCTGAGTGCCTGGTTGCCAAAGAAGGCATCTATCTTCTATGGCTCAGGAAACATTAGGGATCTGAGAGTGGTTTTAGACCTGTTGACTTGTTCTCAAATTTTCCATTCATTTTTTTTCCACACAGGAAATACAATGTTAATGCAATTGTAGCCTGCATGGGACACGTGAAACAGAGCATCATGGGGTAATCTGAGTGCTATTTGCATTGATGTTCAGTGATTTTTTTTTAACTCTCGCTTTATTCTCTTCTTTGACAGCCAAGGTGCAGGACCACATGCAGGAAGTACTGATCACGCTGACTATGGGATGCATATGGGAAGAAATACTGTGGCAAGATTTTTCCTCAGTAAGCTGATGAGGAGTGAGAGTTTAAAGGACAAAACAAACTTGATTGTCGTAGGTATTTTAAAACTGTGTTTTAATGAGGCTATGTCTTCTTTAACTCAGTCATACATTATTATCATTTTATATCCTTTTTCCCCAACTGGGGAATAACTTCTTTATTTAATAGTATCCTGCTTGCCAATAACTTGCTAATGACTATAACAGACATTTCTTATGGTTATTGAGAAACATGATTTAGATGGTTGCCTGGTGGTTTTTATTTTTAATTTTGTGATGGATGGGCATTTACCTAACTAGTCACTTTTTATTATAAATTGAGGTCCCTACCACTAAAATTCTAACCTATTTTGATTTGGCTCATCTTTAAACAATGTATTTTTATTGGTTTGTACAGAATTTCATTCAATGCATTTTGATCATATCCCCCTTCAACTTCTTCCCTCAACTCCTAGATCCAGCCCCTCCTCCATACCTCCCTTCACCTGGTATTCTCTCTGTGTCTCTCTGTCTTTGTCTCTCCCCTCTCTCATAAAGCACTATCGATAGCAAACGTCTTAATGTCTTGGTCCTCTGTCTTTTACTACAGCTCCACCTCTTCCATGACATTCTTTGAGCTCTAGGTCTAGCATTGTAGATCTTCAGTGGGGGTTGGACACTCCACAGTCAGCTGTGCTCTGCATTTGGACCAGTTGCGGATGTCTGTAATGGTCTCGATCTGTGTTGAAAGCAGCTTATTTGATGAGGGGTAGAGCTACAGTGTGTTTGTAAACACAAATGATGAGTATTCAGAATATGATTACAAGTGATACTGGTTTAGGGAAGTGGCTGTATTAGCTTCTCAAAGTGCCATGGCTTTACCAGCTGTGGATAACTGGTTAAGTTTACAGCACCAGACATAAACTCCCTCCTATCTGAGCACACCTTAAGTCCAATAAGGTGACAATTGGTTACCCCAGGATATAAGTTCCACTACTGTGCCTTGAGGAATATCTTGCCAGACTGTTCTTTGTTGTGATCCATAGAGAATTGCAGCTGGATAGGACTATTGACTATCTTCCTTCTTTGGCATCCCCTAACTCCTTCTGACACTGTAAGAGCTGGTCCCTGGGAAGGTGGTGTCCAGGTCAGCACCTACCAAACTCCCATGTGTGGAAGGCTTAATCATCAGTCTCTGGCTCTGTAGTGAGGTTGTGAGACTAGAGCCCTTCTTTTCATCCCTATCCACAGAAAGGAGAAGACTCACTTTACTCCACTGAATGCTTTCTCCCACCATGTACTGCTTCGCCATGTGCCCAAAGGCATCATTTATTAAAATTTCTGAAACTGTGAGTCAAAATAACTCTTGATTCCCTGACTACCATGATCATGCAGGTTTTATTCTCAGGGTGATGGAGAGCTAACCCAATGTATATTTACAGTAAAGGGAATATGAAGTGCCTTTTGGGTACAAAATAACATGCATAATGTATCCCTGAATATTCCATCTCTACTACCAAAGGGTTTTCATTCAACTGGGAGAGATAAAAAATGAGCAGACAAATGTTATTCAGAGAGATAATAGTCATGCCGTGGCATGCTTACTCATGTGACAGATGACAGGCAAACAGTTTTAGGTCCAGGGTGATAAGGTCTTAAGAAAGAGTTCAGGTTGGTTTCCTATTACTAAACTCCTGATGGAAAATAAGCTTTCCCCTAGAGAAACTAAGCATCAGAGACCATCCCAGTTAAAGTGGGCTCAGAGATTCAGGGAGAGATTCAGGCTTTGAGGAAGAAGAGGGAGGAGAGGAAGATAGTATAGCCTTAGATATTTACATGTAACGTAAAGTCCTGACAGGCATGATCCTAAACATCCCCAGCGGCTACTGAGACTGAGGTAAGGGAGACTTCACCACTTCCACACCTTCAGCCCTCGAAATAAACTTGAAAACTAGCAAAAGCAGCAGAAAGCAATAACAAAAACAGCTGATTTAATATGCAAAGTGCATGTTAGGATATGTGAAATCTCTTTCACGGCTGGCCCTGCCCCGTGCCTTCAAATGGCCATTCCATCACGTGATTAGGTGACATGATGTGTCACGGGCCCCTCCCGTGCCAAGGGCTATCGTGTTAGATGGGATATAATGTCAGAAAATCTCTACAATTTTCAAATACTGCACCTGGTTCAAGAGTTTTGATGTTGTTTAGTAGAAATCTGTGCCTCAGCATGCAGGTGTTAGACTGGCCATTTAGTTGCAACGCTGAATGGAAACACAAGTTGCTGCGTGTGCGAATAAATTCTGCCCTTCTGTTCTGATGATCCCGTCATTTGTCGTTTTACCATGATAGTGCTAGGGTGGAAGAAGGCAGAGGTTGGCTGACTGCAAATGTTTGACTCATTGTCTACTGGTTATTAGACTCTTCCGGTTGCAGATGCCCTCTGGGCGGTAATGACATGTGTCATATGCCATTATGGTCACAGAGATCATCCCCATGCATTCTGTTCCCAAACCTTAATGTTTCCTCACAGGTCTGTGATTGGTAACCCAAGCTCTTATAGATTGCCCTGAAATCACTACTTCTTCTTATCTCAGGCTATCTCCTATATAAACCACCACTGACCAGATGAACTGCCCAAAGCGCTGTCCTTTAGGAGAGTTATTTCTGTTTCCTGTCTTTAGGAGTCCCACTGAGTAAGATCATAGTGCAGTAGTACTTTTATTTTGATAGCTGTCCTATGTGGCGTTAAAACATCGTGTACGAACTTTGCTCTCTTTCCTCCTAGGTTGTGTGCTGAGGAAGACAAGCCAATGATCCAATGATAGGTGACATAAAGCCATGGGAAGTTCGTATGCTCTGTCTATTTTCTGTATTGCCCAGCCCTATATATGTCATTTTCATTTGATGGAGGCTTGCTTGACCACACAAGAAATAACAGGGAAGTTCTGGGATGTACTAGCTTTGTCTTTTTCCACTAGGCCCATTAGTACAGCAGTGAGTCTTTGCTGCAGATGGAATTGTTCTGCTATTGACCATTAGAAGGCTTGGTTGGGAGGTCTGCTATTGAGACAAATTCTGCCCACCAAAATTATGTTAGCTTGGAAATTCTAGTATCATAGGCTCTGCTAAGTCCGTCTACAAGAGCTAGCTCCTTGCACCATACCTGACTCTGTAGCCGAGTACTCCTCTGATTTGTGAACCATTAAAAAATGACAGTATTTCTTACGTGTCATCTGGTAAATATATTGGAGTTATATTCTCAACGGTGAGTTCTAGTTCCTCCAGTATCCTGTAACACCTCCCTCTTCATACTGGAATAGATCATATGGAATGATAAACTTTGAGAGATGCTGCTGCATTATGTTCCTAATATTGAAAACATACACAGACACACAATCATTAATGAGGTGGACATCTGAATTCTGTAGAATTTACGTTTTAACACATAAGGTTCATTTATTTGGCCAGAGTTTTCAGGATACGCCATCTACTTTTAAAATTTTCTTCCTTTCCCCTCTTACTACAATACTGTCATGTTTAAATCAGGACAGTGGTTTTATTCAAGAGGTCTATATATATGGCCCAAGCAAATCTGAACTATTTTTATGTGGAAGACAGGAGTGGTAGCATAGCTTTGAGGGGAGTCCTAAATATATACCATTGTTTCTTCTATTGAATAAGAACATGCTTCTCTTTTCTGATAATTTAGGAAGTAAACTACATGAAAAAACAGTGAATTACAAGTTCGCTCCCAAGGTTGTGTTACTGTGTACTAATGAGGATATCATACATCTGTATAGCAGTTTGAAGGTACGACTTATTTTCAGAACATCTTGTCATTTTCTGGGCCCACTTAATTAACGTCATCAGGAAGCAACTTCTCGGGTCCTTTCAGATGTGACTCCAGTGTTTAGCCAACTTAAGAACCATTCATACATTGATAAGCTTTTTTTTTTTTTTAGATTATCGAGAAACTTTATTCACAGTGAGACCGCTGCGCTGATAAGAAAGCAACACACTGACAAGATTGACAGTGGGCCACTTGAGTGAGGAAACGCAGGGCCTCCAATTATTATTAGCACATTCTTTTACTTTGTTTAAAAGAAAGACGAGTTTGGTTGCTAAGGGATATACAGTGAGCAATTTTCTATCTTGACTGACAAAGCAAACTACATAACATTTATCGACTATGTGTGTCCTATTGTACATCTGATTTTAAGCAGATGCATGCCCAACCATACATACACATAAAGAAGTGGTGGATTCTCCCTAAAAATTTACTTTTTGAGCAACGTTTGCCTTGTGTGGAGGGATACCAACCAGCCGAAACACTCTCAGGATAGATGGATCTTTCAGTTCTGGTGCTCAGACATAAGAATGTAATTTGTCCAAATTTGATGGTAATTAAGGGAGGAGAAATTTGTCTAACAGTTTAGAATGGAGTAAGTACCCTTGATGTAGGCAAGGGTCCTGGCATGGCATCAGCTGATTAGGTGCATTTAAAAAAAAAAAAGGTAAGTGTACTGTACACTCTCAACACTTCTAGAATATAAAAAACATTCAATTAGAACAAGGGGTCAGGTACAGCCCAAGCCAAATCAATCCCAGGTTGCTAAAGTATCTCCTCTGCATCCATATTTTAGTCAAATTTCTCACAGCAATATCCTCACCTCTTAGTTCAATAGTTGTTTTTATAGTTATTGTGAATAAATAGTAAAGAAGGCTGGAGAAATGACTTACTGGCTAATTGTGTTTGCTGCTCCAAAAGAGCCCCTGAGTTCACTTCTTTTTTTTTTTTTTTTTTTTTTTTCAATGCAGTTTATTCAGGAACCTTGAACTTGAACAATCATCTGACCCTGGGGAAAGCCAGCCCACAGCTTAAATAGCCTCTGGGTAGCCAACCCAGGCGTGCCACGTGGGCAATGCAGATAGGTCCACATACATAGAAGCAAACCAGATCCTCAGCCTTAGCCAAATGTGGAGTTGTTCGTGACAGAGAGCACTCACCATTGGGAAGGTGGAAGGCGGAAACCAGCTCCATCTTTAAGGCACGGCATTACGCAGCTCTCTACAGTTCCCCCTTTTTGTTTTGGACGCATCAGGCAAGAGTAGAGGTCTGATCTCTGATATTAGAAATAAATTGGGACTTTGTACTGATGTTCATTTAGGTGTCATCCACCCAAAGAGCATCAGACCCGTCTGATACCTTTTTCTCAGAGGCGGGACCTGGGGCATCAACCCGCATGCAATCAGACATGCTCTTCTCTGGGTCCAAAGCGGCTGACCCTGAGTGCAGTGCTTAGCCTCGCATCCTGAGCGTAACATTTTGGCTTTTGACCCCAGCTGTGTTATTGGATCTTGTTAGCATCGTGTCAATAGAAAAGCCTGACTTAAAGTGGTACTGATTATTTCAGATTGAATTGCTTTAAAACTAGTCCCTGTTGCAAAACTCTTGGAGCTGATTGATTAGTAGTACTCGTCTTGGGTTGTGTTTGAATGTTTCTATATTCCTGTCATTTTGTCACAGTCGGCTACTTCAATTCAAGTTTCGAACAAAAATAATCTATAAATATCTCACACTGTGTTTTCTTTTCTATTAGATCTTCTCTCCGATGAAACGTGCACACTTTCACCTTTTAAAGACAAATATTTCATTAGTTTTAGTTGGTTTCCTACGCCTACATTTAATACTTGTACTATTTATTATTAGGATTGTATGAATGCATTTTTTTTTCTTTTTTGCCATTTCATATGCTCGTTTTTTCTGAACTTTAGGTCACTTCGAAATTAGAGTTATTTCATGGCATTCTCAAGTTTCCTTGCGGAAAACGATTGACCGAAAGCCCCAAGGGCAGCTGCCTGGTTCATCTCCTTCGCGCCGGTTAGAATCCATCAGTCGATACTCGGAGCATGCAGTTGCTCAAGCAGCATTGATCCACATAGCTGTTCTCTAGTCCAGCTCACAGTTCATCTTGTCCACAAGGGATCCTCTGAGGGTTTGTCAAGTGTGTGACTGAAACTGAGGGGCATTATGTTCGTGGTGTTTCCTCTGCTGTTTTAGAACAACACTAATAGTTACTATTTGGTTGATGACTTGCTGAGAGTATCACTTAAAATATTTAGTTTAGAATATTTAGGTATCATGGACATCAAGGACCGTCATGGCATTTATCTTACAAATGAAGAAACTGAGTAAAGAGGCAGGATAATTGTCCATAGTGTTATAATCCCTAAACAGTAAAGCTCCTAGATATTTTATACTCTCGATGATGTTGCCAGAATAGCTAGTGCATCAAAATTAATTGGTGAACAAAATTCAAAAATGATTGCTTTGTGAAAATTATTTTTTACCTTTATTTTATTTTAGGGACATGGGTGTTTTGCATGTAGTGTCTGTGCTCCACATGTGTGAAGAGCCTGTGGAGGCCAGAGAAGAGTATTTGATACCCTAATATTTGAGTGACAGATGGTTGTGTGAGCCTTGTGGGTGATAGGGCTCAAACCTATGTCCTCTGCAAGAGCAACAAGTGTTCTTAACTGCTAAGCAATGCCCCCAGTCCTTGTTTTTCTATGTAATGGTTCAATTCTCCTGCCTGACTTAGTAACTGTTTCATATTCTTAAAATCTTTTCAGAAGACATACTCAGCTTAATAGTACTCATATTTTAAATTAAATATCGAGAAGGCCATCACTGAAAAAGAAATCTAAAGAGATCCTTGAGATGGACTAGAAATTTCAGTTAAAGTAGAATAGCATTATCTGACAAATGTCACAACTACAAGGATGAGTACTGCTGAAACAGACTTTCTGTGATGACATTCTGTCCATTAAAAATTAACATTTGCCTACTGCAATGACATTTTATGATGTCTTTTCAATAAAGCAGCACTGAGAATTGAGTCTGAAGAAACTAATCAAGAAAGAGGACTCTGGCTAAAATGCTCAATGCACATTCAGAAAGGCAAAGAGGATGGACATCAGAAGAGGGAGAAAACAGGGAACAGGACAGGAGCTTACCACAGAGGGACTCTGAAAGACTCTACCCTGCTGGTTATTAGAGCAGATGCTGAGACTTATAGCTAAACTTTGGGCGGAGTGCAGGGAATCTTATGAAAGAAGGGGGAGATAGTAAGACCTGGAGAGGACAGGAACTCCACAAGGAGAGCAACAGAACCAAAAAATCTGGGCCCAGGGGTCTTTTCTGAGATGGATACTCCAATCAAGGACCATTCATGGAGATAACCTAGAACCCCTGCACAGATGTAGCCCATTTCATTTCAGTGTCCAGGTGGGTTCCATAGTAATGGGAACAGGGACTGTCTCTGACATGAACTGATTGGCCTGCCCTTGGATCACCTCTCCCTGAGGTGGGAGCAGCCTTACCAGTCCGCAGAGGAAGACAATGCAGCCAGTCCTGATGAGACCTGATAGACTAGGATCAGAACAAAGGAGAGGAGGACCTCCCCTATCAGTGGACTTAAGGAGAGACATGGGTGGAGAAGGGGGAAGGAGGGTAGGATTGGGAGGGGAGGAGAGAGGTAGCTATGGTGGATACATAGTGAATAAACTGTGATTAATAATAAAAATATAAATAAAAATAAAATATAAAAATAAAGCAACATGCTTCCTAGTTCTACAAGCTCCTTTTTATTTTTCACATAGATAATTAGATTGATTTGATATGGGATCTCTGTCACATTAATATTTATATTTGCTTTCTACAAAAAGGTACTCATTAATATCTATTTTTAATTTTTTAAAAACAGCTTCTTTTTAAAGAGATTTCTTTCTTTATTATGTACACAATGTCCTGTGTGCATGTACACCTGCACACCAGAAGAGGGCCCCAGATCTCATTATAGATAGTTGTGAGCCACCATGTGGCTGCTGGGAATTGAACTCAGGACCTCTGGAAGAGCAGCCAGTGCTCTTTATCTCGAGCCATCTCTGCAGCCCCTGTATTTTTTTCAATTGAACTATACTTTTTTTGTAAGAATTCAATATGCAGTTGTAGTTGCATGAACTTTCTTTTCTAGATTTAATATTGACCTGTGGAAAAATTAGTCTAGAGAGAACAAGATATAAACTTAAGGTTATTATGAGTGATGCATAGCTCAAAAAGTTGAGAGGAAGTTATATGTATTAATAATGTGTTAGAGGGGCTGAAGCGATGAAATGTAGGAAAATAAACGTGAAATTTTAACTTTAAATTTTACAGTGTTCCTAAACTTAGAAAGTCTAGATTAGAGTGGAAATATGTAAGTCAATATAACAAATGTGTGAATATCTGTAGAGATAAAGTAAACTGTGAATTGCATATATCCCGTGGTATTTTCAAATGATTTCTCATAGAATTAGCTGTGTATTTTATTGATGACACATTTTGAGATAAACAGAAGTTAGCATTTAAGATGGTAGCTGGCTATATAATTTCGTATGTTAATAGAGACTAGTAAATCTTATATTTATTTTCTTGAGAATATATATATTTATATATTTTATGGTCTATATGAAAGAAGAATATAAACAAAGAACAAATAAATCTCTTAGGGATGATGTAGAGGTATTAAAGTATTAAGAAATTATTTTTATTATCTTTTTTAATTAAATTTTTTAAAATATTACTTACAGCTTATTAACTTTGTATCCCAGCTGTATCCTGCTCCCTCATTCCCTCCCAATCCCACCCCCCTCATCTCCTCCCTGCCCCTTTCCAAGTCCACTGATAGGGGAAGTTCTCCTCCCCTTCCATCTGATCCTAGCTTATCAGGTATCTTCAGGACTGGCTGCAAATTCCTCCTCTGTAGCCTTGGAAAGCTGCTCCTCCCTCATGGGGAGGGGAAAAGTCAAAGAGCCAGCCACTGAGTTCATGTCAGACAGTCCCTGTTTCTCTTACTAGGGTACCCACTTGGATACTGAGCTACCATAGGCTATATCTGAGCAAGGGTTCTAAGTTATATTCATGCATGGTCCTTGGTTGGAGATACAGTCTCATAAAAGACCCCTGTGCCCTGATATATTTGGTCCTTGTGGAGCTCCTGTCCTCTCCAGGTCATACTAACTCCCCCTTCTTTCATATGATTCCCTGTACCCTGCCAAAGGTTTGGTTATGAGTCTCAGTATCTGCTTTGATACACTGCTAGGTAGAGTTTCAGAGGCCCTCTGCGGTAGGCTCCTGTCTTGTTCCCTGTTTTTTCCTACATCCAATTTTGTTGTCGTGACTAGTTAAGTGACAATATTCAGAATGACAAGTGGAAGAGAATTTAAGGAAACTAGAAGATTCAAAACAAATGAATAATTTAAAAACATACTATTAATCTTTAAATTATATGAGTTTAAAACTTTCCCCATCCACAGAGGAAGACAATGCCACCAGTACTGATGAGACCTCATAAGCTAGCGTCAGATGTAAGAGGAGGAGGTCCTCCACTGTCAGTGGACTAGGGGAGGGTCATAGGGGGAGAAGAGGGAGGGAGGATGGGTTTGGGAGGAGATGAGGGAGGGGGCACAGCTGGAATACAAATTGAATAAATTGTAATAAATGGTAATAATAAAAAAAAACTCTCAAAAAAAGTTGGTGATTGTAAGCATGTGTTAATAGAGGTACCTGGAAAAATCTTAGCAAAGATGTAGGTAGATTACTCTATGGCAGAGATTTGAAAGCAGTACAAATGGCATAATTAAGAAATTTATTAACATGCATAAATCACACTTTTTTTTGAAAGAAAGTCTTTCTGTTTCACAATCTTCTCTTTTAATCCTGATCTCAAGTCATCCTTATTTTTCAGCATTCTGAGTAAACTGGGAGGAGAGAGAGAGAGAGAGAGAGAGAGAGAGAGAGAGAGAGAGAGAGAGAGGAGAGAGCGAGAGAGAAAGAGCCTAATGTATCTTAGCAAATCTCAAACTCACTGTGTAGCCAGGGATGACCTGGAACCTCTGATCTACCTGCTGGCATGCGCTGTCGTGGCCAGTCTTGGCTCGTTACATAGAATAGTTTGTGTGCACCTGCTGGCCATTTGTATTTCCTCCTTGAGATGTATCTATTCAGGTATTTTGTCCATATTTTAACTGGATCTCAGTTTTTGTTTGCTGCTGTTAAATTTATCATCTTGTTTTCTCTGACAAAACTTAGGTAATTTTTTTTTATAAATTCTGTTTCTGAAATCGATATTCTACAGAGTGTTTTCCATATGTAAAACAGATGTCTTATTAATCCACCTTCTACTGCCTAAATTTAGAATTTTAAGGATACATGCATAGGTTTTTTTTTATTTTTAAGACTAAAACGGCTAGTACCAATGTAGAAAAAGATTCCTATTTAAAATGGGAATACATTGCAACACAGCAAGCAAATTTATTGACTCTCTTGACTAGAGAAAGGATTGAGATTATTTATATAAATCATAATCTGTACATATTACAGGCAAATTTTACATGTTCAGTGCAGGTAAATGATGACAATTACCTTAGTTGAGTGGCTGTTGTGTACCATCCTCTTCTTCTTCTTGGTATACATAGTAGCAGGGTGCATTGGGTTTCCAATATGCACCGTAGAGGACCAAAATGGGAAAAATGAGAAGTTATGAAATTATTCGTGGTCACATGGAGCATGAAGTTTTGTTTTAGAATCATGCCTGTATAGAACATCCTACATGGACTGAGTTGCTTTGTTCCATTTTAAGAACAATTGACAAAACAAGACTAAACAACAACAAAAGCCATAGCACAGGTTATCAACAGATCTCTTTAACTTGGTGAATAATGAGTCCCAAGGGAATTTTTGGGCCCCCTTGTTCATAGAGTATGCAGGGTTATAATTGCCGTATATATTTTATTTTCAATTAATAATACTGAGAACTGGTACATTTTTAGGTATTGTGGACTAGTTTCATATCTGTCTTCTATGTCTGTGTTCTGTCCTTTGCTTTGCCTTCTCTGAACTTCCCATTATCCAGAACACCAACTCCTCAACTCTCTGGGTAGCAACTTGACTTTTTCAAACTGCATTTTAGGTAACACCTCCTTTCCCTGAAATTAATATATATATATATATATATATATATATATATATATATATATAATCTAAATACAGAAACAGTACTTTGTTTATACAAACTGGCCATTAAAATTCAAGCATTTGCTAGATATATAAGGTTTAATAAAGTGAACAAAATCACCATCTCTTTAAGAAAATTACGTTGTAGTGGAGAGCTGCACACGAAAGAGCAGTAAAGAAATAAAACGGCATTAAACACAATTAGACGTCCATAATTATCTGTCAAATCTGCACCCCTCTACAGACTGAAAGTGGTAATTCCTAGTTATGTATGGGAAGCAGACATGACTTGGCCCTCCTCTGAAAGCTCAACCTTATGGCCCGTTTGTACGTGCTGAATTTCATTCCAGATAGAGGTGTGACTAACTCAAAGGTGGTCAGGGATGAAGATGGCACTTTCTGCTTTTCCTCTCAGTTCACTCGGACATGCACAGTGGCCTTCCAGTCTTCCTGAGCATTTCAACCACAGTGCTCTCAGAATTCCTCCTCACAGGTGTTCCCTTCATACATGCTAAATGGAGGAATTGCTCTTCCATCACGCAGAAATATGCTTTCTGCTTGCTTTAGTAACGTGTGGTCAGCATTCTCAAATATAATTTCCCTGTCTGTGTTATTTTAAAATGTCTTTATTTTTATTTATTTATTTTTATTAGATAAAGCATGTAAAGTTCCCAGCATGAAGGAAATAAATCTTGAAGCACTTCTATGATAATGAGCATTGTTAGCCTCAAGTTATATCTTAGCATAGAAAGGAAACAAATCAAAGTTTGAATATATGACCTCAAAGTGTATTAAGCCAATTTACCTGCCAAGTCTTTTTACTTATTCACATAATTTCCTAAGTCTTCAGAAAGTGAAATGTTATTGTTCTTTATATCCCTTCTATTGTAGGTAAAACAAAACAAAAACAAAAACAAAAAAACAAACCAAATAACAACAAACACAAACACCACCATCAATAGTCCAGTAGGCCTTGAAGTAAGAGGATTATTACAGAATAACAACTGAAGAAGATTGCGTTAAGTGATACTACAAGGAAAAACAATTTTTGAGTTGAACAAGATAAATGTGTCTTTTTAGTGTAGACTTTTACTTCTAGAATTCTCTCTCCTCTTGATGTTACAAATCCCTTAGGTACTGAGTTTAGAGGACATCTTGTTTTGTTTTGCTGTTGTTTGTTTACTTCTTAATTTTAACTTAGATTAGAGAGGAAAAGAGATACAGCAAAATTTAAGTTAATATTTTTAAATTGCTCATGTTGTGAAGGTATGCATGCAAAGAATTACTTCCAGAAATTTCAAAATAAACATTCTTTCTTTTGAAGATTAAAAATTTGTATCTCAAAAAATCCACTTAGTGGAAACAAGTATTTTAAAGTATTATGCAAGTATTATGCAACTGATGTTATTCAGCATCATGGACCTTGGGGCCACTACAGCCTTGGCCCTTTCAGATTAATCCTGTTAAAGTAAATCCCATTGCAACAAAAATATGAACACTGAGAGGTCTGTTTGGAAGCAGGTGGTGGTTCTACTATGGCAACCATGTCACTACTAAGCAACTTAGAGTCCAGGTACAGCAATAAAGAAAAAAGGCTATTTCTTGGTGTTTGTGATAACTGTATTTGAGCATCATCTAGATGCACAATTAAAAAAATAATAAAGCTGTGGGCTGGAGAGGTGGTTTAGAGGTTAACAGTACTGGCTGTTCTTTCAAAGGTCCTGAGTTCAGTTTCCAGAAACCACATGGTGGCTCACAACCATCTATAGTGAGATCTGGTGCCCTCTTCTGGCCTGCAGGTGTACATGCAGGCAGAACATTGTATATATAATAAATAAAATAAATCTTAAAAAAAAGGCAGTCACCATTGTTACTACCATCTCATTGACGGCTGTTGGAGCTACCACCAGGGCATTAGCCATGAGTCATACTGGGCAGACTGCTCAGACCCTGAATAATCATTTAGCCAATGTAGCTCATGCCTTAGTTGTACATAAAGGAATTAATGCTCAACTAAAAGGAAGCTTGATGGTGTTCAATCAGAGGATTGACCTCGTGCAGGAGCAAATTGATACCCTATGGCAAATCGCTCAACCTGGCTGTCAATGAAAGTATGCTGGACTTTGTGTCACTAGCATACAACATGAGAATTTTTCCTGTGCTGCAAATCTGTCTAAACAATTGTCGAGCTATATTTTAGGTAATTGGACTGGAGAATTCGATACTACAATGGAGCAGCTGAGAGTGGCCATTGTCACAGTAAATTCTACCGGAGTGGACGCAGGACTAGCCACAGGATTATCAACATGGATTGCTGCAGCCATGAATCATCTGAAGGAATGGGCGGGCATGGGAGTGTTAGCAGGCCTTCTGGTGTTGGTCTCCTTGGTTTGCCTGTGGTATATATGCAAGATTAGAGTCTCACAACAGTGTGATGCAGCCATGATCATTCAGGCCTTTACAGCCATTGAAGCAGGACATTCTCCCCAAGCATGGTTGGATACCATAAAAAGCTAAAATGATACGCTCAGGATGCGAGGCTAAGCACTGCACTCAGGGTCAGCCCCTTTGGACCCAGAGAAGAGCATGTCTGATTGCATGAGGGTTGATGCCCCAGGTCCCGCCTCTGAGAAAAAGGTATCAGACGGGTCTGATGCTCTTTGGGTGGATGACACCTAAATGAACATCTGTACAAAGTCCCAATTTATTTCTAATATCAGAGATCAGACCTCTACTCTTGCCTGATGGGTCTAAAACAAAAAGGGGGAACTGTAGAGAGCTGCGGAATGCTATGCCTTAAAGATGGAGCTGGTTTCCGCCTTCCACCTTCCCTATGGTGAGTGCTCTCTGTCAAGAACAACTCCACATTTGGCTAAGGCCAAGGATCTGGCTTGATTCCATGTATGTGGACCTATCTGCATTGCCCACGTGGCACGCCTGGGTTGGCTACCCAGAGGCTATTTAAGCTGTGGGCTGGCTTTCCCCGGGGTCCGAGGATTGTTCAATGTTCCTGAATAAACTGCATTGAAAAAAAAAAAAAGGCAGTAGAAAGAATAGTAAAAAACAATTGTGAAATAGTAAAGCAAGAAATTGAAACTGCTGTCTCTATGTCAGGGAGAGAAGTGGCAGCCTTTATGTATGAGTTCCTGGGCCCAACTATTTAATCAGTACAATTCAGGTAAAAATTTTGCAAGTACCAGTACAAATTTTTGATGATAGGATAAGTCACTAAAATTACGATGGCATCAGAAGGGCACGCCGTTGGCTGTAACCAAACATTACAGCAATCAATAGTCTGGAGCAAGCATTTTTCAAAACACATGTAGCACAGCTCTAGGCCAACACACTTCTAAAATTAAGTGTTTTCATCAAGAGAACAAAAAATAGATTCAAATAGGGGACAAGGGAGCAAGTTAGCCATATGAAAACATTATACAATCTACTTGAAAAATTGCTATAGTCAACCTCCCCATGTAGTCATTTGGAAAAGGCAGAGGAAAAGAAAGTCCAACTGAGTAGGTGGAATTGAATATATTTGCTGTGGTAATAGAAAACTCCTTCTGATAACCCATGGGAAGTCTATTCAAATCATCTAACCCAGCACCCCCTGAAGACATTTCCCACTGCTTGGCATCTCTCCTGCAAGTTTCTAGTTCTTGGCTGGAGGTGTAAGCAGGTTTGGCAAAGGGGCAGTGGGTTTGTTGGGAGGGAACTCACTCAGAAACCCTCAGTTGTTTTTTTTTTTTAACAGAAGTCCTCTGAGGTATTTTGTCTTTTGTCACCATGTCCATTAAAATTATCAAGATGAGTTCAGCCTGTAAAGCACAGCAGCTGTTCTGTTGGCTTGAGCTGTTTTGCTAAAACGCAGGTGCAGATGTGGTGAAAGGATCCAGCATTTTATTTGTTTAGTACAGCTATGCATAATTAATAGCCTATATATTCATATCAATACATGGTCATGGGAGGAAAGAGAAGCACTTCCAACTAGAGTCAGAATTAATCTTGTGCCATTAATCAGATTAATATCACCTGGCAGCATGTAAGAGCAGCAATCTCTCAAGCCAATGCAAGAATAGTGGAATTAGCATCTTAATATTTTGTTGTTGGATTTTATTTCCGTAAAAATACACTTGTGGGCTAGAGAGATGGCTTAGCAGTTACAATCTCTAGCTGTTCTTCCAAGGGACCTGGGTTTGTTTCCTAGTTTTCACATATATGTGTGGTTCATGTACATACATGCAGGCAAAAAAAAAAAAAAAAACCTCAGACACATAATAAATACAGAGGAAAAATTTGAAATTACATTTAAAATTTAACTAGTAAATAAAAATAAGCCCATAAGTGGCACTAGTGATATTGGTTTCAATGCATGTATGTACTGTGTAATTTTAAAACCAGTTTAAACATATCTGTCTCTATGAACATTTATAATTTCTCTATAGTACAAATTTCGGTAGAAACTAGTGACAAGGGGTGGCAATTGGAGAGGAAGGAAGGAGAATCACAAGTTTAATGCTGGCCTGGCCGCGTTAATAAAATCTTGAATAGAAAGAAAAACAACCTAAGAACGTAGTAGTGTCAATTAATGGTTTTAATATAAATTAGAGCAATAAACACCATTCTAGTTTCAACTTCTCAGATCACTGTTTTCAGACTGCACATAATATGTATGAGTGCCACATTTTCTTCATCTTTTCATCAGATGGTGGACACACGGGTGGCTTATAATTCTTGGCTATTGTCAGTAATGAGGCAATGAATCCAAGAGTGCACACATCTCTTGAACATATTGATCTCATTTCTTTATGGCTGTGTACACAGGCATAGGACTGTTGAAGCATATTATAATTACATTTTTAAGTCTTTGAGAAATGTCTCCACAGATTTTCACACTAGTTGTATTAATTTACAGCCTCAACAAGCAGGAACGGCTTCCTTCTCCACATTCTTGACAGGCTTTGTCATCTTATTCATTTCAAACATAGCCATTTTTACCAAGGTGAAGTGATATCTCATGTTGGCTTTGGCTAGCATTCTCACTGTTGGAGAACGATGGAGAAGCCCTGCTCCAACAGCAGCAAGGCTTTCCTCGGGCCTTAACTGATTTGTGTGAAAATTCTCTCTATCCTCCTAGTATAATTCTTTTAGAAGTTAAGAACCACCTCTCAGTACTTAAAGTACATTTTGTCTTATGCAAGCATTTTCTTTTCATTCCTTCACTTTCAGTGTTTGTATGTGTTTACACAGTGAAATGATGAAATATGTAAATGACTTATCATTGAATCTGGTTGTTTTTTTCTTTTAATCCATTCAGTGAATCTATGTATATTTAGACAGTTCATTTAATCAACTTACATTAAAGTTTATTTTGATGAGTAAAGATTCAGTACTGTCATTCTGTCAATTGTTCAGCTATTTTACATATTAATTGTACTTTTATTCCTCTCTCATTTATCTTCGTGACTGGATGGTTTTCTGAATTTTCAAGGCTTGAGTTGAGTATCATAGCTTTCTCTTTTGTGTGTCCCGTCTATGGCTAACTTTTCTACTTCTGCATATACTCCTGATGGTGGTTACCAAACTTTGTCTTCAGAAGTTCCTTAAATGTTCTTTGGAGTTACAACCTATGGTGATGGTAGACTTACTTTTGTTTCCCTCCCTTTCCCTCACCTTGAGGGATTGTTTTGCTAGGTTTAATGTTGTTTTCATTTTTCTGAATAGAGTGTATCCTATTAATGTCTTCTGGCCTGCAGATTTATATTAAGAAATCTACTGTTGGTCTTGTACAAATTCCCTTATAAGTAAACTTAATTTGTTTTGTTTTCTTTGTCTTATTATGTTGGCAGTTTTAATATACCTCATTGTAAGTTTGGGGAGATACCATTTTCAGTTATTTCTTCGAGTTTTTTCACTCCAAGATTTATGATAATTTTATGAACTCTGTTGATTTTGTTATTTAAACTTCCCCTTGGCACAGCAAATGAAGTCCTTCTCATTTTTTTTAATTGAAGAAAGATTTTTTCATAAAATATATTTTGATTACTGTTTTCCCTTCTTCTACTCTTCCCAATTACTCCCCATTTCCCTTTCCATCTACATCTACCCCTTTCTGTCTCATTAGAAAACTTAAAAAAAGAAAAGAAACAGGCTTCTAAGGGATAAAAATAAAACACAATATAATAAGTTAAAACAAAACAAAAAAACCCCACATCAGAATAAGACCCCCTTCCCCCCAAAAAATGAACAAAAACAAAAACAGAAGGAAAAGAGCCTCTGGAAGAAGAAACAGACAAAGGCACAGAGACTCACTCATTTGCATGCTCAAGAATCCCACAAAAACACAAAACCAGAAGCCATAGTATATATGCAAGTAACAGAGAGAGAGAGAGAGAGAGAGAGAGAGAATGAGAGGATGAGACAGGGAAAGAAAGAGAGAGACAGAGACAGAAATAAAAAATAAAAATGGAAAAAGAAAGGTAAAATCTGACATCACATTATGGGACAAGAAACCCCCAAAGATAAGACTGAGTTCATTTTCTGTTGGCCGTCTACTGCTAATCATGCAGCCTACTTTTAAAATTGGTTTTTCCCCAGTGACTCCCTTGGAGAAAACTAAATTCTCATTGGCAAGTGGTTATCAATTGTAGATAGCTTCTGGGTTAGGGATGGGGGCTTGTGTTCAACTTTCCTTTCAGCTCTAGGACTCCACCTGGAGCAGAACCCTGCAGGCCCTGAGCATGCTGCCTAGCAGTCTGTGACTGCAAATGTGAGTTGGTCCTGCTGCGTTTAGAAGGCTTTGTTTCTTTGGAGTCCGCCATCCCTCTAGCTTTTCAATTCTATGAGCCCTGAGGGGAAGAATTCAATGAGGACATCCTATTTAGGTCTGAGTGTTCCAAGGTCTCTCACTGTTTGCATAACGTCTGTCTGTGTGTCTCTACATTTGTTCCTTTTTCCTGTAGGAAGAAGCTTCTCTGATGATGGATGAGCAAGGCTCTGATCTATATGTACACTATAATGTCCTTGGGAGTCATTTTGTTGCTACATTCCTTACGTAGAACAAAAGTTTTTGTTTTTCTCCTAGGTCCCTCGACTATCTAGTCCCAGGTGTTTTGTTTTGTTTTGTTTTGGTTTGGATTTTTGTCACTAAAGTGACATCTAGTATGGGTTCAAGTTGAACTAGATATTGGTTGGTGATTCCCACAAGCGTTGTGCCACCATTCTACTAACTTAACTTGCAGGCAGGGCACTGTTGTAGACTGAAGGATTTTTAGCTGGGGTGGTGATTTTGTTTTGTCATTGGTAGCTCACAAAATACCTTCTTGTACCAAGAACTTTACCCCATAGGGATGAAACCTCTCTATAGCCAGCTCTTTTGACTTTTCCATATTTAATGAGTTATGTGGGTCTTAGGGCCTTGCTGTTTGTTTATCGAAGGCAACCTATAGACTGGGCAACAGCCTGGGTCAACTGGGGGTTCTCCTGGGCTCCCTTTGGCAAACAGCTCAATTACATGTAACCCAACCTTGGATCTGTAAGCTTTGGTGACAGAGTTGTAAAGTGGGACTCTGTCTCCCCTGTTATTTCACAATTTCATTTAAATAGCCTTCATGTATGTATGTATTCTGGGAAGCTTCTGCCATATTGGTTTCCATAATACACCTCAAATGGCCTTTGACTTTAGCTGTCTTTCCCTATACTCTCTCCCTGATCCCCCTTGTTTCTCCAAGAGCCTTGCTTGATCCTCCCATTCCAGTCTCCCTACCTCCCATACATAACTGCTTGTTTAAATTCTGATCCCAAGAGGCAGAACAGTAGACTGTGGGTGTTTACTTCTCTATTTTATGAGGTCTCCGTGTATCTCCATGATTTACAAATTTTCTATCACATCACTAACTAGTGCACTCCAAGGCTCTCTAAAGTACATCAGAAATATGTCTATTTTTTTGTTTTGTTTTGTTTTGTTTTGTTCCTTTAAATTCTGTAACGTTTTATCTATCTTTTTTCTTCCTACCATTTTACATTCTTGTTGACAATAACACACAATCTCATCTTGTTTATGCCTAGAATCTCAAATTTCTTATATGTCTTAAAATATTTATGTGTAAAATATACTTTTGAGAAACAATACCACAGGAAAATAATTCTCAAATATTCTCTGGGCTCAGAGAATGTGAACTTATTGCTAATCTTTGAAGAGCAAGGACTTAAGAATTTTATTCCCAATATTTTTCAAAATGTCTGTATTTTGAAAGCATATCAGTATGAGTGCAAAGTCTACTAATTACACATAGTTTTCACATTTTACTTTTCCATACACATTAGCAACTAAAAGTCCCTAAAAAAACCCAAAATAAGAAGCATTGTATTTTATTTATTACCAAATAAATCGGACTACTTATTATACATGTTTTATATAAAGTATATTATATATAAACCCATCCATATATACATATATACATACATGTATGTGGGCAACTAAGTGGAAGTCTGTGATGCATGTGGTGTGTGTATGTGTGTGTGTGTGTGTGTGTGTGTGCATGTGTAGTGTGTGTGGTATGTGTTTGTATGAGAAAAGGGGGCAGTTCTTGTGCATGTGTTTGTGGACAGGCATGTCTTTGCAGAGCCTACAGGAGCACACTAAGCATTTTGCTCTATCAATTTTCTACCTTATCCCTTTGAGACAAGGCCTCTCACTGACACTGAAACTAGGCTGGTAGCCAATAAAATCAAGTGATGCTCCTGCTTCTGTTTCCCACATTACCGAGGCTATAGGCCCCCTTAGCTTCTTTATGTAATTTGGGTACTAGGGGTGCAAGCTCTGGTCTCCACATTTCTTCAGGAAGCACACTTACCCTCTGACCCAGTACCTCAACTCCAGGTCTCACTCATGAAAATAACAACAAAAAAGTAACAACCAGGTGGGAGCCTGCCAGGGATGGTTCACAGGCAAACTGTAATAGGTTAGTGATCATATGTGTTCTTCAGTCAGACACATCTGAATATGTTTCTCTTATAATATTTTATAGCACATTGTGATAAAATTGAATAGAACGTGAAAAACATTCTGATATATAGTTAAATATGAAGACATGCAAATGAGGAAGAAGGATAAATTCCTTGAAGCAGACTTGTTAAGATCTGATTATCATTTCTGTATTGGGTTGCTATTGACATTTTTTTTTTCTGAGATCAGTCTGTTCTGTCAGTAATATACAAGAACACTTTTTTCTTTCAATTTAAAAGTTTTTCATAATACAGTTTCATGCTTTAGCTTCGAGTCACCTTTTTCTTATTGTTATCAAAATTTAATATCTTAATATATTTAACAAATGTATATAGATATATAGAGAGAAATAGAAGTATATACGTGAATTTTTTGCTTCTGTGTCATGCCTTTTCTCATTTTAACTTATCCATTATCCAGAGCTAAACAGAGAATTCTCGACAGAGGAATATCGAATGGCAGAAAAACACTTAAAGAAATGCTCATCCTCATTAGCCATCAGGGAAATGCAAATCAAAACGACCCTGAGATATCACCTTACACCCATCAGAATGGCCAAGATGAAAAACTCAAGCGATAACACATGCTGGAGAGGTTGTGGAGAAAGGGGAACCCTCCTCCACTGCTGGTGGGAATGTAAACTGGTACAACCACTCTGGAAAGCTATCTGGCGCTTTCTAAGACAAATAGGAATAGTGCTTCCTCCAGACCCAGCTATACCACTGCTAGGTATATACCCAAAGTTTGTTCAAGTACACAAAAAGGACACTTGCTCAACCATGTTTATAGCAGCTCTATTTGTAATAGTCAGAACCTGGAAACAACCCAGATGTCCATCAACGGTGGAATGGGTACAGAAATTGTGGTATTTTTATACAATGGAATACTACTCAGCAATCAAAAAGGAGGAAATCATGAAATTTGCAGGCAAATGGTGGGATCTAGAAAAGATCATTCTGAGTGAAATATCCCAGAAGGAGAAAGACAAACATGGGATATACTCACTTATATAGACCTATAAGATATGATAAACATAATGAAATCTATACACCTAAAAAAGATAATCAATTGAGAGGACATGGGGTAAGATGATCAATCCTCGTTTAGAAAGACAGATGGGATGTGCATTGAACGTATGACAGGAGTCTACTGAGCGCATCTGAAAGACTCTAACTAGCAGTGTTTTCAAAGCAAAGACTCATGACCAACCCTTTGGCAGAGTACAGGGAATCATAAGAAAGAAGGGGAGTTAGTCTGATGGGGAAAGGATAGGAGCTCCACAAGGACCAAATATATCTGGGCACAGGGTCTTTTCTGAGACTGACATTCAACCAAGGACCATGTATGGATATAACCTAGAACCTCCACTCAGATGTAGCCTGTGGTAGCTCAGTAACCAATTGGTTTCCCAAAGTGAGGGGAACAGAGACTATTTCTAACAGGAACTCAATGACTGGCTCTTTGACCTCCCCACCCCCGAAGGGAGGAGCAGTCCTGTTAGGCCACAGAGGAGGGCTTTGCAGCCAGTCCTGAAGATACCTGATAAAACAGGATCAGATGAATGGGGAGGAGGTCCCCCCTATCAGTGGACTTGGAAAGGGGCACGGTGGAGATGAGGGAGGGAGGGAGGGACTGGGAGGGAATGAGGGAGTGGGACACGGCTGGGATACAGAGTTAATAAAATGTAACTGATAAAAATAAATAAATAAATAAATAAAACTTATCCATTATCTGTGGAGATTTGCAAATTTTTATATTAACAAATATTATTTAATATATAATTAATATTGTAGATAGATACTTTGCACTTTGACTTCTCCATGCATTTGTTTTGTAATTGTGCATACACACACATTTGCGTGTACACACACTCACATTCATTTATTGGGGAGGGGCATGTGTGAACCATGCACAACCAGAGGGTCAGAGGGCTCTGACTCTCCTTCCGTCATGTGTGTTCCAAGATCAAATTTATTTCTTTGGGTTTTACCTTCTGATCCATCTTGTTAGCCTTGACTTATAGTAATAAATAGCTTCATCTGATTATCACTAATTCCGTCTCTGAGTTTCGTGACATGCTTAAGAATGTTATATTCCTTTATGCTGTCTTATAGCATTTTATGGAATGTTTTTAAATATAAGTGGTCTTTCACTTTATTCTTTCAATTGTTATCAAGTTTCATTAATGTCATTTTTGGAATGAATTCATCACTTCCTCTAATAGCATTGCAGTGCTATTGAGAACAGTTAGGATGTAGTTACTTTTATGGAAATCATTCTAGGTATTATGCCTGCAGAACTTTACTAAGGTAATAGGCATATCTTATTATAAACAGTCAGCTAGCCCCATCACTAGCAATATTAAGAAGCAGCTACAATTCCCACAGAAATAATAGTAAGGTGAGAAGTTATTATTTATAACACAGAAGTTAGGGTTTGTGTTGAGGAAAATCTATGTGAAGGGACTCCTAATAATAGCTGAGAAATGGAGATGTCCTGCTTCCGTTTCCTATAGAAGTCATGGAAAGGCAGGCGTTTACAAGACAGAATTAACAAGATAAATGACTAACTTAATATGGAAATTAAATGATGAAAAGTATCTGAGATGATGCTCAGGTTGGCTTGTGTCCTCAACAGACAATCGGATTATTTACCAAGATGGAGGGGTATGGGGATGCAGGGAGGACAAAAAAATGACAAACATAATTTTGGATGTTAACAACTTTATGTCATTTGTAAATTATTTGAATGAAGACATTCATTTGACATTTAGTTGCATCTTCCCATCCATTTTAAGTCCAGGAAAGAATAAACTTAAGTACATTACATATTATTACATGTATATACATACTCTTTGAAAACAGAATGCTCTTACAGTGCAAATGTGAAATCAAGGAACTCAAAAATTCTATGCTCCTAAAGAAAACATAGTCTTCGGAGAGTCGCTGTTGAGTTTTGATTGACTGGATGAGAATCTAGGTTCTACGGTTCTGAAAGATCATAGGCTGTTAAAAGTAAAGGTATTAGATGAAAACATTTGTGCTAAAAATTCTTCTCTACAACAGAGATATGGCTCAGCAGTTAAGAGCACTGACTGCTCTTCTAGGGAACCTGGGTTCAATTTCCCAGCACCCACATGGCAACTCACAACTGTTTGTAACTCCAAGATCTGACACGCTCACACAGACATATGTACAGGCAAAACACTAATACACTGAAATTAAGAACACATAAATTATCTTTAGAAAGGACCCATATACAAGTTCTGTTTATTCAAATATTCATGACATCATCTTATCATTTACAAGGAGGATTTAACACTTCCTCTTTGTGGAATCTTTAGAGAATCATGAGAGGTCTGGTCTACCAGGATTTTAGGATGGGAAAGGGTTATATTCTGACATATGGATGTCATAAGTATGCCATCCATTTAGTACATATTATAAAACTTTCTTTAAAACCTGCAGCACAATCCCCATTACACTGTAATTCATCCCTCATTCGGAATGTATCCTTTTCTTTGACTTGGAAAGTAAATTTCTATATAGATGGTCCATGTGTCTCAGCTAAGTTCTTTCTTTTAATTGGGAAGAAGCCTTCACACAGTAACAAATCTAGATTCACTATGATTAGTGATATATTGCAAAGCAGGCAAACATTTCCTTGACATATTTATCAACTTTCAGAACCATATTTTTTCCAGCCCATCTTTTAATTTTTTAAAAAAATTACTGACATTACAGAATGAAACTGAAATATATTAATATTCCATGCTTACATTTTCATGACAAACAAAAAATCCATGAGCCAAAAAAAGATAAAAAGATAAAAACAAAAAAGGAAAAAAAAAGAGAGAGAAGAAACTTATAAAACTAACTATGGACATCTCAGCATAACTGCTGAACAGAGAAAGGAATTACACACTTTAAGTAAAAAAAAAACATCATGAGTGGATGACAAAGTGTGTAGAAACTGAAAAGTAAAAACTATTTAGAACCTGGAATTGGTTATTGTTCAGAAACTACACAGATGGATCATGGGTGGCGCTGTTTGTTACAGCAGGGACTCCAACTCCTCTCTGAGACAGGCACAGCTCACAGACGACAAAAGTGTTGTTCCAAAAGGACAGAGAAGAGAGCAAGGCTAATCATTGGAGCTTGAATCAACATATTCTCCCTAACCTAGTGATTACCTTTCACTATACTAAGTCATACACAACTGATTTAATATTCTCTTGCCCACATGCATCATTCTAATAAGAAGTGAAATAAATCTAAAACTTAAGGTGTAACCGGTACTTAATGCTGTTCAGAAATCTGAAAGTCAAGGGAGCTTCATGGGTAGACTAGAAATAAGAACCTTTCCTTTGCATTCCTTGGGGCCTTTAATTTTAAATGTGGGAATACTCACAAGAATTTAGAAAATAATATATGTGTTATAATTTATTTCTCTTATTATCTTATAAAGTATAAAGTATTATATCATCTACCTAAAATTTGGGGACTTAATTTTAAAACTGTATAGGAATAATATCATACAGGAAAGATTCCCGAGGGAAAAACAAACTGTTCATATCACATTAAATGAACACAGAGGGGTGTCACACTCTCATTAAAAGATAAATCCCCAGGAACGTACTCTGCACAAATCCTCACCTCAGCCTGCCAGTCTGCCATGCTCATCCAGCTTTTTCTCACCGCAACACAGCATTAATGTCTACAAAGTTCATCCCTGAAAATTACAAAATCAAGTTACAAAAAAAAAATCACAAAATCATACTTTTCAAATGAATTTACAATTTTGTATAGAGCAGCATTCATACACACACTTAGCCTCAGACTGAACAAAGCTGATTCAAGCAGGCAATTACAAAATTACAATGTGGCAATTTACAAAAGTTTTATTTAGATCCAATAATTGGGCATTCTTTTCATATTTTGTAGTTCAACATACTACTAGTAAAAGTCAGATTTTTGTTTAGCTTTTTGTTGTTGTTGTTGTTGTTATTTCTTTGTCTTTTGGTGAGGCAGGCTGAGGCAGAATTATAAAGGTAGCATGTTCTAAAATAGATTCAGAATTTCTGTTTTATGTAACTGCATTTATTAAAACTTCTTTTTAATTCTGCATTTATGATAGCAAAATGATTTTACATTCTGATACAAAAAAGTATTATTTTACTTTTGAAAACATCTTCAGAATTATGTTGAAATATTATAGATAGAATGACAAGCATGTCTACTTAGTTGATTTCTTTGGGGTAGTTTATTCAGTTAATGAGAAAGCATGCATAATTACTACTGTTGGAGAAAAAAACCATGGCGATCCTAAAATATATATCTTGCTTTTTTTAAGGAAAATTACTCCATGCTACTTTTTCTTCATTTAAATTTAAGCATCATTAAAGCTGTCATGCATGTTCTCTTTTACAGTCTGACATGGGCTCTGGTTAAGGTTGATGTTCAGTGAAACCTCAGACAGAAATGAAAAATCTTGGACAAATGACACTCTCTCTATAATGTAGGTTATATTAAAAGTGACTTCAAAAGGATGATTTTATTCTTTCAGGGGATCCTGATGTCAATATATCTTTGAAGCAAAAACACATCCAGCAGTCCAGTAGTCAGCTCACATGGTAATCAGTTCTTGAGCTGTAGAGCTTTTCAATTAATCCATGTAAAGGGCTTTTGCTGCAATTCTGTGCCAAATTATAAAATATTGGCTAAGCAAAGCAAAGCAAAGCAAAACAAAACAAAACAAAACAAAACAAAACCCAACAATGCATTCCAGTAATAATTCCTTCCTTAAGGAAGCTATTTGTTCAAGAATAGTATCTCCGATAATTTAATAGTTTTATAAATGTTGTCACAAAAATATCTCCATTTTTTTTTTATTCATGTGTGAACCATGCACAACCAGAGATCAGAGGGCTTTGACTCCCTTCCATCATGTGTGTTTCAGGAGCAAATTCATGCCTTTGGAGTTTACCCTCTGTGATACATTTTGTTAGTCTTTGCTTATAGGAATGAATAGCTTCCTCTATTTATCACTAATTCTGTATCTGAGTTTTGTGACATGCTTGAGAATGTTATATTCCTCTATGATGTCCTACAGTATTTTATGTCTCTACTCTCTTCCTTTGTTATGTAGAAGGCTCTTAGATTGATGTACTTCTGTCACTCTACTTCTGGTTTATGTCCTGTGCTGTTAGGGTATTATTGGAAAAAAATATCCTTGGCTATTCCAATAACTTGAATCCCTAAAAAGTTTTACTTCACAAGCTGCTGTAATCATTTATTCATAAATAATAACGCCTTTGGTGAGGGCATTGCATCAAAAAGTAGTAAAGGCTTAGATGAAAAAAGATATATCCAGAAAAGGACAGGTATCCTAGCAACACTCACTCAGCTTTGTATTGTTTTACTCGTTTATCATTTGACTGATTCATACATTCTTTAAGTGAAGAGTGGGTCTCACACTTTAGCCCAAGCTGTCATAGAAGTCACTGAAGAACTTGGGGTGACCTTAAATTCACAGCAATTTCCTAGCCTCAGCCAACCAGGTATGAGATACTACATCAATTTTTTTTACAGAATCTTTTTACATAGCCCTAACTACCTGATATGTTATATGTAGCCCAAACTGGCTTCAAACCATGCATGGATAGAACCTAGACATCCTGCTCAGACATAGCCCATAGGCAGCTCAGTCTCCAATATCTTAAATCTTTAAAAGGACATTTATGTACAAATAGGTATCATTGCAAGTTAACCCATTCAGATAACGTCTCCTGAAACAAAACAAAATGAAAAAACATAAGGAATATATTGACCCATTGGTTCATTTACCTTCTTTCTTCTTAGTTGTAATAAACTGTATTTGCTCTACTGTTCCCAGCAGACACTAGCAGTTTTTGTTAAAACTTGGAGTTTTAAAGTATGTCCTTAAGATACCTATATGGTGGATGTCTAGGGTAGCTTCTGAATAGAAGGTGGAGGTTAGCAGGCTTAAGACATGTTTCTCCAGCAAACATCTGAGGTGGGTGGAATCTACGGCTGAAGCATGGACTTATTATTTTTCAGAACATAGAACCCTAATCTTTGAGGTAAGACAGACACTGGTCATGCCAGGTCTTAGTTTATTTAAGATTATTTTACCTCAACTCCTGTAAAATCAAAATTCATGAGACTTATGGAACTTAGAAGGAACAATATGAAGGCATCAGTCAGAAAACATATGAAACAGTATGAAAGCATGTGATAAATAGTGCCAGGTCTTGAGTTCTCTTAAAATAACAGAGAAGCTGCATGTAAGAGAAAACAAAACTTAAGAATCAAATTGGATGGATCAAATACCCATTGACTGTCACCTGCTGTGACATTTAATGTCACCTTGTACTGAACATCATCTTGACTCACTTCTTTCCCTTGTTACTTGGAGATTGTAATACATTGTAACTAGTAGGGCCTTAATAATTATTATATCAGAAAAGTCATGCTACCTCCCCGACATATAGAAGCACCCAACAAATACGTATCAACAACAATAATTATTAATATCTTTACCCACAGGGGATAATGTAAATCTGATCATCTACAGCATGAGACAGGTTTTTAAGTGTCAGTAAAAAATCTGATTGAAGAGCAGATTGCTCTCAAATAAACAATCTCTACAAACTGTACTACATAGATCTGAAGTGCTACTTTGAAGCATTGTATTTGATATCTTCACTTAATTTGATCTTATTACCAGTGCTTGCTGTTGAAAAAATTTCCTATGCTTTTGTAATTCACTATTTATCTGTAATTTGAGGAAAATTGAAAAGGAAGCCAAATTGGGACAGTAGTGAATAGCAAAGTCCCTGATTTTGTAACCACTGAGAAAAAAAAAAAAAAAAAAAAAAAAAAAAAAAAACAAACTCAGAGAAAAATAGCCCTTAGTTAGGAGAGAATGCTTTCCTGTGTCTTAAAGAATTTAAGCTAGCTGCCTGTTCCATTGAGCCAGGCAGAAAAATGGAAGCACATATTGGGAAGCAGAGATATTACTACCCATAAGAAGAATTCCCTCTCAAACCTTCTTATATAAGTTGACCGATTGCTTTTTCCCACTCAAATATAGGCCAACTACATAGAAGAACAATTCCAGTGTAATATTTATTCACAAGATCCCTTTGGAGTAAAGCAGGTTTTTTTTCCCCAATAAGTCTCTATTTTCTGGTTTGTTTAAAATATTGTATATTTTGAATATTCAAAAAGTGAAATTTATATTTCCTGCATGTGTGTGTCTGGTCCACATCAGCAAGAAGAGTGCTCTGTGATGTGATTCCCACTGACTAACATGATAAGCAAAACAGAGTATCATTGGCAAACTTCTAGAGGAGAAAGACATTATAACTATTATGGTATATATTGTAACATAATTTCCTCATGCAGGTCTCACACCTAAATTTAAAAGGTCAGGAATCTGCCTGTCTTGCTCAAGGAGGGGAGGCACCACACTCCTCCCTTCAAATAAGCAAATAAGCACTCTCTATCTCACATGCCCCAAGCTGCCTCCCCAGTCTACTAAGTTCCTGCCTATGTGAATGACAATCTTCTTATTACATTCTTTATTGCCACTGATCTCTCCCTTAAGCATCACACAGTCAATTCTTCCTATGGGCCAGCTTCCTCATACACAAGGACATATTGCCTATAATTCAATCACATTTTCAATCCCATGCAACTTGCCTTTTGTAGCCTGTTTTAATATTTTACCAATAAATAATCTAGTCCCTTTAGAGTACCTGCTGGCTCTTCATCAGTACTTTAGTGTGACATTTTATTCAAGAAGCTGTGTGTGTATGTTGTGCAGTGCCAGCAGCTTGGTGGCAAGGATGGATGTCTGGACAAGGCAATGAGAAATGCTTGTGAGACGGATACAGTTAAATTTGCATCTTATGTAGTGGAAAAATGAGAAGTAGGTGAGTAGAAGAGAAAGGAGTGTGTGAAATAGGAAGATAGTTGTGAATATGTCTAGGGGAAGAATAAGGACTTGGAGGCATTAAGGAAACAAGCACATGATCTTGAAAATGTTCAGCAAAAAGAAGAATGAAAGCAAAGAGCCTAGGAGACCATCATGTGGAATGCAGCTTGGTTAGGGCTGAGTAAGACAGACGGAAAGAAAAACTGTATGAAATCACAGAGATGAGGCATCAGGAGGGAGACCAGAGGATAAGGAAGGGCAGATTGCATGCATGCATGCATAGGCTTTTATAATGGCGCACTTTTTCCTTAGTATTATAGAGCAACCTATTAAAGGAGCCTCAATAATCACAGAGGCTTGGTAATTTAACAGGGATACCACAGCAGTGATATTAAGGTGAACATTCTACACATTCTAAAGGTAGAGGCTGTAGCATTTATTGAAAGATTGGACATCAGGTGGCACAGGAAATGGGACATTTACCACCTTGGTCCCTGTGGCCTGAACAGTTGAAAGCAGCTACCATTGATTGAAATAGAGAAGACTGTGAAGGAGCAGAAAGTTATTAAGGTTTAGATGTGCACAATTTGAGGTTGGTTCCCTTTCCTGTAATCTGTTGAATATATAAGTTAGATAGTTCAGATGGCAATGGGGCCAAGGATAAAAATTTGGGAATTATAAACACTTATATGAATATTAAAACAATAAACAAGAGCACATGCTTTCTGTAAGGAAAGAGTCCCCAAAGACTGCATCAGAGAGAACTCTAACATAAAATGGTTACAGCATGCCGAGAAGAAAAATAAGATGAGGAGCAGAGAGACTTAAAAAGGAGGAGGAGAACAGAGGAATCCCTTCCATCATGCCAAGTAAGGAAGATGCTTATGGAAGAAGAAAGGACCAACTGTGTCAAATGCTGCTGAGTCCAAATCAGAAATCAATACTGAGCATCAACCACATGGTCCAGGATAAAAGATTTTGCGCTTATTTCACTGAAGTATTGAAGTAGGCCTGGTAAAAGGAAGTTCAAAAGGAAAGACAGTGCATTAATGAATACATTCAATTCTGAATAGTTTCACTCTAAAGACGTGGAAAGAGAAAAAAAAGAATAATAATTTGGTAGAGGGATAGAACAAATAAGTGTATACATACCCACATAAGAATGCATGCACATATACATCATTTAGGCAACATATATTTCTATCTTAAAAGGCTGAAATAGCATTTCCATGTGATTATGAAGAAAGGGGAAACTGGTAATACAAATCAAGGAGAAGGAAATTTCAGGAAAAAGCTGTAACAAGAATGTTAACAATTGACATACACATACCAGATACTTTGCTGATAGAAATAGAAACATAAATTCTTCCCTGAAGTACATAAAATGTATACCACAAGTAAGGAACTGTTTGGTACAATTTAATCTGTCATTGATTTTCCTTGAAAAGAATCACTATATTATTTTTTTAAGAATAGTTTAGTTAAAAATCAAGATGTGCACACAATAACACGGCCCGCAGAATGAAATAAGCAATGCTCATAAGGACTCACAGACTGAAGCAAGAATCACAGAGCCTGCATGGGCCAGAGCTGGGTCCTCTGCATATATGTTATGGGTGTGCACCTTGATCTTCTTGTGGGACTCCTAACAGCTGGAGGAGGCATGTCTCTGACTCTTTTGGGACCCTTTTCTTTCTCCTGGGTTGCATCTTTTAGCCTTGATATTAGGGTTGTGCCTAGCCTTATTGTAACTTGTTATGGTGTGTTTGATTGACATCCCTGGAAGTTCTGCTCTTTTCTGAAGGGAAACAGAGGAAGAGTGGATGGGGAGAGGGAGGAAAGAGGGAAGAGACTGAGAGGAGTAGAGGAAGGGAAAACTCTGGTCAGGATACGATATTTGAGAGAAGAATAGATAAATAAAAATCAAGGTATGCTACAGTTATGAAGTCGGTGCTTTGATGACTTTGTACAACATCAGCATTCAAGACTCTTTCAGAGCTGAGCATGTTGCTAGACACTTGTAATTCCAGCTCTGTAGTGCTGGAGGCAGGAGGATCAAGAATTTAGAGTCAGCCTTGATGGAGTGTGCTCATTCTTACTTGCTCTCTCTCTACATATGTATGTATATGAAGTTATAGTTACAGTTATGGTTGTTATAGTTACAGTTAAAATAAAAAGTGTAGTTAGTTATAGATAGATATAGATAGAATGAGTTTAAAGCCAGGATGGTCTATGTGTGGTGTGACATGGTCTTACAAAAACGATAACATCAGAAATAAAACCTGCGTTTGACTCATCTCTTATCTAATTCTTATATCATATTATTAGCGTCAAAATATGTTTGATGTAAAACCTGTAATGTTTTACATGTATACACTGATAAATAAAAACAAACCCGATGGATAAAGTGGAAAAATATCCTAAGAAATAATTCAACATGCTTTCTCTGTTATTAATAGTTTGAGAGCACCAGCTTATTTATATCAAAAATACTGCTAAAAGACCAGTTATTAAATTAAAAATAAAATTTAAATTAGGTTTTCAATGTATGACTATGTCAGATCTTGAAACTTTTCTTCACAGTTCTAAAAAGTTCATGACACCAGCAATTCATTTAACAAAGAAGGTGAAGTGGGGTCATTAAATTTAGCTCACTATCATGAAGGTACATTTTGCTACTTTTCTTTGTTTTATCATCTACAAAAAAATTAATGTTATTATGCTCCTAATTAATCTACCTACTTGCTTAATTATTTCAATGCCATTAACATCTTTCTAAGTCTTTTCATATTAACTTTAACATTAAAATTATGTCTATTTAACAGAACCAAGATAGATGAAACTACATAAGAATTACATAACACACATTTATTTCTTATTATAGTATTTATAAAAATATAAAACTTTTAGGTATTTAGAATTATGTTCCTCTCCTCTTTAGTTTTAATAGGAATCTTTGCTTCTAAATTATTTTAGCATGAAATATTATAAATATGAAAAAGTAAAAAATAAAACTAGTATTCTACATATTGTGAAAAGAATAAATAATAATAGGATGATCAGTTTCCTAACAAGCTTTCATATATATTGTTCAAGATAGGAAAGCTATCCCTGCATGATTGAAGCTATGCCTTAAACTGTGTGTGGTGGTGCTTACTTTTAATTGCAGCACCCTGAGGCACAGTGCTGAGTCTGTATACAGTTCCCAGAGAACAGACCTGACTAAGGGTAATGATGAAATAAAGAAAGGACAGACAGACAGACAGACAGACAGCCATGGAGAAAAGCTAGGTTTGGATGGGGTGGGCTCTTGGATGGAGAAGCTGTTAACATCCTGGAAGCTCGGCATGTTTGTTACATAGAGTTGAGCAAGGAGTGGGGTTATTACATACAAACAAACAAGGAGGGAGGGTTTATGTTGCATAACTGGATCCAGAAGACAGAAGGCGGTTTAGCTAATTTCAGTATAAGCAGTCTCTGTTGGGGAGCGTTCACCAGCTCTAAACATCTGAAGGAGGTAAACTGTGGTAGATGTTTTCTGCACACACTATCAACATCCACAAATGGGCCAGCGAAAATCTTTGCCATTTCCCTCTGAGCTTCACAACCCCTCCCCACAACGGGGGAGGGTGAGACCTAGCTATTTCCCTCTGGGTCTGAGGCCAAGGTTCTTGACATGGTTGTGCCCACGTCAACAACACATGTTCACTCAGGGCCTCACACGCTCAGGGATTCCTTGACTCCCCACAGACGAGTGGATCTCTATGAGGAGGAGGAGGATGTGTTCAGTCTTGTGTAACACGGTGTGCTGGAGAGGGGTGATGTGAAGGAGGGGACTCCGCGTTTCTGGGAGGAAAGGGAGAAGTGAAGGAGAAGACCGTGGGAGCAGAGGAAAGAGGGGGCTCTCTTGGGATGTAAAGTAAATAAACTGAACTAAAGAATAATAAAATGGAATAACATCAGAGCATCAGAACATGGCCTCGTTAGCTTTCTATTGGTGTGACAAACACCACGACCACAAGCAGCACGGGGAGGAGACAGTTTGTCTTACAAGTCAGGATCACAGTAGAACACTGAGAAAGTCAGAGCAGAATTCAAACAGGAGCTGAGGCATAAACCACAAAGGCATTCTGCTTCTCGCCTTGTTCCCCCATGGCTTGCCCAACTTGTTCTTTTACACAGTTCAGCACCACCTGCCTTGAGGTGGCACTTTGCCCCACAGAAGGTGCTATCTGCCTAATTTAATGATTAATCAAAAAGGCCTCATAGTCTCAACTACAACTCACTTTTTAAATTAAAATTTTATTTTTTTTATTTTAGTTACAGTTTATTAACTTTATATCCCAGCAGAAGCTCCCTCCCCCATTCCCTCCCAATCTCATTCTCCCTCCCTCCCTCATCTCTTCCCTGCCCCTCCCTAAGTCCACTCCTAGGAGAAGTCCTCCTCCCCTTCCATCTGACCCTAGCTTTTCAGGTATCTTCAGGACTGGATGCAATGTCCTTCTCTGTGGCCCAGTAAGAATGCTCCTCACTCAGGGGGAGGGGAGGTCAAAGAGCCAGCCATTGAGTTTATGTGAGAAATAGTCTCTGTTCCCCTTACTAGGGTACCCACTTGGATACTGAGCTACCATGGGCTACATCTGAGCAGGGGTTCTAGGTTATATCCATGCATGATCCTTGGTTGGAGAAACAGTCTCAAAAAAGACCCTGTGCCCTGATACATTTGCCCCTTTTGAAGCTTCTGTCTTCTCCAGTTCATACTAACTCCCACTTCTTTCCTAAGATTCCCTGCACTCTGCCCAAGGTTTGGTTATGAGTCTCAGTATCTGCTTTAATACATTTCTGGGTAGAGTCTTTCAAAGGCCCTCTGTGGTAGGCTCCTGTCCTATTACTTGTTTTCTCCTACTTCCCCTGTCCATCTCATTTGTCTTTCTAAGTGAGGATTGATGATCTTATCCCAGGTCCTCTTTCTTGTTTAGCTTCTTTAGGTGTACAGATTTTAGTATGTTTATCCTATCTTATAGGTCTAGTATCCACTTATAAGTGAGTATATACCATGTGTTTTTTTCTGCTTCTGGGATAGAGCTCTCAGGATGATCTTTTCTAGATCCCACCATTTGCTTGCAAATTTCATGATTTCCTTGTTTTTAATTGCTGAGTTACAACTGACTTTTTTTAAAAGCGTTCACTCAATCAAGATTCCCTCTTCTCAGATGACTTTAGATTAAGTCAAGTTGCCTAACATTCAACCAGCAGAAGTTACTTTTTATAACTGAAGTGATGACTTGCTAAAAAATGGATATAGACCCACTAAGGACTGAAATTATTCATGTGATCTCACAAAAAAAAAAATAGAGCTTATGAGTCTGGATAAGACATGAAACTTTTACATGAAGCTTGTTATAATGCTGTGTTATTTGATATTGATAGTTTAATATTGGTAAATAATCTTGTAAATCAGGAAAGTAAGTATAACAGACTATTGATACATGGCCAGAGAAATAAAATGTTCTATGAAATTGAAAGGAAATAGCTGCAACATTAAATAACAGAATTCACTAGAAAATTCCAACAAAAAATTTATTCTTTTCTTCAAAATATCCAAAACCAAAACCTTTAGGCCCAAATCTAGTGTTCCTGAATCTTAGTTAGAAATCTGAGAGGTAGCTAATATTTTCTAGATGTCAAAAGATGATATTTTAAGGATTTAGATAAATAAATCAATCTTACACAGGACACAATGCGCTAACATAAAGAAAAGTCCTGATAATATTGTCTACATTAAAGTAGTGGTTCTCAACCTTTGGGGATCATATCCATTTGGGATCGTATATCATATATCCTGCAAATCAGATATTTACATTACAATTTGTAACAGTAGCAAACTTACAGTTTTTAAATAGTAACAAAAATAATTTTACGGTTAAGGGTCTCCAGAACATGAAGAACTGAACTAAAGGCTCACAGCATTTGGTGGTTTGAATAGATATGGCCCCCATAAACTCCTGTGTTTGAATGCTTGGCTCGAAATTGGCCCTAATAGGTGTCACTCTGTTGAAGTAGGTGTGGCTTTGTTGGAGGAAGTCTGTCACTATGGAGAAAGATTTTGGCTTAAGCCATGCTCAGTGTAGCACCGGGTCTCCTTCCTCAGCTCGTGGATCAAGATGTAGGACTCTTGACGTCTCTAGCACCATGTCAGTCACACACTGCCATGCTCCCTGCCACAATGATAAAAGACTAAATTTCTGAAACTGGAAGCCAACCCCAATTAAATGTTTTCCTTTATAAGACTTGCCTCTTAACAACAACAAACTCTAATCTAGGACAGAAGTTCATACTGGGGACTGCACTGTTGCTGTGGTAGGCTGACCATGCTTTTGTTTGGAGGAATGTGGATTTTTGGGACTTTGGATTAGGAAAGCAGTGCAATGCTTTAGGCAGGACTTAATGGGACATACTAGTAGGGATATGGGACATGGTGTTTTTGAGGATGGTTTGAACTGTGGAGGCCTGGCTCAAGAGGTTAATGAGGAGAAGAATTTTAGTGTGCTGCCTAGAGATCATTCTTGTGATATTTTAGTGAAGACTGTGGCTATGTTTTACTCTTGTCCCAAGATTATGCCTAAGGCCAAAATGAAGAGATTTAGATTAATCGCATTGGCAAAGGAAATCTCAAAATAGCCTAATATAGACTCTGTTATGTGGCTAACTCTTATGAAGAGTTTTTTGAAAACTCTCGATGAAAACAAACAAGTGAAACAAGGAAAAAATATATAATTTACAGATTGAAGAGGAAGTTGGGACCAAAAAGTAGAATGGAGCTAAGTCCTATGTTGAAGGAGATAAACAGATTAAGATATGGAACAAAAGATAAGGTGACCTCAGGGGAAGACTTCATCTAGCTAAGATTTTATCTTGTGAAAAGGAATTAAAGAAAAGCTTAGGTTCAGGCAAGGCAGACCACACTATTAATCCTTCCACTCAGGAGATAAGAGACATGCAGATCTATGAGTTCAGGTTCAGCCTGGTTTACAGAGTAAGTTCCAGGACAGCCACACTTAGATAGTGAAGGAAAGCAATTCAAAACAAAAAGCTGGTGAAGATGTACTTGAATGAGGGAGTCTGTGTTCCAGCCCTAGCAAGCAGCAGTACTTGGTAGCTTCAGTCACAAGGTTCTGGCTTTAGAATCATGAATAGAAGAAAGGGGTTATGGAATCTCCCTACGTGACTAAGGAAAGCCACTAAGGCCAGATTTGGCAGAGGAGTACCTACATGGAGGCCGAGAGGTCACTGTATGGAGCTGTGACTGTGAAACCTGGATTGCCTTGGAGACGCCAGGAGGAGGAGGTTAGAGGTGCCAGAGCTGTGGGATTTTTTTTCCAAGGAGAACTGATAACAAGGAGTGGAACCAGCTCAAGTGACAGAAGTGTTTCACTGACAACAAAGCTGAAAGAAGTTGGAGATCTAAAGAGCATTTTGACATCAGACATGGAGCTGCAGAGTTTGTAGTTCGTTTGCCCAGCTGGTTTTCAGTCTTGCTTTGGTTCAGTATTTCTTCACTATGCTCCCTTCCATACATTTTGGAATTGTAACGTACATCCTGTGCCATTTTATGTTCGAAGTCTATGATCTGCTTTTTGATTTTGATTTTTACAGAGGATTACAGTTTAGAGATTACATGAATCTTAGAAGAAACTTGGAACTTTGGGGTTTTAAACATTGCTGAAACTGCCATAGACTAAGTGGATATTTGAAGCTAGACTAAATACATTTTGCATTATATTATGGCTAGAGTCCTATAGGGGCCAGGAAGTGGAATGTGGTGGTTTGAATAGGTATGGATCCCATGGACTCATGACTTTGAATGTTCGGTTCATACAAAGTGGCATTAATTGGTGGTGTCACTTTGCTGGAGTAGGAATGAGCTTGTTGGAGAGAGTTTGTCATTGTGGGGGTGAGATTTGAGGTCTTCTATGCTGAAGCTACATCCACTGTTGGTACAGTCTTCTTCTACTACGTGAGGATCAAAATGTAGAACTCTTGGCTTCTCCAGCAGCCATGCTGCCATGATTCCCACCATGATGATAATGAACTAAACCTCTAAAAATGTAAGCCAATTGCAATTAAATGTTTAACTGTGTAGCCTTGCCAGGCCACAGAGGAAGATGATGCAGCCAGCCTTAATGAGACCTGATAGGGGACTAGGAAAAGGGCATAGAGGGAGAAGAAGGAGGGTGGGTAGGACTAGGTAGAGATGAGGGAGGGGGCTACAGGAGGGATACAAAGTGAATAAATAGAATTAATTAATTATTTAATTAATTTTAAAAAGAGTCTTCCTGGTCATGATGTCTCTTTACAGCCATAAAACCCTAACTAAGACACAACATTAGGATGGCTGAGATTCAATGCATTAAACTATTAAACCAGTAAAGATACAAACTGAAGGGACTTATTTTGGAACTTATGATATTTATATAGGAGTTCTTGCTTTGTGATTTTCAAGAAACTATATGGCACCATTTTGTGTGTTTTTCTAAATGAATGTTCTTTGTTATTATAGCTCATTACCTTCAAAACATATTAGCGGAAAATAAATAAAGCATGCCTTTAATACGCAGAAGCAGGCAGATCTCTATGTATTTATGGATAGTCAGGGCTACTTAGTGAGATCTTGTCTCAAACCAAACCAAAGCAAACCAAACAAACAACTAAACTGAAGAGATTAACATAAGGTGAAATGTCTTTTACTAATAGTACTGGCTATGTTGTTAAAAACATGTTGACCTAGAAATGGAGAAATTTTTCATTGTGTTCAAATAAAAGCTGAACTTTTGTGAAAGTTTGAGTTCTTAATGAAATTTACAGTTTTTTAATGTTGACACTGTTTACAGTAATGAAGATGATTTAAGTGATGATTTTAATGAGTAAGAAAGCATCTAAGATACTCCAAATGTTTGGATGATGTTACAATGTGGAAATCAAAGAGAGATTAATATGTACATCTATGGTAATAACACTGAATATCTTACAGAAATATGCTAAGCAGCTGAACTGTATCATTTAACATTCATAAAAACATAGGCACTAGAAATTTCCAGTCTCAACATGAAAATGAAGAAGCTAAATCCTAGAGAGCAAAAGTCACCCTCCCCATTGTGTCTAGGCACTGGGGAAAGGCATTGCGTTTAGAGTTTGTGTTCTTGCCAGGCAAATGAAGCCAGAATGAGCTCACAGATAACAACATATTTAAAATCTCAAATCAGGCAAAGCAACTGATATTGATAAAGAAAAAAAAAATAGTTCTGACAGAGCTAGTCTTCAGGCTTAATAGAGAATTAATGGATCTTTTCTTATAGAGACACAATATTTGTAAATCTTTATAGTAATTCAGCACATATACATAATGGGTGCTAATCAAATCATAGTTTAAAACATTTCTGTCTCTTCAATGATTAATAATTTTACCTGCTGCTGATATTGCACTCTTGAATCATTTTGAAATGTATCATAGGTTGTTAAAACCTGCAGGTACACTGTTGACTTTCACTGGCCTGTGCAGAGCTTGCCTGCTGGGCCTGGAATCTGAGGACCTGAAAGAATGGGGCAGACTACAGTCGCATGCTGTAAACAATCTTTCTTCAGTTTCAGTGTACTTTTATATACAAATTTACTGAAGAAAGTAATGACCCAAGGAAGGTTGTTTGAGTTCAGAAAAAACATGTAATTGCCAATAAGCACATAGTAAATATTAACAGGGCAGCCTTTACCAGGACGTTCTCAGGACAGACCAATGTAAACAATTTAAATTACCTGGCACCCAATACAGATCATACCTGGGACACATATAAACATGTCTTATAAATTGAATGTAAATGTTTGCCACAGGAGGCATGAAATCAGGTCCAAGAGCAATCCAGGAAACAATTGGCACCGGAGGTAAAGGGTCCTCTGCCTTTTTTTCCTGGAGGCTCTCTCGTAGTTCCCCAAGGCACTGTTCGCCATAGGCCATTCTTCTGATGGTGTTCTGACTGTACACTACTGTCTTTGGGGCTTGCTTATTCCTTTGGGGCTGAGGGTTGTATTTAGGATCTCTTCCATGAATGTTCATGCTCGGTACACACTGTATTTGCCCAGCTTCATCCCTACCTCCAGGCAGTGTTTTGGTGATCCTTATTGAATTTATTTCTGTCCCTTTTCTCTCTGCATTTCTCAGTACTCCATTGTTCTCTGTGTTCTTCTATGAGACTGACTTTTTAGCTCCCACAAAGGAGTAAGAATATACGGTGTTTGTCTTCCTGTATCCGTATACTTTACCTTCCTACAATCATCTCCAGTTCTATTCAACTCAGGATTTCATTCTATTTATGAAGATTATATATAATCTGTTGTTTATAGTTACATGTTCTTTATCTACTCATCCACTGAAGGCAACTGAGTTGATATCATAGTTTAGTGCATGAGAACAATGCTTCAATAAACACGGGATGCAAGTATGTCTTGGGTATAACTATGTTATCTTCTTTGATTACATCATGTTACAGTGCTGTGGAGCTGTAGAATTTTAAGGTAGTCCTGTTTATTAGAGTTTTAAGAGAACCTCTGTATCAGTTTCCATAATGAAAGTATAATTTATATTCCCACTGATAGCATATAACAATTTTCCTTTTCATATCCCGGGTATTGATTTATATTGTGATGGATAATGTTATTGATGATTTGACAGAATCTAAAATTGCATGGAGAGAAGCCTTTCAGGCATGCCTATGTAGAACTATCTGATTATGTTGCCATCTGAAAGGAAAGGAACAGAAAGTTATGATGATCTTAGGGTTTGGGTCCTGACCACTAACAGTGGTTATATCACAGGAGAGCATGATTTACTTTGGGTGTGGAGAGCAAATCCAGCTAGTAGAGTGTGTACATAGCATGGCTGAGCAAAGACTTAAAATGTAAAATTTCCTGGGCTTGATATCCAGTAGCACAGAAACAAATTGGTAACTAAGAATATAAAGAACAACAGTGATTCTGTTGGTTGATGAAGTGTGGTGAATTTGAATACCCTCTCTTGAATCCCCTCCGCCATGGGGCAACCTATGCTGCTCTTAGCAACAAATCCCCAAATGTTTGCTGTTAGTAAAAAAGTCTAAAAAACTTCTCTAGGAAGTGAGAGTTCAATGCAAATGCAATATTATCAAATTAAATACAGTCACATTAATTTGTTCTGCTTATGGGTTCTGTTTTGGAGTAAGCACTGCTTATGTTGGAAAGCATGTGCTACAATTTTGCTTCTGCAAAACCAGCATTTGCCTATAAAATAAGTGAGCGGCATAGATCAATGCCTAGCCCAATTGTCATCAGAGCGGCATCATCCAGCAACTGATAGGAGCAGATGAGGAGACCCACAGCCAAACACAAAGCCAAGCCAGGAGAACCTCAAAGAAGAGGAAAAGGAAAGATTCTAGGACCAGAGGGGTCAAAGACACCATAAGAACAAGACCCACCTAATCAACTAAACAGAACTCATAGGGGCTCACAGACACTGACGAGACAATCATGGAGCCTGGGTGGATTCGAGCTATAATATACACTCTGTGCTTGTGTAGCTTTGTATTCTTCAGGGACCCCTAATGCCTGAAGTGTGGGGTATTTATGACTTTTTGCATGTGCTTGGGAGACTTTTTCTCCTACCAGTTTGCCTCATCCAGCCTTGATACGAGGATTTGTGCTTAGTCTTATTGTAATTTGTTATGCTATGTTTGGTTGATATCCCTGGAAGACTTGTTCTTTTTTGGTTTTGGGAGGGAGGGAGAGGAGGAGTGGATTTAGGGGAAAGGGAGGCATGGGAGGTAGGAGAAGCTGCAATCATGTTGTATTGAAGGTAAAGATTTTAAAAAAGGAAAAGAAAGTGAGTGGAACCCCAGATGTGTATGGGGCTTTTTAGAAGCATCAAAATACATGATAATGCATATCAGAAAAGTAGCCCAAATTTTCTCATTCTCCATTATTTTCAATTATATTCATAAACAAAGAAAGCTGTGCTCTTCACTTCTGACAATCCATTTTTCATATTCATTCTTTGAAAGCTTTGCTTCAGGACGCCTTCATTGAATTTCACAAATTCAGAGGGATGAAACAACACATGCGGACTTTCCAAATAGGGCCTTGTTTACCCCTGAGGTGAGTGATCTTCATATTTTCATTGGAATCATGTTTAGAAAAGTTCTGTGCTGGGTACAGTGAAGAAGAAAATAGTCTGTTTCATCCTGGGCCTTACACTTTTGTTGGTAAAGATTATGTGAGCTCTAAGAAGAAAACATTTAGGAAGAGTAGATTTAAAGCAAGATTGCCAGAGTCACACCCATATCCTCCCAGGAGCCTACCCTGTTGCAGGCCTTCAGGGTATGACCCCTTCAGGTTCCCTTCTTGTTCCTAGCCCTCTCACTCCTTCCCCTGTTCTCCCCACATCTGACCCTCATCCTTGTTTCCCTCCCCATTTCATCTCTGGGCCAGTTCCCTCTCTTCATCCACTTCTGCTGTCTCTTCTATTTTCCCTCCTGAGTGACATTCCAGCACCCTCCCTTGGTTAGCTTCTTTGGGTTTGTGGACTGTAGTATGGTTATACTGTACCTTAGGTCTAATATCTGCTTATAAGTGAGTACATACCATGTGCATCTTCCTGGGTCTGAGTTACCTCACTTAGAATGATCTTTTCTTTTTTTCTTTTTTTAAATTTATTTATTTTTATATTAATCACAGGTTATTTACTTTGTATCCCAGCCATAGCCTTCCTTCCCTCCTTCCCTCCCAATCACACCCTCCTCTCCTCATCTTCTCCCTGCCCTTTTCCAAGTCCACTAATAGGGGAGGACCTCCTCCCTTCCATCTGACCCTAGCTTAATAAGTCTCTTCAGGCCTGGCTGCAATGTCTTCTTCTGTGGCCTAGCAAGGCTGCTCCTCCTTTGGGTAGGGGGGTGGGGTCGAAGAGCTCTCTGTTGAGTTCATGTCAGGAATAGTCCTTGTTTCCTTTATTAGAGAACACATTTGGACACTGAGCTACCATGGGCTATATCTGAGCAGAGGTTCTAGGTTATATCCATACATGGTCCTTGGTTGGAGAAACAGTCTCATGAAAGACCTCTGTGCCCTGATATATTTGGTCCTTGTGGCACTCCTGTACTCTCCACATCTTACTAACTCCCTCTTCTTTCAGATGATTCCCTGCATTCTGTCAAAGCTTTGGTTATGAGTCTTAGTATCTGCTTTGATACACTGCTAGGTATAGTCTTTCAGAGGCCCTGTGCTGTAGGCTCCTGTTCTGTTACTTGTTTTCTCCTACATCCAATGTCCATCCCATTTGTCTTTCCAAGAGAGGATTGATCATCATACCCTGGGTCCTCTTTCTTGTTTATCTTCTTTAGGTGGATAGATTTCAGTATATTTATTGTGTCTTATAGGTCTATATAAGTGAGTATATACCATGTGTGTCTTTCTGCTTTTGGGATACCTCTCACAGGATGATCGATTCTAGGCCCCACCATTTGTCTGCAAATTTCATGATTTCCTTGTTTTTAATTGCTGAGTAGTATTCCATTGTGTAAAAGTACCACAATTTCTGTATCCATTCCTCAACTGAGAGACATCTGGGTTGTTTCTAGGTTCTGGCTATTACAAATAAAGCTGCTATAAACATGGTTGAGCAAATGTCCTTGTTGTGTACTTGAGTATCTTTTGGATATATGCTTAGGAGTGGTATAGCTGGGTTTTGAGGAATCACTATTTCTACTTGTCTGAGAAAGTGCCAGATTGATTTCCAAAGTGGTTTTACAAGTTTGCATTCCCACAAGCAATGTAGGAGGGTTCCCCTTTCTCCACATCCTCTCCAGCATGTGTTGTCACTTGAGTTTTTGATCTTAGCCATTCTGATGGGTGTAAGGTGAAATCTCAGGGTCGTTTTGATTTGCATCTCCCTAATGGCTAAGGATGTTGAGCATTTCTTTAAGTGTTTCTCTACCATTCTACAATCCTCTACAGAGAGTTCTCTGTTTAACTCCAGGCCCCATTTTTTTAATTGGATTACTTGATTTGTTGCATTTTAACTTCTTGAGTTCTTTATATATACTGGATACTAGCCTTCTGTCAAATGTAGGGTTGGTGAAGATCCTTTCCCAGTCTGTAGCCTGTCGCTTTGTTCTGACTACAGTGTCCTTTGCTTTACAGAAGCTTTTCAATTTCATGTGGTCCCATTTATTGATTGTTGCACTTATAGCCGGTGCTGTTGGTGTTCTGTTCAGGAAGTTGTCTCCTGTGCCAATGAGTTCTAAGCTGTTCCCCACTTTTTCTTCTAACAGATTTAGAGTATCTGGTTTTATGTTGAGGTCTTTGATCCACTTGGACTTTAGTTTTGTGCAAGGCGATAAATATAGATCTATTTTCATTTTTCTGCATGTAGACATCCAGTTGGACCAGCACCATTTGTTGAAGACGCTGTCTTTTTTCTACTAAATGGCTTTGGCTTCATTGTCAAAAATCAAGTGTTCATATACGTGTGGGTTTATTTCTGGGTCTTCTATTCAGTTCCATTGATCCTCCTTTCTGTTTCTATGCCAGTACCATGTGGTTTTTATTACTATTGCTCTGTAGTACCACTTGAGATGGGGGATGGAGATACCTCCAGATGATCTGTTGTTGTACAGGATCATTTTGGAGATTCTGGGTTTTTTGTTTCTCCATATGAAGCTGAGAATCTTTCTTTCAAGCTCTGTAAAGAACTGACTTGGTATTTTGATGGGAATTGCATTGAATCTGTAGATTGCTTTTGGCAGGATGGCCATTTTCACAATGTTAATCCTACCAATCTATGAGCACGGGAGATCTTTCCATCTTCTGAGATCTTCTTCAATTTCTTTCTTCAGAAACTTAAAGTTTTTTTTCAAACAGGTCTTTCACTTGCTTGGTTAGAGTCACCCTAAGGTATTTTATGTTATTAGTGGTTATTGTGAAGGGTGTTGTTTCCCTAATTTCTTTCTTGGCCCTTTATTCTTTGGTATACAGAAAGGTTTCTGATTTTTTTGAGTTGATTTTGTATCCTGCCATTTTGCTGAAGGTGTTTATCAGCTGAAGGAGTTCTCTGGTTAAATTTTTGGGGTCGCTCATGTATACTATCATATCATCTGCAAATAGTGACACTTTGACTTCTTCCTTTCCAATTTGTATCCCCTTGATCTTCTTTAGTTGTCTTATTGTTTTAGCAAGGACTTCAAGTACTATGCTGAATAGATATGAAGAGAATGGGCAGCCTTGTCTTGTACCTGATTTCAGTGGGATTGATTTAAGTTTCTCTCTGTTGAGCTTGATGTTGGCTATAAGCTTGCTGTATATTGCCTTTACTATGTTTAGGTATGTGGCTTGTATCCCTGATCACTCCAAGACTTTAAACATGAATGGGTGTTGGACTTTGTGAAATGCTTTTGTGGTATCTAAGGAGATGATCATGTGGTTTTTCTCCTTCAGGTTTTTTTATGTGGTGGATTACATTGGTGGATTTCTGTATGTTGAACCACCCTTGCATGCCAGGGATGAAGCCTACTTGGTCATGGTGGATGATATCTTTGATGTGTTCTTGGATTCAATTTGCAAGGCTTTTATTAAGTATTTTTGCATCAATGTTCATAAGAGAGATAGGTCTGAAGTTCTCTTTTTTGTTGGGTCTTTGGTTTAGGAATAAAGGTGACTGTGCCTTAATAGAATGAGTTTGGTAATGGTCCTTCTGTTTCTATTTTGTGGAATAGTTTGGAGAGAATTGGAGTTAGCATTTCTTTGATGGTCTGGTAGAATTCTGCAACGAATCCATCTGGTCAAGGGCTATTTTTGGAAGGGAGACTGTTGATGACTGTTTCTATTTCCTTGGGGGATATAGGACTATTCAATCTTTCTACCTGACCTTGACTTAATTTTGTTAGATGGAGTCTATCTAGAAAAATTTCAATTTCTTTTAGATTTTCAAATTTTGTGGCACATAGGCTTTTGTTATATGAACTAATGATTGTTTTGATTTCCTCACTGTCTGTAGTTATATCCCCCTTTTCATTTCTGATTTTGCTGATTTGGATAGTTTCTCTCTGCCTTTTAGTTAGTTTGACTAAGGGTTTGTCTATCTTGTTGATTTTCTCAAAGAACCAGCTCTTGGTTTCATTGATTCTTTGAATAGTTTTATTTGTTTCTAATTGATTGATTTCAGCCCTGAGTTTGATTATTTCCAGCCGTCTGTTCCTCTTGGGTTTTTCTGCTTCTTTTTTTTCTAGGGCTTTCAGTTGGGCCATCAAGTTGCTTGTATGTGATGTTTCAAATTTCTTCTTGGAGGCACTTAGTGCTATGAGCTTTCCTCTTAGCACTGCCTTCATGGTTTCCCATAATTTTGGTTATGTTGTGCTTTCATTTTCACTGACTTCTAGGAAGTCTTTAATTTCTTTCTTTATTTCTTCCCTAACCAAGCTGTCCTTGAGTAGTGAGTTGTTCAGTTTCCATGTATGTGCAGGCTATTTGCTGTTTCTGTTGTGGTTGAGGTCCAGCCTTAGACCATAATGGTCAGATAAGATACAAGGGATTATTTCAATCTTCTTGTATCTGCTGAGATTTGCTTTGTGACCAACTATATGGTCTATTTTGGAGAAGGTTCCATGGGATGCTGAAAAGAAGGTATACTCTTTTGATTTGGGGTGGAAAGTTCTGTAGACATCTATTAGGTCCATTTGATATAGGGCTTCTGTAAGTGCCCTTATTTCCCTGTTTTGCTTCTGACTGGATGACCTGTCCCTTGATGAGACTGGAGTGTTGAAGTCTCCCACTATTAAGGTGTTGGGATCAATGTGTGATTTCAGCTTTAATAATGTTTCATTTACAAATGTGGGTGGTCTTGTATTTGGGGCATAGATGTTCAAAATTGTGATGTCCTCCTGTTGGAATTTTCCTTTGATGAGAAGGAAGTGTCCTTCTTCATTTTTTTTTATTAATTTTGGTTGAAAGTCTATTTTATTAGATATTAGGATCACTACCCCTCTTGTTTTCTGGGACCATTTGCTTGAAAACATTTTTCCAGCCCTTCACTCTGAGGTAGTGTTTATCTTTTTTGCATAGGTGTGTTTCTTGAATGCAGCAGAATGTTGGATCCTGTTTCTGCAACCGTTCTGTTAGTCTGTGTCTTTTTATTGGAGAGTTGAGACCATTTATGTTGATAGATAATAGTGACCAATGACTGTTAGTTCCTTTTAGTTGAGCAAATGTCCTTGTATGGTTGAACATCTTTCAGATATATGCCCAGGAGTGGTATAGCTGGATCTTGAAGTAGAACTATTCTCTAGCTAAGACTCCTAACAGGGGGAACATGAGATTGAAGTGACCACCTTCTAGCTAGGTACAACTAGTGGAAGGAAGGGAACAACAAATCACCGAAATACCCTGTGATCCAAAAATCACCCTGCCTACAAAAAGTGCAGGGATAATGAAGGAACAGCAATTGAGGAAAAATCCAACCAATAATTGGCCCAACCTGAGACCCACCCCACGTAGAGAACCAACCCCATGACACTAATGATGATATTCTGCCATGCTTGCAGATAGGAGCCCAAGTTGACTGTTGTCCTGCAGGGGATGGAGACAGATGCTGGGACTTGCAGCCAAACATGGGGCGGAGTTTTGGGGGTCCTGTGAAAGTGTTGGGTGAAAGACAGAAGGACCTGGAGGCGGACAGGAACCTCACAAGAAAACCAGCAGAGACTACCAGTCCCATGGGGGCTTTCAGAGACTGAGACATCAACTAAGGAGCATGCATGATCTGCACCTAGGCCCCTGCACACATTTGGCCGGTGGGCTGCTTTGTCTTCACATAGGCTGCCTGATGAGTGGAGTGGGGGTGTGCTGTTTCTGACATGGACTCTTGCTTTCAGATAACTCCCCTCCTGGAAGGGCTGCCTTGCCTGGCCTCAGGGGATAAAGATATGCTCAGTCCTTATGTGACTTGATGTGCTGGGAAGGCTGATACAGGAGGAGGGGGTTCCCCTTTCTTCAGGGAAAAGGAAGAGGAAAAAGGGGATGGAGGAAAGGGAAAAAGGAGCCAACTGGGAAACTGGGAGGAAAGGATGGAGTAGGCACCCTTGTGATGAAAAATAAACAACAAAAAAAAAAGAAAAAGAAAGAAAGAAAGAAAATAAAAAATAAAAAAAACAAAGCTGGTTTTCCTCATTTTTTTTTTTCTTCTACTATCTCTAGTGGTTAATCACAGTATCTCATTTTCTAACTTCCCATTCTCACAGCTGCCAGTTCATAAGACTTCTGACCATGTTTTCACTTCTCCCACTGACTCTGGTATTATCTTCAACCAACACTCTCTTACAAAAGAGATATTCATTCTGCTTTCTACCTGACTTTGAGACATATATAGCAAAATCATTGTCAAATAATTTATTACATATGGAAAAAAAAACTCAGCCTACATGCACATAATAATTTCTTAGTCAATAAAATATACTTAACTGTCTACTTCCTTTGCACTCTTATGTGATATACTTAACAGCATTCCTAAGGAATGAAAATCTCTAGGTTTGGAATGTGATTATGTCACCTCTATTTTCAGATGATTTTATTGGGGGTGGGGTTGAAACAGCTTCTCAAACTCTAGCGCAGACTTGTACAGGTCCCTGTGTAGTCATGGCTGGACTGAGATTGTAACATTCTTTCTGCCTAGGCTCACTTAGTGCTTAGATTAGAGGCATGAGTCACCAAGCCCAGCCTGAAATCTTTGGACATTGTGTTGCTTTGTTCTCTAGATTTACCTCTAGTCAGATTCTCCTAGCACAGAAATGAACATATTAAAAAAAAATTAAACTGTTGCTTTCCACACCTAGTACCTTCACCTGCCTCCTGGTTTTTGTGCATGCTGTTTCTTTCCTAGGGTACACAGACTTTTTAATTTGCTAACACATTTTCTCCTCATCTCCCATGAAGGTGGCCTAAAAGCAAAGTGTGTGTCTCAAATGCTCCCCTAGAATCACACACTTCTGTTATCATAACGATAATGGCACTATATTTTCATTGCCAACTTACTCCTTCAAATGCCCAGGGATTTCAAAGTCCTTGAGTGCAAGGACTATATATGTTCCCCACCCCCTTAAATGTTGAGTGGCTAACATAACGCTACATGCATAGAGAATATGTAGAATTCATTTGCTAAGTTGAAATCCACAGTGCAGAAATTAAAGATATACGTGAGTCAGTGCCCAGTAAAAAATTGTTCTATCTTTATTAAACAGCTTTCTATATGTGCCAAATATGGACATACCTGCAGTCTTGGCGATACCATTGTGAACATTTTTAGAATTCTCATCATCCAATAGTTTAGTTGTGTATTTGTTGTTGTTGTTTCTCTTTTACATATGAACTACCATGTTAGTTTCTTTGTTCATTTTTACTTAAAATGGTTTAAGGAACCTTAAATCTTAATCCAGTTGTACTTCACAAAAAAATGAGAATTAAAGAAGGTTAATGACTTCTCTCTAAAGAATCACCACAAGTATAATAGAAAAAAAGTGTAGTTGATCTTCCAAATGGTATTCATAGCATGGAAAAAGGTCTAGAAAGTCTAATTTGATATAAAAGTAAGTGGTGCTTTGCTAAGTAGATGCAACAATTAAGCTAGGTTACAGATATGATGTGTGAGGAATGTAAGTGGGGCCTCAGTCATGAGAAAGGAACTTGAATGGATGATGACTCCCTCTGGCTCATATATTAGAATGATTAGTCTCCAGTCAGTGTGACTATTTAGCATGGATTAGGAGTGGCCTTGTTGTGGGACATGTGCTGGGCATGGCCATTCCCAGCTAGAATTCTCTCTCCCCCTTCTCCTCTCCTCTCCTTCCCTTCTACTCTTTCCATAAGCCACTTACTCATGGATTAGAATGATTAAGGATATAAATTCTCAGCTTCTGCACCAACACCATGTTTTTTGGCATGTTGCCAAGCTTCAATACATGGTGGCCATGAACTTACCCTTTAAAACTGCAATCTTTTCCCCCAGCAAACATTTTTTTTTAAGTTTCCTTGGTCATACAGTTTTGTTAGAGCAATAGAAGACATACCTAACACAATGACCTTGAGGAAGAAACAGATTATTTTTAGTAGATTTGCTGAGATTTGCAGGCAGAAGCAAATAATAGGTGGTTTTTACACAAGATCTGTACTGGTTTTTATGTAAGACACATAATAAGCATTTTCTATATTTAAGGGTTGCAGAAATATAAAATGAGAAAGTTGAAATTACAGTGAAAAGGCTGAAAACATGCTCAAACATCTTCAATTAATTTACAATGATAACAGGGCATTTTGTGGGCTAATAATTTTAGTCCCAAAAATTCAGTTAAATATTCATGCTGGCATAAATAACATTGGCCTTTAACAATTTTGTTGAAAATAGTCAAAATTATAAGCCTCATGACATTATAAGAATATGATATTTTCTATGTGAGAAAATTAACACATATACTTCACAAGTATTGTCTTCATTTTAAAGATAGCTAAATAAGGTGTCATCCCTCCAACTTACATCTTTTCTGTGAAGGATAAACAGGATTTCTCAGACCCTGAAGTAGAGGAAATGTGGGAAGGATACATGTAAAACTTTACGTGTATTAGGAATTGTTTAAGAATATTCTTTAAACTTTTAAAGAGAAAAGTTTATGCAAGAAGAAAGCATAGATATTTAAATGTACATTTGAAAATACATTTCACATTTTTCTACAATCTTTAAAGCAAATGAAACATATGATAATTTCTAAACAGAAGTATTTAGTTCATATTCCTTTCTTTTGAGGAGCTGTGCTTTATATCTTAATTTTTTAAATATACTTATTTTTTTAATTACAATTTATTCACTTTGTATCCCTGCTATGTCCCTCTCCCTCATCCCCTCCCAATTCCACCCTCCCTCCCTCTTCTGCTCCCTTGCCCCTTCACCAGTCCACTGATGGGGAGGTCCTCTTCCCCTTCCATCTGACCCTAGCCTATCAGGTCTCATCAGGACTGGCTGCATTGTCTTCCTCTGTGGCCCAGTAAGGCTGCTCCCCCCTCAGGTGGAGGTGATCAAAGAGCCAGCCACTGAGTTCATGTCAGAGACAACCCCTGTTCCCCTTACTAGAAAATCCACTTGGAACCTGAGCTGCCATGGACTACATCTGTGCAGGGGTGCTAGGTTATATCCATGCATGGTCCTTGGTTGGAGTGTCAGTCTCAGAAAAGATCCCTGGGCCCAGATTTTTTTGGTTCTATTGCTCTCCTTGTGGAGGTCCTGTCCCTTCCAGGCTGTCCATCTCCCCCTTCTTTCATAAGATTCCCTGAACTCTGCCCAAAGTTTGACTATGAGTCTCAGCCTCTGCTTTGATACCTTGCTGGGTAGAATCTTTTAGGGGCTCTCTGTGGTAAGCTCCTGTGCTGTTCCCTGTTTTCTCACTTTTCTGATATCCATCCCATTTGCCTTTCTGAATGAGGTTGAACATCTTACCCAGGGTCCTCCTTCTTGCTTAGCTTCTTTAGATGTACAGATTTTAGTATGTTTATCCTATTCAATTTGGCGCTTTCTTAGAAAATTAGGAATAGTGCTACCTCAAGATAAAAAAAATCCAGCTATATCACTTCTAGGCATATATCTAAAATATGCTCAAGTATACAAGGACATTTGCTCAACCATGTTATGTTCATAGCAGCTTTATTCATAATAGCCAGAATCTGGAAACAACCCAGATGTCCTGCAGCTGAGGAGTGGATACAGAAACTGTGGTACATCTACACAATGGAATACTACTCAGCAATTAAAAACAAGGAAATCATGAACTTTGCATGCAAATGGTGGGAACTAGAGAAGATCATCCCGAATGAGGTATCCCAAAAGCAGAAAGACACACATGGTATATACTCACTTATAAGTGGATATTTGACATATAGTTCAGCTTCCTTTAGAAAGCTCAATTTAATTTCATGTGGAGGTTACAGAAAACTAGAAATTTGATGAAGCATAATCAATAAGCAATAGGTGATTCATAAAGTAAGTTCTGAGTTTTGGACAAAGTATCCCTTCAAGAAAGCGTAGAACAAATAAAGTAGCTGGGGATTTCTCTGATAAGGCTGTGGAATGAGAGCTCTTTCCTCTGAAGTTTTTCTTTGAAACACATGTTTTATTTCAACACATTGATTTTTTTTTCTAAGAAAGGAAGAGAGATCAAGCTAAAAATAGAAAACAAAATATTTAGAAAGAGCAACAAGTGAGTAGAAAATATAAAAGCAAAAAAATAAAAACCAAGTAAGGGATACTATTTGAAGAGTGGATGATTTAAAGGAATATGGACTACTGCAAGAACCAGAGTTTCCTCTGAGAAGCCCACATGTCCATTAATAGTAATCTGATGTGGTCTTTCAGTCCATATCACCACATTTGGAAATTTTTGAGGCACCCATATTCCCGGGACCTGTTCCAAGACTTACTGAGTCAGTCTTCTGGGTATGAGGCACAGAAGTCTGTGTTTAATGAGCTCTCCATTTCTTTTGAGGACCATTTTTATTTATTGCTCCTGGAGCTGTTTATTGATGGTTCTCTCCAGGTGGGTTTCTTCTGTGTGATTCAGAAGGAACTCAGATATACTCATGTGAGTCTCCACAGAAGCCAGGGCACAGGTAGATTTGATTCTACTTCCTAGGAAGAACTCCCTGCTCCATGGTCCTGAGAAGAATCCCTGTTTCTCTTCCTTAGCCAAATTAAAAATTGATGGATAGCTTTTGAACATTAACAGTCCACTTCCTGCTTTCTCCTTGGGTATCTGAATGCTAGTTTATTTCACTTTTGTGAGATGGAGTGTCCCTCTTCGGTCCAATGTTCTGGAGCCCTAGGAATCTCCCTATACAGTCCAGCCTAACCTTACATGTATGATCTTTCTTCCCCAATCTCCTGACGCTGACTGGGATTATAGTCATGGCCACCACACCCTGGTAAATGATTTAAGGTCAAAATAGTTACAAATTTTTTAATATTAGTGTATGAATCTGGGGTCCTTAATTTCCTTAAAGTTCTTTCAATACTCAGACTACACACTTGACTTATATCCTTCTTAGGTGTTCTATAAGCCAGGTACCATAACTGTATCCTTGGCTATTTTTCTAAGCATAGTTCATAGGACATGATTATTCCCTAAGAATAGTTTTTGGTTGTTGTTCTTTTGTTTGTTCCTTTGTTTGCCTTGCTTCGCATATGTATTTCTGTTTTTCTTGGAGCCATCTAAAAACCATTGTTTAAAATAATTGTAGACATGCTAATTAAGGGGGAAGTAATTTTTGGTTTCCTTCTACGTTCCCTCACTGTGATGGTTTTAATAAGAATGGCCTCTTACGCTCATAGATTTACTGCTTGGTCATTGGTGTGCAGTACTACTTGAGAGGGTTAAGAGATGCATCCTTTCAAGAGTAGCCACGGCTTTGTTGGTGTAGTCACTGGAGATGGGCTTTTGAGATTTTAGGAACCCAGGCTCAGTGGTGCTGTTTTTTCCTGCTATATAGCTCTTATTTTCCCTAGCACCATGTTTGCCTACCTGCTGCCAAGCTCTCTGCCATGACAGCAGACTTATCCTCTGAACTGTAAGCCAGGCCCAGATTAATGCTTTCCTTGATAGGAGTTGCTATGGTCATGGTGTCTCTTTATAGCAATAGAATATTAATTATGACATGCACTTTCTCATATGTGTACAGATCACCCTTTACCTAAGGCCATTTCTTCCTCCTCTATGCACAGCTTGCACACCAGGGATTTAACAAATTTATGGCTGACAAAACATGTCACTCAAATGTACTACTCTGTTTCCTAACCTCTTCTCCCAGAGCGATAGATACTTGGTGTCTCTACTATGTTAATGGAGTTAACTTCATTTTCCAACAATATTTTCACAGGATAGTACAGCCCTGAAGATATTTTTTTTGTTTCTTATAGTATTTTTCTTATTTATTTACTTATTTATTTATACTCTGTAAATATGAAGTAAATACTTAAGTGGCAGCATTTATAATGGTACCAATATATATGTGAATTAAAGTAACACAAGCGTTGTTCTAGCTTGCTTTGAATTGCTGTGACAAAGTCACCAGGACCAAAAGGACTTTAAGGAGGAAGGAATAAACTAGAACACATGCTTCTACATATTCTATATGTGCTGTTTTTTTTTTTTTTTTTTTTGAGAGAAATATCCCTTGTGTATGGTTCACTCATACCATACTCTTGTGGAGGGCTGTTCCTCAAGTTTTCCCATTTGGAAAATAATAAAGAACTTTTCCCTAAGAGAACTTTACTTATTGTTATCCATAACTCCAAGTAAATGAAGGGTCCCACTTGAGCCTGAGATTTTATACACAAAATATTTTAGATTAAAATAGTTGAATCAGGACCCCAGTCAGAGAAGTGAAGGGTGAGCAGTGTTGGGGTGTCCAGGTGAACCAGTGGGGGAAGGCTGTCTCCCCAAAACTTTGAATTCCATACGCCCTTACCTCCAGAGGAGCTGCTGAAAAGTGGAGATATCAATCAGTATGTTGTTCAGGAGGTATTACCTGTCAAGCATCTTCCATCTCAGCTTAAAGCATTCTGGTCGGCTTTCTAAACTTGGAGGACCCTCACCATACTGAAACACTCTGATACTACCTACCGCATTTTACATCACTTTCAAAGTATAGATCCTGGTCTCAAGGAAGATACCCTGTAATTCCTGATGAAAGTGGTGTCTGGCCACTCCCGGGAACTTTCATCCATCTTGGATGATGCAGCTCTGAGTCTGTCAGATAGAAGTGCCCACCTGAATGCCCTCAAACAAACTGTTCTGCTCTGATATCCCTCTTGGAGTCCGTTGAGAATACGACCAGCCAGACAAGCCTTGCTGACCTGGACACAAAAAAAGCCCAGGCCAAAGAAGCCCTTGGCTCTGATGGAGATGGAGAGGAGCAACCAGTTCTTCAGCTTTTACCACAGCTGTTTCAGGTGGACATTTGTCGCATGTGGGACCACTCAGTAATCGAAGTAGAATTTGTCAGTCTGTTTTTTGGCTATTGCTACCGACTTTTGGAGAATCACACCATTAGTCCCCAGAAAAACTGCCCCACCAGGAAGCCATAGCACACCTGGTTGGGGTGGCCTTGGTTCGTTTCTAACCATATGCTCAGTGCAACTATGAAGATCGTCCAGATGCTGCAGCACTCTGAACACCTGCCATCTGTCCTGGTGACAGCTGTGAGTCTGTGGGCAACCGAGTATGGAATGAAGAGCACAGTGGGAGAGATTGTAAGAGAGAGTCGACAGAAGTGTCCTCAGGAGCTGAGTCGAGACACAGTCGGGGCAAGGGCTTTGCAGGTTTCCTCGCTGAGCTAGCAGAGCGGATCCCAGCTGTCCTGATGTCCAGCATGTGCATTTTGCTAGGTCATCTGGGTGGAGAGAACTACATAATGTGCAATGCTGTGCTAACAGCAATGACTGAAATGGCTGCAGGCTCTAAAAGGTAACCAACTAGAGGAAGCAGCCTGAGAAACCAGAAATCAGTTCTTGGACATCTTGCAAGCTCAAGCTCATGGTCATGATGTCAACTCCTTTTTTTCGAAACTGTGTTTTGCAGCTCTTTACCATAATTGTCCAGCATAAGGCACTGCCTCTGACCCTTTTTCAGGCAATAGTGGCCTTTACAGTGGGAGACATCTGGCAGATAAGTCAAGTTGGTGCTAGTGTGTAAAAATGCCATTCAGCTGCTGGCCAGGTTTCTAGCCAGTAAATCCCCTTTCCTGCAACTTTAGTGATACTGACCTTGCTGGACCACTTCAGAAGGAGACCTAGAAACTACAAGAAGTGAGAGCCCAGAGGCAAACTACAGATGTGTCTGCAGCACTAGATCCAGAGGAGGAATGGAAAGCCATGTTGCCAGAACTGAAGTCTACCCTACAGCAACTTCTAAAGCCTCCCTAGGAAGAGGTAGATCAACAAACCCTGGAAACACAGACTACAGAAGAGGTGAAAAGGACGCATCCACCAACTGCTTGCCAAAGCTAGTTACAAGCAGACTCTTATTATGGAAGCCACCAGCCACTTCCAGCAAACTGAGCCCTTCAGCCACACAGACACAGAGGAGAACAACATCCTGAATCTCTTGGGAATTATCTTCAAAGGCCTAGCAGCTTCCACACAGGGGTCTCTTGGAGACGAGGTCCCAGGGCTGACTGGTAGTAGAAACACTCCCAATGTGTCTGAGCCTGAAAGATTACAGAAGAGTGAGATGGAGAAGCAGCAGATACTTCTGCAGTATCTGAAGGATACCTACAGCTTCTCCCAGAAGGTTACAGAGACCATTGGTATCATCAGCAAGATGATGTATGAAAACACAGCTACAGTGGTGCAGGAGGTGATTGGATTCTTTGTGATGGTATTGCAATTTGGGGTGCCTCAGTCCCTGTTTAGGGCATGCCCTATGCTGCCTCTCATCTGGTCTAAGGAGCCTGGTATCCTGGAACCAGCTGCTATGGGAACGGGCCATGGAGAAGGTTCCCTACTCTCCTCTGGAGTGCCTTTCTCTGTCATGGTTCTCGGCATGATGGCACTAGGAAAACCAGAAACTGTAGGAAGGAACTTAGATACTCCGGTGAAGATAGGGTTGGATGAGAAGTTTCCACAGGACTACAGGCTGGCCCAGCAGCTGTGCCTTGCCATTGCCAACATCCTGGAAAGGAGGAAGCCTTCCCTGGGTGAACGTCATCCTCCCTTTTGGCTGCCTCAGGATCACAGATTGTTTGAACAACTTCGGGAGATGGTCACAGAGGACTTTGCACACACAGATCCACTCTGGTCCCATTCAAAAGAGGTTGCAGTGACCCTGAACTACCAACTGGCAGACGGCCCTGAAGTGATCTGTGCCCAGATATTGCAACACTGCGCAAAACAAACCTTCAAGAAGCCTGAGAAGAATACCACTGAGGAAGGGGACTTCTACAGGGACTGTCTCCGTACTGCCCACATTCCTGCTGATGAACTTGCTGTCACTGGCTGGGGATGTGGCCTTACAGCAGATGGTACATTTGGAATGAGCAGTGAGTAGAGATCTGGGTAGGCGGTGAGCAGGAGCACAGGGCCTAGGCCCCCAAGGAGAAGAATACAAGCTCTGAAACTACTATGGATGAAGAACTGGGGCTGGTCTGGGACAATGCCGATGACGTGGAGGCAGAGCTGATCTGTAGCATCTGTGAGAAGAACCTGCTGGCTGACAGTCTGCTTTTATCTGCAACAACTCTGGCTCTATACAAAAGCCCACTGGGGATCTGGCTACCCACTTCCCTAACCTGGTGGATCCCTGGACTCCTCATCTGTACGCCCGCCTCTGGGACCCAGCTTAACAGGTGAGGAGGACAGCTGGGCTGGTGATGATGCACCTGAGCCTGAAGGAGACGGTCAAAGTGAAGCAGCAGGTGAGCGAGATGGCCGTGCTGCTCATCAACCCCGTGCATCAGATGGCTACCCTGGCCAAGAACTTCTTCAATGAGCTCTACCACAAGGGCGATGCAATCTGTAATCTTATACCATCAGTTGCCTGTCCGACCCAGAGAGCCGGGTGGAGGAGGAGCCCTTCCACACCATCATGAAGCAGCTCCTCTCCTGCTTCATCATGGACAAACAGACCAGGAGCTTGGTAGAAAAGCTGTGTCAGCGGTTCCGCACAGCCCAAACTGAGCAGAAATACCAGGATCTGGCCTAGTATGTCCCAGCTGCCCCTCACAGAGCGAGGCCTCTACAAGATGCTGGACGACTTTGACTACTTTGGAGATAAGCTCTGTTACATGAATCTGTCTTCAGTGTATTTATTTTTATTTTTTTTTTATTTTATTTTATTTTATTTTATTTTATTTTATTTTTTGTCAGTTGTAGGTCAACTGCATCGTGGGACCAAGCCTGAGGTCAAGGCCATAATACATGAATTTGAGCAGAAGCTTCGTGCCTGTCACACCGGAGTCATGGATGGAATAGAGGAGCTTGAAACTGGTAAGGAGGAAGCCAGAGAGCCCTGTCTGCTAAGAAACGCACTGTCTTAAGGCGGCAGGCTCTGACTTCTGTAGACTCAAACAATGACATTGTCACACCTAAGCCTCAACATGCCAACCAACGTTGTCCAAATATTCAGCAATGCAAGCCCAAGAAGAAAGCTGTCTTCTCAAGTGACAAGTCCAGTGAGGACGAACTTTCAGCGGAGGTGACAGGAAAACCACCTCACCTGCAGAGACACAGGTCCTAGGAGTGGCCTCTGCCTCTTCCTATCCCTGCTGTGCAGTGTGTCTCGTCAGATGATCTTGATTTCAATACGCCCTTTGCATAAATATCTGTTGCCTCCTTGTTTTTAACATGTAAATGGTCTTCGCATTCAAGGCTTTTCTCTTAGAGCCCATGTGACTACTGCTTCCACAACCAAGAGACAGTTGGCAATCCCTGTGTTCGCTAAGGAAGAAATGTTTTTATAGACGTTAAAAATATAAAAAGAGTTTAATCTATAATTTAATATGAAATCTAAAAAGAAGTGTGTGTGTGGCATATGCACAATGTATTAGGAGAGTTCATGCCCACATGCACATGTGTTGAAGCTAGAGGAAGACCTCAGGGTTCTGCATTATCACTCTCTGACTTAGGTCCATGATGCTTCATTCATTGCTCATTCAGCTAGCAAGGCCAAGCAATGTGCCTGGGGTGACAGATACACATGGTGGCCATTCCTACCTTAAAAGAATTGTTACGAAAGAGTCTATGGAAAAATACAATTTATAAAAGAAAGAAGATTTAGTGTATTTTAAATTGTCAATATTATACAAATAAACCTATTCAGTTGAAAAGGTGAAAGGAATAAAATAGAAGAATTTATAGAAGGTTTAATGTATGTGTGCAAGAGACAATGAACGCTACTTGGATAATTACATGCTTAAAGTTTCGACACTCTCGTCTCTTATTCTTACAAAATTTAGACACGTGGGTTCACCAGGGTATCAGGCCCACATGCTTTCTTCAGCTGCCAAGGTTAGATTGCTCACCTTCCCCTGGGAGGGCCTCTAGCTACTGTTTGGTTTCTACTTTTTAAAGTAGAAAATTGTTAAACGCTCCCTTTGCAAATGATGAAACCCTTTACATCTTGGTTCTGCTGTGACCCAGGGCGGGAGTGTGAACATTTAAAATGGAATGAGTCCTTGTACAATGCATGAGGAGACTCTGGTAGAACCTTGTCACTAGCCTTTTTTTTTTTTTTTTTTTTTTTTATGATCATGTCAGTGAGAATATTTCTTAAAAGCTGAGTTATTGCTTGAAAAAGACCTTTAGGACTATGAGCCTTCACTGACTAGTCATAAAATATTTTTATCGACTATTGCAATAACAAATTTTCTTCTCTCTCGAGGTGAAGTTTTTGCTCTTTAAATTTTCCGGGTTAAGATATTTGAGTTTATAATTATAAGCAGTTCAAATTTAAGGGTACTTCAGAGAGCTTCTTGTTCTTTTTCTCTGCTACATTGATATGAAAATAAAATCTCAGGAAAGATTGTGACAAATACAAGTCAAAGAAGGCCCCAGGGTACAGGCTTTCTGGTCCTAATTCTATGATTTGTTTGCCTGACAATTCTTACTAAGGGAGGACTGGGTATCTTCCTCATGAAAATGGAACACCGGAATGCTGGATTTTTTTTATATATTGTTGATTCTGTACAACAATATTATTAAAATTACTTGGCAGACTCAACAACAGCATTATAGCTGGTCACACTTAAGTGTAGATATCCAATTTCAAACTCCAGAAGTCCAAGTACATGGTCAGCTGCATTTATTCAATTGTTCAAGGAACAACTATACCCATCACTGCAGTGGCAATTCTTGATAGATTTTGGAGGGTTTTTATTAGAATAATTTGATTGGTGTGATAGTGTTTTCCACTTGAGGGGCTCTAGAAGCACGTGAGAAACCAACCTCTGTGAGAAGGATTATCTTCACCACGTTATTGTGGGATTAATTAGTAGTTAATCCTGTGTTAAGTGTGGAAAGCAGCAATCCCAGACTGTATAAAATATAGGACTTGACTGATCAGCAGGTAATCCTTACATTCTGCTTCTTAGCTGTGAGCTAGTATGGCCAGTTCCCTCAATCCCTTCTGAAATGGAACTTGAACACAGAGCCAAAATACCCTTCTCCCTTTAAGGTGCTTGGTCAGAGTATTTTATCAAAACAACAGTATGAGAAACTAAGATAATTGCTAATGTAAATTGTTACCAAGTGTCCAAATTTATGATACTGTATAGACTTAAAAACTCAGACGCTTCATACAACTTACCTTGATTAGGTTGTAGACAAACTCTGAAAGAAAATAATGATGTGTTTTATGGGATTAAAGACTAAGTGAAAAGACAGAAATAGCTGAGCACAGGACTCAGAATGGACTTACAACATCATGTGGCACTATCAGGTTTTTATTTTATCAGAATAAAAAAAGAGTTTTAGAAAATAGTTTTTAAAATACTTAACAAATAGTTCTTAAAATACAAATCTCTGTAATAAACACTTTAAAGTAAGGTGGCTATAAAATTATCCTCATCAAGAGGAGCATAAATATACTTTACAGTACAAATAAAAAATGTTGTGGCAACTATTATCTTTTCTGTAGTCATAAACAGAGACATGAAAATAGTCTTTTGTGTAGTAAATAATATTTCTTCACTTAAAAATAACTACACCCATTGAAGAAAAATGAGAACAAATATTTCTTTGTTGTTGTTGTGTGTGTGTGAAACTCATGTAAAATGTAATAGAAAATAAGTCATCTTTTCCACTAAAAGCAAACAAGAGTACTAGTTTTAAAAAAGTATTTTTTTGGGGGGGGCTACTGATACTTTTGAAAGGAACGTAGGTATTAACCACTTGATAGTATTAAGAACTGCAAGCTATAAAGTATGAAGAATATGCCAAGAAAAGTATTTAAATGGTTCAATAGACTGTTTATTTGGGAAACTCAAATGAATAATAATGTGAGTCTATCTATACCAAATTAACTACATTTTAGCTTGGGAATGATGTCTTAATAAATGTCTATACGCCGTAGGCCCAAGAATAATTCATTAAAATATTGTCATAGCATTAAATGTAAATAAAATAGTATAATAGGATTAAAAATCCATGTCAAGGACAGGGAAAATACCTTCGTGTGTAGACTACTTGCCTGGGGCTCATGAGGACCTGAATTCGGATCCTCGGGACCTATGTGAAAGGTTGGGCCTGGTGGTGCACTCTGGCAGAATCTCTGAGGGTAAGATCGGAGGTGGTCACAGGGGACCCTGGGCACTTTGTGTAGTTGTACGCCAGTGAGACCCTCTGCTTCAAACATATGGTGGAGGGGCCTCTGACCTCCATAGGTGTGCACCCACATGGGTACATACAGGCAGCTTTCTCATACATACACACACACTCACAAATGCTGTTAAAATTTCAGTGATTTTTTTTTTCTTTCTTTAGTATCAAAATAGGGTAAAGTTTATCAATAAATCTGGATATTGAAAAAGAAATTAGAAAGTGCTTATATATTGTTGAAATACTACAAATTATTAGGTTACTGCAAATGTAATTGTAGATTTTTAAATTTCTCATTGAATATGGGAATACAATCTTAGTAAATGCTGTTATGTTACTTATCACTTAAATGTACATTTTTCTTTCTTTTGCTAATGACTCATTACTTGTTTCTTTTATGATTATTTTATGCCATGGAAACAATACTAGAAAAAAAAGAAAGAAAGAAACTAGGAGTATTCATATGTTGTAAATTGGTCTTAAAGAAGTGGCATAACTTACAATATCAACAAGACATTTGTCCCAGGAACTGCTAACATAGAGTGTGGTAGCTAAAGGCATTTTACAAAGGGAGTTGAGAGATCTCTGAAGATGGGGAACATGGCCATCAGAAGTTGACAGTGGCCAATTCAGAACAATCATTAAGGCACATTTCCTTACAACTGCATAGCAATTTGCCAAAGAACTCATTTAATGATCCTTAGCATTTGAAGCAAACTAGAAAGGCGAAACAACTCAATATTTGTGTGCCTCATAAACTGATCATGTTTTTAATTGTCATTTTTAGCTGTCATCTTTTCTTCTCTGTGAAACCGTAAACCATGTGCCAGTCAGACTTGAACGTGCAATGAACAGTGGATTCTTTATGACAGCTGATGTCTCAGTAGTGGCACTGAAAAGTTCTTTAGCACCTTTCAAAGCCAAACTTGCCCCTTCTCCAAATGTCATCATCACAGGTTATCTGGCTGTCCACGATCCACTGAAGATCTGGAAAGTGTGCTATGCAAATCCATGAGATACACTAAAACAGAATTTTCTATAACATTCATCTACAATTAGACAATCAATGCTTCAGCGTTTGAGTGAATTTGGTTATGAAGTTTTTTTTTTCTTTATCCAACATTCATACCTGATATCTTTCCACCACAATGCCATTTTTTGTTTGTTTGTTTGTTTGTTTTCAGATAGCTCCACACTTTGTACAGGGAAAATGCTCCCACAGGCAATAGTATGTAACAGATGCTTTCGATCCAAAAGGACATGTGGTTTTGGGGGAGGGATTACAGAAATAAGCAACTTTGTTTATTGTTGGAAAAAGTATCTTGATTGTAATGATTTGTATCTTGATTGATGCAAGAGTGTTTTAACTAGATATAATAATTTACATTTCATGGCCTAAAGCTGCCTTTGTCTTTGCTCTAACCTAATAGTTTATAACCAAGAAAATTACACCTGTGTGATGATTAATCTTGAACTTCAACATGATTGGATTTAGAAGGACTTTGGAGACAGCAAAGAATATGGTCTATGTCCATTTGAAAAGGCATTTCTGGAGAGGACTGACTGAGAGAAGAGGGTTACCTGGAATGTGGATAGGAATATCAGTTCCTCTGGGGATACAGGGAAAGCATGCGAGGATAGGCTTTACTTCTGCTTCATGACTATGGTATTGTAAGTTGCTTTGTTCCACCAGGCCCTCCACACAAAAACAAACAGAAACCTTTGGAAATAAAATCTTTCCTCTTTTAATTGTTTGCTAGGTATTTTGTCAGAAGGATGGATGTGATACCTTAAAAGTTATGATAGAATGGTGTAATGTAGATACTTCTTTTAAAAATAGAAGTCTGATAGCAAGGAGGTTAAGGTATGATGGTGAAACAGGCTCTCTGAAAGTGTGGGACTATACTTGCTCCCTTAAGTAGTTTATGTCAGCTGCTCTGACAGCCTGATAAGAAAGGTAACAGTATTTTTCAAAACCTAATTTCTCTTTATCTCTATTTTTACTAATAATTAAGAAAGTATAAATATTAGAGAAAAGATAGATAGATAGATAGATAGATAGATAGATAGATAGATAGATAGATAGATGTCTAATTAGACCGACATTGAGGAATTTAATTGATATCTTTAGGTTGTGTCCCTGGTTATAGCTGGAACAGACTTTGGGATCACTTAGAAACATTTACATATTTTCACCTAAATATATTTTCCAATAATTAAGAAGATGATGTTTTACCTTAATATTTTAATCAAAAGTAATTGTTGAATAATCACTTTAAGTTGTTGGATAATGTGTGTGTGTTTAAGAATATGAAGAAATTTTTTTTATCTTGCTTACTTAACTAATATAAAATTTCTGCTTTCACTGTCTTAGCTATAGTCTCTGAGTTTTCGTAGCTAATAAACATCTGCTTTTGAAAGAAGTAACTATATAGTATAACCCCACAACAACTGTGTAGTGCCTTATATAAGTTTCATCATGTTGACTCTTCAGTTTTTGTATGTTTTACTTGAAGCCAGGAAATCAGGAGGGGGCAATGATGGTCTGAATGAGAAATTCCCCTCCCAGGCTCCTTAAAAACTTGGTCTCTAGTTGATGGTACTGGATACTTACAGAGCTTCTCAACCTATGAGTCACAACTCTTTTCAGGGTCACATACCAACTATCCTGCATAACAGATATTTATGTTATAATTCATAGGTGTAGCAAAATTACAGTTACAAAATAGCATCAAAATAATTTTATGGTGGGGGGGAGCACCTTAATATGAGGATCTGTATTAGATGGTTTCAGCATTCGGAAGGTTGAGACCCACTGCTTCGGGAGGTGCGGCCTTTCCAGAAGAAATATAGCACTGAGGGTAGGCTCCCCTTTTGTTCCCATTGCTTGCTGTGAATAACTGAAGAGATAGTCTTTCAGCTTCTTTTCCAACTGCCCACTACCATGCTTCCTCTGCCATTATGGACTTTCCTGGAAACTTAAGCCAAAATAATTTCTTTCTTCTATAAGTTACTTCTGTTCATGTTTCGTTGTTGTTGTTCTTTTTTTTTTTTTTTTTTAATTACAGCAACAGAAGTGTAACTAATAAAGGGTCCATTGACCGTTGTAGGAGATGCATCAAGGGAAATGGAATAGTAGAATAAAAATTAAAGTGAAAGGAAGAATATTGAGTAGAGAAAGGTCTAAGCAGGGAATAAGTACGGAAGGAAAACAACTACTGATTGGGAAATTTCCTTTGGGTTTACCAGCTTTCATACTACTATGAAGGTTGATGGGGGATAAAAGACATAAATGGTCTTATCCATTGAAGGACTCTGCATACCACAATATTGACCTTCCTTGTAAGATTGAAGCACTATTTGTGCTATAGTGACATACTATAAATACAGCCTTTATATTAGTTGTAAAGTAAAACATAAGTTATATTCAACACATTTTAGCTTTTTCTTTTTTGTTGTGTGAAGTGCTTGATAGTTTTTCTTTATAATAATTTTTATTTTTCCAGTGTAATTGAAATTAATAGTTTAGATAAAATAATTGAAAAAAGATGTCAGTTTCTCTATTTTAACCCATTAAAACCAGTGCCTTCAAGGTGAACTTTATTGCAGTTTTCAAGTGTTTGAAGGGCATGATTTTTCGATAAAAATATTTGTAGAAACCTATAAAAACAAACAGCTCTTTTCAACCTTTGATTTGCCTTTGTCATCACATGCTTTACACAAAATTTATGTTCAGTTTGACATTTATGCTGATACTGTAACACTCCCATTAGCACATTTACACAATTTAGAAATTACAAAAACTTTCTGTTTGTATTATTTTATAAAAAGATTCCCAGGCCATTACCTGTGGACGTAGTGAGTACTTCAATGAACAGAAGGGAGAGGTACCCTATGAATCATCTGTTCAGGTTCATTGCCCAATTTTTCACAGAATGTTAACTTCCTCCTATTTATTTGTAAGAAACCTGAACAAGCTGTTCATCCTTTGCTAGTCTGGCACAGTAATTGGACAGATGGGTCAAAGCCAAATGGCTTGAGTGCAAATCCTAATTCCACCATTTTCTAGTTGAAATAAGCATTAAGAGTTTTTTTTTTATTAACCTTATGCATTCTCCTAGCTAAAAAATAATGACAATAAAATTATCCATCTCTTTCTACCACTAGCAAAGATAGTTATCAAATATATGCAAACAGTCTGTCTTGATTTTTCTCTTCCTTGAAATAGAGTAATGAGGTCTTTTTATAATACTAAAATACAAATAAAATCGTTCACAAAGCGGGAGAGACAGCTCAGTTAGTGAAGAGCTTGATGCAAGAGCATGCTGACCAGAGTTTGGATTCCAGAATCCACATAAAAAACAGATGCAATGGAGGCATGCTCTAGTCTCAGAACTGGGAGGCAAAGACAGGAAAATTCCCGTGAGCTTGTTGGCCAGCCAATTTAGTTGAATTGACAAGCTTCTGTAGGAGACCAGTCGCAGAAAATACGATGGAGAAGAATTGAGGAAGGAAACATGTCCACTTCGCCTTTGCAAAGCCCTTTATCAATTTGACTTCTGACCCCCTCTATCAGAAATGTGTCAAATTCGATTGAGTTCAGCCATCAAATGTATTCCTGTCAAAGCCCTAATGGGATATAAGCTATAGAGGAAAATCAAACAACCGGTACAACTAGCAACACTTTTATTTCAAAAGGGCAAACTTCAATATTTATATAGCATTGCCAGAAAATTCTATAGTGCCTTTTGAGTAATCTCTTTCTTTTTCTACATCTAAGTTTCTGAAAGGTTTTTCTTCCTTATCTGTGAACTTTTTCTTTATGGCTCGTGATAAGTAATGTATCAAAATTGATAATAAGGGTTCACATTTAGGGCAATTGAAGGACTGCTCTTAATTCTACTGAATCTACTGTTAAAATAACTTGCTTTGTATTATGTTCGGCTTTCAAATTTTTAATTTCTAAGCACTTCATTATTGTCATGTTCTATAAATTATCGTCCCATGGTATGATGAAATTAAAAATTAAAATTGTACTTTACCCCAGAAAATTTCAGAGATACTGTACAAGGTGTCTAATATATGTTGTCCATTAACTTAGTGAATAAATATGAGATGCCTTCTTAGGGAGATAAATTAGATTTATATGTATTACAAGGACCAAAATATCAGTTGTCCTCTTAGCTTCTTTATTCCTCTTGCCTTTGTCTTTCAGGTGTGGTAGTTGGACAACCAGAAGGTCAATAATACCAGGCCTGAAGAATGAACAGTAATGTAAATTTCAGCTATTAGATATTACTTACTCAAAATTTATCAAAAAAGATCTTTAAGTAAACCTTGTATATTAGTTATTTTTCTGTTGCCAGGATAAACTTCCCTGACCAAACCAACTCAGACACAGAAGAGTTTATTTGGAGTTAAGGTTCCAGAAGGGGAAAAGTTCATCTTGACTGGAAATAAAATCTTATATTCTCAATTTTAAGCATGAAAGTGAACAGGAAGTGGGGTGAGATTATAAAGACTGAAAACCACACTTAGTAATGGACTTCTACCATCACGGTTCTACCTCCCATAACTTCCTCAAACATTGTCGTTGACTAAGGACCAAGTGTTTGAATACCTGAGCCTAGGCAAACATTTCTCACTCAAACCACACATTCCAATCCTTGGCCCCCATAGGCTTGACCTATCATAATACAAGATGCATTAAGTCCACCTTCAAAAACCCTCATGTCTTTCTCAGTTTCAACACTGTTTAAAAGCCTAAAGCCTCAAGTCTCTTCAAAGACTCAAGATGATTTCTTAATTGTAACTCCCTGTAAAAGCACAAAGCAAATTTCATACTTTTACATATTGTCAAGATAATGGTATTGAATGTGCACTACTTTTAAAATGGGAGAAATGAAGACAGCACAGTAAGAAGATACCATCCTAAACTAAGACCAGAACACAGCAGGGCAAATGCTAAATTCTGTAACTCATTATCCATTCTAAAGAGATTAGATGGCTTTTCCCCACCAGCTTTGTTGTCTGAAACATACATACATATCTTGAGCTGGTTCTACTTCTATACAGCATTTTTTGGCAAATGTCTTCTGCCTCAAGCGTCCTTTCACAGTTTCATGAAATTGAGTCTCATAACTTTCATGCAGAGAAACCAGTGCCATATGCTACCTGGCTTCAGAAGCTCTTTGACACCATGAAGAAAAAAAAGTCCCAAACCTTTTCCTCTTGCATCAGTTTTTACTCTAAAGCACACAGAGACAATATTGTCAACTTTGGGTGCTATCATGGGATGTACCCTTAGTCACTTGAACCACGTTAGCAGAAATTATTGTTTGAAATTGCTTTCTAGGAACAAAAACAACAACAAAACCTGTGGTCTCTGCAAAGTTTGAAGCTTATCTGGGTAGGGTCTTTTTCTGAGGAAACATTTCCCTGTATTCCTGTAGAGAGTAGTCTTCTCCTTAATGCCAACAATCTTCTTGACAATTACATCCTGTCTTCAAGCACTTGCCCTGAGTGTAAAATTAAGCTTCCTAATGCTCTGTGTTTCTCCAAACTTTACATTTTATGTGTCCTTTTTGTCCTATTTGATTTTTTTAATTTTAGACCAAAATAATTATTATCAATTATAACCATACCACAGACTCAACATTATGCAATGTTGACAGTTCTACAGCCATAAACATTAGTCTATTACTTTTAAATTTAGCCTTCTATAGGACTTAGGAAGAAATCAGCCAAATATTACATGAATGGCCTCTAGCCTGGTTGCTGTTAAAATCCCTGTTTACCTCTACAATAACATTCCACATTACTCTTGACACTACAGTGTTCTAGAATCCTACTAAAATGGATCATTAATCTCTACATACAACATTCAACCACTTCTGGCCTAAGTTCCAAAGTCTTCCACATTACTGCCAAAACAATGTGATCAGGTTCTTCATATCAACAACCCACTTCTGGTACCAAATTCTGTCATAGATTAGTTTTTCTTGTATTCTTTTTGTTGTTGTTGTTGTTAGTTCCTTTTATTTTATTTTTTAAAATCTTTATTAATTACACTTTATTCACTTTGTATCCCCCCTGTGGTTCCCTCCCTCCTCCCATCCCAATCCGAAACCTTCCTTCACCCTCTGCATGCATGCCCCTCCCCAAGTCCACTGATAGGGGAGGTCTTCTTTTCCTTCCTTCTGATCCTAGTCAATTAGGTCTCATCAGGAATGGCTGCATTGTCTTCTTCTGTGGCCTGGTAATGCTGCTTCCCCCTCAGGGGGAGGTAATTAAAGAGCAGGCCAATCAATTCATTTCAGAGACAGTTTCTGTTCCCATTACAATGGAACCCACTTGGATACTGAACTGCTATGGGCTACATCTGTACAGGAGTCTTAGGTTATCTCCATGCCTGGTACTTGATTGGAGTATCAGTCTCAGAAAAGACCCCTGTGCTCAGATTTTTTGGTTCTGTTGCTGTCCTTGTGGAGTTCCTGTCCTCTCCAGATCTTACTGTTTCCCACTTCTTTCATAAGATTCTATGCACTCTGCCCAAAGGTTGCCCATAAGTCTCAGCATCTTGTACTCTTAAATGCAATAACAACAACAACAACAACAACAAACAACTTTGAGAAAAAGGTGATCTGAATAAGAATAGCCACCATAGGCTCATATATTTGAATTCCTGGTTCCCAGTTAGAGTAAATACTTTGAAAGAATCATTATGTGTGCCATTGTTGGGGTAGATCTGGCCTAGCTGGAGGAGGTGTGTCATGTGGGGTGGTATTTGAAGTTTCAAAAAACAGGCCTATTATGTCTTTCTCTGTCTGACTGAATGTAGATTAGGATATAAACTCTCTGCTACTTCTCCAGAACCATCACCGTCTGCTTCTCCATGATGATTATGAACTAACCCTCTAAAACTGGTGGTAAGCCTCCGATTACACATCATCTTTTATAAGAGTTGCCTTGGACCTGATGCCTTTTCAAGGCAAGGAAAAATGGTTTAGTTGGTTTAAGATTAGGGTTAATGAGATAGGAAAGCCAAGGCAGGAATCTAGAGGCAAAAACTAAAGCAGAGACTGTGGAAGGATGCTGCTTACTGGCTTTCTCCTAATGGACTGCTCAATTTGCTTTCTTACACCACCATGGACCACTTTTGATCAGGGTTGTTGTTACCCATAGATACCTAAGTCAGCTACAAGTTTGTCCCTAAGCAGTTATTATGAACATTAGTAAAAAAGAAAAAAAAAACAAAATAAACATTTTATAGATTATACAAACAACAAAACCCACTATAGACCAATAAATGAAAAAGAGAGGTGTTTCAATTTAACACCATAGTTTTTGCTAAGAGAAATTTTTAAACTTCTATCCATAACGAAAACATACATTTTTAGTTTTAACAAATATATTGATTGGTTTTCACTTGTAAGAAACAAGAAATGCCTCATTCTCTTGCTACTGAAATGAATTTTAAAGCACAGGTTGACAAATCTTAACAATATGAATGGACTGGTGGGCATTTTTCTCTTTCAGTGGTGAATTCTAAAAAAAATGATTGCTTTGTCTCCATGTGTGATATGAGAAGTTAAGTCTGGCAGTATGGTTATCTGATATTTTGAGGTGAATCTTGACACTTACTTTTCAGCGAAATTCAGTGGCCTTTTCTATATGAATCATTCTGATCTTTATGTAACTTTTCCCCTTACAGCATTTTTCTTTTGTGAATATGAAAAGAATTGTAGGGTCTCAGTAGAATTGTCTTGTACAATATGCCTGTCCAATTTGATATATTGTGTCTTACAGTGGAGGGGGGGAAGAACCTAGATATTTCCTAGGTGAAATTATTTGTATTTTAAGAAGAATCACTTTCAATTTCATCTTGGAGAATAAACGTTTTAGTGAGGTCTTTGGGGTTCAAGATGAAAGACACATCAAAGGTGAACAGAAGAATCAATCAGGCTCCTCTGTAGTTATGGTTCACATACTGGTATCCCTGATTGTTGATCCTGTTTCTGTGGTGGATGGTGTGGAAGCGTTTGGAATTTATATATGAAAAATTTGTATTTGAGTCTTGACACCATTTTCCACACACAAGGTAAACTCCTTTATCCTCACTACATTTCTCATAGGCTTCTCTTTGAATCAGCATTTGGTTATGTATACAGAACATAAGGCGCTCAGGACTTTGGTTATGCATACAGAAACACAAACATATTCACTGGCATAATTACCCTCCTTATTACACATCTGAAAAATAAAACTTTAAAATATACAATCAACCTTTCCTCGTCTTCTCCTCAACTTTTATACATTGAGAAGTTAGAGTTAACTCATTGTTGAGATCTCGGCTGAAACACTTTCTTGTTTTGTTTTATTTACCAAGCTAGGTTAGGATACCCATTAGGTATTTCTATAATAGTTTATAGTTTTTTGAAAGACTATCAGAATTTCAGCTAATGTACAATCATCCTCTCCTATATCACTTTCAAGGTGATATCACAAAATTCTCTGGTTAGTTGAACAGTCTATCAGTCATGACTAAAGCATTTAGGAGCCGATAATAGATGTTTATGGAATCAGTGTACTTGGAAGGTTGATGATGGCTTTGTTTGCTCAAAGGTTGTAGAGTGAAGCCTCAACAAGTACTTACCTTTTACTTGCATCTCCTTTTCTATTATCTCATCTCGAATGTGGAAATTACTCCATTTTTTCACCTGAATATATAAATACATGCAGTAATCAACTAGACACACCACTGTTAAGCTCTATGAATATTAGTGATTCAGGGACTGACTCTATACATATTTCTATCTCATTTACATTCCTTGGAAGTCTTGCCATTTCTTTGTGTTTTCAGGTGCCAGTATAACTGAAAATATGAAAAAAATAGCATAACAGCCTAATTTTGAAACATTTCTTCCATTTCCAAGCCTTAAAAGTGAAGAGGAGCTTTCTTTTCTTTACCATCAAGAGCACCTCTAGCTATCTGCTTTAATGTATTTGTGGGCCACAAATACTTTCTAGGCAGACTTGACCTGGCTGTTGGCTAGTTCATTTAAAGCAGTTCTAAGAACATTCAGAATTTTTTAAATTGAAAATAAATTCTTCTCTTATCCTGACCACAGTTTCCCCTCTCCACTCCTTCAAGCTCCCTCTTACCTCTCCTTTTCCCCCAGTCTACCTCCCCTTCATTGTCCTTCAGAAAGGACCATGCCTCCAAGAGACAACAACCAAGCATGTCAAAACAAGATAGGATAAGACAAGGCGAAGCTATTTATATGGAGGCTAGATAGGCAACCAACAGGAGGAACAGACAAGAATAGGCAAAGCAATCAGAGACAAACCTGCTTCCACTATTAGAAGTCCTGTAAGAATGCCATGCTAACAGCTATAACATATATGCAGAGAACCTGGTTCAGACCTATGTGGGCCCTGTTCTTTCTGCTTCAGCCTATGTGAGTTCACATGAGCCCTGCATAGTTGATTCAGTAGGCTATGTTCTCCTGCTTTTCTTCATTCCCTCTGACTCCTACAATTTTTCCTCCATTTCTTCCAAGGGGTTCCTCATACTCCACTGATGGAGGCTTCTCTCTCTGCATGTTGTCTGGCTGGGTTTTTACATATGCACCCATCTGCTGCGAGAGGAATCCTCTCTGATGAGGACTGCAAAGGCACTGATTAATGAGTATAGCAGAATATAATTTGGAATCCTTTCATTGATTTTCTTTTATAGACTAGTCACATTTGGTTCTTCCTTAGCTCTCAGGGCTAACCAGTCTCCAGTTTTGGGCTATACAGCTAGTTCTGGTCATGGTTTCCCTCTCATGGTGTGGGCCTCAAGTTAAACCAGATATTACTTGGCCTCTCCCACCATTGCAAATGGGGCAGATTATAGCTCAAAGGTTTTGTGATTCTGTTAGTGTCTGGGTTTCTCTTTTGGTAGCCTTCAGAGTAACTCCCTGCATCAAAGGGACTAGAGTGTAGTGTCGAGGGCTCCATGCCGGAACCAGCTCTTCTTCTCTATGTTCAATCATCTGTGTGAAAGTTGTTCTCAGCAATGGAGTCCTGCTTCCAGTCTTTGGAAAGCAAACTTCTATTCTAGCATCAGCCTGGGTTGTTTGAAGATTTTTACAGGACCCCCTCAACAAAGTCGATTGAATACATCCCTGGCCCAACTTTAGAAGCCTTCTCTGTCTATAAAAAAATGTCCAGTTGAGACTCCATATCTTTCATTACAAGGATTCCTCATTGGGGTCACCCCCATTGATTCCAGGAAGTTTCCACTGGACTAGGTTTCCACACTACCCTCCAAATGACCCCAATTCCTACCCCTCTGGCTCTAATATTCTTTCCTTTTTCCTTTCCTTAGAATTCCCTGAGCTCTGAGAGGAAGGATTTGATGGAGACATCCCATCTAGAGATGTGTGTTCCAAAGTCTCTCTCTCCATCTGGCTGTGAGGAGTTTCCACATCTGTTCTTGTCTGCTTCTGGAGGAAGCTTCTCTGATGACTGGACAAGGCACTGTCCTATGAGTATAGCAGAATATCATTAGGATTCATTTTATTAATACTATATTTTTAGACCAGTAGCCTTTGGTTTTATTCTGGATCTATTGGTTCTCTAGTCTCTGGTTATTGGTTACTCAAGCAGGGTCAGGTATAGCTTTCTTCTTGTGGAGTAGGCCTTAAGTCAAATCATACATTGGTTGGCTACTCCCACAGTTCTGTGCTTCCATTGCCCTAGCATACGTTGTAAGGACAGAATGTAGGTCAAAGGCTTTGTAGCTGGGCTGGAGTTTATGTTTTTCTTTTTGGTAGCCTGCAGAGTATAGCCACACACCAAAGATATTAGAATATAGGGGAGACATGTAAGTACCATCTCAACTTCTTAATGTTCAATGAGTTGTGTGGATGTTAGCCTCAGCATTGGGACATGGTTTCATTTTGCAGAGAGAAATCCATTATCTTAGTAACAGCTAGGTTGTTTGGGGATTTTCATGGAATCTCTTTGGCCAACAACTCAACTGAATGCAACTTAATCCTTGGTATATAAATCCTTGTTTGGTGACAAGAGATGGCCAGTTGGGACTCCATACCTACCATTATTAGACTACATTAGGATCACCTTCATATATTTTAGGAAGTTGTCTCTCAATTACAGATGTCTCTCCTCTCATTCTTTTCCTCAACAATTTCTCCTTTTTTTCCTCTCCATGTGATCCTCTGTCCTATTCCTGTCCCTATCAACCCTCCTGTCCACCCAAACAATCCATTTTATTTCCCCTTTCAGGAAAATCTATGTGTTCCCTGATTAGTTCCTTCCTCTATACCTACCCTCTCTGGATCTATAGATTGTAGGTTGGTTATCATTTATTTGAAGGCGAATATCTATATATAAGTGAATATATACTACATTTATCTTCCTGGATCTCGGTTACCTCACTCAGAAATTTTATGCTGCCTTCCCCCAAAGACTTGAGTAGCTAGTGTTCACAGTTCCACCATTCTAGAAACCATATATCTGTAAGGGGAATGCATGTTGATATTCTAACTTCAGTGGAGTCATAGAAGAAAGTGAACTACAAGATGTCAAAATTGCTGAGACTATTAATTTAAACAAATCATTTTTTTAAAGAAGTAATCACATTTAATGGGAAAAATGAAAAAAAAATAGAAAATGAGTACATGGAGATAAATCTTCAGTGATGTTATTCTGTTTCCAAGATTCCAACAGGAAATACACACTGGGCATCTGGAGAATACAACCCCATAGACTTTTTACATTGTGCTTGTCACTAATTTTAATTTTGATGAATAACCTTTGAAAGAAATATAGCAACCATGGAGATTCCATATGTTAGATATACTCAATTTTTCTGCTAGATACAAGTAGCTAGCCAATAATAGTCATACATAAATGTATGGCAATAATTATAGAGTAATTAAGACTAGAACAGATGGGCATGCTCTGGTACCTAAATTCTATAGGTTTTAATTACTGAATCCTGCATTTAAAGGTACATAGTCTGTCAGAAGAGATAACTTAAGCAATATAAAGATAAAAGGGAACCACAATCTGAAAAAAAGTAATGAAATAAATTTAATTCTGTAAGGTAGGTTTTGACTCTGAAATGATAACATTGAAGTTTGATGATAATATTGACTATTTGAATAAATTATCTCTTATCAGCCCATAAATCTAGTTTTATAATTCTTATTCACAAAAGCAATGAAGATTTTAAGGAAAAAAAGGAATATTCCAACAACTTATTGCTAGCAGTGTTTTGGGTTCTGATTTTACACCCTTTTTGATATTATCCTGAGGAAAAAAGAAATAAAATTATAAGAAATCTGTCATTTTGTCTTTCTTTAAATACAGAAAATCCATCATTGAGGAAAAAGAAAGACATGGTGGGAGTGAGCTAGGAGTGGAAAAAATAAAGATTTAATATGGTTCAAAATCTTTTAAAAACCAGCTAGGCTTTTCACCATTGATTCTTAATGTGGCAATGGTTTCCATCCAGACAGGATTCACATAGATCAATCTAATCTATCTAATAATAAATCACCACAAAAAATTAGGTAGACTGCAATTGTTTGTTTTTATGTTGCCTTCTGGTTTTGTAATTCAAGGCTTCTTTTATTGTTATTATTTTTTTATAGTAAATGGTCTGTATCTGCAACAGAGAGCTCTTCTAAGCCTCATTTCTAACCATGGAAATCTGGGATCCCAAAAGCTTCTCTTCATTTTGAGCTACCTCTATTATCTACAGAAGAGACTGATATAGCCTCCTTTAAAACACTGTTTGCCTGCTTTCTCATCACTTTCCCCTGATGAAATTTCTCTACAAGGCCACAGGGGAGGAACATGAACTCAGTCCTCATGTGAACAGATGACCTGGAGTGTCTGTGTAGGGGGAATGTGCAGGGGATGCAGGAGAGGAAAGTGGTACTGGGAGAAGAGGAGAGAGGGGCCTATGAACAAGAAGTAAATTGAATTAATTAATTTAAAGAAACAAACTGACTTCCTGGAATTCTGTTAGACTGTTCTCCCATGCCCCAAAGCCAGATACACCACTCATAATCTATATCCTTTCATTTAGCCACCTCCAGTATTTTTAACACTGATTCCTACCAATTCTCTGTGTTCTCACCTAAGGATATTACAAGAATGTATCTGAGTTGATTGTTCAATACTCAGATAGTTAAAGAACTGCAAAGTGTTTTTATTTTCTAACCTGCTGTCTTGATTTTTTTATATTTGCTCTAAATCCTGTTTTTCAGAGCAAGCACTGTCTTTTTAATCTCAATTTAATTCTAGACATATACAAAAACCCACTCTCTGTTTCAAGGTCTGCCTGGGTATCTCTGCACCATATTGCTGTGTATTATTATTCCTGGGGAAATGTGAACAAACATTTATTCTCCCCAGTCAGGTAACTAGCAACAAACCAAAGTATGGATGCTACCAAAGTCAAATTTGGTGAACCAATGAGTTTTATTGGAGTAAATGGCATTTAATAGGGTTAGAATATGAATGAGGCATTACTTGCAAGAGCAGAGATTACTCAAAGACAGCTGCATTGCCAGAGCTGAACCCAGGCATAGGTGATGAAAGCTAGAAATTTAATGTATTTATTATTTAATGAATTGCATAGCCATTAAGCAGCTCAATAGTTTGGAAGCTGTCCCTTCCAGGTAGCTCAACTGGCCTGAGAATCTTCTAAGCAGCTTGCTCACTTTGTTTTTTTTTTTTTTTTTTTTTTTTTTCTTGGCAGTTTAGCTTGTTTCTGCTTCTTCCAGGCTCCTGGTCTGGTCAGAGCCTCTTCTGGGCAGCTTGTCTGAGGATGTCTTTCAGCAGTTCTTATTTTTCTTAATTATCACTGCTTATTTATCTTTGGGAATTTAAGGGGGCTACTGAATCTGATCCATTTCAGAGACTATCTGAAGTTATTTTGTGTTGTTTACTTCCTGAACTTAATGAATTTTACCAGCCCCTTTGAGCAGTGGTTCTCAAACTGGGGGTCATGACGCCTTTGGCAAACTCTCTGTTTTCAAAAATATTTATACCATGACCCATAACAGTAGCAAAATTACAGTTAAAAAGTAGCAACGAAATGGTTGGAGATCACCACAACAGGAGGAACTGGAGTAAAGGGTATAAAAGGAAAGTTAAGAACCACTTATTGAGAACATAACTTTTTTCCACCTTCCTGTAAACATCCTGTCTTAAGAGAATGAGGGGGTGAGCATGTGATTCTATTTCATAAAAAAGAAAACAATAAAAAAATCCTATTAAATTAAATTGTTTCACTTTTGCATGTTACAACCTGTAAGCATCCTAAGGAGCTTTTCCCTTATCTGCTACATAACGTACTTTTACAAGTCAGAAGACTTCAACTTTTCTCTTCCTACTTAGGGAAGGATTCAGTTTTGACAATAATTGAGAAATGCCCTTCTGACATAAACAGCAGGGCCATTGTTTTTTCCATTTGTCTTCAGTGTTACAGTCTCTAGCAACAACTTCCCTGGTACTGTTTTATGTATTAGCTACTCATTCTTTGTAATAAGACACTCCAAAGTGTAGTGTCTAAGAAAACAAAACAAAACAAAACCAGAAAATTGTTTAATTTGTTCAGCCAGGCAATATTTTTGTTTTTGTTCTTGAGACAAGGTTTCTCTGGATAGCCTTGGCTATCCCGAAACTCACTCTTTAGAGTAGGCCGGCTTCGAACTCACAGAGATCTGCCTGCCTCTGCTGGTATTATAGGCATGTGCCACCATACCTGGCTTTTTATTTCCTAATACAGCTAATGTTGGTATTATTTGTCTTTGCATTCAACGTTATTACCCATGAATAGGGACTATATTAGAAATAGATAAACTATATACTTTCTGTTTTCTGTACAGCAATTGGGTCCAATAAAGTGCAATAGAGTTAGCATGTCACAAAACAAGTTACAAAATACAAAATAAGAATGAAGTTTAGTAATATTTAGTAAAAGGAAAAAGATTTATACAATCTGAGAGAAACCACAAGGAGAAAACAAGAAACAGGACAAGAGCCTATCACAGAGGGCCTCTGAAAGACTCTACCCAGCAGTGTATAAAAGCAGATGCTGAGACTCATAACCAAAGTTTGGGCAGAATGCAGGGAATCATATGAGAAAAGGTCTGGAGAGGATAGGAGCTCTACAAGGAGAGCAACAGAACCAAAATATCTGGGCATAAGGGTCTTTTCTGAGACTGATACTCAAACCAAAGACCATTCATGGGGATAACTTAGAACCCCTGCTCAAATGTAGCCCATGGCAGCTCAGTATCCAAGTGAGTTCTCTAGTAAGGGGAACAGAGACGGTCTCTGACATGAATTCAGTGGCTGGCTCTTTGATCACCTCCATATGAGGGGGGAGCAGCCTTGCCAGGCTACAGAGGAAGACTATGAAAGACAGTCCTGATGAGACCTGATAGACTAGAGGAAGACAATGCAGCCAGTCCTGATGAGACCTGATAAGCTAGGGTCAGAGGGAAGGGGAGGAAGACCTCACCTATCAGTGGACTTGGAGAGGGACATGTGAGGAGAAGAAGGAGGGAGGAAGGGATTGGGAGGAAATGAGGGAGGGGGCTACAGCTGGGATACAAAGTGAATAAACTGTAATTAATATAAAAAATAAAATGTAATTAAAAAGATTGAAGTTTAAATTTTATAATCATTAAAATTAAACACATGAAAACCATATAAATATGCACAGTACTTCTTACCTCTTTGCTTTTAGTTCTCATTTTTTTATTACCTATGGTCTATTTTTTTATTGTGTAAGTTTATTTATCTATTCATTTTACAGCCCGATCATAACCCTCTCCCTTCTCTCCTTCTGGTCCCACCCTCCTACCATTTTCCCCCTATTATACCTTACCTTCTCTTCAGAAAAGGGGAGCCCACACCCCCTACCAACCCTCACAACTGAGCTTATCTTCGTCTGCTGTGGCCAGGCAAGGTCTCCCCACCAGGGGGAAGTGATTGTAAAGTATGCAAGTGAGTTCATTTCAAAGACAGTATCTGCTCCACTTACTAGGACCCCCACATGGAGCTGCCTATCAGCTACATATGTGTAGAGGGGCTAGGACCAGTCCATTATGGTCCTTAGTTGGTCCTTCAGTCTCAGTAAGCACCCCTGGGTCCAGGCTAGCTGTATCTCTTGGTCTTGTAGAGTTCTTGTTCCCTCCTTGTCCTTCCCTTCTCTTCCCATCTCTCCAAACGACTCTTCCACCAGGCTCCCTGTGTTCTACCTAATGTTGGGCTGTGAATCTCAACCCACTGCTGATGGAGCCTCTCAGAGGACAGCTATGCTAAATCTCCCATCTCTAAGCATAGTATCATTAATAGTGTCAGAGGTTGCCTCTCTACTATAGTGTAGATTTCAGGTTTGGCCAGGCATTGATTGGACATTCCCTCAATCTCTACTCTCTCTTTATCCCAGCGTATTTGTATCCAGAGTAACTTTTGGGTCAAATGTTTTGTGGGTAAGTTGGTGCTCTCCTCCCTCCACTAAAGTCCTGTCTGACAAGAAGGGGCCTCTTCAGTCTCCACTAGCTACCACCCCTCCCCAGCCAGGCAATCTTGCACTATTTTTTTTTTTTCAGGTATGTGGACACTTTAATTGAAGTGGGCATTTCCAAGGTACTTCAGCTACATATCTGATAGTCTTTTCTACTGGGCTTCTTGTCATTCTGTAGCCACAAATTGCTTTTCATAATGAATGGTTCATTCCAAATAATAGAGAAAAGTAATTCAGTCACTTAAGAACTAGCGTAATTGCTCAACACATTATTTTGCACATATTTTGTTGTTAATTCTAATCTCAAAGTTCCAAAATTGCAAAGTAGAGAAATAGTCAAACATAAGAAACAAAGAAATGATAACATACAGTCAAAACTATGGATTCTAGATGTGTAATTTTCTAAGAATACCATCAAACATAGAGAAAAAAGACTAAGAAAAGGCCCTTGAGCCCAAATTGTAAAGTATACAACAAGGACATTTATTCACCATGTTCATAGCAGCTTTATTTGTAATAGCCAGAACCTGGAAACAACCCAGATGTTCCTCAACTGAGGAATGGATACAGAAATTGTGGTAATTTACACAATGGAATATAACTCAGCAATTAAAAACAAGGAAATCAGGAAATCTTCAGGCAAATGGATGGAACTAAAAAAGATCATCCTGAGTGAGGTATCCCAGAAGTAGAAAGACACACAGGGTATATACTCACTTATAAGTGGATATTAGATATACAATATAGGATAAACATACTAAAATCTGTACAGCTAAAGAAGCTAAGCAAGAAGGAGGACCCTGGGTAAGATGCTCAAACCTCATTCAGAAAGGCAAATGGAATGACATCGGAAAAGGTGAAAATAAGGAATAGGGCAGGAGCCTACCACACAGGGCCTCTGAAAGACACTACCTAGCAGGGTATTAAAGCAGATGCTGAGACTCAGCTAAACTTTGGGCAGAGTGCAGGGAGTCTTATGAAAGAAGGGGAAGATAGAAAGACCTGGAAGGGTGTGGAGCTCCATAAGGAGAACAACAGAACCAAAAAATCTGGGGCCTAGGGGTCTTTTCTAAGACTAATACTCCAACTAAGGAACATTCATGGAGATAACCTACAACCCCTGCACAGCGGTAGCCCATGGCAGCTCAGTCTCCAAATGCACTCACTAATAAAGGGAACAGGGACTGTCTCTGACATGAACTCATGGGCTGGCTCTTTGATCACCCCTCCCTGAGCGGGGAGCAGCCTTACCAGGCCAAAGAGGAAGACTATGAAAGACAGTCCTGATGAGACCTGATAGGCTAGAGTCAGATGGAAGGGGAGGAGGTCCTCCCTATCAGTGGACTGGGGAAAGGGGCATGGGAGGAGATGAAGGAGGGATGGCAGGATTGAGAGGGGATGAGGGTGGGGCTACAGCTGAGATAAGAAGTGAATAAACTGTAATAAATAAAAAATTATATGAAAATGAAAATTCAAATTGCCAAGATAAGAACTGAGGTTAGACTGTGTTCGTATCTTTCAATTGACTTGTGTTAATAGCTAAGCTGACTTACTTTAGAAACATACTTCTTGTTTGTCTTAAAGTAGTTAACTGAACATATTTTGCACAAACATTGCTGTATAGAGAATTTTTATAAAGAAATGAACAGTTACTGTATGTTCTAGTATAGTCTTTTCATATGCATCTGCACTTTCTTACAAGTTTCCATAGTAGTTTCTTGTTTATAAACTGCTTAATCAATGTGGTATTTTTTCATTTAAAGCAATGTAATGATATTTTTTCCAAGTCAATCACAAGCTTCATTGATCCACTGAATATGAAGTGAGTTAATATTATTGATTTCTGTTTGCATTTTTGTTGATATTTCTTTATTTCATCTAGTAATTAAAAATAGTTTGCAGCCTCATTTTGTTTTTATTTTAATTAATTTATTTTTTAATTTTAATTTTATTTATATTAATTACAGTCTATTCACTTTCTATCCCAGCTGTGGCCCTTCCCCATCCCCTCCTAATCCCACCCTACCTCCCTCTTCTTATCCTATGCCCCTCCCCCAGCCCACTGATGGGTAAGGTCCTCCTCCCCTTCCGCCTGACCCTTGTCTATCAGATCTCTTCAGGACTGGTTTCTTTGTCTTCCTCTGTGGACTTGTAAGGCTGCTTCCATTTCAAGTGGAGGTGATCAAAGAGCCAGCCTATGAGTTCATGTCAGAGATGGTCCTTGTTCCTATTATTGTAGAACCCTCTTGGACACTGAGCTGCCATGAGCTACTTCTGTGCAGGGGTTCTAGTTATCTCCATACATGGTCCTTGTTTGGCATATCAGTCTCAGAAAAGACCCCTGTGCCCAGATTTTTTTGCTTCTGTTGCTCTCCTTGTGGAGTTCCTGTTACCTCCAGGTCTTTCTATCTCCCCCCTCCTTTTTTTTTTTCAAAAGATTCCCTGCACTCTGTCCAAAGTTTGGCTATGAGTCTCAGCCTCTGCTTTGATACCCTGCTGGGTAGAATCTTTTAGGGGCTCTCTGTGATAGGCTCCTGTCCTGTTCCCTGTATTCTCCCTCTTCTGATGTCCATCTTGTTTGCCTTTCTGAATGAAGACTGAGCATCTTACCCAGGGTCCTCCTTCTTGATTAGCTTTCTTAGGTGTACAGATTTTAGTATGATTATACTGTATTATATGTCTAATATCCACTTATAAGTGAGTGTATACCATATGTGTCTTTCTGATTCCGGGATATCTCACTCAGGATGATCTTTTCTATATCCCACCATTTGCCTGCAAATTTCATGATCTCATTGTTTTTAATTGCTGAGTAGTATTCCATTGTGTTAATGTACCATAATTTCTGTATCCATTCCTTACCTGAGGGACATCTGCATTATTTCCAGGTTCTGGCTATTATGAATAAAGCTGCTATGAACATGGTTGAGCAAATGTTCTTGATTGGGAAAGGATCTTCACCAACCCTCTATCTGACAGAGGGCTAATATCCTCTGTCAGAATATATAAATATATATAATAAACTTATCTTATGTAAGAAGTGGGAAATAGTAAGATCTGGAGAGGGCAGGAACCCCACAAGGAGAGCAACAGAACCAGAAAATTTGAACACAGGGGTCTTTCCAGAGACACATACTCCAACCAAGTACCAAGCATGGAGATAACCTAGAACCCCTGCACAGATGTAGCCCCTGGCGATTTAGTGTTCAAGTGGGTTCCATAGTAATAGGAAGAGGGACTGCCTCTGACATAATCTGATTGGCCTGCTCTTTGATCACCTCCCCCTGAGGGGGGAGCAGCCTTACCAGGCCACAGAAGATGACAACGCAGCCACTCCTGATGTGATCTGATAGACTAAGATCAGAAAGAAAGAGAGGAGGACCTCCCTTATCAGTGGACTTGGGGAGAGGCATGCCTGAAGAAGGGGAAGGGAGGAGTGGGACTGGGAGGGGAGAAAGGAGGGACTTACAGGGGGATATAAAATGAATAAAGTATAATTAATAAAATAAAATAAAATTTAAAAAGAAGTTAAACAGTAACAAATCAAGTAGCCCAATTTAAAAATGGAGTACAGAGCTAAACAGAGAATTCTCAACAGAAGAATATTGAATTGCAGAGAAACACTTAAAGAAATGCTCAACATCCCTAGTCATCAGAGAAATGCAAATAAAAAATGACCCTGAGATATCACCTTACACCCAACAAAATAGCTAAGATCAAAAACTCAAATGACAACGCATGCTGGAGAGGATGTGGAGAAAGGGGAACCCTCCTCCATTGTTAGTAGGAATGTAAACTTGTACAACCGCTTTGGAAACCAGTCTGGCACTTTCTCAGACAATTAGGAATATTATTACCTCAAGATCCAGCTATACCACTCCTAGGCTTATTTCCAAAAGATGCAGCCTCATGTTGTTTGAATGATTTTCATCCCTGTTTCCTCCTCATATTTTTGTCTTTCTTGCCTCCTTCATTTTTGATTCGGGTTGTCTGAGAGATGTTTCCTATTAATTCACATTGAGATTCTAGTGTACTGTGTTAGCTTTTCTTCCTCTGTGATTAAAGCTAGGCGGCTTTATTGTTTTTATGAGACTTTGTTTGGAATCTCTTGTCTTGGGAGCCTGTAAGTCCTTATGAACCTTAGGCACAGATGCCAGGACAGTTAGCAGCCAGCCTTTATCTCTAAGCGATGCTGAAATTAGACACTAGGCATAAGGAGAATGTTTTGGTCCTTGCTAAATTTCTGAAACAAAACCTCAGTTTCCTGTTGCATTTTATCTAACCTGGTCTGAAGTGAGTTTGACTTCAATCCCGGCTTACACATATGTTTATCTGTTTCTAATGTTGTTTATTCTTTATTGTTTTTTTACTGTTATAATTCTTGTAGTACTATGCATATTAATTTAAAAGGACATAAAAGTTATGTAGGCAGCGGTCTAAATATTCTGTTTGTTCTTAGCACTTCTTCAAATTCAGAAGAATAAACAAAGGTTAGACATAGAAATCATAATTCTAATGAAAACTTATATTTCAACACAGAATTAAAGTCCTTGTCTTTTGGTGATATTGTCAAAACAGCAAGGATCCAGTGTCGTGGAAGACAAAGCTTATCATGCTGTAAGAATGTTTTCTATATGTTTCAAATGTACCTACTACATTTAAAATTAAGGCTAACTTCCTTTTATAAGTTATGTCTTATTCAGCAGTGCATCTGATAAAAAAATCTTCTCAAAGATATACAATGATGCAGTGCTTAGACCTAAAGGTAGAATATTAAAAAAAAAATAATAATAACACCACAAAAACAAATAAAATTATTTCCTTTCAAATACATTTTTTGTCACAAATAATGACAAAAATTTTACTAAGCTTTGCGTAAGGCTGAGATGTTGTGCTGTTTTCATTCTAATATGCTGATTAGGTGTTAATATGACTGTAAAATGGAAAACATTATCTGATATATAGATAAATACGAATGCATTTGAAAGAGAAACGTGGATATACACAAAAATACACACAAAAATAGCATTGCAAGCAGTTGATTATGGATTCTAAAGGAGATGACAGTGTAATGGTAGTTAAAATAGGATAGATCCTACCTGCTTATTGCTATTCACAATTTTTAAATATTCAGATGAACCAACTCAATGCAAGCATTATCATTAAGCAAGAGAGAATATAGCCTTTTTGCTCTTTCCCCAACATTTTCCCATGTTATGGGAAAAAAAAATTACATTAAACAGTAGGGTTTCCTGAGTATTCCGTATTCTTGTTAGTAGTTTAATAATAGTTCATCTAGGAAATCTTATTCACATGATAACACAGGTCTGACAGTTTGCTCAAACTGGAAAGTTTAGTATTTGGAAAGCTGAACTAAAGTTGCCAGAGCTTCCTGAACAATTTCAACTTTTCCCTGCTGTCTAACTCAGATTGTCTTTTGTGGGGAGCAATGTAACACCCCCTAACGACTTGTCAAATATTGTATGAGGAAGTAAATACTCCAACCTTCACTGAGATTTCAATGGATGCTGGTCTCAAACCCTGTGTGTCCTCTTCCCATAGGGACTTCCTCAGTGGGGAGTTTCAGAGAAGAACATTCACTGTGGGTTTCCTGGAGTTTCCGAAGCCATCAGTGACCTCTTGTTCTACAGATTCAGCACTTCCCACTCAGAAATCTTTTGCTTCCTCCTGATTGAGATATTGATACATTTACTGTTTAGTACTCTAGTCTTTTCTGTTCTTAGTGAATGGATACCCTGGGGGTTATTGATCTACGATACAGCATAACAAATTATACTCTTTTAACAGTATGGTTTTTAAAATGTATTCTCCAGGATTTTTCTTCTTGTATTTGTCATTTTTGTCTATATGATGTTTTATTACCACTCTGGCTAGCTAGAAATTCCCAGAGTGCTTTGGGATTACTTTAAAGGCAAGAGAAATTATTCCTTAAGATTAATAAAAGTCCTGTCTGATAGATCCTCATAAAACAAATTCAATTTCTATCATGATGGGTTCGTTCCCTAAGTGAAACTGCAAATCCTACATGAAAAAAATAATTGTAAAATTTTGTGTGCATTAACTTTTTGCCTTACGTAATTTATGAGAAAATTAAAATATGAAAATAATGACTGTAAGTCAAGGTATAAATACATTAAATATTTTACCAGATCTATTCATGCAGAGTGTCTCTCTGTTTCTTTAGTCAAGACATTCAACTGCCTCAGCTTATTGTTGATTTTTTAGTTTTGCATTTATCTACCTCAGCAAATTCAGGTACATGTATTTGAAAATATCTCCAAGATCTTCAATAGGGGTTGTGCTTTCATATAGGATGCAGAAAACTTCAGGGGACTATTATTCTTCCCTTAAAGACAAGGAGAAAACAAACAACCTGCACATTTTTACAGCCTGGAGACTTACTAAAGTGGAGGCCTCAAGGCCACCAAAGGAAGTGGATTCCAATATGAGATAGGCAGACTTTTCAGAGGAGATGGAACTCAATGAATCACTTCAGACAAAAGAGGGGGAGAATGAATAGGCATAGGAAAGCAGGTTAAAATGAGAATAATTCAGTTTCAGTTCACTGTTATGGCTTGGGTAGAAGTTAGTGTTAAAACTTAGAACAGCTTCTAAACTCTGCAGTCACTGAAGATACTCACTGGCCACTTAGAGTCTATGGGCCTCCACTGGCTACTCATAGGATAGAGGGGGTGGTAGAGAAGGAAGAAACTACTATTAGTTATGCATGGATGCAAAAGTTTATCTATATCATGGCCCATGCCGTTAAATGAAGGATATACATCAAGTAACGGAGGAGTGAAATCTAAGAAAAACTCACTGTAAGGAGAGGGTAAGGAACAAACCGTTTGTTGCTAAAGAAGGAAAAGCAGTATTCTGTTTCCTTTTAATAGGGAAAAGATATTCATGAGAACCCCATCCACAAACTGTGCATTGACTATCATACAAAGGAAAAACAAGGAATCATCTGGACTGTGAATTAGAGTAGGTTTGGTCAAATGAATCAGGGACTATCAATCTCTACTCCTACCACCATTGTTTGTTTTGTTGTTGTTGTTGGTAGTTTTTTTTTTTTTCTTTTTTCCTATGTAAAATTCTATGATGGCTGCCAATGAGGAGGAATAAAACCAGAGAGGCAATTATCTGTGGTTCACACGTGAAAGTCCTGTTGGTAGCTAAGGTTGGATAAGAAACACAGATGATTAGCTTCTGGTGTACCAACACAAAGTACTATCATTTCTAATCTGGAGGAATCAAAAGAAATTTATGGCCAAAAATGATACATAGAAACAAAAATTTTTAAGCTATCTCAATAAACTATTATTTTGACTTAATTTACTACCTAATACTCGTATGAAGAACAAAATTGTACACACACACACACACACACACACACATAGACCACAATTAAGAATAAACTTCTCACATTAACAATAAGTAAAAATAGTTATAGAAAACTATGATCATTAACAAACTATGACTAGTCAGTTAAGAGATGCATAGGAAATTATATAAGAAATCCATAAAAGAGGAACATTCCAGGAATTAGCAGGATATGTAAGAAAATGTGATAAAATATATGAGAGTTGAATTATTCTTTTGACAGAATTATCAGTGTGGAATAAAAGCATAGCAATAGAAATGCTAACACAACCTAGTAATTTAAAATCAGTTATTTTTTATTTAGTTCTAAACTATTTTATCTTGTTTTAATTGTTTTAATAAGAGCTGTATCTATTAATGGGTTGCAGTATGAAATGTTAATATATTATGTAATAATTAAATTGGGGTATCTAGCAAATTTATTATCTTTTATATTTATAATTTCTTATGATAAGAACATTCTAAGTCACTTCTCACAGCCATCATAAAATTCTTTTTATTTATTTTTTTATTTATTACAGTTTATTCACTTTTTATCCCAGCTGTAGCTCCTCCCCTCATTCCCTGCCAATCTAGCCTTCCCTTCCTCTTCTCCTCCCATGCCCCTCCCTGGTCCACTGATAGGAGAGGTCTTCCATCTGATCCTAGCTTGTCAGGTCTCATCAGGGCTGTCTGTATTGTCTTCCTCTGTGGACTGGTAAGGATGCCCCCCCACCTCCAGTCAGGGGGAAGTGATCAAAGAGCCAGCCACTGAATTCTTGTCAGAGACACTGAGTTCATGTGAGAGAGAGCCCCTGTTCCCCTTACTAGGGAACCTACTTAGAGACTGAGCAAAATTATTATCAACCATAGCCCTTGTGCTGTTCAAAAAATCCCAGAATTTGGTTTTCTTGACTCACCAGAACTAGTACCAACAGGCTCTCATTAACCCCCTTTTCCATAGCTTCTGTAACCTGAGGGTGGTTCCATGCCAGTGAATATGATATGAACATATCATATTCAGTCCACAGAGGACCTACAACAAAGACCTAGCAACTCCATATATAATCCATCATTCCTTCCTTTCCTTGTCTCTGATGGGTCAATTTGCCTCTGTAACCAAAACATTGGATATTATTTGTGAACCCCACTGAAATCTAAGGAAAAGGCACACTATACCAATCTTAAAATTTGGAATAGATTATTGCCATTTATTAGTAGTACAATGGTCATGTACAATCTACTAAATATATACAATGCAGATAAAATCTATTTAGCTATTCTTTAGATAAGTGCATAATTTTCCTTATTCTTTTGTGAAGACAGCACCCATATTTACCCAAATACCGTCTTGTTTTCTTTCTCACTTAGCATCAATAAAGTTCATGGGAAACTGCATCACTGCACTGCTTTTCCAAGCTCCTTCGGGTGAGAGACTTCTCCTATTCCTGTTACATATCTCTGTAAGAATGCAGCAAGGCTAAAGAGGAGAATAAAAAGTTACAGTTCTAAACAATGAGGACTCTGTGCTGTTACTTAATAATAACACATACTTCAGAAGCAGTCGTGATGACGCTCATGATACATTTCACGTGGATTGCCAGAGGTGACTTCTGAGTCTCATAAGTCACAAAATATCACTTTGTTTCTTCCCAAGGGCTTTACACATGAGTTAATATAATGGAAACATAAAAATATAAGTACTTTCAAATAATACATCCTTAGGTCATCACTAAAATCAAATTTTTTTTTTTTCAGAAAAATGTCCCCGAGCATCCGTAAAATCTTTTCAAACGTTAACTTATTTCTCAGTCTAGAAGCACAGGGTAAGCTGTAAACAGCAATATAAATTCACAGCTAATGTATAGAGCTCATTGTTTTAGAAGCAAAGAACTAACAAGACTGGCTTCTCATTCTTTATTGCTAAGGATGAGTTATTGTTATTATCTTTGATCCAACTCGAAATAATTCCACAATACATCTTTAAAGACCAAGTAGGTGAATGGGCATTACAAGGTGCTTGCAGAGATGAAATGAAAATTGAAAATACACTCTCCACCCTCTGGGTCTGATGTTAAAATGAAGGACAGACATAAACATGAATGAGCACCTCGGTTTATGAGGATGTAGAGTAAATACTTGCAGAGACCTTACTGTGCTTTGGAGCTGTATGATAGAAAAAACAAATCTTAATTCTGCCTGTGGGGGTGTGAAAAGGCCACATTTACTAGAAAATCTATAGTAGGAAATACTGATATCCCAATGATTTTTATTTTTTTAACAGTGATAGAAAAACAGTAGGCTGTGCTCCGAAATAGTGACAACACCAGTAGAGCAATGACTGTGGAGCTCAGGGGGGGGGGGAAGCCAGAGCCCTCTAGGATTTAACAGGGCTGAAATAAATCAAAGCACACAGAGAACAATCACAATTAGACATTCAGACATAGCTTTCTTATTAATGCTAGGAGAGGTGTCTGACTAGCAACTTGCTCTCTCCTTAATCCTGGGAAGTTACTGCGACAGCCTTAAACCAGCACTAAAAGTTTCTTAAATACATCGTCCTATGAGAAAATGATTTGTGTGTCTGTGAGTGTGTGTCTGTAGAAGTACTCTCCCTTCTCCATGAGAAGTTCCAACTGTTTTCTTTCTAGAATTCCACTGAATCATCTCATGGAGTGTGGGCTGAAATAACTTACCCAGAGAAAAAGGTGAAAAAAGCTTGGTGATATCTTGAAGCAGAAAGAAGGTGGCATGTGTAACTACAGCCACTCGCCAAGTCTACAAAGAGGCAAGACCTGGGTCGGCGGCTTCTGCTTTCTGGAAAATCGGCCTTTTGTGTTCCAAATAATTCTGAGATTTAAATGACTAAGAACTCCTTATCATCACACACTTTGCCCTTTACAAGATTGTAAGTGTGGAGATCCCAAGAGTCTTCATAAATCAAATGCTTCTCATTCTCTTGTTAACGTTTCATCCAAAGACTAAGATGCGGCCGGAAATGCTCCGGCTAAAACCCATCTAAGTGTAACAGAATGGAATTAAAAACCTTTGACTTTAACTATTCTCTTGGCTAAACTTATATACCCTTGTCTGAACTAAGTCAGATTTTACTATTGTTTGCAGAAGACACATTTTCTTCAGGAAATCATTTTTTAGCAAATGAGTCAGAGTGTAACATCCTAGTGATCACCTGGTGGAAAGGAACACAGTCTTTCCTCACTCTCCAGATTGCTCTCTGGAAGTGCACTTCCTTGGATGTAAACGACTGGCAGGTCAGTGCATTTCAAAGCAGTGGGACACTTGCTGGCACCAGCACAATCTGACATGCATCTGTGTAGGGTATTAAAAGTAAGTTCAATTTTTCAGTCTCTGGTTATATGAAATATGGAGCAGAAGGTGGTTAAATAAAACAGAGGCACACCTCACTAATAAAATCCTCTTACCTATGTGTTCCTTTTTCAGGGCCGTCATGTGGCTCCCTCGTGGACAATCACTCCTTAGTAAGCATGACTCCCTAACTATTCATCTGCAGAACTTGACTACCCCTCCTCCATTGGCCACAAGATGAATGTAGTGAATTTACATGAAGCAAAGACTGTATACCTTTGAAGATTTTATCTTCAAGGTGTGTGTCACCTGCGCCAATTCTGTTATGGGCACAAGTCACCAGCCTAGTGTTTTAAAGTTTCTGGCCAGAGTTCAGAAAGTTTTGAGTCCATTACTTTGTAAGGATGTTCCTTTTTATTGTAAGTATCAGTAAGTGTAAATTGATCTGCTTGCTTCTTTATAAGAGCATTATGCACTTAAGCCAGGGCAAAGGTGGCATGTTTATAAGAAATACAAGCTACTAATCAAATGCTTACTAGAAAATACATTCTTGGACAAGTCAGACATTAGAAGTCACAGCAGAAGGTTGGAGAGCAAGAATGTACACACTTGTAGACGGTGGACAGATTTCACAGTAGTGGTCTTCTACTCTAAAACCTGTCCTCATAGATTGTGTATGGGAAGAGGAGCAAATATGTGCCATGCATTGAACTAGTAAATAAACTTTAGAAACCTCTCCAGTGTGTTCCTTTTCTTGCACTTTGATTCTGAACCTGACCATAACCCTTAACAGTATCACCAAACATTGGACAGATAAATGAATTAACTGTCTTATTAGACATTGTGGATGATTATTGTTGTAGAAGAGAAAGACTGAGGGAACGTGGCTGTTTAATACAGGAACGAAGCTATGAAAAAGGACTGCATAGCTTGTCTCTTGACCTAAATAGTGCTGGACTGTTCCCTAGCCTTCAATTCCATAGCAAAATACACATTGTGGATGTTTATGCTTCTCTCTCTCTCTCTCTCTCTCTCTCTCTCTGTGTGTGTGTGTGTGTAGGGATGGGGGAGAGATACAGATAGACAGAGGAGGGCTGGTAAACAGTCTATTGGTAAGTTTAGAATAGGGCTGGGAATATTAGTGAAGGCTTGGTTCTAACAAAAAAAGAAATCCTTTAAGTTGCTATATGTCAATAAAAAAAACTGAAAGCTTCATGTATGTAAGCTATATTAATGTATAGCTTAATGCTATCAACAATGGAAATCAAGCTTACAACCTGCTTGTCACTTAGCTACCTCACAGAACTCTCAAATTTATTGTCGCCACTTGTACAGCTTAGGCAGAGATTCTGCCGTCCTATCAACATCGTTTTAAAATTTGTTATAATTTATCATCATATTAAACATGGTTTATATAATGTACAATGTATCTCTGTGCTTCTCCTTGCCTGCCTCTTCCCCTCGGGATGGTCAGGCTCATTGATTATCAAGGTTCACAGAAAGGAGGGAGGCTCAGGAGGGCAGATAGGGTCTGCCTGGTGAGTGCGCAGGCAAAGAACGGCTTCAGAGAACTGGTTCCATTCATTAGAGGGAAAATGGGGTCTTTACACCCATGGAGATGTGGGCAGACTATCTGGGGCAAGGTTTGTGTGGCCAGAATAGGGGTATTGAAAAATACCTCATCTGCATACTCCGGGGGAAAACTTTTTAAGGTCAAACAAGGAGTGAGGTATGAAAACCGTCAGAGCAGTACATTTTTATCAAGGTTGATGATGGGGCAGCTGACTTTCTGGGGTCAGATTGGGAGAGGGAAGGAAGACAATGCCTGCTGTCCTCACGAGGTACAGGGGTTGAATCTCTCTTTGAACCTTCCCACAGTTATCTTGGGCCATTACGTTTCCACATTTCTGTATTATCATCATCATGCTACATTTAGCTGACAATTTTGTCTAGTTTACACAATGGCACATAGCTTTTGATGTCTTACTGTTTTTGGTACATAGAATTCAATATAATATCAATTTTATAGAAATAATTATTTATAAATGCATTTCTGTAGACATCTGGATTTGGTGACTAATAATAGAGTTTCCCACTTACAAGGAGAAAATATAAAATTATTAAGAATATTTAAAAACAAACAAACAAAAAAACACTTGAGAGAGAGGATGGTGATTTAAAAAAGAAAACAAGTGTTTGGACCTTAGACCGCTTTGTTTAAGCTCAGAGGGAAACAAGGGCCAGGATTCCCTTCATCAAGATGGCTAGCTAGCCTCACCGAAAGAAAAACTCCAGATTTGGTGAAAGACCTTGGCTCAGTAAGGCATAGAGCAGCTGAGAAAGACATCCTAAGTCAACCTTGGGGAACTCCTCAGATGAGCGTGTGCTTTCACACATCACACTTCCATACATCACATATAAGTAAAAAGCTGAAGTAGCAGCAGCAGCAGTAGCAACAACAACAACAACAACAACAACAACAACAACAAAAAACCCTCCGGACTGCTGTTAAACTTGGGTTAGGGAAAACACCAAGTAGCTGGCAGCTTCCCCCATGGAGATTTCTTATCATCACTGAGTGCCTGCGGAGATGCAGAAGTCACTGGTTTCTGAGTATGAACAAAGTAGGCTCAGGTAGTCAAAGACGGTTTTTAATTTGAGGCTTCTAAAATTGTACATATTGATTGGCAGGCCACGTTGCTAGAAGCAAGAGATGAGGAAAAGGGTTACATGCCTCTTAATATTTTTGTTTGTTTTTTGTTTTTTATTACAATTTATTCACTTTTTATCCTAGCTGTCACCCCCTTCCTCATCTTTTTCCAATCCCACCTTCCCTCCCTCTTCTCCTCCCATATCCCTCCCCCAGTCCAACTGATAGGGGAGGTTCTTTTCCCCTTCCCTCTGACCCTACCCTTTCAGGTCTCATCAGGACTGGCTGCACTGTCTTTCTCTGTGGTCTGGTAAGGCTGTTGAGGTGATCAAAGAGTCAGCCACTGAGTGCATGTTAGTGACAGTCCTTGTTCCCCTTACTAGGGTACCCATTTGGAGCCTGAGCTGCCATGAACTACCTCTGTGCAGGGGTTCTAGGTTATCTCCATGCATGGTTGGAGTATCAGTCTCGAAAAAGACCCCTGTGCCCAGATTTTTTGCTTCTGTTGCTCTCCTTGTGGCGCTCCTATCCCCTCCAGGTCTTTCTATCTCTCCTTTCTTTCATAAGATTCCCTGTGCTCCTCCCAAAGTTTGGCTATGAGTATCTGCATCTGTTCTGATGATGTAGTTGTAATGTTACCATGTAATGTAACTTCATAGTCTCAGCTTTCAGGGTGTTGTATAGCTGGGATTGTAAAGCAAAGTCCTTTTAGATTGACTTTGTTAATGAGCAACCACAGATTAAGGATCTTTCAGTTTTATGGATTGATTGGTCATTGTGTGTGTGTGTGTGTGTGTGTGTGTGTATGTGTTTTCACAAAATAATATTCCATTGTAAGACCACATAAATTATTATCACTCTATTATTGAATACTCTCTTGGTTCCTTGCTGTTTTGAGCAATTATGAATATATAAATATATGTATATATAAATACACAAAGATCGTAGGCATACTCTTATGTTGAAATAAAAGTATGATATAAGCTCTTAAAAAATTTGGGGAAATACCTCGGGATGTGATAAGTGGATCACAGGATGATTACTCATAATTGGAAAGTTCTGTCAAACTGTTTCCAGAAGTACATAGAACAATTTGGATTACTACCGGCCATGAGCAAGTGAGCTTACTTTTTGTTTCATATCCCTGCATTCATCTGGAACCATCACTTTCTTAGGCATTATGCATTTTGACATGTCTGTTTCCTTGATGTCCTCCATTTCCAATGGCTCTTTTAATCTTCCATCTCCTCTTCTATAAACTATCCTGAGATTTGAGGGAAGGGATTTGATAGAGACATTCAATTTAAGACAATGTTCCAAAGTCTCTCATCCTCTGTAAATTGTCTAATTGTGGATATCTATCTTAGTTACCACATATCTCCAGTAGAAGTGAGCTTCTCTGATGATGGCTGAGAAAGTCATTGGTTTACGGGTGTTATCAGATATCGTTAGCCATCACTTTTGTTGCTGTTTTCCTTTAGAGAACAATAGTACCTGGTTCTACCCTAGATCTAGCTAGTCTATTCCATCTAGTCTCAATTTCTTGGCCACTTAAACAGTATCACTTAAACAGTATCATGAAATATGGATTTCATTTCATGAAGTGGGCCTCAAATTCTATCAGTTAATGGTTTGCTACTCCTTTAAATTTTGTGTCGTGTATCATCATACCCAGGCAGTTTACCATTGTACATAAAAGATTTTGTAGCTTGGTTCCAGCATCATGAACTCTCGTCAGTTGCCTAACATTTTAGTTAGGCAACAACATGACTTTGCCATGTTTAATGGGACATATAGGTGTTGGATTCAACAACAGGGCCTTATCATCAGTTTCTAGAGACCAACTAACAGCCTGTCAAAAGCCTAAATTTTTTGAGGGGGTTTACATGGGACTTCTTTGGCCAACAAATCAGTTCAATTAAACCCTTTTCTGACACTGGAGGTTTTACTTGGCAGGAATGATGTCTTACCAGAGCTTTGTCTTCCTTGCTATTTGGTGATTCCATTTAGATTTCCTTTATATTTTACAGTAACTTTTATGTGAGATTATTTACAAGAATGTGAACGGGTCATCAGTGACTATATTACAAAGAAAATGTCTCTCCCTTTCTCATCAACCATTATATAATATATACTTACAGAAGGATGTGGACTCATGAGTACCTTCTTTCTGGGTTATAGAAATTACATACTGCTTATAAATTTAAATTTAAGTGAGAAGTCTAAACTGGTGAGTACCTCTTTATGGCAAGATATGTATGAGTCCAATCTTATTAAAGGCTTGTACAGCTAGCTAATCACAGCTGCTAATAGTGGAATGCTTGGAAGACAGTGTTTTACAATTCTCTCCGGATCTTAAGGTCTTTCTTTCCTCTCTTCTGTGATGTCCACCAAACCTTACAGGGATGATAGATGTCTCATTTATAGATGAGCTCCTAGTAATCACTTCTTACGACTTTGGCCATTCACAGGTCTCTTCAATTACCATTCCCTGTTTAAAAAGCAATTTCTCTGAAAAAAAATTGACAGCATCATTAATCTATAGAAAAAAATAAAATTATTTAGAAGGCGATTTGACAGGCATATCATCTTTGGTGAATCAACAACATCATCATCCTCTCCCCACTATAGTCTATGGCATCCCTAGGATGTTGTTGGTTTTTACAGTACTAGATACATATTTCTGCCTGTGGTTTGGGATATAGTAAAGTTATTTTTCTTCAAACTAAAGCACTTTCTATTTTTCCTTTAATGTCTTCTGTGATTCAGCTATTTACAAGTACTTTATTTCATTTCCACCTACTTATATTTGTCTTTTGTTTGTGCTGTTCATTTCTAAATTAGTTAATTCCATTATGAGTTGCACAGATATATTGTACATTAATGTCGGGGTTGTTAGTGTCTGGAATATAGTCTGTTATAGACAGCAGCTGTGGCTCCAGTTCTGGAAGCTGCAAGTTATTCCTTCTTGGACTTGTATTAACTTCCTCTACATATATTTCTTAGTGCATGACTTTGATCCGTTTCTAGATCCTTGATGTTGTTATAATAACATTTTGTATAGTATATACTTTCTGCGGGAAAATGAAAAAAAAAAAAAGTCCTAGTGTCAACGATACCAGGGCCAGACATTGTTTGTTCCTCTATAGTAGACTGCATTGACTCAACTTTTGCTTTGCATAAGTTGACACTCAAGCTATATTCTTTTTTAGTTCCGTGATCTAGATGACCTTATTTTACTTCTGTTGCTGTGAGAAAACATCCTAACCAGAAGCAACTGTGGAACGAAATGATTTATTTGACTTAGAACTTTAGTTCACAGCCCATTGTGTGAAAGAAGTCAAGGAGGAACTGAGATAGCTAGAAACACCACACCAAGCACAGAGGGAAACAAATGCTGCCTGCTTGGTTCCTGCTTCTTAGCTAACTTTCTTCATTCTTACAGTTCCAAGCCCAAACCATGCAATGGCAGCACCCATGTGTAGGGTGGACCTAACTAACAGCTAAGACAATTTTCCACAGACCTGTCCACATGCTAATCTGAACTAGAGCAATCCTCAACTGAGACTCCTTTCTTAGGTGACCATAATGGATTTAAACTTGGTTTTTCTATTATACCATCATCCATTATATTTATAGTTTGCCCAAATCTCTAAGATATTTGTACTCCAATATTAGTTTCTGCTCATGTCTAATAAATTGTAGTAAAAATCATATCTGACAGACGCTTGTGATTTGGGAATAACATTATTCTAGGATAATAAATTCAGCTGCTTGCTAACATTCTTGTTTCCTCTGAGATCAATCTGACTTAAAATACGTCCGCTAGATCTCATGTTCTCTTTAGGCCTTTGGTAGTGACCACAAATTAAATGTTAATTGCATCCATTCATTTGTTCTTTTATGCTTTGAGAAAAACAATATCTTTTTATAACACTGAGATTTCTTAATTCAAGAACACCACTTAAAATAATTCAAAAGCTTTAGCCAATAGGAATATGCAGAATAAAACTATGTTGAGTTTTCATCTTACTTCAGTTAGAATGGTCAATATTAATAAAACAAATGGCAGCTCATGCTGGAAAATATGCAGAGAAAGAGCACCACTTAATCATCACTAGTGGGAGTGCAAACTGCAACAGCCATTATGGAAATAAGTGTGGAGGTTCCTCAAAAAGCTGAAAATATACATACAACAAGATGCAGAGATACCACTCTTGATATACTCACAGGACTCTACATCCTACCCCAGGGCTCCTGACTCATCCATGGTCTTTGCTGCTCTAGTCATAATCCTCAGAACTTGGAAACAGCCCAGATGTCTATTAACTAATGAACTGATAATGAAATGTGGCACCTTTACACAATGAAATCCGGAAATTTGCAAGTAAGTAGATGGAGCTAGAAATAATCATCCTGAATGATGTAACCCAGATCCAGGAAGATAAACTCTGCATGTTTTCTCTAATATGTGGATATTAGCTTTTAAGGTTTAGGTATGTACTTTTCACTCAGAATATGAGCAAAGGTGGGGTAGCTAGAAAATGGCTAGGGGATAAATGGTATCACCCAAGGAGATGAAAATAGAATTTAGTGTTATAAATGGATAAAGGAGAAATTAGAATAGGAGGATTAAATAAGGGATGATGGGAGGGCAGGGTACAGGAGAGAATATGGCCCAACATGCTGCTTACTTCCTGCTTCTAAAATGTGGGAGTCAGTATTTACAGCTGTGTGCCCCACAGTGTACTCTAAGATGTGCTCATCCACAAACTCATTTAAAACGAAAGTCCCTGTGCACACACCTTGCTGCATGCGCAGTCATTCCCTTGTAGGTTACAAACTGCACAGTGGATTATTGGTGTTTAGGAAGCCCAGATAATTGAAACTGGCTTCCTCCGCCGTGCCTTTACCAAAATTAAATACCACACGTGTTTAACTTGTAATTTACTTGTTCTATAAGGGGTTAATGGTCTGTGAGACACACTTTGGGAAAATCATCTCTGAGATTTTGTTTTATTTATTTTCTGATTTCATAGAGACAACTTTTCTTACTGTTGAGTGGTGAGAAAAGATGAATATAACTCTAGATGTAAGCGTTAAGTGGTGAATGGAAGCCCAAAAATCTCAAATCCAGAAGTAGATGTGATGGCAAGATCACAGGTTACAGGATTGTGGCAAAGACCCCACCCCAGCATCATAGATACCAGAATATATGACTCTCAATACTCTGTTCTCATTATTTTAAGGTCTGTGGTTTGAGTGAGATTGCTATTTTTTCCTGCTTCACATTATGTAATTGATTTGTTTCACATTCAAATGGAAACAGTAGCAAGACAAAATGCCTATTAGAGATCTAATTTAGCTGTGATGAATGTCATAGGATCCTGATAAAATAAAGGCAAGGCAGAATACAACAGAGGATATCCTGGCTTTTCTGCATTCTCTAATACTTCATTAGGTTTCATTAAATTATTGGAAGATTACACGAAGCGAATCTTGAAATTAGCAACAGCCCTAGTGTTGAAGCAAAATAATATCTCAAGGAGACTTTGATGTGACCACAAATAAGTCCTGCTTCTTCAACTCATTATGGACTGGAATAAGTTTTCTCAAAAACATCACTCATGTTGTTAAATTTCCTTAGTGTTAAATTTTCTTATTTTTGCTTTTTTAATGAAATTCAGTAATGAATCATCATTACTAAAGGGTGAAACTAAAATAAGAAAACAAAGCAAGTGTTTGGGTATATCACAACATGTAGAATTTTTTTCCCACAAGCTGTAGAGCAGTTGTTCTTAACCAAAATTAATCAAAAAAGATGAGGAGGGGCACTTCATTCTCAGCAAAGGAAAAATCCACCAGGGGGATATCACAATTCTGGACACTAAGTTTTTTATATAACCCTTTTTAGGTTAAAATTTGTCCTTTCAGAAAGATAGTGCCTCCCTATCTGCTAAGAAGAGTTCTGGAAAGTAATCAATAAACAATGTGTACACTTGCAACGTTCTGAGTATAAATGCCGTATCCTCAGGTGTGTTGCTTGGCCACTTTAAAATACAATACGTACAACCATAGACAATGATAGTCGCCCATTTTCCTTTTCCTGACTCTAAAAGCAATATGTCACATTACATGGAATCCATCTATGCGGCTGCTAATTTACCAAAGCTTTTATTTTTTTCAAATATTTTCTCCCTTGAAGTGGTTTGTGTTTACTTTTTAGTGTGACTACACTTTCTACCATGATTGCCACTGGGCTTTAGTCAAATGTCACTTTGCCATGAATACAAATATTTGAGTCCATGTAGCATCTATGAAACAATGGCCTCTCAGACTACAGTAAAATGAAAATGCTGCTGCGAACAGACACAAGATATCTGTTAAAAAGACAGTAAAGCCGTGCTTCCTGAAGGGATGCCCTTTTTCTTCTTCCACTCAGGAGGTTACATTTTCTTTCTTTTATTTCTAGAATGAGGATATATGGGTTGTCAGGCTTTCTGTTCTGTAACATTTCAGAGTTCTGGGTGTTTGTTACTATGTATCAGATTAATTACATCCCACAAAAGTTGTAAGGGAGCAGGGACTTTCTCTGGCATGAACTCAGTGGCAGGCTCTCTGATCACCTTACCCCTGGGGGGGAGGGGGATGCAGCCTTGCCAGTCTATATAGGAAGACAATGCAGGTGGTCCTGATGAAGCCTGATAGGCTAGGGTCAGACAGAATGGGAGGAGGACTTCCCCTATCAATGTACTAGGGGAGGAGCATAGGGAGAGAAGAGGGAAGGAGGGTGGGTTTGGGAGCAGTGGAGGAAGGGGGCCACAGCTGAGATACAAATTGAATAAATCGTAATAAATTATGATAATAATAATAATAAAGAAAAAAAATGTTTTAACATAGTGCCGCAATTTTGCCGCAATCAGTTCTTGTTTGACTAACGATACTGATAATTTATCTGTTGGTTTGAAGCCTGAGGTCTGCATCTTCCCTTACAGTCCTTTTAGCAACACAGCTCTCCCAGGGATGCAGCTCTCTTTATTGGAGAGATTAAGGACTATATAAATCTTAGAGATGTTAGTAGGGGTTTTCAGGCGAGTGAACAACATTGGCTAGGGCTAAGGTTCTGGAAATGCTTGATTTGAATGGCGAGGAATTCCAGGTGCTAGGCTACCTGATTACGTTGGTGAATCATGAGGGTGGTGGTTACAAGACTACCTGGGGCGGGGCATGTAGGCACAGAACAGGAAGGAAGCAATCCTTACTCCTGCCAGTCTCGGAACTGAGATTTTCAGTGTTTGGACACCTCTCGACCTCACTCTAGCTCCATATTGGTTTTCCCAGTTGCACAGTTCATGTTTCCCACATTTACCTTGTTTATAAATGTATAATTTAAACTTATCTCTTATTTTTTTCTTTTAAGGCTATGATTACTGTGTAGGATTCATAAGCCAATTCCTTGCTGTTTGAAATCTCTTCTAGGGTCCCTTCATAAATATTTGATATGTGCTTCAATATTATTTGTATTTTTATTTACTGTCCTAATGTTCTGTGCTTGTATCTTAGACCATTCAGCATAATTCTTCACATCCATAGTGACCATTTGCCATTTTAATGTATTATCTTCTGAAAGAGAGGTCTTAATGCTCCAATCTCTTTTTTCCCCATTGATTCATATAATTCTCATTTATAGGGAGTCTCTATAGCTGGCTCCATGACCAACACTTTCTGTTCTTCCAGAGGACCTAAGTTTATCTCCTAACATCCAGCTCAGGCCCTGTAATTTTAACTTTATGGATCCAATGCTCTTTTCCGGCTTCCACAGGTTCCAGCACATTAGTGGCACACAAATGCACATGCATGCACACACACACACTCATATGCACGGGTGCAAGGGGGAGCTTTTGGATTGTTACATATTTCCCATTAAATCATATTATATTTTAAAATAATTTCCTCAAACTTGACTTTATGTACAGTGTGACAGATTGATTAGATACAAATGTTAACAAGCCATCTTTTGCTGGTTTTATAGTATTAATAAATTATGTGTTTTACACATTAAATTCACAGCAGTGCATGGACCTAACAAATGTGTATAATCTAAACTCTCTAAAACAAAAGCCCAAATTTTGAACAATTGCCTCCTTCCCTGCTGTAAATAGTAAACAATGACAGAATTCACACAAGAAACAAAAGGCTCCTGGGGCAGATGTTTAAAGACATTCATACCAGCTCTCATGAACCCAGATCCTGAGCCGGCACCAGAATACTGTTTTCTTCTTTCCTTCCCTTCAGTGTCCAGTTTGTTTTTTGTTTGTTTGTTTGATTGATTCTTTTGATTCTTTTTCTTTCTTTCTTCTTTTTTCTGAACCGGAAGTTATATTGTATGCACTTTACTTACTGATTGCCCTTGAATATTTTAACAGAGATTGATTTAACAAACTACCTAGTATCTTTAGCTTGCTTCTGATTAATCTATGATATTATAAGTCGCTTTAATTTTGACCCTTCTTCCAACTTCCATGTTATTTCTGTGTGATATGGTTTTTGAACCTCTCTGAATTCATCAAAATTCCACTATTTTAGTATTTTAAAGTCTATCTTCAGGACTTATGCTTGAAATGCCATAATGACATTATGTAGCAGAAGTTTGTAAGCTTTTGTGGACACTGTAGACATCCACCATACAGGTATCTAGGGGCTGCTGGTATGACTGTCAGTAGCCAGTGTTTTTATGCAATAATCTAAACTTTAAACAGCTACTCCTTTTGACTGTACTTGGTACTAATAGTCTCTCTTTAATAGATTAATATATAACTTAAAGAAAATACAATATACCATATTGAGTAAATTTTTGGTATATTGTGAATATTCATAAAAATATATCCTTATAAACAGAATATGAAAACTTTCAGTATCTGAAACATCACACACCCACACACACACAAACACAGACCCAAACACATACTCTCTCACACATACACTCACACTGTACCTCATTGTTCTTTCCTTAAGCACGTGAGCTATACCTGTCAGGTACCATTTCTCTAAGCAGAACAGCAGAATTTTGGACACTTGAGTGATTTCTCATTGCAGTGAATAACATGGCTATTTGGTATGGCTACTGCTTGTCAATCACTCAAATTCAATTTCAGTAGTCCTCAACCTGTGGATCATGACCTCTTAGAGGCTAACTGATCCTTTCACAGGGGTCACATATCAGATATCCTGCATATCAGATATTTATAGTATATACAAATATTTAGAGATAGAACAGCAGCAAAATTACAGCTATGAAGTAGCAACAAAATAATTTATTTTTAGGGGTCACCTCACCATAAGGAAATGTGTTAAAGGGTCACAGCATTAGGAAGACTGAGAACTATTGACTCAGAAGTACCATCTCTCATTTGCTTGTTTTGCAAAGCCATGTTTGCTAAAGCCAAGCATTACAGGTTGATTAAACAGATTAAAATCTGTCTCCAGTGCTTAAGTTTTGTGAGAACTAGAGAGATGTCATTCACTTATCATGTTAAAAATAAGTACTGATTGCTTTATTTCCATAGCAACAGAAGAATCCGTCTTCCTACGGTGCAGGAACTCTTTTATTCTTTATACCTCCACTGCTTCCTTCTAAGCCCAAACAAGAGACACATCTGTGATTTCCAGTTCCCACCGCTGTTGTTCATTCTCTTTATGGGGGAATGTTGTGTGAGCAAGAATACTTTTTGCATTGAATAATATTTTTTTTCCCCTTTAGGTCCCGGAGTTATCTGTGAATTCATCTTCTCAGAACAACGATTATAGAAAAGTATTTAGATTTCTGGACAATGGAATTTGATTTCTAACAAACAAATATGAGAAAATAAAAAAAAAAGAATTTGATAGGTATTGTGTCATGAAGCTAAGGTTTGGCAAGCTTGAAGAAAGAAGCAGATATAGTGCAGGAAAGATGGATCAGTGAGTAAAGGCTCTGGCCAGAAAGCCTAATGACTTGATTTTGATGCACAGAACCCACGTGTTCCTCTGACCTCTATAGGTGTGCCATGGCATGCAAATGGTTTTATTTCATATGTGCACATACGAAGCAAATGTTAAAAAATAAAAACAAAAGTATTTTCTTCACTCATTCATGTGTTGATGAGTTCCTAACCTGGTACCATGGCTTCAATATTGTGAAGACTGCAGCAATAAACATGGGCATACAAATTTCTTTGGTATGTTAAGTTAGAATCTTCCATGAACATATGCAGTGGTTGCATGGTTAGATTACTTTGCTGTTCTACTTTTAATTTTCGAAGCATCTCCATTCTTTTCCTCCTGGCAGCTGCCAGGTTAGAACCTCACCACCAGAAAATAAGGATACTTCTTTCTCCACATCCTGTATAGTACCTCATAGTGTGTGTGTGTGTGTGTGTGTATGTATGTTTATGTATGTGTGCATGCACATGTGGAGACCAACAGTCAATACTGGGGGTCTTTCTGCATCTTTTTCCATATTCTTTTTTGAGACAATGTATCGTATCCCTGATTCTGGAGTGCCTCTTCTTAACCTCTCACTGGTTAGCCAGTGAGTCCCTAGGATATGCTTCTTTACATATAATGTCAACTCAAGTAGTGGGTTATGCAGGCATGTGTCCCCACACTTGAATATTTTATGTAGGTAACTGGGATATGAACTCTTGGCCTCATTCTCGATGAGCATTTTACCCACTGAAACATTACCCTATGCCTTCAGTGTTTTCAGCTTCTATTCACTTACAGGTCCGCTTCTGCTCTTTGACTCTGGGTTTCCTCACCAGTGAGTCATGTCTCTTGTGGATTATACATAGTTGCATCTTGTTTTTCAATCTAGTTGTCTGGTCAGTGTTATTTGTAAGTCGAGGATTACTCTTCATTTATTTTGAAGAGTGTTATTGAGAGTTTTTTCTAATCACTGTGGGGTGGCTGTTTTCCTGTTTGTTCAGATTGAGCTTTGTTCTTTTCTTTCTCTTATTAGCTTCATGATTTTTCTGGTTTACTGTGTTGGACACAATGGAGGCTTCGCTAGCTTTGTTCATTTGTTCCTGCCACAAAGTTAATTTTTCATAGTTGAGAGTGTCTGTCTTTCTCCTCTGAGTATGTTATTCATTTAAGTTTCTTTTTTTTTCTGAAGTGATGGTTTGATGGTCATAAACAGCCTTATTTTGTGCTTGTCTCATTTATAAAGTTTAATATATATATAATAAAATATATATATTTAATATATATATATATATCCTTTTTGGATAGATCAGTATTATTTCATAATTATTTACTATTCAGACTTGAAATATACCATCCTGAGTTTTCTTGGCTTTTGGGTTGCTAGAGAAAGTTGTAATGTGTTTTCTTTTATGAGTGAATTGGTATTTTACTACTTTTCTTTGCCTTTTTTAAAATGAGATTTATTTGCACAGGCATATCTATAGAAAGTGCTCATGGGGGTAAAGGGTAATTCATGTATAATCATACGACTTCCTTGCTTTAAGTAAACGTTTGCTTTTTGAGATATTTCTTTCTTTTTATTTATTTACTTTACACCCTTGTTGTAGCCTTACGCTCCTCACCTCCCAGTCCCACCCTCCTTCCTCAAAATGCTGGCCAGTGAGTCTATCCAGACCACGCTTCCCTTGCAAGAAGACCCACAGGAAGCCTAAGCTGCCCATCTGCTACATCTTTGTTGGGGACCTAAGTCCAGTTCATGCATGATCCTTGGTGCATGTTTCAGTCTCAGCAAGCCTGTCTGAGCCCAGGTTAGTTGGCTCTGTTGGTCTTCATGACGAGCTCCTGTCACCTCCAGGTCCTTTTCTCTTTCCTCCCACTTTTCCACAAGACTCCCTACTCATCTCCCAATGTTTGTCTGTAAGTTTCGGCATCTGTTTTGAGGCACTGCTGAGTAGAGCTTCTCAGATATCTTAGTTGTAATGTATTAATTAATTAAGCATAATCTCTGGATATGCCTAGTTGAGATTCCAAAGGCTTCTTGTTTTTTGCTTTATGTTTCTTTCTTCAGATTGAGAAAATCTTTTGTTATAATTTCACTGAGTACATTATTAGTTTTTGTATGAGTTCCTATTTTAGCTTCATCTATTCTTAGTTGTTTTTTTTCTTCTATACCAGAATTCTTGTTGGTGCTCATGCATGCACACACAATATACATATATATATATATACATACACGTGCATTATGTAGTACATTTATGTATCTATTCTACTTCCTTTTCCATATTTGAATGTAGTTATTTGTCAACAGTCTCTTCTATTCATAATATTCTTTCTTCTGCTTATGTAAGTCTATTGGTTATGCTTTCTACTGCATTTTATCTTTTTTCTTTATTTTTAAATTATAATATAATTACATAATTTTCACTTTCTCTTTTCTACCTACAAACTCTGCCATATATTCCCCCTTTTCTTCCTTCCTTCGTTTCTTTCTTTCTTGCTTGCTGCTTGCTTTCCTTTATATTCATGTACCATTTTGTCTTTAATTGTTACAAAAACACACACATGTGCATACACAATAATATTCCTAAATACATAAATACAACCTGTTCAGTACATATGATGTTAATTCTCTGTATGTCTTTGAGACTGACCATTTGGTATTGGCTAAGTAATTGGTGTGCTCTTAATGAAAGAAGACTATTTCTCCAGCTCTCAGCATTCTTAAGTTGTCTGTAGTTCTTTGTATATAGCTGAAACTTTTTAAAGGTTTTTGCATCTATGTTAGCATGTCTATCAGTTTCATTTTTTTTGTTTCAGCTCATTTATAGGTACTCATGTGCATTTCTTCTTCTTCTTCTTCTTCTTCTTATTATTATTATTATTAATGTCTTAATTTTCAACATATCTGTTACTTATAATCTGAATTTCCTTCCTCAATTTTCATTTACTTTTTTTTTCATTCACTTTGCTGAGTTTCCATTCCATTTTGCTGACTTTATCCTCTGACTTTCTCATTTAGGTCCCCTATGGGATTCATTAAATTGTTCATATATTCTTTGAGATCAGTGTCAGTTTTTTTAGAAAGCTTTGGTACTCTCCATGTGGGATTTAAACTCTTTCTACATTTCTGAATTCAGTAGTGGCAGATGTATGATCTTCAAAAGGGCCATGCTGCCTTTTCTTTGTATGAGCCCTCTGTGTTGCAGTTAACATATGTAGTCACCAGATATATCTTCATGTTTTCTCTAGGAATCTATAGCTTACACTTAAGTCTCCAGTCTCCAGCATAACTTAGAGAAGAGAAGACAAACTCTCATGGTAAAAAAGAGCACTAAAGTGAATGGGACATCAAAATATATCTAAAATTGATATGAAAAGTGAACATCTAATACAGAGTGTGCCCTGATGCTGAACATTGTTCAGGGGACACGTAGAAACAGTAAATACGTAATGAAAGGAGATAAGAAAGAAAAGTAGAGAAGTGCTGCCATATAAAAAAGGGAATTTTAAAATGTGGGGAATTGTACTGTAGATGTGAAAAATAGGTTAGGAAATAATAACGAAGATGTTCAGTAAATTGGGTGGGAAAACATTTTCTAAATTTGGGTGGTTATTAGTGGCTATTTTTTTTTCACATTCTCAGATTACTCAAAATGGTGCCAGTGACCTGTCTCAAGCAAGCTATCTAGATGTGTGTCTTAGTGGAGGAATCAAGGTGCGCTGATATATCACTCTGAGGGCAGGGAAAAGTCGATGGATGGCAGTGCAGAGAACATTGGTGGCAGTGTCCAGAAAACAGATGGTGCCTTAGCATGGTTTTAGCACAAGACCAGAATAAGGATGTAGTCATGCACTCAAGAATCCTGTCATTAAGCCATAAAACATTAATGAATTACTGGGCGAGAGACTAAAGTACTCCCTTGAAAGACCTGAGCTTAATACTGAGAACTCATTCAACAAACAATGGCCGAAATAACATTGCTGTAATCTCAGAACCAGAGAGACAAAGACAGGCAGATCTGCTGTCCTAGCTTATTTCATGGGTTCCTTGTCTCAAGGGAAAGGTGAACAACATTCCTGAGGAAGGACATCAAAATGGTCTTCTGGCTTCCAAATGCACACATATGGAAAACACACATGCATGTGTGTACATACATGCATATGTCCTTATCGTAGAGAGATACACACTAACATCTCTCCCAATTGATGCACTAATATCCCCCACAAAATTTAAATTATTTCCTAGTCAGTAAAATCAAATGCATGTAATAATCAGAGCTGTTGAATAGGTTTCTTCGTGAGGACAGATGCCAGGAAAGTGTGAGTTTTAATAGCTGCTACACATGTTATCTAAAGGAAAGATTGAAACAGGACTAGAGAAGCTTGACAATAACTTTTACTCATTCTGCAAATTTATGTGGGCTTAACTCCAAGGATGAATGCTGTTGGGGGGGGATGTTTTCTGTGATTTCATGCAATGAGAAATGAAGCACAGCAGAGCAGAAGTGAGCTCGTCAAGCTGAGGTTGGATAACCCTCTGACTTTATGATAAGTAAGAAAAACTGAATCAAGAAAGGATTGCAAAGAACTAGAAAACATTAAGCGTTCTGGTAGAAGAAAAGCATCTTCAGAAAGGCATTAATTCATTTCCTTTTTTTTTTTTATTGAAGGATAGGCAGGCAATGCTTTAGGCAGGACTTCAAAACATGATAACTCTGTAAATATCTGCCTATGACCAGAAGGACCTCAGATCCTCGGAAGGGTCTTTGGCACAGAGCACCCCAGTGCCTATTTCCAGTGACATTGTTTAATCTTTTAGTACTTATTATGGATAAGATATATACCGCACAAAACATTTTGATAATTTTTTTAATCAGTGTCACAACCATGTTCGTAAATAAAGGAAATGTTTGGTAAGTCAGTAACTATGAAATAAATGCTGTAGCACGTGATGAGGCTCTTAACGAATCAACTCGAAAGACACCATAAGCCTCTAGTCTGCTCAGTTCAAAAGTTATCTTATTAAGAGAGGTAAAGCCCTATTGTCTCTCTATTCCACTGAAAAGTCCCCAGAGACAGGAAATGCAAACATGCTATAATAAAAAGTGAATGTTTGGCAGTAATGTTGTTTTAATAAAAACTGTATAATGTTCTGCTGGGGAAACAAGTTTTTTTTCTCTTCTACTCCAGAGAAAATGAACTGTTGCTTAGCAGTAGGAAAACAGGGTGTGATTAAACTATGTATTCCAGTCAGAAGACCCTGCGAATCCTGGACACAAATTTCCTTCTGTCTAAGTAGCTCCAGGGATGTGCTGTGAAAAGGAAGACTTTAGGTAATAAGCGAAATTGCTGAGTTAAGTAGCATCCACCCCTCCATGTGGCCACACATTGCTTTCTCTATTATACACAGAACAAACCTCTAGACGTAAGGCCAAGGTGTGTCTGTCTGATATCATTGAAGGTAATAAGCATCATTACATACAGTGTCAATAACTCCCTTTAATCTAGGAAAGACAGTAATTACGTAAAATGAATGTTGTATAGACTGTTTCTCTGTTTCCCATGGTGTATGCCAATTGCTGAGGCTTCAGATCTATGCAGAGGATAGGCTGTCAGGCTTAAAAGTGCCTAAGTTTACTTATTTAGAAGTAATTTGAAAGGGAACAAATATAATGGCTTTTACTGTTGAGAAATCAAACATATATTGGAAACACACAAAATTTCAAACTCAAAAATTAGTGTTTTCAAAGAGCTACGGGCAAGTAAGGAATAGTAAAATGGAGAAATAGTATTTCCCATAGGGTGACATACCAATTGATATTCAACACCAAATGATTATCCTTGAAAACATACATATGAGTAACATCATATAGATGAGCAGGTTGTATTCATGTGTGTGTGTGTGTGTGTGTGTGTGTGTAAAAACAATTACAGAAGAAAGTCTATGAATGTGAAAGAGAGCAAGGGGGCTGGAGATCTATGGGAGACTTTAGTGGCAGGAAAAAGAACGGGGATGACATAATTATATTATAATCCTAACATTTTAAAGTAATTTAAAAGAGTAGTGTGTTTAATCACTTTCATGTTTAAAGTAACACAAGTGAAATATATGGTACTGTTTGGGAAAAAACTGTGTGCCAATAAAGAAGGTGGGAAATGGTCAGTATGTTAACCAGCAAATAAGAAAATCATGAGTGGAACCTGGAAGATTATGGCAGGAGTAAGATTGTATCATGGCCTAGCTATGCTCAAAAGCATTTTGATTATGTTCTTTAATTTTTTTTTAAAGACTAGCATTCTGAACAAAGTAATATACCCTAATTGATCTTAATGTGAACAGAAATTGTTGTGTGCTTCTGAAATCTTCCCTTGTGTCTTTCTCTATTTGTAAGTGTACATGTAGACTTACTGATTTGAAACTGTGAACATTTTCATTACATATCTTAACTCAGAGAAACAAAAGAATCTGTCTTCTTCTCCGAGGATATTATTCCTTTAAACATATTGATTTATTTATTCTGTTATGTGCAGCAGAATATTGATTACTCTCATTGAGACATGGCTTGTGCTGCAAAAATAAAATTGTTTCCTTTAAAGTATCCTAAAAATAGGCATTGATTGACAGATGACAATGCAGAGAAAGCCTTTAGAACAATGAAAGACATCTAAATGTAAGGCTCACAGCCAGATATCACACTGCTTGGAATTATGTAATATGAGAAATGAACTCCAGACACACTAGGAGTTCTGTAGCACAAACAAAAAGAGGTCTTAACAGAAAAAAAGAAAGGTTTCTGAAGGAATCTGAAGAAAATTAACATTTGAAGATGCAGCGTGGATATTACTTGGATATTACCTTCATTCCCTTAATGTGCTCTGAGTTGATAAAAAGAAGCAAGGACTGGGTATAAATTGGATGGGAACTATAAGCGCTCTGAGTACCAGACATTTTTTAGACACAATGGCTGGAACCATACTACTGGTCTACCTAAGTGAACAGATATATGTTCTTGGGCATTTGAAATTAGAATGGATAATGACCGGATGTTGTTTGAATGTTTCCTCCTCCAAGATCCAGGTATTGCCAATGAGACAGAGCTTAGATGTAAGGGCATTAGAGGTAACTGAGTGAATTAATCATGTGGGTTTCCCTATAAAAAAAGGATCCTTCAATAGATTTTTCTCTTGCACTTCTGTTCTTGCCCCACAAAGACACTAGAAGAGTCCTCATCAGACATCAAATATTGCTCTCTTGATCTGGGACATTTAGGTTCTAGGACTGTGAAAAATGAATTCATGTTCTTCATAAAAACCCAGTCTGTTGTGTTCTGGTACAATAGCACAAAAATCCAGAAGTCAACCCACAGCAACTTGTATGTGACTGTGATATGAACAACAGGCAAGATTTTGTGTATCTGTTCTGGGTTGTTCATTATTGCTTATCTCTTCATACCAGAACTAATATAAGGTCCTTATATTAGTATCTGTGAAAGAGCAAAGGAAAAACACATCCTTTCTTTCTAAGATGGTAGCAGAGAATAATGAAATGAGTGTGTTAGTTAAATCAAACATTCCAAAGGCAAATTAAAGGAAATCAGAGTTTATTACATCCTGTATGTTATAGAAGGAATCAGGGCAGGAACCCAAGGGAGGAACTTTAAGCAGACACCATAAGGGAATGTTGTTTGCTAGCATCTGTAGCTCATGCTTGTCTAGCTCTTTTTTTTTTTTTTTTTAATTCAGTTTATTCAGGAACCTTGAACAATCCTCGGACCCTGGGGAAAGCCAGCCCACAGCTTAAATAGCCTCTGGGTAGCCAACCCAGGCATGCCACGTGGGCAATGCAGATAGGTCCACATACATGGAAGCAAGCCAGATCCTCAGCCTTAGCCAAATGTGGAATTGTTCGTGACAGAGAGCACTCACCATCGGGAAGGTGGAAGGCGGAAACCAGCTCCATCTTTAAGGCATAGCATTCCGCAGCTCTCTACAGTTCCCCCTTTTTGTTTTAGACGCATCAGGCAAGAGTAGAGGTCTGATCTCTGATATTAGAAATAAATTGGGACTTTGTACCAATGTTCATTTAGGTGTCATCCACCCAAAGAGCATCAGACCCATCCGATACCTTTTTCTCAGAGGCGGGACCTGGGGCATCAACCCGCATGCAATCAGACATGCTCTTCTCTGGGTCCAAAGCGGCTGACCCTGAGTGCAGTGCTTAGCCTCGCATCCTGAGCGTATCATTTTAGCTTTTTATGGTATCCAACCATGCTTGGGGAGAATGTCCTGCTTCAATGGCTGTAAAGGATTGTCACAGTAAATTCTACCAGAGTGGACGCAGGACTAGCCACAGGATTATCATCATGGATTGCTGCAGCCATGAATCATCTGAAGGAATGGGCGGGCATGGGAGCGTTAGCAGGCCTTCTGGTGTTGGTCTCCTTGGTTTGCCTGTGGTATATATGCAAGATTAGAGTCTCACAACAGTGTCTAGCTCTTTTATATAGTCCAAGACTCCTTGCCAGAGGAATGGTGGTGCCTATAGTGGGCTGGCTCTCCTCTATCAATTGGCAATCAAGGGATCCCTAATAGATGTGCCATAGATCAACTTGATCTAATCTTTCCTCAATTGTGGTTTCTGCCATCAGGAAACTCTAGGCTGTGTAAAGCTGATAATTGATGTTAACCATGAAAAATCCTCTTCTACCATTTCTAAGTCTGGGTGATCTGTCTAGAATGTGTCAAAAGGCTCTTTGGACACAAGTTTCAGCTGGAGCTCAGTCACCGAAAGAATATCAGGGAAGAACTAAGGCTGGAAAAGTTTGCTGATAAAGGCTGGCCTGAATCAGGCTTTCCTCTTTGACACCAACAGAACCATGGACCCTTCAGCCTCATCACTGGTGGCAAACCTATTTACCTTTCTGTTTCCTTACTTCTCTTGTCCTCTTGGCTGATGGTTTGAACTACAGTTGAGATATGAAGGTAGCAATAAAATGAAACAAAAGACAAATAATGTTTTTTTTTTTTTTTCTGATGGAGTAGATATGGTCTTTTGGAAGAAAAAGGAAAAATAAATGTCTACATGTATGGAGGGGTAGAAAACACAACAGAATAAACCCCACATTCAGAATCCTACCCATTGCTACCCGTGACTCAGCTCTCCATTACTCTAATACTTGAGCTACTCAACATCTAAAGAAAAAAGCTTCTTTACCTCACAGTGTTCAGTGTCTTTGATGGCAAAGCAGCACATAGCAGGAGTCCAGTCACAGCTACCTCAGGCATGCCAAGTTGAAAGCTTCTCTACTCCTTGGGATTGGTTTTCCTGTGTCATTGTTGGGGACAGAGGCTATAGAGTCTTATTTATGTTTCCGCTAAGGCATCATGGCTCAGATGTGCATATCTTGCATGCTTCAGTTACCACAGCTAACACTAGACATCCAGAGGCTATGGGTTAACACAAAATGGCTGACATCAGCTGCCTAGGGACCCAAAATTATACAGTTGTATAGTACACTATATATTATTTTTGGCAGAGGTTATTTTGTTTGACTGTGTATAAATATAAGCCTGAATTTTTTTCCCTTGGCTAACCAGATTCTTTTTTTGTATTTATCTGCAAGCTGTGCACCAGCTTACATGTGTGCCGGTGTCTACCCGTATGTACAGACATCTGGCCCCGTGCATGCTGGCGGTTCCCTGCCTAACAGTCTTCTCAGAAAATGAATCAATGTGTCATTTCTTCTGTGAGTCTTCAATATCTCCTTAACCTTCCACCTCATAATCTCATCTGAAAATATCCCCAGGGAGAAATTCAAGGTGAGTCTGGTCTTACCCTCTGTGCTTTCTGTTTTTAATAATGTATAACTCCACCATGTTAGCCACTTGTGTATGTATTACAGCTTCTGTAACAGTGGTTTATGAACAGAAGCTGTGTCTAGTACTGGTCACTACTCTGTATCTATTGCAGTGAGTTTCTCGGCGTCTTAATAGTCATTGTGTTCTTCTTTTGCATTTTTAGTTCTGCTCACTTTTACATTCTTTAGTGTTATCCTGAAGACTATAAAATCCATTCTTAAATTAATATACATTAAAATTAGTATCTTTTGTGTTTCTAACAATTTTTTTTGTACCTACAAGTTGTACAGTTCATTTCCTTTCTGCTCATCTTTAAGTTGCTATCACACACCTAGTTCTTTACAAATATTTAATTCTACCGTAATTCTATTATTCTATAAACACAGATTGAGCTGTATTTTCAAATTTATATAATTCCTAGTACCTATATTTTTCTTCAACTCTGAACTTCAATTTAGAATTATTTTCATCCTCCTGAACAGTTCTCCTTGTATTTTCTTTACTTTTTCTGACTGACCTACTTTTGAATATTTTCACTGGATACAGCATTTTAGGTTGACTGATTTTTTTTTTTCTTGTCTGTTTAAGGTGCTAGTCCACTCTTTACTGGCTTTCGTTTCTGATGACAAATCTTTTTTTTAATGTTGATTTATTATTACCAAATGTGGCTCACAAAATATTGTTGATTTTAAATTTCAATGTTTGTTCTTTTTATCCTGCTTCAGGTTTTAATCTCTTCTTGAATCTCTCCTAATTATTTCTGCCCATATTTAAGATTCTTTTTCAATATCTCTGAAATAATATTGGCTTTCAATCTTTTCCCTTCTGTTTTTTATAACTCATAATTCCCAGTGACACATATGTCAAATGCTTTTACTGTCTAATATATGTACTTTATTCACACACATAAACATTTTCATTAAATTTGTGTACTTTCTGTCTAACATTTTCTCCCAGTTAACTATTTTTTTTCTTTCTAGCTGTGCCTAGACAATTGTCATAAATATACTCATCAATTTTAAACTTCTGATCAATAAATTTTGTATTAGGTTTTCTGTCTTATCTGACTTTATACATTCAAGTTCTTTGATAAATTATTTCAGCTTAATCTCTGTTTTCTTAATCACATTTATCACAATCATCTTAAAGCCCATGAATAACAGCATTATTTGTATCAATTTGTTTTTGTTTTACATTTTTTTCTCTTTTTAGTATGCCTTGATATGGCTGGTAATTTATACTTGACTGCCAGCTAGTACATGTAAAAAACATAAGTTGTTTCTAAGCACTTCTAAGTGATTTTAATGAGTTTCAACAATTGAATTCTTTACAATACAGAAGTCAATGATACAAGGTTAATGCAGATTCATGGGACAGTTTCTTTGTAGGGAAAATAAAATTGCAACAGTCCAATTCTTGCTTTCTAACTTTGCAATCATCAGCCTATGAAATAGAAGCCATGGAAGACTTCTTATATATTGTTTTCCAGTGCATATTACATTCTACATTAAAACATTATTATTATTATTTGTATTTCAACTTTGTTTCTCCCCTGATGACAAAGTACATCCCCTTTATTACAATAACTTTCTATTATAATATTTATCATGACTTTTATTAATAAATTATGATCAAAGCATAAATTAAGGATCAAAAAGTATTGTTAACTTACACAGGCTTACTGAATTTGTAGTCTATATTGCAAACTCCATTTACCTGTTTTGTTTTGTTTTGTTTTGTTTTTCAAAATCTATTCTGCGTCTCAGGGTCATCATATTTGATGTAAAAATGTTAATAATATTATTTTATAGTCCTCAAAAATTTTATAACATTGTATTATATTTTGTGCTTTCTTCTGTCTACTGAATTCAATGAATCAGAAAATTAGACTTTAAAATTAGACTTTCTCTTTCTTGCTAATGTCAGTTATGCTTGTCAGAGAGAACATGTATTTAAAAACCACATGTCCCATGAAATGGGACAGATGCATCTTGTTAACATGAATGCCTGAGAAACTCGCGCAGGAAGCAGGGAATGTGGGTGATAAGGTTGTCAAACTGCTTAGGGATGTTAAAGGGGGGAAAGATGTTTGATAAGCTTTCATGCTAAAACACTGCACAGCTAATCCTCAAATAGTGTTTGCTAAAGATATCCTGTAGACAGGCCTGAAAGAGTAGGCCAGAGCTATGGGTGTGCTCAAGGTAGGAAGCGGGTCTCCAAAGTATGGGCTTGGGATAGGATCATCACAATTCAGAAGGTTCCAGGAGACCCTTCCCTCCTCTAATCCACCCCCTCTTGACTAGTGCAAATCCAGGGTCAAAATCCTAATAACGAATCTGCAGAGAAATAAGCCTCCAGAAGTGATTTTCTCCCCACTGCAATGAATTTCAATTATCTAACTGCCACTGCAGAAGGATGATTTTCCAACTAACTTTCACTGAGAATGCCAGGGGACAACTGGGGAGAGAGGAGAATGCAGAGTCTTCTTGATCCTTTATCGCTAAAAACATACACAGGCAAAGAGAGCTGAAAGTAGTTCAACAGCTGTAATCCCCAAGGAGAAGACTGGGGGCCCAGCTGTCAACTCAAATGCCACCTGAGAGCACACAGAATAAATGAAAGGATGTTGGTCTCCTGTGAAAGCTGGTGTCCCTGGTATTCAAAGGTACATCTGACATGCTGTCCTTGAAGGATGACACAAAGGCTGGCATAAAAAAAGGGTCACCTCATATGACAACAGAAATAAGCCTCGAGACTCTGGAGTATCAGAGGCAAATTGAAATACCCAGATTTTCAAGGTTATTAACCTTGTAGTACGGTTCCCCTAAGTCAGCAGTGTCATTTTCCTCTCTTTACTGAGTTCAGTCACAGTTAAGGCCCTCAGCACAGAGATGTAGTTAAATCCTGAAATAAGTCTGAGAGAACTGAGTTCAAGTCTCCACTCCACCACTTGTAAGTCCAATTAACTGTATAAATGTGTTTAATCACTTCTAAATTTGTTTCTCAGTGTGCCATCTCCTGCCCTATGGGAATGTTATGTGGGTCAGCAACATAGAGAACTCAGTCTTTGGGAGTAAGTCTATAAACGGTTTAAAGACACATCTAAAAAGTTAACTATAATCCTTTGGGATTGAGACTGTTAAATACGAGATAACCCAAAGCAAGGGGCCCCTGGTCTTCATAGCTGGTCATGGGTGTAAAATCTAGGACAGCAGATTCTAAGAGACTTGTGTCATGTGATCTCTTGTAGAGAAACCGTATAAATAACTTATTTTTTCTTACATTAACTTCTTTACTTGTATGTGTCAGGCATGCTTGTGTCCCAGTGTCCCTGTAGAAGTCAGATCATATCTTATGGGTGTTGATTTTCTCCTTTTACCATGTGGGTCTTGGAGTGCCCACTCAGATTTTCAGGCTTGGTCATGACTATCCTTGTTCACCGAGCCATCCAACCTGTCCCAAACATCTTTTAGGAGGTTTACCTGCCAAAGAATAGTATTTACTTCCACAAATATTTGTTGGTGGCTACTGTACTCGGGTAATTTGTTGGGTGGTGGGTACGCAACACTCTTCAAGATCAGCAAAGAACTGAACATATAATCAATGTTGAATAAGTTTACTCTTTGCTACACACACACTAACACACACACAGTGAGAGAGAATATTAATGCTAAATTATATTCTCAGGTGTGATGACTTTAACATTTATTAGAAGAAAAGACAATGAAAACAGTGTTGAATTGTGAGAAAATTGTTGATTCAATCTTGAAATGTCGTTTTAAAGCCCTTGGGATAAAATTCGGCCTCATTTTAATACAAAGAACAATTAATCGGGTTGTTTTTCTCCAAAAGACATTGTGACTCTTAGTTGATAAGAAGTCCCCATCTGTATTTGGTTTTTAAAAAAGAAAGTACACAACCAAGTCAAATCTACTCTGCCAGTCAGTTTTTGCTTTAATGTCTTTTTTATAATTTGAATACTGTAAAAAAAATCTTAACACGTTTTTAAAAAGGAGGAAAAATTAAAATACACCACAATCCAACTCTATCTTTTCACAAGTCCCCTTGGGAAGGAAGATGGCAGGATTTCTTGCTGGGCTAAGTCAGCTGGTGTCTGAACACAAGAGTAGAACTGAAAACAGTGTATTATATCCTGTATCTTCTTCCTTCTGCCCCTCTCTGAAGATTCTGGCTAAATGAACATTGCAGAAGAAGAAAACAAATAGGAAGAGTGTTGTCAACCACGGGATAATCCAAGCTGAGCCCTCAGATGCCCAGCTTCATAAAGTGAACCATCCCACTGTGACATCCAGCAGAAAACTAGAATGAAGATAATAAGGTCTGATACAGGCCTCTGACATGTACTGAGTCCCTTCTGATTAAGATATTTCTAAAATTGCGTTTATATGATAGCAAATGGCAGAGGCAGGAATTATATTAAAGATTCGTAAAAGTCACTGAGTCCTCACCTCAGCCCCTTTATCCCTTTCTGCCTTCTTGGAGCCAGGCCATAGGGGAGACATGCCACATCTCAGCCTTTCCTGTATCTTCCCTAATAAGCTACCTTCTTTCCTGCTAATTACTATGGCGTTCAACTGCTATCATAAGCAATAATGACACAGACACCTGTTAGATTTTAGATTTGCCTTATTTCACCAAGGGCTGGAGAGATAAATCCACCTTTGCTTTCTCATTATCTTCCAGCCCCCATCCCAGGTGATCTACTTTAACCATTCCTATCTGGACCATTTTCCATTCATAATGCCAAAATGCTTGCTTATTTTTTCATCTAGGCCATTCCTTTCCACGCCACCCTTGGGGTCTTTCCTCATAGTTCTTTCTGTATCCCATGGTAACTCTGCTTTCTCCTCCACCTCATTTTCCTGTGATCCTCTCCTGTACCCATAGACCTGGATTGGCCACACCTACCCCATTCACCTTGTCCAGGTATTTTATTGGTCTAACAGAGAGGCAAGGTTTCCAAAGTTTTTTGGGATAAGTGAGTGTCTGCAGGCAAAAAAAAAAAAAAACCAAAAAAAAAACAAACAAACAAACAAAAAAAAAACCAGACCTCAGGTGGGAAAGTAAATAACATTAAAATAGTTAGCACTAGACCAACTTAACCACCAGAGCTAGGGAAGTCATGTATCTTAAAGAAGCAACTACCTCACTTCACTAAACCAGCATATCTCCTAACTGCATTCTAAATATTTATTCTTCTGCTCACAGATAAGTATAATTTAAAGCCTTTATGGAAGAAACCTCTCTTTGCATCAGATAAAGACCATTCCAGAAACACCACAACTGGCACAGATGTAAACAACAACAAAACAAAACAAAACAAAAAAAAAACATAGGAAAAAAACTGCAAGAATTGAATGATCTAAGGGAGGAAGAGTTAAGCCTTCCCCAGGGATGAGCCCCTAAAATGTTCACCAATACCAAGAGGTTATCCTTAATGTTACCAAATTAATCAGAAAATGACTTCAGATAAATTCCTGGGCCTAGATTGTAGCTGAGAGGTAAGAGCATACATCTAGTGTGTTTAAGGCCCTCAATCTCATCTGTAGCATCAAAATATAACTAACACCAAGAGAAAAGACTTTGACTTAAAATGGTCAACTATGCTCATCCATCTACACCTTACTCCATCTGGAATCAGACTGAAATGCTTATAAAATGATGTGATATGGCATACATGACAATAGCCACCCACGAAAGATCAGAAGGAAGCCAGTACGTGTAGAAAGTTTGACAGGCAGAGTAATGACCTGGAATGTCCACAATCAGTCCATAGGGGCGGCAGATATATGGCTTGGCACAGGAAAAAACACTTTGCAGATAGGAGTAAGGTTCAGGTCCTGAGATGCAGAGACAGATTCCCATTTTAACAGTAGATATCTCTAACCACAAGTTCTTTAGAGATCTGACTTGTTGGGTTGGATGGTTGGTTGATTGGCTATTGAGACAGGATTTCCAACTCGGGCTGTTCTCAGACTTCCTAGGGAAGCAGAGCTAGTCTTGAACACCTAACCCTCTTTTCTCTTACCCCAAAGTGTTTGATTAACAGGTGTGTGCCATACACACCGTTACATAGTAAAGGCAAAGAGTCTTTCCTGGCTTCATGGTTGGGATACAAAAGAGAAGGAAGGTAAAGAAGAGGGGGAGAAGCCAGGTGGTGATGGTGCATGGCTTTATTCCCAGAACTCAGGAAGCAAAGGCAGGCAGATCTCTGAGTTCAAAGCTAGTCTGGTCTATAGCGTGAGTTCAAGGACAGCCGAGCCTACACAGTGAAACCCCGACTCAGAGGAAAAAAAATGAAGAAAAAAAAAGGGGGAAAAGACAGAAGAGACTACAAGAAAAATGTACCATTGGCTTTGAAGTGGAAAAAAAAGAAAGGGTCGCTACTTTGAAAAATGGACTCAAACAGTCTTCTGAAGTAGTATAAGGCAAGGGAAGTTATTTTTCCCTAGATCCTACTGGGAAACAAAAATCCTGACAATAACTAATTTTAACCAATTCTCAGACCAATCAGGTATTAAATTTGTGTTTATACTATTGTGTTTGGAGTAGTTTGTCATTACAGCAATAGAGCAAATACAAAACTATTGGAAGGATGTTGATTGATGAAATAACAGGAAGAAAGCTGCAATCCATCATTGACAGTCACAGGACAGAAGCTAAACTGGGCAAAAATAAGTTAAAGGGGACTGATAGGCAGTTGTGATGCCAAACTCCAGGGAGTTGTGACCTGACAGTGTCAGGTCATTTTGTGGGTCCCCAGTTCATTCTCACCAGAGCAAGTTCTTATAAATGCGTGAGTCACTAGTGAAAGGTCAAAGATATCCTCAGTCCTCTTTGACTTTATGTTTGTCATGTGACCTCTCTAACCCACATCTGCCATTGCCATGCTGTCCACCCGAGGGCCTCACTAAAGCCAAGCCAGCACTGATACCATGCTCTGAACCGTGAGATAAATAAAACTTTTCTTCTTTACAGAGTTGTTCAGCCTCGCTATTTCATTACAGCTTTGGAAAAGAGATTAATACAGCAACACCAGGTGTTGAAACACAATGAGGAAGTATCCTGAAAATTCTGAAACAAAACTGATTCTTGAATTCCAGTATGAAGCCCGATTACCAAACAGATGTAGTAATACAATAAACCTCAAACTGATAAGAATTTTAATGACTTTTCTCCTGAACATGGAGCAGTAAACAGTGAAACAAATTCAGAACTGCCCAAACAAACAGCAAATAAAGGTAGTCCCTGAATGACAACTGAGCTCTATTCTCAGGCCACTAAAACCTGGAGGAAGACTCCTAAAACATTAGTTTCAAAATGAGCCATGTTTTTGTTTGTTTGTTTATTGTTTCCCTTATATTATTATTTCCCTTAGAAAGCCACACACACACACACACACACACACACACACACACACAGAGAGAGAGAGAGAGAGAGAGAGAGAGAGAGAGAGAGAGAGAACCTCAAAAACATAGCAAATACGAAACAAAGCTTGGAGTCTGTTCTGTGTTGGTTAGCTACTGTTGGGGGTGCAGATCACTCTAGGGCATCATTTACATACCCAGTGTCACCCCAAGAAGAAAAAATGATTTTCTCTTTCCACTACTCCATTTCATACAACCTTATCATCACTTCATGATGAACTATTACAGAGAGCCTCCCAAACTCCTCCCACTTCTAATCTCCATCATTCATTTTTATATAATGCCTATTATATAATTTTAACATATAAAGATGAACATGCTACTTGTTTTCCAAAGACTCAGTGGTTTCCCTCAGCAAGCACAAAGGAAAGATCCATATAATGGCCCCGAAGTATCTAAACAACAAGGCTCCTAACTGGCATTCAATCCAGTTTCATTTATCATTCTTCTTTCTCCCTTTCTTCTAATCTCAGGGTCTTTTTCAGGATTTACCAAACTTTTCTACCACACTTATGCTCAGAATCTTTGGCCTTGACTTTTATATATTAGAGATACAAATATGCTAACCTCCTTCAGTGGTCACCTTCACAAAGGACCAGTCCATATCAACTTCTCTATAAGATACCCTCTATTCTCATTATTCCACATGGCCTTGCATTACTCTATGTTTTCCACAGCATATGCCTTAGTCACTGTTCTACTGTTTTGAAGAGAAACCATGACAACTCTTGTATATGAAAGCATTTAATTGTGGCCTTGCTTATGTTTTTAGAGGTTTTAGTCCATTATCATCATGATGGAGAGCCTGGCAGCATACAGACAGGAATGATACTGGAAAAGTAGTTGAAAGGTACATCCTGATCCACAGGCACAGTGAGGGAGTTTGGGTCTGGTATGAGTTATTGAAATATCAAAGCCCACTGACACACTTTCTCCAGCAAGGCCATGCCTTGTAATCATGACAAACAGTTCTACTTCCTGATAAGCATTCGAATATATGAGCCCATGGAGTACACCTTATTCAAGTCACCAAAGTAAATGATACTACCTGACATTGCATATTTACTTGACTTTCTTCATAGTTGTCACACTTGACTCAGGATGTGTGATCTATTAGAGCAGAGATAATCATGTTTGTTTGTCCCACACACTATCTGTAGGCCCCACACATAACCTGCTGTAAGAGGAATGTGAGACTATGAAATTATGTAAAATATTGGCAAGGAATTCTCTCTGCAGCAAAGTCCAAGGATATACAACCACAGTAATGTCACTGCTTCTCTAATAAAGAGCAGTCACACCCTGTGATGAAATGTGGCTTCTTGTCTTTTAGCTTTCAGAATCAAAATGTATTTAAATAGTTCACAAAGCAATGTGCATATCTTTCCTTGACAATGTAAAAGTTGTTTCCATTTTTTAAAAGGAGAGGTTGGGCAGAGCCAGAAGAGCAGCAAAGACAATGTTTTCTTAATACAAATGTGCAGCCCCACCTCACCCCAATACCATTTGTTGGTGATGCAGAAAACAAAAACAAAAACAACAACAACAAAAACATGCAGTAACTTGTTTTTTGTTGTTGTTGCTGTTGTTTTTGTTTGTTGTTTGTTTTTCAGTGCAGGGATTGATAAAAGAGGAATGCTCTGAAAACAGTGACTCACCTCTCTTTGAAGGAGGAAGGGTACTGAATGCAGAGAGGTTTTTGTAATTTACCTCTTTGTATGATGGCCGGTGTTCCCTTTAGTGTAGCTAATTAGGTTGGATGCCATCAGTATTGGTTTAGTATTTGTGATTAAGAACCAGAAACACGTTGTCTTATTCCAGTGAGAATAATCTTGTGTTCATGTTCTTCTTGTGCATCTTAAAGGAATTTGTAGTTAGAAGGATTTTATGAAAAAAACTTTTTTTTTTAACTTTCAACCTGCTCACAGACATGACTAAAGGTTGGGATCATAAACCGTTAGCACTGGGCAGTGGTGGTCATTGATGGTGCTGTTATTTCTGGATCTTGTGGTAACAACGGTATCTCGTCTTAAGGAGCAGCACACTTATTCTAAGGTTGGCAGTTTGCAGGCTATACTTTGAATAATACTATTTTCATAGTTCCTCATTATGCCATTGTTCTGGTGATCTATATGCTATTGTACATAAGTCCTGTGTGATTGAACACCCACCTGTCATCCACACTTATCTCCCTATTCTCTAATATTCATGCATTAAGACAACGGAAGATTACTCCCACTGCTGAATTTTTGTCCATTCTGGCATCCTCTCAGAAATACTCACTTTTCTTTTCTCATTGATCAGCTTCTATTCATTCTCTGATGCCCCGACCCACGGTTTGAACTTCATTGTGAATTTTCTCAAAGGGGTGTGAATAAACTGGTGCTTTTGTTAATTCCTCTGTCACTCTCGACTGCTTTTATTCTCATAGTTCCATTCCTAATGGTTTTCTAATTAGTTCAGAAGTTTTCATGTAATCTCCCTGAAATAAGCAAATAGCTCTGTGTGTGTTTTGCTTTTTCTTTTTTGGGGGATGCACTACAGTTCTTGGCGCAGAGATGACTACACAGTTAGTGGTCAAAATGTTATTGATTAAACAAGTCAGTTATGTTTCAAGGTCACACCTAGGTCAGGACGTGTCCAAAGAGAAAAGGCATTCAGAGAGTAAAATAGAAGCATAAGTACTATCTGGTTCTTTCAAAATAGATGCTAGAAAACAAAACACAGCAACAATAAAACATCTGGAGGATCAGAAACCTGGGAACTGTTGAAAAGAAATGCATTATCAGGGGAATGACTTTTAAATGCTAACTGATTTCAGACAGAATCTGAAAAGCACAATGCAGAATATGCTCTCTACATTGGCAGGCTTCCCACTGCCATCAGTAAACCCCAGGCATTTGGCAAAACATGAGGTAAGAGTTATAGGTCACAGTCTCCCTTTCTGCTAGTTTTCAAACGGTAAAAGAGGGAATAAGAAAGGCTCTTGGTAACTGGGCGGAGGGATGAGCATTCCCATTGGTATTGTATGTTCCAACACTCAGCCAGAGAAGGGGAGGTGCAGAGAAAATGCCTGACACCTCCGAGGCATTGAACACAATTGCCCTGATGACCTTCAGCAGCTCTGCATCGGTCTCCCACTGAAGACTAAGAGGAGATGAGGTTAGATAAAGGGCTGCATGATTGGATTTTTGTTATATTTCATGTCTAGGCTCAATCTTGTTAATTATTGAAATTTTCAATAAAATCATAGTCAGAATAAACTCTTCTACTTTGAGTCCATTTCTGTGGAGTCTATAGCACCCATCCATTAGCTTATGATATGATATGCATTCAAATGAACTTCACATCTTCATTCTGAATAGGCAACATCTTCATTTAACCTTCCTATTGTGTAACCTTGTATAGAAATTCTGCTTTATTCCAGAATGTAGATTTTATGTTCACATCATTCCAAGGGCATGGATTTAGTCATAAAGTTTTGTGCCCTGTTAATTGAAGCAGTCTCCCTTGTGTTTTAGATAGATAAGAGGGCATGAAAAGTACCCCTCACAACTTGAAAGTGAGCAAAGAGGCTGTGATGAAGAGCAAGAAAGAAGGTCATGCCTGTAGGAGTTGGAAGTGCAGACAGCCTGAGGCCGTGCAAAGCTGAATGAATGGGCAACTCAGAGAATACAACAGATCCAGAGGTACATTTGCTCAGGAACACAGAGCTTCAAGGGACAAGCTTATGAATCCCTGTTGGATAAGGGACATACTGTGTTAACTTGCTCAGTACTTAGCCAAGCTTCCTTATTCACATCCAGTAAGCTGGCACACACTTGCAACCAGATCATCCTTATTTCTTTAGGTCTTATTTATTATTATTATTATTATTATTATTATTATTACTACTACTACTACCTCTTTCAATCTCAAAATTAAAGGGTAATTAAATATGGCTCTGTAAGTAATGAGACCTCAACTTCAGTCTCATGAGGTGCATGTTACATAAACTACTGCCTGTTTTTTCACCCCTCTGTTAGAATAAGCAGTTCTGCTGTGAGCGTGAGTGAAACACCACTTTCTTGAGTAATAGATTTTCTCTGTTTAACATTCATTGAACACAAATAGCTTTTATAACTTTAAGAATTAATTAAATTGATTTAGCACTGCAATGTATTATAGTCTAAATAAAGTATACAATGTTCCTTTATGTGCAAACCCAATAACAAATGTCTATGTCCATAGCAAACCAGTGAAGACATTTTGTTTTTATGTTGTATAACAATCTTCCAAGGATCCAAGCAAGAAGAGGCCTTTTTATAGGATGGATGGGGAGATTAGTTTATATATTCATCTAAAAAAAGACCTTATTGACCTCTTTTATAGGAAGTGTCAGAATAAAGCAAAGCACACATGAATTCAAATTAAAATTCCACAGCAGTAGCAGAGTAATTCAAGACAAATCCAAGGATAGCCAGGAAATATTGTGTGGGAGGCAAACTAAGGCCCTATAGAGTAAAAAAGAAGTGGATAGGGGTTGAGCCTAGCAAGCCTAATTGGGTGGGAATTGACATAAAAAACTAGTTAAAGTCACAATTTTAACTTTTCAATATATGCTGTATTTCAAAATACTTTCAGTTAGAGAAAGGCTGTGTCTGCTTGAATCTAGATTAAAACACTAATTTCATATTCAGTTTAACCACAGTGTTGTAGAATAGAGGAAGAACACAGTCAGTTATTTTCTTCTTAGCGTGCGGAAGTAGTATCTGCTTGACGGGGTCAGTGGAGATCGGGTCATGAAGTTCGAGAACACAGCAAGTACTGTATTAGGGAATGGGAGAGAGGCCACTCATGTCTCATACTGGCCAAGAATTTTCCTTCGTTCTGCTCATCAACTGAAAAGTTAGGCGAAGCCGAATTAAAGATAAGTAATGATTTGTTTGGTAGAAGAGATTTTTAAGACAGGAGAGCATTCAGACTATTATTGAGAAATAACTCTAACTGATACAAGAGATCAGAACTTCTAAAGAGAGCCCTCTTGTGAGACAATCGGAGAGTGGAAAAATGGGTCCCCAGGGGAAACCTCTATCCATCAGAGGCACCATCTCAATGTTAGCAATATTGTCCACAGGATGCTCATCTCAGTGCTAGGAAATGTGAAAAACGGAGGAGTCACGGAGACACAGACAACGCGTAGCAGGGTTGGAGTCTTTGCAGCGAGCCTCAGAGAGGCTTCTGCCTGAAGTTGTGAAGGTGAAGCCGGGGTTGTAGCGGGGATCCTAGGATGCTGTGGGTGCTAGATTGTGGAACCCATAATGAACACCGAGGGAACTGAGTAGAGCAGGCCCAAGAGAAAATCTGTATGTTGCAAATGGTGGCACAGGTACAGTGGGGCTAACTAGGTTCTTCGGGAGCCTGGATGTCTGCGTTAGCTCCACATGCTACACCGCTTGTCTTAGTGAATTTTGGCTTTGCTATGGTACTATTGTTTCTTCCTTTCCTCTGTTTCCTCCATTTTAGAACAAGAACGTTTGCTATACTAGTATATGTAGGAAGTACGCAAACTTATTTTATTATTATAAGAGCATACAGTTAAAAGACTTGGGGCTTTTAAAGTGTGATGTTTCTTAAATATTGGGGATATATAAAGTTGTATTATGGTGCTGAAGAGGTGGCTCAGCAGTTAGGAGCACATTCGGATGACCCAAGTTCAGGTACCAACACCCACATCACATGGCTCACAACTCCCTGTAATTTTAGCTCAAGGAGATCCAATGCTCTCTTTGGGACTCTGAGTAAGTGCACTCATGTGTGTGTGCCTGCACACACGCACACACACACACACACACACACACACACACACACATTCATAACCAAAAGCTAAAAATAAATAAAATCTTTAATGTTGTACTGTGTTCCACATTATGAGATAAACTTGCTACTTTGGGAACATGGAATAGAAATTTCTGGATTAAAAATGATGTGTCTGGGTGTCAGCTTCACCACTGATGGAGTTGTGATGGTTAATGTTAATTGAATAACCACTAAGATGGGCCTCTTGTGTCTGCGCAAAGGGGATTATCCGGATTACATTAATTGAGGTGGGAAACCACACCTAATTTGTGTGACACCGTTTCCCGCTGAGATCTCCTTCTGTATAAGGCAGAAGAAGCGTAATGAGCACCGACAGGCAGACATTCCTGGCTCTTTTGTTTATGGCGGCCACAATGTGACCAATGGCTTCCAGCTCCTGCTGCCTTGACTTCCCAATCAGAATGGGCTGTACTTTGAAATACGACCTAAAATAAACTTTTTTTTTGTTTAAGTTACTTTGTTATCATTGCAATACAATCATTAAGCTACAAGTGCTTTATAAATGCTAGTCATAATCTATAAGAAGAAAAATATTCCAAAACTCATAAGACAAGGAAAGCATCCTACCCTAGATGACAACTAGCAGACGGTTGTATGTGGGATAATGAGATCTAGGTAGGTAATCACTTTTGTCACTAGGGCAGAAGAACTAGACATGAGGTAAATATACAGTTTTGGATGAACTGTGTGTGTGTTTCATAGCTTCGCGTTAGTGAATGAAAGGGACACATACATACTTTACATAATGCCTCAAGGGCTTGGTTGTGTAGTTTGGAAATGTGATTCCTTGAAGAAACACACTTTTGTTTGGGGACAAGGACTTGAACATTGTAGTTGAAAGTATTAGATTCCATATTAGATTCCCTTATTCCCTTGGGATGATATCAAGAATCTACTCACATGTTTGCAGTAGATATAGGCCATATGTAAAGTTTATTGTATTGTATACCTTGCACAATTAGTTATATTTGCGATCCAAACACTTTGAGAATTCTGTGGAGACAGCGCTGATGTCTCTTTCAGTGAATACTTAACAGAGATGATGCTGAACTTTTCCTCATTATGTAAAAACAGCTACTTCCCTAGCATCCCTGATTCATCCCACTTCCCCACAAGTCCCTTTCTTTATTTTGCTTTTTGATTGACTGGTTTTAATTGAGACTTCCTATGTGGCAACAGGTTTGGAACTGTCCACTGGAGCTTGGCAGGCTCACAAATGGGCACATATATGAAGACAATGACTGTCCATCTTCCAGAATTTATCAGTAGCCAATAGTTTACCAGGGAGAGAGAGTATACTATGAATTGCTTCTTGATCCCTGACTGACTGTTGACAGACCCATTCATGTACAGACGGAGTAAAGCCAAGAGCAGCTACTGTGGTTTCGCATTTGTAGGGGTTATGCTCTGCCCTGAAGACAGAACATTGCATCCCTATTCACTCTCTTCTTGTTCTTACCAATTGTCTTCCCTTTCCAGGATTCTCTGTGAGCTTCAGAAGGCATGATGTACATGTCCTTTGGAGGGCCAGTCACTTCACAGACCCTTATTCTCAGCACCTGACACAGACTCTGCATTCAATAACATTTCATGTCCACATCAGGTGCTAGCAGGATGTTATTAGTTTTAAAGCGTTTTCAGCCAAATTTCCCGGTGTTGGAACATAGAAAATTGAAATTGTTCAATATTAAACAAACAATAGAAGCTTGTAAAATTTTAAAGAGAAGTGTTCTAACATGAGACATAAATAGTACACTCAGAGTGATGGTGACTTTTGCAGGCAGACTTGGGGGTTTGTTATGAGAATAAATTATCTCCAAGAGGTAAGACATCTCAGTACTCACAGCATCTTCCTGAACTCACCTGGCAAACTAGGCATTTCAGTGCAAAATTATGCACTGACAAACAAAAACCTACACAATTCTATGAGAATGAAACTCTTGGTTTTGGCTATTTGGGTGCTTGGTTTCAGCGAGGACGTCACATACAAAACTAGGATGGGCTATTAAATGAGACTTCTCACACAAATCTCTTGGTTTTTCAAAATCATATTTTCAAAATGCTTAAGACCCTTTCTTACCCAAACACAGCTGTTATTCCATCTTGTGAGTATATTTGGTTCTTAATGGGTTTTCTCTAACATTTTTGCTCTAATTTAAAAAATGAGGTGATAATGTCTTTATAACCCCCCACTCCATTTTTTTTTTTAAATAACTAGATTGATCAGCTTTTAAAAATATCCAGAATCAGTTGTCTGGCCTTAATTCTATGGATAAAATTTTTGCTATCTGTTATGTACTTAATTTTTCATGTCACCTATTTTATATTCTTATCACATAGCAAAGCCTGTAACTAGTGTGTGACCTATGTTTTTAGTATTCTATTTTTACTAACACTTGAAAAATGGCATTCGGCTTTGGTAAAATTAAAGGACTGTCATTTAAAGAAATAAGCACCATTAAATGTAAAAGAAATGATTGAACAGGAAGAAATTTGTTTAAACTAGCATTATTATTTACACCACTTTTCAAAGTGTGTCACTCAGCTTGGTTTTAATATTAGTGAACAAATAATAGTATAAGTGTTTTGTTCCACAGACATCACACTGAGGTTCGAAGGCAGTGGCAGTTTTCCCTCGCCACTCAGCCCTCTGCTGATTTTGAGACTTTGTTTTCTCTGCAGTTTGGTGTTCATTTTGAGGCTCTGTAGCATGCATGGCTTTCTTATGCTACTGGGAATGTGCAGGAAGAGGAAGGGAGAAAGAAGACAGACAGAGACCATCCTTAACGTTCTTTTCTAGACATCTCCACCCTGCACAGGATACAAGCAGCTGACAATTCTCTGACCTCCACACAAAGGCATTAGGGGCCTGAGGATGCCATGTAAGTGGGAAAGTGAGAGAAAAGACAACAGAAATCATTAAGGGAAATATAGGAGGAAATAGAAAGGAAAAAAGGCAGGTAAAGGATCTATGTCCTCTGCCCATTTTCCCAGTATATCTTCACATACAGATGATGAAAAGAGATGCAAAATAAAGGCAACCCACTTGTACTTTATGTGATACTTATGAACCATGAAATCTGCTCAAAACCCCAAGGCTTGGCCAATGCCATATTTACAGGAATGGAAAACAAACACATTGCAGATTCGAAAGAAGCCATAGAATTCAAAGAAGTTGAAACACCTAAACAAAGCTGGGCACATTATGCTTCTTCTGTTAAAAATTCATTATCAGCCAGTACTGATTAAGAGGATAGGTAATGCTCATGGAGGCCTGCCAGTCCCCAGGAACATCTAATTAGACCCCTCCCCTAAATCTACTGCCTATTGGGTCCACCTAGGGCACTGTCAGCCAAGGTGAGCAACATGCGGTTGTGTGCTCCATTGTCAGGCCCGCAGCTCTGCCTTCCTTCCGGAGGAGTCCTGTAGCATCAGAAACATTGAGCTAATACCAGGATAACCAGATGGTCAAAGGCCAGCATGAGAACACAATCAGCAAGAGCCAGGGAAATATGCCACCACCAAAGTCCAGTTATCCTACTACAACAAGGCCTGGATGCCACAATACAGCCACAGCCCAAGAAGATGACCTAAAATCCAACCTTCTAAAGATGATAGAGCTCTTTAAAAAAGGAAATAAATAGATCTCTTAAATAAATACAGAAAACTACAATCAAACCAGCAAGTAAAATTAAAAAAACTGATCATGACTTGCAAATAAAAAATAGAAAGAATAAAGAAAAAATGAACTAAGGGAATCTTAGAGATGGAAAAACCTAGGGAAGAGAACAAGAACTATAAATGCAAGCATCACCAACAGAATACACGAGATGGAGCAGAGAATTGCAAGCATAGAAAATACAGTTGAAGAAATTGATATATATGTCTAAAAAATGCTAAATCTAAAAAAATTCTTGACACAAACCATCCAAGAAATCCAAGGCAACATGAAAATACAAAACCTAAGAATAATAGGAATAGGGGAAAAAGAAGATTCCTTTCTCCAATGTCTAGAAAATATTTTCAACAAAGTCATAGAAGAAAATTTCCCCCAAACTAAAGAAAGAGATGGCAATAAACACACAAAAAGCTTATAGAATACCATATAGATTGGACTGGAAAAGAAAACCCTGTCACATAATAATCAAAATACTAAATTTAAAGAACAAAGAAAGAGTATTAAAAACTGTAAGAGAAAATGGCTATGTAACATATAAAGCATACTTACCAAATTACACTTGACTTATCAACCAAGAATCTAAGAGCCAGAAGGGCTGAGGCAGATGTCTTGCATACTCTAAAGACCACAGATGTCATCTCAGACTACTATACCCAGCAAAACTTTCAATCGCCATAGGTGGAGAAAACAAGATATTCCATGACAAAACCAAATTTATCTATAAATCCAGCCTACAGAAGATACTGGAAGGAAAACTCAAATACAAGGAGATTAATACACCGCAATACCCCAGACCAGCATAATCAAAAGAAGGTAATCACACACACACACACACACACACACACACACGGACCCACAGCCACACACACTACCATCACCAACATCAAAATAACAGAAATTAACAATCATTTGTGATTAATATTTCCCAACAACAATGGATACAACACCCTCCCCAATTAAAAAAAAAAAGACACAGGTTAAAAGAATGGATGTAAAAGCACAATCCATCATTCTGCTACATTCAATAAACAGACCCCAGTGACAAAAATAGATATTACATCAGAGTAAACGGCTGGGAAAAGGTTTCCAAGCAAACAGAACAGAAAAGCAAGATAGAGTAGCCATTCTAGTATCTAATAAAATAGACTTTCAACCAAAACTAATCAAAATAGATAGAGAAGGACACATCCTACTCATCAAAGTATGTTTATTTTTGACAAAGAAGCCAAAACCATACAAGGAAACAAAGTATCTTCAACAAATGGTGTTGGTCTAACTGGATCTCTGCATGTGGATGAATGCAAATAGACCCATACTTATCACCCTGAACAAATCTCAAGTCCAAGTGGATCAAAGAACTCAAAATAAAACTATAACACTAAATCTAATAGAAGGAATAGCCTTGAACTCATGGGTGGAGGAGACAACTTCCTGAACAGAACACCAACAGTTCATAAACTAAGATCCACAATTAATGAATGGGACCTCATTAAACTGCAAAGCTTCTGAAAGGCAAAAGACACTGTCAAGGACAAAATGGCATCCTATAGAATGAGAAAAGATCTTCACCAACTCTATATCCAAAGGAGGGATAATATACAATATATATATGATATTATACTCAAGAAATTAGACACAAAATAACCTAAACAAAATAACCCCATTAAAAAATAAGGTAGATAGCTAAACAGAATTCTCAACAGAAAAATCTCTAAACACCAAAAATCACCAAAGAAATGTTCAACATCTTTAGTCATCAGAGAAATGAAAATCAAAATGACTCTTACATTCTTTAGAATGGCTAAGATCAAAAAACTCAAGTGACAACATATGCTGGAGAGGATATAGAGTAAGGAAACACTTCTCTACTTCTTGTGGGAGTACAAACTATACTATCACTTTGGAAATCTGTTAGTTTCTCAGAAAATTGGAAATTGTTCTACCTAAAGACCCAGCTATACCACTCATAGGCATATGCCCAAAACATGCTCTACCATACTACAAGGACACTCACTCAACTATGTTCATAGCAGCTTTATTTGTAATATCCAGAAATTGGAAACAACCTAGATATCCCTCAACCAAAGAATGGATAAATAAAATGTGGTAGGTTTACCCGATGGAATATTACTCTGTTATTAAAAAAAGGACATCATGTAATTTTCAAACAAATGGATGGACTAGAAAATATCATCCTGAGTGAGGTAACCCAGACCCAGAAAGACACACATGGAATATATTCACTTATAAGTGGATATTAGCCATAAAGTACAAGATAACCATATTACAACCATAGACCCAAAAAAGCTAAGTAACAAGGAGGACCCAAGGAAGGATGCTTGAATCTCACTCATAAGGGGAAATAAAAATGGAAGTGGATGGAGGGAAGGAACTGGGTGGGAGAGGGCTTGGGGAAGGAAACATCAGTGGGGATCAGGTGTGAGTACACGTGGAGAGGCCTGGGAGAGAGAATGAAAATTGGTGTGGGAGGAGCATCTCTGCTGTGAGCATGGGACCTGGGATGAGGGAGGCTCTCGGGAGTCCGTGGGGATGACTTCTAGCAGCAGGGCATAAGGAGCCTAAAGTGTCTACCTCCTGTAGCTAGGTGGGACTTCCAGTGGTGGGAGGGGGACACCAACCCATCCACAATACCATCTACCCAAAGTTTGTCCTGCATAAAAGATGTAAAGGATAAAGATGGAGTAGAGATTGAAGAAATGACCAACCAATGACTGGCCCAACTTGAAACCCATCCCATGGGAAAGAGCCAAACCTTGACACTATTAATGATACTTTGTTATGATTGCAGTCAGGAGCCTAACATACTTGAATTATGAGAGGCTTCATCTAGGATCTGATGGAAACAGATGTAACAATCCACAGTCAAACAATAGGCAGGACTCCAGGAGTCTTGTGCAAGAGTTGAGAAAAGGATTGAGGGGACTGGAAGGTTCAGGGACACCACAAGAAGACCTTCAGAATTAACTATCCTGGGCATATGGAGGCTCACAGAGACTGAACCACCAACAAAACAGCATGAATGGGCTGAACCTAGGCCCCCTACACATATGTAGCAGATATGCAGCTTGGTCTTCATGTGGGTCCCCTAACAATTTGAGTAGGGGGCTTCCTCTGACTGTGTTACCTACATTTGATCCCTTTTGCCTAGCTGGGCTGCCTTGTCTGGTCACAGTGGGAGAGTATGTACCTAGTCCTTCTGACTCTTCATGTGCAAGGATGGGTTGGTGCCTATGGTGGGGCTCCTCTTCTCTGAAGAGAAGGAGAAGAGGATAGGGGGTGATGTGAGGGTAGGACTGACAGGAGAGGAGAGAGGTGGTCTGGAATCAAGATGTAAACTGAATAAATAAACTATTTTAAAAAGTGAAATGTGGGAACAACAACAGGATAGGAAATGCATGAAAATCAACACAAATTCCACTCTTGCAGAATAGAAAGCCCCCAAATAAAACCACATCAGTCAAGCTTAAAAAAAAATAGTAGGACAGTTAAAGGTAACAAGAAAATTTAAATAATTCAATTATAAGATATGAGAAGAACCCGAGTTGGTAATTTTTTTTTGGGAAAAAAGAAAGTATATGAATGAAAAATGTGATCCAACATCACTATTATGAATGGAGGAGACTAACTAAACAGTCATCAAGCATTCACCACACATCTGTTAGAGTAGCTGCTACCAAAAGGCAGGAGGTTACCAATGCTGGGGACAGTATGGTTAAGAAAAAAGTCTCCTGTGTGCAGTAGAGAATTGTAAAAGCAAGCGAAAAAATCTATTAAAACCAGAGCTACCAGGACACTTCATCTTGGTATTGATTTTTGGTGGAAATCAATGAAAAGATGAGCCTCTGGGCACCTCCATGAGGGTTACATAGGTTATGGTTAGCATCTGAGAATGTCTGGGAGGGTTTTTCTTGGATCGATTAGCTAAAGTGGAAAGACGCATTCTTAACGGGGGTGGAAACTTTTCAGGAGCATCCCAGATAGGAAGTCATAGGGGAAAGGCTTTTTTTCTGTCTGCCTTCCAGTCTTGCTTGCAAGCTCATGTATCCTGCCTGCAAGTTGATCTACTCTATTGCCACCACCGCTGCTGTTGCATTTCTTTACTGATATCAGAGCCCAGTTTCTTTGGGTCTCTTTTCCCTTCAGGCCCTCGTGAGAAAGGATGGCAATGATTTGCTTACTTATCTCCTAACTTCTCACATCAAAAAGAAATGAACTATACTGGCCATTGAATTATAATTCTTACTCATTGCTGTGTTAGCAAACAGTGTCAAGGACTTTGACTACAACGGTACTGAGTCCACTAACATCTCAACAAAGAGCACATAATAGCTTCCCAACACATGTATAATGAGGGTCACTCTCAAACTGCCCTCGGCAGGAACTATGACTCACACATAAAAGGATGCATGGTAGTCAACTCTCCCACATCACAGACTGCTTTTCTGATGCCACATACATTATATTCTGTGTTGCAAATGGCATTGTATGGTTCCATTTACAAAGCGACTTTGTCAAGGTCAGAGGTCAGGCATTGAATAAAAACGAGTATCAATTTAATGAGAACCAGTGATGGAAATACTAAATTATCTGGTCCTTGTTAGAGCCTGTATCAGGCCCTGTGGAGTGACTTTTTAAGCCACCATTTATTTGTGTGCTTCTTATAGCCGATCCTTGAGTTTAAACTTCTTTGAGCTATTGCTTTCTTTATACTGAGCTACAGAGCACATGCTCTATTGAAGATTTAAAAGGTCTAACCTTTCTGGAAAAAGAAGTAAAAAGAACAACAAAAGTGAAAGGTGATGCTCATTCTGCTGACCTTCTGGTCAATATTCTGTCTGACAACAGCAGAAAGCTTGGTAAACAAGATCTGAGTGTTCTACTTTCATAGAGTAAGGAACACAGCTGTTTACCTTACTCCGTCCAGCCTTCAAGTCCCATATGGATTTCTAGATGGAAGATAATGTTTCCATATAAACATTGAGATAAATGTTACTCTCAAATTCATTTCTTTTTAATAGTTTGCTGACTCACATGAGCAGCCTTCCTCTTCTTTATGTCATTAACATTACATGTTTACTAAGAGAAAGTCAAAGGCTGATCAACACTGTCAAAAACTCCATTGGGTCATCTCGTGCTCCACAGTTCATTTGTTACTGTCATCTATGAGTCTCTGCTCCACTCACACCGGTTTCCCTTTCTCCCTTCGGGTGATATCCCCCATACTTGCTAGGTAAAAGCTAAAAGTTGATGAATCCTGACCAGGAAAGATCTTTTTAAGACACCAAAGTCCTTTCCCTGATGATCTAAACCATAATTTTTGACTAATGCCATACCAACATCTGAACAAAAAGGATAAGTTAAGATATTCAGAAAACTATCACAACAGTTTTCGAGAATCATTCCCACTCAGTTGAACTTGTCCTGGCTCATTTTTAATTATTATTAGTTCCTGGATTTATTTACTTATGTTTTTTTTTCTCACAGGTTCATTCTTGATGTTGTTTTTCTCAGGTGTGACATAACAGATTTCTTACATTTGGATCAGCTTTACATGCCTAGGAAGTTCTTCTGCAAGAAGCCTTTTGTAGAGAATTTGCTAATGTCTTACCCATTTGCATCCAATCTTTATCTTGTTTCCTTTGGCCAGCATCATGACATCTACCTAGGTAGCTCAGGAGATGAAGTAAGCAACACCTCTGAATGAAAGAATATTTTATCCTGTGAAGTAGATAGTCAAGCTGGCCTCCTTCTAAATCTCTCCACATGTCACTTTCACTTCAGCTCCTCTTCTCCTCTTACCTAACTCTGCAGACTTCACTGGAACAGGGCACTATGAGGACCCCACAGAGCCCTGGACCTGATCTCTGTATAGTAACTCAGAGCAAACATTGCTTCTTACTGTTGTACCCAACGCTTTCTACAGTGGAAGTGCTACCCAAACCTTATGCTACCCATCTCTCTCTTCAAGATTATGAGCAGGGTCAATAGCTGACTCAGTTACTGACTTTGACTCTGAGACTATTACCCTAGATGAATGAATCTGTCTTATCCATATTATATTATTGACTTGGATTCCCTGCATCTTATTACTCCTTAATTTGGAGGTACAGCTCAACATCTCTCAGGCACACTTCCATTTCTGCAAGTCTCCCAGTCACTGCTTTCCCTGTACCACAGACAAAGTAGCTCCTGCCCTTGCCCGAGCCTATTTCCTTCATCATTCGTAGGATACATGGACAAAGCTTCACACTAACCTCTCAGTGAGGCCCAGACAGAGAAAATCATAATCATCTCTTTCAATTTGTTATTCATTTAGACTCCAAAGCCATGTTTCTGAGACAACCATTCTAGCAAGCCATAGCATCTTAGGTAAATTTATAAGTCAATGTCAAACAATGGATTAAGCATTACTGCAAACAGGAGCAACACATTTTGATAGGCAAATCTGCTTAGAAAACATCTGTGTTTACATGTCTTAAACACTATTGAGACTCTAACAGAATATTTAAGTAGTTGCATAGTGCCACACACATTGTGTTTTCTCAAATATGTTATTACATTGTAAAGAAGTCTCAATATGCAAACTATTAAAACATAAAATTATCAGTGTCTCACAAACATATGTCAAGTAGAAAATGCCTAACAGTCTGGAAGAGAAATGCAAGAAGCAACACAAGTCAAGAGTCTTACTAATATGCACAGTTAATAACCTTTCTTTAAGAAGAAAATCAAGAAATTGAAAGGAAGTATAGATAAATTATTATTTATACTATATTTGAAAAATGTATTTGTATTTGAAGGAAAAATAACTTAGGTATGTGATATTTTAAAAGTAAGCTACAGTGCACTCTGTTATATAAATTTTGAAATTAGGACATGCATATTTTTGTTATAGTGCCACATCCACAGAGCTATAGCCTCTTCTAATTATGCCTATGAATGACTTGTCTTTTTCAGTTTCCCTATCTGTAAAATGGAGATAACAGTATTTACTTTCCTCAGAATGTGCTAAGGTGTATGAATTTTATAATGTGTATAATGCATTTTGAAGATGAACACCTCCACATAAATGCTAAGTCTTATTATTGTGCACAAATTTATGAGTTACCACAGATGCACAATTCCAAAGAATACATTAAGGGCAAAATTTATCATGAATATTCTCTGGGTTGTACCCCTGAATTAAATATAAAGGTAAGAAGAGGTCTTTAAATACTAAACACAGACAAGAGTGATTTTGTTCAGATTTTCCTTGTGTGTAGACTGTTGTCTATTACAATTAGACAAAGAATTAAAGAGGCATAATTTATATTAAGAATTGTGAAGTGTTTGGCTTTCAAAGCTTTGCCCATTTTTCTTGCAATTCTCAATTATGTAAGGTTAATAAAAACTACCTCTTTTCAATTACTTTATGACTGTAGGAATTTATTGGAGAGCATTGGGATTTTACTTTCAATCATCAAGAATAAAATTTTATCCCCAAAATAATTATAATACTTTCAGTCATTAAATGTTGCCTTCATTGTCAAAAGGTATAACTTCTTTCAATATACAAGTGCCTCAGGAAAAATAAATCACATTACTACAGAGAATGCCTTGTTGGAGGTCTCCTGAGTTCATTATCAAAGTGTCTACTTTGTATTTTCTACCTCTGTTGTAATAAAGATGAAGCATACATTTTTGTTAAACTTACGACAAGTGGCATTTATTCCCAGGTAGCTATATGTCTGAGTATTCACTCTTCTCCTTGGCTATGCTACAAATTCATGAGGATAGTGTCTTAGAAAAACAAAACACAACCCCAACATGATAGCCAATGGCAAGATTCTCAGGGTTATTCTACCATCTCAGTGCTGGGTTCTAAGGCATGGCTCTCATCCATTGCAGAAAGTTTAAACAATCTCAAAAGTACAACTATTTGCTTTTGTTTTGTTTTTTGTTTGTTTTTGTTTGTTTGTTTGTTTGTTTTTTGCTTTTATTTTTAGCTCTTTTAATGGTAAACATTTAGAAGTGCAAGGGGATAACTCCAGTGCAGGGAAGAAAGGAATCATTGAAGACAACAGTAAAAGTCAGTTACCATTGCCTCTTACGTTTCCTTCATTTTATTTTTGACAAAGAATTGCTGTTACTTATAAGCCATCATTTCTCAGAGGGATGTTCAGACTAACCATTCATGTGTCTAAGTAACCATGAAAAATGTTGCCTTCCATCTTAAGAGTAGCATTAATTTGTTTTAAGCGTGAGTGCTGCCAGCTAGCTCCATAGACAAAGCCATTTGTTGAAATGGGGCTTTACTGAGAGGAAAGTTAATGCAAATGAAGGATTGAGTAAAATCCATGCTAGCTGGAAGAATCTAGTTTACATTGGACAATGTTTTTCAAAAGTTAAAATGAAGTAAACAAATGAAAAAAAAAAGACAAAAGTGATGGCAATAAACACAATATTAGTTTAACTGGGGAGAATGTCACTATGCTTTCTGAAAGATGCTTCAAAAGCAAGGTCAAGGCATCATCTATCTCCTTATTCAACTGACTCATGTTTATTTACATTAAACCCATTCTGTATGCCAAATACGCATTCTGTGAGGCATACAGAAAAGAAAAGAAAATCACCTTTATAAAGATTATTTATTTTCTATTTTTTTATGAAATCCTCAGATAGTTCAGGAGTAGAAAGAAATTCTGGGGCCTGTCGACACTTCTGGAAGTCCCTTTTCTCACCAGGATGAGTTATCTTAGAGAAAATGAAGAAGGCGTAAAGAAAGAAGGGAGAAGAAAAGGGTGAATGATGGGTACATGAGGGAAAGAAAATGGGAGTGAGTGAGGGCAAGAAAGAGGAAGGAACAAAGGAAAGAAAGAAAAGGCCAGCTTTTATCAGTACTCAAAGTAAAGTCTCAAGGAAAGTAGCAATAACAACAAAGGTAGTTTAAATTCTAAAATTTGTCACTAATGACTCATTCTGGAGAGACTTTTGAACTGCCATGTTTGCCTGACATTGCAGCTTTGAGAAGTCAAACTGATGAGGCTCCAGTCCCGAGAAAGAAGAAATATATCTAGTTTTGGAATAAATGATATAGATCATTTAATCTGTAATGATATTTCTTATGTAGATAATTCATTTACATTGGAAAATGAGAATTAATTGGAATGAGTCATATATATTATCTAATAGGATAAATGTAGTTCTTATTTTCTAAACTGTGTCTAAATAATTACCCTATACCTACAGATAGGTATAATTTTCACTCCTCATAGAAGAACCTTCTCATTGCAGCAGAGACCATTTCAATAAAACACAGTGGTCAAAGTATAGAAAACAACTAATTGTGGAGATGCACAGCTCTAATAGACTCATATACAACACAAGTCCCACAACTAAGGCTCAGAGCACATCTTGAGAGAAACACTATGTATTTCAGGTCAATGTCACATGTATTTCTCATTATGATATTAAACACGTTAATTCCACTCCCCTTATGTCTGTTTTCTTGTTGGAATTTAGAAGTTGCCTCAGGTTGTTGTCTCTGCTGCCTCACTCTTTTTTATTTTTATTTGTGTGTGTGTGTGCCTTCTCCACGTGGGCTTTTGCTGACTGCTCCAAGGAAATGTGTTTAACACGGTTACCAGTGCTTTTGTCACACGCCCTTCCCTAGGTAGACAAACTTCTTACCAGTGTATTTAAAGAGTTGTTTATTATCCAGTTGTCTAGACTGACAAAAATAAATATTCAAGTATGTCTTAAGTAGAATTAAAAGAATGGATTTGCTTAACATGCTCTAAACTTATCTGACCAAAAGCCAACACTTCTCCATTCCAAATATATTAGAGCTTGGATATGAAAATTACTCTAAATCAATGAATTAAATATCTTACTAAACCTGAACATGAAGATGTCTGAAGGAAAAGCAAAAAAATATAATAATAAACTGAAAGGACCAAGCCTGACCCCCTCTCCCCAAAGTCATCAGTCCTAGAAACAAGGCCATAAAATTCCCTAACAAAGTAACAGCCTGGAGGTAACCACAAGACTGGGAAGGTATCTTATCTCAGGGTGGAGCATCTGTGCTGGGCAGCCCACCAACCTAACATTCCTGAAGTCTATAGTTAGCTCACTCAGTGTTAGTTGTGTTAGTTAGCCAATCACTTGGTAACAAGCTTGCCCTTACTGAATGTCATTCAATCATGTAACTGCTAAGCTGGGAATTCTGGGTTCTTGCTCAAGCCCCAAATAAAAACTCTGCCATGCAGCTGCTAGGGGATCTCCTCTCTGAAACATGGTGATGGTGATGGAGGAGAGACTGAGCTTAAGCCGGAATGGAATAAAGATCTTTGCTCTTGCATATGTGGTCCGGCTGGCTGGCTCTTGGTGGTCTTTGAGGACCCTAAGATCTGGGCATAACAAAACCTAGTCTAAGAGTTATTTTTAGGAATATGCCTCTAATTAAGTCATATTATTGAAAACCTAGACAGACAAACTCTGCAAAGTTATTATAGTTAAAGCTTTTCATATAGGTGAGATGGAAAAACCCTTCCCTAATGAGGACAGAAACTCCACTCCTTGAGACTTACATAACCCAGATGTGCCTGGCCCTGAGAAGCAACTTCCTTTTTTCCCTTCCCCATTCCCACCTTGAAAGTGAGCTTTGTACTTCAAAACAGAGCCTAAATGAGATTCGATTCAATGTGCATTAAAGGAGGCAGTTATTTTCCTAAAGAATAATTCCATAAGAAGCAGAGCAAAAGAGTCTCATTATTTCATCCACAGCAGAACTTACAAACACTTTAAAGTATTTTTCCTTGCACGCTTCCCTGGAGGTGCTCCAGAGTGGCTGGCGACCTTATTTTAAAGTCCTTTACTCATTCCCCGATCTTGTTCTGCTTTATCAACACAAGCCCCGTGGTAAACCCACAGTGGCCTCTGATCCCATAGCTCAGGAAAGCCAGGCTGAAGTGCCATTGCTTTTCACAAGTAGCTCCTCCAGATACATAAATAGCAATGTACTACTTAGAAACTAAGTTACCCAGCGTATCACATTGTCTCATTTGTTTATGTTAGATTTTTGCCATTTATGAGCAAACAAGGTCAAGTGTTTTTTTTTTCTTCAAATAAAAATTTCATACAAAGATTTTCATACAAAGATATTTGTGTGTGCCATGAAAAGGTTCTGCACCCAAGGTGTGGCACAGATGTGTTAATTTAGAGCAACCTGCCACCCTCCAATTGCAATATGCAGATTTTCCTAAGTTATAATGGAAATAAGGCATTCAAATCAACTTCAAACATCATCTAATGAACTGAAAGTTAAACAAAGCCATTGGAGAATGTGTAGTGGTGATCAGACAGACTCCACAGAAAGGCACTGGTGTTCTGGTGTTCCCTTTCTTCTGACTTTGGCAGACATGACATTGCATAAATGAAGAATGAAAGTAAGGTATGCCTATAGCAGACTCGATGTTTGGAAAATTCTGAAGCATTTATAGATAGCCGTGGAAGGAGAATATGCAGGGAAAAAAAAGAGGTCTACAGGTCTGGCCGGTAACAGTCTTCTTAATGCAGATACAGGAGAAATTTTAAATGAGGAATTGTGCCCGTCACTTATGTTGGCTCCCATATTGACCAATACCCTTTTCTGTGCCATGTCAAAGAATGTAAATTTGAGACCTGGGTAGATGGAAAGGCAGGAGAACCTCCCCTATCAGTGGACTGGAGGAGGGGCAGGGGAGAAGAAGAGTGATGGCGGGTAGGCTGGGGAGGGAATGAGGGAGGGAGCTACAGCTGGGATACAAAGTGAATACATTGTAATAATTTAAAAAATAAAGAAAGAAAAAGAAAAAAATTAAAAAGAAGAAGCATTTTATAAGTAAGAGCTAAAAGAGCTATTTTCCCTGAAAGACGTCCAGGGCACAGAATACAATTTAAAAGGGTTAAAGAGGAAGTCTTTTCAGTGCTGCAAAGGAAGCAGAATTAATTGCTTCAGAGCCTAGAGAACTCCCAAGAACAAAAGCATCACTTTGATACTTTGAAGGCCTTAGGGTAGAGCAATAGAGTTCTCTAGGGTCAGGGCAAAATGCCAGGTGATGGAGAAACATCAGCAAGGTGAAAAAAAAAACAAAAAACAAAAAACAAAACCTGGAAAAGTGTATCAATACAGTTTTCTAGGAGAATCAATATTGTGTTCTAGGCTCTGGAAGGTATTAATGCACTTTGAAATTGTGAGAGATGTTGAAATATAGGATAAAATAAAGTTTTGATAACAGGGAAGCTGAAGAGAGAAGAACCAAGATGATGGATGTGAACAGATAGATGGTATATGATAGCAGATGATAGATACATAGAATGGGTGATAGATATATAATATACAGGTAGGTAAGTGATATAGACTGATACTTAGATGATGAATAATAGATGTATAGATGATGGGTAGATAGATAAATAGAAAGATAACAGATGGCAGATGTTAGAAAATAAGCCAGAATAAAGAATCACTGACTTGTAGTTGTCCTAATAGGAGACATGTCAATAAAGAGGCCAAAACCAGAAAGAAGGACCCAAGCAATAGATGACTGTGTTTGCTTGGAGGGACATATGATTGTGCCACTGTTAATGACGTCTTTCCATAACCAAAGAGGAAAAAAAGCAGTGAATTATGGTTATCGCTAAACAATGATCCTAAAATTGGCCTTGTTAGATAACCTGACATTACATTTCTCTGTGCTAGAAATAAAATATAATGGGGAAATTTTGGATGCAGAAAGGTGATACACTAGACTACTGTACACTTAAAAAATCTTGAATAAAAATGTTGACATTTATTTCACATATAAGTAGTTTGCTGCATAGACATATATATTTATTGTTATTTTTCTTTATTTTTTTTGTTTGTTTTTTTTTATTATTTTATTTTATTTTTTAAAATTTCATATATATTAAAGAGCCAAAGGGATGGATACGAATAGATACATGATAGACAGATGATAGATACATATGATGGGTGATAGCTATAGAGTAGATAAATATTAGGTAGATTAGTAAATGACATATATATGGAATGAAATATTATATCCATCCTCATTCCCCTTATCTAATCTAGCTTCCCTTATATTCATTCTAATTTATTCCCCCTCCTAATTGCATGTCTGCTTTGCTCATTTATTTTTTTATAAACTACTAACTTTAATTACCACAGCACATGTGTATGTAGGTAGGGGCTTATCCATTGGAGCATAGAGCATAGTGGTCACATCGTCAAAAAGGAATGATTCTCCCTCTTCCACCATTTAGCCCCTCTGTAAGTCTCTTACTCTAAGCACTTTGATCAGTGATGCATTTCTCCACTGAGTGATGACCACTACAAAAAAGAAGTTTCTCTGACCAAGTTTAAAAGTAGCCCAAGTCTACAGTCATAAACACAAATACCATACAACCATTTAAAAAATAACAATAGCAAGTTCTACCCTAGTGCCTGTGACCTTCCAGCCTTTGTGTCTATGTTTTTTTTTACCAGCTCTCAGATCTGGTCGCTGCCCTGGGTCCTAAGCTTCCATTGAAGCAACTGAGAAATGCAGAGCTCCTGGCTTGCTTGTGAGACTTACCATACATGCCCTCAAGAATCATGATTTTAACAAGTAAACACCATAGACTAAATCATGTACACTAAAACTATTTAGAGAGTCACATCACAGGGTTTTATCTTCACATACATCCACCTTAAATAAATTTGTTTTCAGAGTATAAGTGAGACAATCATACTTTAGAAGTTTCACTTATTCTAGTTTATATCTGTGCTGTTTTTCTCAAACATACAGTCTTAAAAATAGAAATCAGTTTTCTCCAATGGAGGGTCACTGGGTACACAGACACACTGCAGGGGAGGCCCCATCCTCAGGATGAGTTGTCCTACACAAAATGAACTCAAGGGTATTTTTTCAGAATTTTTTTTAATTCATTTTATGTAGTTTTGGCTTTTTTTTTTCTTTTTGGTCTTTTGATTGTCTCACTTTCGTTTTTGAGTATTGCATTATTTTGCATGAGTTTTCTGTCTTAATTTTGAGTCTGGGTATTTATTATTTATTTAGTTATCTCTCTAGAGTAAGACTATAAAGTTGGGTATGTAGGAAAGGGGAGTAGAAGGAAGCTAGGAGGAAGTAGCATGGGAAAGTACTCTAATAAAGTCTTCATGATATCCTGGAAATAAAAAAAAAAAAAAAATAGAAGTGACCTTTGCAGCCCAGCCACACACTATATTCTCCTCTAACAAGTCCTATCTGTAAGTGAATTGCTCATTCTCACAGATCCTGGATGTCTGCCATTCCCTCTGCATGCTTCTTGCCCTCGTGCTTATGTATTCTTCTTCTTATTGTTTTGATGAAACGTAATTTTAAATGTTTCAATTTTCTGATTTAACTTCTTCATTTCATTTCTTTCTTTTGGTTTTAATTCTTTTCTCTCACTACTATGCATTACTTTCACAATTCAATGTCTTTATGATTTTATCTACTTTACACTTACATATGTGAATGTGAGGGGATGGCATTATAAAGATGATTAAAGGTGTATTATTTCTCAAGTGCAAGTGACAGTCAATGATGTAATGAGAGAACTTAGGAACACAAGACAGTGGGAACACAAAGAGCTGAATAGTTAAAGACTGTAAATCTTGCTTGTATTTTGTAATCTATTGAAATTATTTTGTGGTGTGTTGGAATTTATGTACAGGTGGCTGTTCGTGCACTTTTGTAGGTACTTGTGTACAAAACACAGAGGTCCTCATTGTGTGTCTTTTCTCAAATGCTCCTAACTTTTAGGTCTGTCATTTAACCTGTTTTTTACTGGGTGGCTGCAGTGGCTGGCTTTAATTTGTAGCAATTTTTTTTTTAACTTTTAAAACTTTCAAGAGAAAGATTCCTATTGAAAAGTATGAAAAATAACCATTGTTGAAACACTGGCTTATATTAGAATTTTTAATTGTTTATCTATGTGTATGATTAATTTTCAGTTATTAAGAATATGTGGAACAGAGTCTTATTTTCCCTGTCGTCACACCCAGAGACTGCTGAATCTGTGATACCTGCAGTGACCCACCCTACACACAGAATATCCAGTCACAGATATGAGTGAGCTAGAGCAGACAGTCATATACATGCCAAGTCAGGTGCATGATATGAAGACATGGAGTTTTCATGAAATCTTTAGCCAAGTGAGACGCTAAGGAATGAGGAGAGCTACTTATCCAAATGTCAGAGGAGCCCCTAAGTCTCCTTGGATCATCATCTAAAGTATTGAAAAACAATAAACTGGGATGAAACAAAAAAAGCAGATGGCTGAAAAATAGAAATGGAGAATTGAGAAGAAGTCAAGTGATATTAGCAATGCTGTGCTGTCTTTTGGGGAACATTTCTTGATTCCTAGAGCACAAGCAGAAAGTCTTACGTTTGAAAATGAAGGAAGGCCACCATTCTACTTGGCTGAGGTTGCTGCTGGCTCTAACAAGAAAGGGCTTGTAGATCTACCTGAAGCACACCAGGAAGCCTTTGAAACCAGCAACAAGGAAGTGAGAGCAACACATCCCAGAATCATGTCAGTGTTTAACTTCTCTGTGTACTCTCATGAGATGCTGAACCTCCCAGATGAAGCCTGCTCTCCTGCACAGACAGCCTTTGATGCACTCATTGTTGAACTGGGTACAGTAAATGAAGAGTCATAGACAGACGACATGAGAATAATGCAGCTACTGAGAGGTAACTTGACTGCAGACATCGCATACTCAAGGAAACAAGCTGGCACAGGTGAAGTGTGTCTTTTGCTTGCCTCATTTTAAATTCTACATGGTAGATCAATGTCATCCACTCTGCCCTACAAAACACTTTGTTTTTTGGTTTATGATTTATGTCATTTTTACCTTACTTCTTTTGAGTTGCAGTATTTCACATGCAGATTTGGATATGGTAATGTTTGAGTGGAACCAGGTAACACTGGTAGAGTTATTCGGATCATCTTGAGCTGGCTATTCTGGGGATGTGTAATTTTCATGCAAGTTATAAATATTTGGAATAGTACTTTTATTGCATTGTGGCTTCACAGTGCTAAAGCTACTTCCCATCTAAGCATGAAAGTTTTTAGTTCCATTGGCGGGCATAAAAGATAATTGGTAGAGTCATAAGTGAGGTGTCATGGATACTTTAGGTTTTGGAGCACTTATACAGCTGTTTAACAAATAGGCATCTCATGGGCGCATGTTGGAAATGTTGCCATGAAATAGTCTCTGAGTGGTGCCTTTGAAAGCAATCTTCAGAAGTGTTCTTTTGGATGAAGCTGTGACCCAGTTTATTCTAGGTATGGACACATTTCATGATTTGTAATGTCGCCTGCTGTGGCCTTTTATTTTTGATATATTTTGGTTTATTTAAATATTTTAGGCCATCTGAGAACAAACGCAAAGCCAAGTTGCAGCAGACATGACTACATGGTTTTCACTGTTTCACCGTTAGCACAGCAGAACACAAACAAAAGTCCCATGCACCTAAAGATTTTTAGGTTGTTATCTTGATTTTCTGAGTTTTTCTGGATGCTCAACATGCATGTACTGTAAAAATCATTAATGGAGAAATAAGTTACCATGATGGTTAGCACAATGTCTGATGAAACGCTCCTAAAAAAAATCCTAAAATAGGGGTTAACTTCAAGTAAATAGAATAAAAGCTTTAGGAATCCACTTTTCAAATGCTTTCTCTGTATCTTTTTTATGCAAATGAAATTTTGGGCTTTTAGACTTGTTTACAGGAAAGTTGTAGGTTTTTTGCTCATTTTATTCTTCTTGGCTGATAATAGAATTTGTCAAGTTCAAATGCAAAGGAAATTCTGGAAGTGGGAAGTGAAAAATACCATTTACCCTTCTACAATAGCAACCCTGTGACATTCTCTTTAAATTTCATTGACCAGAGTTAGTTACATAGTCACTGAAAAAAAAAAAAAAGAAGAGAGAGACATTGAAAGGTTTGTATTGGCTCAGCAAGAAACTCTAGGAGCACAGGCAAACAGAGAAAGAGGAAGGAGGGACACTTGCTACATGTATCTCACATGCATAGATTACTAATGTAATGTATCATAGTACAAATAAAGGATGCCCATGACTCCCCTTCTCCAGAATTTTGGTAAATCTCTTTGCCAAATTTGAAGTTTGGGTTTCAATAATTTCTCTTCCTCTTTTTTTTGGAATGCACAAGTGTTTGTCTCAATGCTATGCTGGAAGTTGTAACCTTGTTGTTAATGCTACCCCCACATTCATGCGCTTAAATATTAAGCTCTGGTGTTATGATGCTAGGTCCGGGCACTGAGGAGTGATAGGTCAGAAGGAAGAGACTGTGGAGCAGTTAGGGTCCCTATGAGAAAATAGGGTCCTCTCACTCCTTTGCTAATGTGCGATTACTGAGGGTAGACGGTCATCTGTAAAAGCCAATTCTCACTGGACACCCAATTTACCAGCACCGTGATCTTGGACTCTTCAGCCATCAGACCTCTACAAAATGCATTTTTGATATTTGTAATCTATACTGCCCAAGATGTCTATGACAGATGCTTACACTGACTGCTGTAGCAGTTAACTCTGGAACTGACCAAGCTTCTCCATCGGCACTGACTAATATACTCTTAGTAGGGAGCTTCGTTTCCGTATTTGCAGCTTGGCAGCATTCATTCTGCACAGGTGCCATTGTCCTGGTCGCTGCACAGTTCCACACTGTGAGAGTGCACCCTCAGAGCTGACACCTCTGACACCCTTTGAAGGGGGCAGGCCTAGAGCTAATTTCTCAGGGCAAAGATTGTAAAGTGGCCCCTGCCTTTAAGGCATTGCACCATTGACTTGTTGGGCTTATCATCACTAGAAGTGTTTTTTAATCAATATTCCCATCAATATTCATAAGAAAAATGGTTTTGTAATTCTCCCCCTTTGTTGAGTCTTTATGTCATTTGGGTTTCAGGGCAATTGTGCCTCATAAAAAGAATTGGTCAGTGTTCCTTCTGTTTCTCTTTTGAGAAATAATTTGAGGAGTATTAGTTTAAATTCTTCTTTAAATGTCTAGTAAAAGTTTGTGCTAAAAACTATGCAGCTCTAGCTTTTTATACTCCTATTTCATTAGGGGTTATAGGTCTATTTAATTTTTTTATCTGATCATCATTTAACTTTGGTAAGTGGTATATATTGAGAATTTTTTTCATTTATTTCAGATTTTCCATCAAATTATCAAATTTAAATATGTTTTTGTTATTTAGAATTAGCAAAAATATGAAATATCAGGTAGTAGTGATTCAAGTCCCTGTCAGCTATTTTTTCTTTTTTTTGTATTTTATTTTTAGTATTATCATTAATTACACTTTATTCACTTTGTATTCCACCTGTATCTCCCTCCCCAATCCCATCTCAATCCCACCCTCCCTCCCTATTCTCCACCCATGCCCCTCCCCCAGTCCATTGATAGGGGAGGTCCTCCTCCCCATCCATCTGATCCTAGTCTATCAGGTCTCAACAGAGCTGGCTGCATTGTCTTCCTCTGTGGCCTGGTAAGACTGTATCCCCTTGACGGGGAGGGGATCAAAGAGCAAGCCAATCAGTTCACATTCTATCAGCTATTTTTTTTAATCAAAGATAAATACTATTGGTTTCTATTTTTCATTTCTTGAGAAATTAAAATTCAAATGACAAGATGTACTTACTGTGGTGATTTGAATGAGGATAATGCCCCCATAGGCTCATATGTTTGAATACTTGGTCCCTAGATTATGGATCTGTTTGGGAAGGATTAATCTGTGCCTGTTGGAGGAGTCACCTGGAATAGTCTTTGAGGAGTCTGTTTACCTAGTGCCTGCACAGGATACATACAATTAGATCCACAAAAGGTCTGGAAATTTTGGTAAAAGTAGTGATTGATTTAAACCTTTCAAGATCCCAGTTACTGCTCCAGCAACATGCCTGCCTGCCTTCCTGCTGCCATGCTCTGTGCCATGATAGTCTTGGACTTTAACCCTGTGGAACCATGAACCCTGAAATTAAATGCTTTCATAAGTTACCTTCATCATCCTGGTTTGTTATGGTAATGAAAATAATTTAGACACCTTTTCCATTTTATCCAGAATAAGCACATCCACAAATTAATCATATAGATATCTGCAATGACAGGAAATGCATGAAAGGTTTAAATCAAGCATCAAGTTTCTCAAAATTGCCAGGCTTCTCCAGTTTCCAATTTGTATGTGTTCCATGTCATAATTAGAAATCTGATTTTTTTTGGAATTAATAATAAGAAAATGATTTGTTCCTTCTTGCTTATAAGAGGTCACTGGAAAAATGTTGATGCTTTCCAAGTGACAGAAAAACAGTAGTTGTAAAAAAAAAAAAAAAAAGATTTGATTTTTAACAAGAAAATGAATAGGCCATTCCAATTCTCAAATGGTTTCAAAGTGGTTTTTGTTTATATTTGGTTATATTGGGTACCACCTTTTAGAGGTAGGTGTTGATTTTAGAGAATCAATGTTACTTCTCTATGTTTACTCATTACTGGCATATGGATTGTAATCGATTTATTAGTATTTTAAAATCATAACAGTATTTAAATGTTATTATGGGTATATTTTAATATGTTAAATAGAGAATTTTACTTTAAGGTTTTTTTCTTTTTCTTTTTTCTTTTTTTTAATTAATTACAGTTTATTCACTTTGTATCCCAGCTATAGCCCCCTCCCTCCCTCCCTCCCTCCCTCCCAATCTCACCCTCCTTCCCTCATCTCCTCCCAAGCCCCTCTCCAAGTCCACTGATAAGGGAGGTCCTCCTCCCCTTCCATCTGATTCTAGCCCATCAGGTCTCTTCAGGACTGGCTGCATTGTCCTCCTCTGTGGCCAGGCAAGGCTGCTCCCCACTCAGGGGGAGGTGATCAAAGAGCAGGCCACTGAGTTCATGTCAGAGAAAGTCTCTGTTTGTCATCAGTGTATTAAAGCAGATGCTGAGACTCACAACCATACTTTGGGCAGAGTGCAGGGAATCTTATGAAAGAAGGGGGAGATAGAAAAACCTGGAGAGGACAGAAGCTCCACAAAGAGAGCAACAGTACCAAAATATCTGGGCACAGGAGCCTTTTCTGGGACTGACACTCCAACCAAGAACCATTCTTGGATATAACATAGAACCACTGCTCAGATGTAGCCCATGGCAGCTCAGTATCCAAGTGAGTTCTTTTTCGTTTTTATTTTATGTGTATAAGTGAGTGTTTTGCCTGGATGTATGTCTGTGCACCACAAATGCCCCTGGTGTCCATGAAGGTCAGAAGACAGTGCTGGGTCCTCTGGAATTGGAGGTATGATGATTGTGACTTGCCATGTATGGTCTGGAAATCAAACTCAGATTCTCTGAAAGAGCATTAAGTACTCTTAACAACAGAGCAATCTCCCAGCCCCCTATTTTAAGACTCTTAATATCTTGCTTTACAGTTTTTATGACTTGTCCAGCATTCCAAATAACTAAAACAATAGTGGGCCTAATCTTCATTAAAGTCATAGACATATTAGAATTGCACAAAAGCAAAAGTCAGTTATTCATGTAATTGGTTACAACAGAGCATTAACAAGTTAGCAGAAAAAAAAAAGATTATCTTTCTACTTTTCAAGACACTCACTCAAAAAAAAAAAAGAAAAGAAACCCAAACACGCAAGTTATAATCAATGCCAAGATTATCCAGATCTGTTAATTTTCTTTAACATGCACAGATTTGAGAAATATAATTAACAACAATAAAAAATGCATAACAATGCCATTGTCTTGATAACTGCTAGCTACCTCTAGTTAAGACTACCCTTGAATACAACAAAGACATGTCAGTCATTCCCTCTTTTGAGACTGGTTCCACATATTTACATCACCACCTTTACAGAGAGTGATAGGGTTTACTGATCTTGACTTTTAGAAAAATAAATGACTGGATGTGAAAGAGTGCCTGCAATGTAGTCAAAGTGAGAAGATGATTTCAAATTGCACTAAACCTAACAAATAAAATGTTATTGAGTTCATAGTCTCCATTTGGAAAAGCTTGCTACTCTCTGATAAGAGAAGAGTTTGTTGGAACTCCTTCTCAAATATTCATTTTCTCAGTGTAATGGAGCTTAAAGAGAGTAAGAGAAATCACAAAAATTTAAGATTTAATTCCTAAAGAAATATTCTAAACGAGGAAGGATGGAAGGTATAATAAATGTGAGAAGATTGTTGGAAGAACAAAATCAAGAGGTGTCTGTGAAATAATTTTGAAACCTGAGTTATGAAATCTAAACACAGGTTATAAAAGGGCAAACCATTGTATGGTTTTGGCGTCTTTGTGAAAGATCAGGTGTCCATAAGTGTGTGGGTTTATTTCTGGGTCTTCTGTTCAGGTCCATTGATCCACCAGTCTGTTTCTATGCCAGTACCATGCAGTTTTTATAACTGTTGCTGTATGGTACAGCTTGAGATCAGGGATGGAGATACCGCCAGAAGATCTTTTATTGTAGAGGATTGTTTTAGCAATTCTGGGTTTCTTGTTATTCCATATGAAGTTGAGAATTTTTCTTTCCAGGTCTAGAAAGAATTGTGTTGGTAATTTGATGGGAATTGCATTGAATCTGTACATTGCTTTTGGTAAGATGGCCATTTCTACTATGTTAATCCTGCCAAGCCATGAGCATGGGAGATCTTTCCATCTTCTCATATCTTCTTCTAATTCTTTCTTCAGAGACTTGGAATTTTTTCATACAAGAATGGAAAAAAGATAGCATCTTCAACAAATGGTGCTGGTCTAACTGGATGTCTACATGCAGAAAAATGAAAATAGATCCATATTTATCACCCTGCACAAAACTAAAGTCCAAGTGGATCAAAGACCTCAACATAAAACCAGACACATTAAATTGGTTAGAAGAAAAAGTGGGGAAGACCCTAGAAGTCATTGGTACAGGAGACAACTTCCTGAACCAAACACCAACAGCACAGGCTCAAGGATCAACAATCAATAAATGGGACCTCACGTAACTGAAAAGCTTCTGTAAAGCAAAGGACACTGTCCTCAAAACAAAATGACCGCCTACAGATTGGGAAACAATCTTTACCAACCCTCTATCTGACAGAGGGCTAATATCCAGTGTACATAAAGAACTAAAGAAGGTGAAAAGCAACAAATCAAGTAATCCAATTAAAAAATGGGAAACAGAGCTAAACAGAGAATTCTCAATAAAGGAATATCAAATGGCAGAGAAACACTTAAAGAAATGCTCAACCTTATTAGAAAATCAAAATGACTCTGAGATTTCACCTTACACCCATCAGAACGGCCAAGATCAAAACCTCAAGTAACAACACATGCTGGAGAGGTTGTGGAGAAAGGGGAACCCTCTTCCACTGCTGGTGGGATTGTAAACTGGTACAATCACTCTGGAAATCAATCTGGCACTTTCTCAGACAACAAGGAATAACGCTTCCTCGAGATCCAGTTATACTACTCCTAGGCATATATCCAAAAGAGGCTCAAGTACACAATACAAACATTGCTCAACCATGTTTGTAGCAGCTTTATTTGTAATAGCCAGAAGCTGGAAACAACCCTGATGCCCCTCAACTGAAGAATGGATGCAGAAATTGTGTTATATCTACACAATGGAATATTACTCAGCAATGAAAAACAAGGAAATCATGAAATTTGTAGGTAAATGGTGGGATTTGAAAAGGATCATCCTGAGTGAGCTATCCCAGAAGCAGAAAGACACACACGGTATATATTCACTCATATAGACATATAATATAGGATAAACCCACTAAAATTTGTACACCTAAAGAAAGTAATCAAGAGGGTGGATTCTGGCTAAAATGCTAAATTCCCACTCCAAAAGGCAAAGAGGATGGACACCAAAAGAAGAAGAAAACAGGAAACAAGTTAGGAGCCTCCCACAGAGGGCCTCTGAAAGGCTTTGTCTGCAGACTATCAAAGCAGATGTTGACACTTACGGCCAAACTTTGGGGAAAATGCAGGGAATCTTATGAAAGAAGTGGGAAATAATAGTAAGAGCTGGAGAGGACAGGAGGTCCACAAGGAGAGCAACAGAACCAAAAATTTGAGCACAGGAGTCTTTCCTGAGACTCATACTCTACCATGCATGGAGATAACCTAGAACCTCTGCACAGATGTAGCCCATGGCAGTTCAATGTCCAAGTGGGTTCCATAGTAATGGGAACAGGGACTGCTTCTGACATGAGCTGATTGGCCTGCTCTTTGATCACCTCCCCCTGAGGGGGAGCAGCCTTACCAGGCCACAGAGGAAGACAATGCAGCCACTCCTGATGAGACCTGATAGACTAAGATCAGAAGGAAGAAAAAGAAACCCTCTCCTATCAGTGGACTTGGGGAGGGGAGTGTGTGGAGAAGGAGGAGGAAGGGAGGGATTGGGAGGGGAGGAGGGAGGGAACTACAGGGGGGATACAAAGTAAATAAAGTGTAATTAAAAATTAAAAAAGGGCAAACCATAAAGAAATTGAACAAGTCTCTTTAGTAGTGAACTTGTCTTCCCTCCATCTTTAGTGCCTCTCTCTTTTCTCTTTTCCCTGGTTTATATTCTTACCTCAAGCTTTTGTTTTTCTCTCTCAGAAGTTTTTAACTTTAGATTGTTTAACAGGTCACTAGCTTATTACTGTCATAGATTTCAAAAGAATTTTTTAAAATCAGGACTATTTGAGTCTTTTCATGTGGCATGCATTATCTCATGACAGTATGTATTTACTGATATTCATATTTTCTCATTTTTCTTTTTACAGTATGTCTGTTCTCTTTGTCCCACCTCTACTGAGATTTGATTTTCATAGTGTACAGGATGCTTGTTTTTCTAACTGGTGAGCTCTGGGTTAGAATATGTTCTGGCTCATGGTTCTCTTCAACAGCCAGGAGGAAATGAATGAGAAAGCAGAATGGCAGCAGTATGGCAATCATTCTTTTCATAAGATCTTAGCTATCTCAATAAACATTTCTAGAGAATGTATGACTGTCTCACATTTTAAATCCAACCATCAATCTTGTCTTTCTAAGGCTATGAATATTTTCCAAAGAATCTCTGCTATTACATATTTTGTCAAGTTTAAGCATGCCACTGTATCTAAACAAAGTAGAATTTATACCCTCCATAATGTTCTCTAAACTGAACTTAGAGTCTGTTTTTGCAGCTAGTCCTGCTAAAATTATGCTTTGGCACTTACATGGTTCTAGGGATCCAAACTCCCTAAGCCTTTGAACATCGTGATTTCTAGGAGTGTATCTGTTTACTTGGCAACTTTATATTATCCCAGGTAGTTTCTGCCAACAATGTGATTTAGGTCTGGAGATTTAGATAATACCATGTAAGACTGAAATTTAGAAAGACAAGAGAGTGAGAACAGATAGGTGGCATATATCATATAAGCATGGCCAAGGCCAATAAAGAGCCCTGTCCTAAGGCTTGGTTCAGCCTCTCTTTTGGACACTATGCATACTCAAATATTGCTGGTGTGAGAAATCCACACAAAATCCTGGGAGCAGCCAGAGACTTTACATCTTCTCTTCCCTAGATCCTGTCCTGTGTACCTCTTTGTTGACTTCCTGGCTAGTTATTGTTCATATATTTTCCTTGCTATAAACTTTATCCATAAGTACTAACTGAAATTTGTTATTCCATTTAGTGAATTATTGACCACAAAGACAGTCTCAGATACCTCACCATAGAATAAGGTAGCATAATGGATAAAGCCAGTTGAATCTCTCCTTTGCTGCTCATTTATGACCACATGAATGTGTCATCTGCATGCTGTCCAGGCTTTTGTGGATATATAATTGAACAAAATCTCACATTTAATTCCAGAAAATAAAGTAATCAAAACATACAGCACTTACTAGGTTAAAGAAATGGACTAAAAGTGAATTGACTTAAAGAGTAATGCTATAGCAAAGTAAATAGGAGGACATTAAAAGGAATGTAAAAACGCATAAAGATCAGGAATGAAGTTCTAGGAAGCAAGAGGTAAATGTAGATACCGAAAAAAAAATAAACAACAACAACAATGGGCTGGAAAGATGGCTTAGAAGATAAAAACACTATCTGTTCTTCCAGAAGACCCAGACTCAATTCCCAGCACCTATAGGGCGCATGAGTGTTTGTAGTTCATAAATCACTACTGCATTTCCATCATTTCCACCCCAACATATCCTTCTATGTCCCCATCTCCCTTACAAATTCATGACCTCTTCTTTAATTGCTATTATATAACCCCTTCTTTAATTATTGTTGCATAAATTCACACACATATACATAAATATGCACATATGAAAATATAAATACAACCTACTAAGTCCATTAAGAGTTGATCATGTGTGTATTTGTTTAAAGTAGACCTTTAGGGATTGTCCCAAGAGAAGGTTAATTTTCCCTCTCAGAATCCACTAATTACAGTTCTTTATTTAGGGGGTTAGGCCTTGTGAGATTTTTTTTTTCCCATCCAGATTTGGATCTCAACTGGTATTGTCATTGTGCAGATCATGTTTAGGCAATAATTTTTTTCTCTCTTTTTAAAATTACAGTCTTATCTTACCCCCTCCCTCCTCTTCTTCCAGTCCAAGCCTCATGCACCCTTACCTCCATTCCTCCCTCTCCTTATCAGAGAAAAAGAGGCCTCCAAGAGATACCAATCCACCCTGGCACCTCAAGAGACAGCAGAACTAAGCACATACTCTTCCATTCACTGAGGTCTGACAGGCCGCTCAGCTAGAAAACAAAGAATCAGGGATCAGGCAACATAGTCAGAGGCTGCCTCTATTCCCACTGTTAGGACACCCATATGTCGACCCTAGCTGCACACCTGCTACATATGTGTAGGGAGGTCTGTGTCCAGCCCCTGTTTGCTTCTTGGTTGGTGATTCAGTCTTTGTGTGTCCCAGGGTACTCAGGTTAGTTTACTCTGCAGATCTTCTTCTGGTTTCCTTGACAGATACCACTTACCAAACTTATGGGACACAGTGAAAACAGCGCTAAGAGGAAAGCTCATCGCACTAAGTGACTCCTTAAGGAAAGTGGAGAGATCTCATACTAGCAATTTAAAAGCACACCTGAAATCTCTAGAACAACAAAAGCAAACACAGCCAAGAGGAGTAAGCAACCATTTTTAATTAACTCATACTCAACTTACAAAGTGTGGAATGATACAAAGTAATGAACACATATCACTTAAATACTTTTGGTTTTCTTGAGTTTCTGAGACTTGTACCAACTAGTCAACATCTGTCACTTCTCCCCACCACTAGCATTTCCATGGTTAAAACCATTCTATCCTCTTCTGCTTTTATATACATGCAAGTCATAAAACAGAATCCTTCTGTTCCTGGTTTATTTTACTTAGCAGAATGTCATCTTGGCTCATACACATTGTGAATTGCAGCCCCGCCCCCACATTTTAAAGGCTAAATAATTTTCTACCATGTACAACGAATGTGTTTTAATCCCCCCATTGACCATCCACTGATGAATATTTATGTTGAGTCCATAACTTTGACTTTGCAGACAATGTTACAGTGAACATAGACCTTCTAAATCTTGAAAATTGACGACTTACAGCTCATAGAGTATATGTGCGTTTATTGGACTATTGGATCATTTGGTAAGTATGGTTTTAGACAGTAGTACTTGTTATCATTCATACGGTCAACACATAATTCTAAAATCAAAGCAGTGGTAATCCACTAGTGGCTTGAATATTAATTTCTTATTTTTAAAGTTATTTTGCTTTTGAGGTTTTAATATAATTACATCGTTTTCCATTTCCTTTTCCTTCCTCTGAATCCTCTCATATACCTTGTTCTCTTTCGCACTCTAAGCCTTTTTTCTCATCAGTTATTGAGCATATTCACATGTCTGTTTGTCTTGGGATGAGATGTCTATTAATGCCTTTGTGCATATATAGGTGTATGTGTCTGTGTGTGTCTGTCTCTCTGTATATATCTCTGTGTATATCTGTGTGTGTCTTTATGCCAGAACAAGCTTGAACAGTTTTCTTGCACATTTGTTTTAGTTTTTAGTTTCCAGATTTACACCTATATCTATAATACATTTTGAATTTATTTTGTATGCTTTGAAAGATAAGTTAATTTTCTTGTTCTGTGAAGTTTACTAGTTTTTCTAATGTCTTCTATTGAAAAGAAGATCATTTTCTTACTGTGAAATGTGGAACTTTATTGAAAAATCAATTGATTGTAAATGCTCAGTGCTTTGTTCCATGAGTCGTTGGTTTTATTTTTATGCCATATACTGTTTTAATAATCATATCTGTAGCAAATAGTGTTTGTAATCAAATGATGCCAGCATTGTTTTTGGCTAAGAAGTGCATTGGTTATTCTCATTTTATGGTAGTTCCACATGGGCATTAAGAATTTTTTATGTCTATGTAAAAGATGCTCTAATGTTAATGGATTTTTTTCAAGTTATTGAGACTTTCTTTAGGGATGTGACATATGCTATATCCTGAAAACAGGGTGTGTCTTCTACCTGGAAGGCTGTGGTGATAAATCTTTTGTGCATTTTTTGTCTATAGTGCAAATTAACTTCCATGATTTTCCATTGGTTTTCTGTATTTGAGTGCTCTGGGATTGGGGTGATATCTAATGCATGTATATTTATATTTGTTTCATTCTTTTGCTAAATTAATCCTTCTGTCATTGCATAATGACCTTTATCTGTTTTAATGGTTTTTGACTTAAAGTAAAACAACAGCAACAACAATAAAACACCTACTAGCTTTTAAAATTTAATTCTGGAGGGGTCATTATTCTTTGATTCTTAATAATCTCTGAGTATTAACAAATTGAAAAAAGTTTAAATTAAACTAAATGTATTTTCTGAGTACTATATAACAAACCTAGAAGATCACAATAAAAACAATACAAGCAAAACAAAACATGAAGCATATGCAACACACTCTTAGATAACAAATGAGTCACTGAAGAAATTACAAGTCATCGAAATCAAGCTTTCTAGAAAATGAAAACATATCGTTATAAGCCCTGTGGGATACAACCGGAGCAGTGACAGGTAGGAGGTTTAAAACAGTAAATACAAACATAGAAATAGAAAGGTTTAACTTACAGAATAAACGATGAGCCTCTAGGATGTAGAGAACTGTGAACAAACCACCCTTGGTAGTAATAGCTTACGAAATAAAGGTCAGAGCAGAAAGAGATGAAATTGAGACTGGAAACAAAAGCATCGATGGAACAAAAAGTTGTTTTTTAAAAGAAAAACAAGCCAAGGAGATGTTAGAAAGCTGGACAAAGCAAAACAAGAGGGGAAAATGCAAGTCAATGAACTCAAAGGAGGGGATAGATACATTGCAACTGTTAGGCAAAAGTTCAGTTGTCATACCTTGTTGTCATACCTTGAGTGCATATCGTCTAGCAGCTTACCTGTGAGGACCTGGATTCTAGGTGATATTTCTAACTTGAAAGTGTGTGGGACCTTGAAGATTGATGAGTAGCCAGCAGAAATGGTTTAGCAGGGGCCAGCCTTTGGCTCTTTCTGGTTTAGCTGTCTGCTCTGAGATCCTGAATGATGTGAGGAGGTATAGCCACACTCTCCCACTATGACAGAGCTACACACTTGCCACTCAGAAAGTGGCGTAATGTTATTAAATAACCAACCAACTCTCTCTCTCTCTCTCTCTCTCTCTCTCTCTCTCTCTCTCTGTGTGTGTGTGTGTGCGTGTGTGTGTGTGTGTGTGTGTGTGTGTGTGTGTTTAAGGCCTGTGGTGGCCTTATCCTTTCATGGGGCTTTGAGTAGGCTTTGAGGTAATGTTGAGCTACAATTTTTTTTTATTATACAGGAGGATAAGTGTAGACTTTGTAGATTACTGAAATACTTTGAAATAGATATATTTCTATCTATTGTGGCCTTTAGGTGGTTTCTGAGACTGGACCTTGAGGCTGACTATCTTAAGAACTCATGCCCATGCTAAGAGAACTTCTATCAGGCTTTAAGGAACATCCAGGTCAATTTTGCCCACGTTCTGTGCACTGATACTTCTGATTAAGTTTCTCCTATGATAGTAAGAGCGAGCTGTAGTCAAGATGGGTTCTCTTTTCTCTTTGACCTCAGGTGGTCTGGCTTTGTTAGTTTCCCCAAAATTCCCATTGAGGTGACATCAGTGTGAGCTTTCTAAAGGACACCTTGGGATGCTAGGAAGATCAAATTGCTCTGTTCAAACTCTCTTCCCACTGTACAAACAGTGGACTCATGGGAAGTCTTGTGTATTTTACCAGCATAGGGAAACAAAGGAGCAGCAAAAGGTAAAAGCAATTTTCTGTCTTCTGATGGAGCCTGCGTTCAGTCTGTGGTACACAAGGCTTCTCAGGCTTATTCCCCAGGTGCTGGAGTTTCCACAACATTAGTCTTCTCTGCAGATAGCTGCTAGCTGAACTTTCTGTTGGAGGAAGAAAAGCGTGGAGTCGCTCACTGCTCACCCCCATCTTGGTTATTAGAATCACTCACAGTGATTTTTATTTTTCAAATCTCTCTCTTGCTTCTCCTGGACTTGCCTCTGTTTTCTCCCAAATTTACCCCTACTTTGCTAGCTACTCTTTGTGTCTCCTTTGCCAATCTCTTCCTTTGCAGTGTAGGCTCTTACACCGGATTTGGTAAGAACCGATGCAAAAACTACTCTATTTTCACTTCTACGCCATTTTCATTTAATCATTTCATTGCTCACTTATTTTTTCAATATGGTGATCGCTCAAGCCCATTTTTATCTTCGCCATTCTTATCTATCCAAGCATATATGGAATTTACTCTTTTGCAATTCATAGGATCCACAAACTTAAATTTCCTAAGCCCGGGGTTTAAATTACATCCTTGATTCTATAGCATGTTTTCTTTTCTCTATTTTACTCCCTGTCAAAGCAATACCCAACTTCCAGAACCCTGCATGTTTTACTGAAAGATTTTCTTTGACAATGGAGTATGCTCTGCCCAAATGTTAGATAATTAATTACCTTTGAAAGAGCCACAGTGAGTACAGGTGGGAATTACTATGTAAATGCCTTCAGTTTCAGCCCTTAGAATCTTAATTTGTATGCTTCTCAAACAATTACGCTGACTTCCAGAGTTCATCTGTGGCATTTTGATTAATTTGTCATGGTGTTAACCTAACACCTAACTCACCCGCTATCGACGTATTTGCTTCCCCTTGTTACTGCCCATCAATGCGCGAACAGTATCCTTAAATAACCTCCTAAGCAGACTTAGAGCTGAGCTAAACATGATTTTATTCCCCCCATGCTGTACTCACTATTCAGTCTGGGAATATAGACAACTATGGTTCCTCCCCCTCCCCCTGCCTTCCTGTCTCCCCGCCTGTGAGTTCACACATTGTAACTAGGAAGAAGAGTATGATTTTGCCCTCTTCTCCTCATCACTAGCCTTAACCCTCACATAGATGGCTATCTTTTGGTGGAAGTGTTGAAGTAACATAGATCTGAGGCTAGTTATAGTTTTCTAAGCTAGTTCTAGAGCCTCTGAAGCACTGCCCAACCTTTTCATCCCCTCCCACACTACATGATTCTTTACAAAGAAGCCAACATGGTCTTTTGCAAGTAATTCAATTGTTATGATACTTCAAAGTTTGACATGTTCAAGAGATTCCTGTTTCACAAAGGAGATGCCAGGGCCAGGCATCTTCCCCTGCTCTGTAAAGCGTTATATTATCTGTCTTTACTATGTTTTCAAACACATTTTGATTGGAGGTTCTCAATTAAGAAACAGGACAGAATTGTTTCTTTTTGTTCTTGTCAAACATGAACATTCATTTCTTGTGTGAGTCTGTATGCAACTGTTCCATTGTGTCTGGGATAATAATTCTCTCTCCTGATTCCATGTGGCACTGACTCTAAGACATTGTGCTTCTAGTCTCGTTTCCCTCCTTTCCCCCACCACACCACACAACCCACTGACGAAATAAAAACTAAGACCTTATGAGTGCTACAACTACTCTACTCTACCTCTGCATTATGTCCACGGGCTCCAACATCTTTCACTATACCATTCTGAGAAGGAAATATATATATATATATATATATATATATATATACACACACATATACATTTTGCCATAAAGTTTGTTGGCTACTAGTATTTCCTCCTTCCTAAACTGTAGGCTGTGAGAGTAAGTACTGTATTTCAACTACTATTGAGAAATCAGTGTCTATCATGGAATCTGAGGTCTGGCAAGCCCTTAATAAAACTGGTTAAACAGGTAAGAATGTCTTAAAGAAAAATACACCATAAATATTATTCCTCAAAATTTTCCTTTAAAGTGTCCGCATAGAATACAGGTACAGATGTTTTGTTTTTCTTCAGTTTAGTAGTATTATATCTATATCACATACTTTCATAAACATAAGTGTATAATTTCAAAGTGGATTAATTTTAGAAGCAATCCTTTCCAATTGTGGTTATCCTCTTTCTCTTTCAAGTATCTCGGTGAAGATATGTATCCTGCCCACCAAACATAAAATTGAAATCAACACCTTGCTTTTTGTTTCTCTCCATTTCACAATTCACACAGGGAAAATTACAGAAACACACATGTTTTCACTCACACAGAGACATAAGTGTACTCTGTGACTAAAGTGCACACTTTAACAAAAGGGGTCCATCAGACATATCAGACATTTTTCTCTATATTTCACTTCTCTCACTCATTAGGAGTGCCTCAGATAACAGGCAAATATCCAATTCATTTTATTAATGGTTATAAACTTCTGTGATGCAAAGAAGCCTTGATTTATTGACTCTTTCGTCTCTTTGATGTTCACTGACTTTACAGCCACTTTCTTGCTTTGAACATTACTATAATAAACCCGCTAGTAAATATATCATTTTCACTGCTGCTTTTATTTCCGTGGAGCATATTTCCAGGATTGAAATTGCTCAGTGACATGGCATGTACTTTTAATTTTGATGAATGTAGTTAGCTTGCTTTCTCCAAATGCAGTGAAAAATTGCATTTCATAGAAACATACATGCATTTGCCCTTCCCCGTCAGCCATGGGTACTATTTCCATTTAACTTTTAACAAACTACTGCGTGGAATGTGATCTGTCTTCAATTTATGTTTTCATTAGTGGCAGTGAGTCTGAGTTTTGTTGTGTCTGGCTGACAGTTGAAATATATTCTTTTGTGACCTGTTGAAATTTTGTGTGGTGTTCTGTTTGTTCTTCCTGTGCCATCAAGTAATACAGGCCTTTAGTTAGTTATGTGCCTTGGAAGTGCTGTAGATATTTCTTTCATTTGTCTGTTTTTGCATATCTTTACGTCCCTCTGTTTTTAATAGCCAGAATTGTAAAAATATTTCAGGATATGTGATTTCAGGAGATGTACATGTGGAGTGGAAGTGTGCCCACATGTGGAGCCCCGGTTCAGCATCAGAGTGTTCTGCTTTTGTTCTTCACCTCATGCTTTGAGAAGGCATCTCTTCCTGTCCCTGAAGCTCATGGGTTTGTCTGGACTTACTGTCCAACAGTCCTGGACTCAGCTTGCTGTTGTCCTTGCTTCAGAAACTGGGGCTACAACCACACCCAGCTCTTACATGGGTGATAAACATACGAACTCACGTCTCCATGCCTATATGACACTTTCTGTACTGAAGCATCTCACTGCCCCAGGTGTGCTGGCTCATTTTTGGCAACCTGATCAAAACCTAAATATATCTGAGAAGAGGCAATCTCAATTGAGGAATTGTCTCCGTAAGATTGGCCTGTGGGCCATACTATAGTGACTTTTCTTGATTAATTACTGATATCGAGGTGCTCAGCTCATTGTGGTATGACCTCCGAGCAGTGATCAAATGTTGTATAAGAAAGCAAGTTGAGCAATCTGTGAAAAGCAAGCCAGTAGGTGTCCTTCATTCATGGTTCTGCTTCCCTTGCAACTCTAGGTTCCTTTCTTGAGCTCCTGTTCTAACTTTTCTTCGTGATAAACTTTAGGCTGTAAGCTGACCTAAACCCATCTCTGCCCAAGCTGCTTTTGGTCATGGTCTTTATCATAGCAATGGAAAGCAAATTAAGACACCCAGGTTTCTTATTTTGATTAAGACATTAATTTGTGATATTTGAATATGTATTTTCATCTTTTAAAGCATATTGTTTCAATTTTACATTAATTTTCTCTAGTAGCAAACATATTCTTTTGTCATTTATCATATTTTAACAACTTTGACCTACTAGTCACTTACATTAGCTGTTCATATTTGTGAGTCTCTTACATTTTCTATTCTATTGCATGGATCCATTTAATTATCAAGTGTAATATATTTCACCTACTTTTTAAAAAAATGTAAGACAAAATTCATTTCTTTTACTATTTCATACATTTTGCTATGTGTGAATGTTAGCTATGGCATATTAATTAACTCGCTGTCTAATTAATAAAAATACAACTCTCTTGATAGCTTAGAATATAATGATTGTTATTGTATTTAATTCATGTTCTAGCTTTAGAGAAATACATATTGTTCAATGGTAATTATTTAATAGTGCATGTGCTAATTTATGGATTTTTTTCATCACATCTTAATTACAAGTAATAAATTTCCAAGTTAATATATTGCCTCCATATGTATATATGCTATATGGAAGCAATATGTTCTATATATGATACATATAAGTGAGTAGAAAACCAGGCTATATATAGGGAGGGAAAGAGACTAGAAAGCATTATTTTTCTTTGCCAAAACAGCTAATCACTGCTTCTCTGCATTTGCTTTGCTTCTTTCTAGTGTAAACATATTCCACATTAAATAGAAATCCATGGCTCTGTTAACTGACTTTTGCAGAGTAACCAAAATTAGGTGTCTGCAACTGGTTTTAAAGAAAAGCAAGAACTATCTTGGATTTCTTAGCCTTGCCTTGCATTGCTTTGCTGGGCTGTGTGGTCTTTGTGTTTTCATTTGCATTAGCCTCCCCGTGACTGCAGTTTATTTCTCCCAGGAATCACACTTGCCTTCAATTCTCTCTTTTCAGTAGAGATTCTTTCCAAGTAAAGAAAGCCATGCATTAGTTGGTTTACTCTATCCCCAAGGCTTGCCTTTCCTACACCAATTTAGCATGTTCAGATTTCATTTTGAAGCTTGGAGCAGCATTTTATATACCACTGGCCTTTATACTAAATAAAAGAGAAAGTAAAGTTAAAGTTAAAACTTTCCAAAGTTTGTTCATCCACTTGTTACACTTAGAACAAGATTGCACTTTTTGGTTTTGTTTTGTACTCCACTCCTTTGCTTTATTCCCTGTCACCTCTTTCACCTTCTTCTTCCTTTTGGTCATTTGAGGTGTTTGTTCCCAGGCATTTGTCCCAGAGCAATTTTCATTTTGCTCTAAATCTCTTTGGCAGTCTCACTGCTTTATCTGGTTTGCTGAGAGTCTTCAATCAACTTCCTAGTTCTAATCTCAGTAGTGAAATCCGAACCTTTATGATAGGCAGCATGATCCACAGATATTACTCTTGTTTTCCAATAATAAAGGGATTAGAAGTCTTACAAAATTAAGTCTTTGGTTCTCAAATGTCCTGTTCTTCTACCATAAGGAAGGTTATACTGATGAGAATGAAAATATCTTTTTTTTTTCAATAAAGTAGCGCCAAAGTTGATCTGGTGTCTCACTATCTACTACGTGGATGACTAAGGTGAGTGTAATTTCCTATTGCACTCTAAGTAACCTCATATTAAGGTTCCATTCTCCTTTATAATGCCCTCTTAGCCCTTGAACATTTTTCCCTTCTGTACTTAGCTTCTCAGATTTTGAAATTTCAAGCAGAATCATTAAAGGTCTCCAAACATGTTCTTTTTTGTTTTGTTTTGTTTTGTTTTTCATCATAGAAAGGCTTGTTCACATGTGTATTCTTTCTTAAAATAGTTTCCAACATGGAATTGACACTCAATGATACACTTTATTGTTGTTCTGGGGATGTTTTTTTGTAAAGAAACAACTATAAAATTTCCTTTCTAATTCTATCCAACATGCTATCTAATATGTAGCCAAAGCAAATGTAGATCTGTCTTCAGATTTTTTTTTTCTCAGCTGTAACATGTGGAATAATTTCTCTTAAGGCTGTTTCATTAATTAAATGGCAAGGGAGGATGCTAGAACCCCACTCAGAAAGGGAAATAAAATAATCGTTAGAGGTGGAGGGAGGGAGAGAACTGTATAGGGAAACAGGGATGGGGATTATGAGTAGGTGGGAGGCATCTCTGGGATTTGCTAGAGACAAGAATAGGGGAGGCCACAGGAAGTCTGTAGTGGCACCCTAGCCGAGCCTCTGACAACAGGGGATTTGGAGCCCGAAGTGACCACGTCTTATAGCCAGGCAGGACTTCCGTGGAGGATAAGGACACCAATCCACCCACAAAACCTTTGACCCAAGTTTTTTCCTGCCTACAAGATGTGCAGGGAGCAAAGAGGGAGCAAAGATTGAAGGAACGGTCAACCAAACACTGGCCCTACTTGAGACCCATGCCGTGGGAGAGAACCAATCCCAACACTACTAATGTTACTGCGCTATGCTTGCAGACAGGAGCCTAGCATAACTGCTCTGAGAGGCTTCACCCAGCAGCTGATGAAAACAGATACAGAGATCCACAGCCAAACACTAAACAGAGCTCGAGGAGTCACACAGAAGAGTTAGGGGAATGATTGAGGGAGCCAGAAGATTAACCTACAGAGTCAACTAACCTGGGTCCACGAGGGTTCACAAACTGAACCTACCAACCAAAGAGAATGCTTGGACAAGTCCTAGGCCCCCTACACATATGTAGCGGATACACAGCTTGGTCTTCGTGTGGAGGACCCACCAACAACTAGAGCAGGGCTCTCTCCTACTCTAATGCCTCCCTTTGGATCTCATTCCCCTACCTGAACTGCCTTGTTTGGCCTCAAAGGGACAGGATAGGCATAGTTCTGCAGCAGTGCAATGTGCCAGGGTAGGTTGGTATCCATCGGGTCTTCCCACTTCTCTGAGAAGAAGAATAGGGGAGAATAGAGTGGAAGGGATGTGCTAGAGACGGGGATGGGGATGAGAGAAGGGGGGTGCTGCAATCAGAATGTAAACTAAATAAGAAAAAATATTTTTAAAGGAAACAATACATAATGAAGAAATCAATAAATACTAACTAATGATTAATTATTTAATGCTGTAGTCACTATTTCACTTTCACTCTTTTGTAAATCTTAGCACTAGGATTTCTTTTTTTATGATTATGTATCTTCCGTGTAAGGATAGAAGTTAAAAAAAATGTTTAAAACAGCGGGTTCATTCCTAAGGATGAATAATTCTTTCTCTCTGAGAAGTCGTTAATTTTTCTAAGGGTGGGGCTCAATGAGATATCTCCCTTCCATATTAGCATGCCTGTCAGTGATGTCACTTTTTTTTTCAAGTCTTGTTAGGCAGCCATATTGTTGAGATTATTGTTAAGATTTCACTTGTGTAATTTCCCTGTCATTCTTAGAAGGAATACTTTTTCAGCACACTTCCTAGTCTTCTGCTGTTAGAATCTTTCTGCCCCTCATTCACAATATTACCTGAGCCTTACCAGTTGTGGTTGTGCTGTAGACATATCAATGAGGGCTGCATACCCAATATTAGTTATTCTCTGCATTTTGACCACCTATGGCTCTCTTTAATAGTCTTGTCTGCTACATAAAGAAGCTTCTTCCATAGAGGTGAGAACTTCACTTAATGGTGGATATCAGGATGTGCGTGTAGGTCTTTGTCAACTTGACACTAACCTAGGCATATGTAAGAAAAGGGAACCTTTTTATTGTTGTTGTTGTTGTTGTTTTGAGACAGGTTTCTTTGCGTAGCCTTGGCTGTCCTGGACTCACCTCGGAGACCAGGATAGCCTCAAACTCAGAGATCTACCTGCCTTTTCCTCTCCAAGTGCTGGGATTACAGGCATGGATCACTGTGCCCAGCAGAAGAGAAATTCTTAATAGAGCAAATACCTTTAGCAGATTGCCTCTAGGAAAGTCTGTGATGTTTTCTTGATTAATGATGAATGTGGGCAGTCCTATGTCATGAGGGCAGTGCCACCCCTGCCTGGGCAGGTGGCCCTGATTTGTGTAAGAAAGCAGACTTAGCAAGCCATGAGTATCAAGCCAATAAGCAGTATTCCTCTCTGGAACCCGTGTCAGTTCCTGCCCTGTCTTCCCTCGGTGATAGAGTGAGGTCGAAGAGTCAGTTATGAAATCAGATAAAACCTTTACTTCTCAGATTGATTTTTGTCATAATGGCTTGTGAAGGCAATAGAAACCTACCTACTGTAAGTATTTAGAATGCATTTCAGGTTCATACTGGTTTGGTACAGTGCTAGTAGTAGCTTCCCTTCAAAAATCCATGACCCCAGTCATCATGTCTATCTGAACACATTTTCAGTACTAGGCATGATTTCTATCCTGTTAACTGGGCTTTACCTCCCACTGTATAACTGTTGGTTACTGACGAGATGTGAGTGCCATTGCTGCTGGTCATTGCTGTGGTTCAGAGATGTGGCAGCTGTGTAGGACTGTTGATTGCTTCCTTTCTTTGACAGCTTGCCTAGAACCTTCCAACACGAGGAAATATTGGTCCTTGGAGAAGAGGCTCTCATATTGAGATGCAATTTGCTTTCTCCAAGTCTTGTGTCCATCATGCCTGGTGTCTTCAGCGACAGGAACTTACATTCAACTTTTAGAAGGTAAGCAAAAGCAATAGCCTATCTATATCATTTTGGACTTTTAAACTATTAAGTGTTGAAATATAAAATTTACAATCTGAACAAAAAGAAAAACCTCCAAAATACTAGACTAGAAAGTAAACAAAAGTCTGACTATTTTAAAATACAATGATAGAGTAATAGGAGAATCCATATTCTATCTTGAAATAATATAACTAGAGAGGAAAAACTTAACCAGGCATGGTGGTGTACAGCTATTATTCCAGTGCAGGAGAAACGTAGAAGCAGGAAGATCATGAATTCAAGTAGGCCATATATCACTCAGGTTACATGTTGAAACCACTGAAGGGAGGCAGATAGGGACCATAGGAGTTGAAAACATTGAAAGAAACAGGGATTCAAAGATGACAACTGAAAATTATACATCTACATGTGAAAACTAAGGTTCTGGAAATTAAAAAAAAATCAAATGAGTCCAAGAATTAATCTCATATACAAATTTACTAGAGGTGTAGAATGTGTGTGTGTGTGTGTGTGTGTGTGTGTGTGTGCATATGTGATTAACCAAAACAAGTAAGTGAGTAAGGACTGAAAAATCAAAATAAGATTCACAATGTTCAATTCTTGCCTTAATTACCTTTCTATTGCTGTGATAAGATACCATGACCAAGGCAGCTTATAGTAGAGTTTATTAGAAACATATAGTCTCAGAAAGCAGAGTACATGATCACTATGATAGGGTATATGATCGCAGCAGGTAGGTATGGTCCTGAAGCTCTAGCTGAGAGCTCACATCTTGATTTACAACCAGGAGGCAAAGAGAGATAGCTGGGAATGGCATGGGCTTTTGAAGTCTGAAAGCCAGACCCAGTGAAAGACCTCCTGAAACAAGGCCTCATCTCCCCGACCACTCACTTAGGACCAAGTTTTCAAACATAGAGAGGCCATTCTTATTTTCAAACCACCGTGATTCCTAGAGAAGTAAAGAAAGCCTTGGTGGTACATGCAGTTCTCTTTGGGTGGTACATGCAGTTCTCCTGTGATGTGGGGGCGAGAGAACAGTTCAAGGCTCTTTAGAGAACCCATTCAAGCCACATGAGCCCTTATCTGAATATAATAGCCTGGTGGGACTAATGATTAAGAAAACTGAGGAGACGATGATGAGTAAGAATTTTGCAGAATTAAAAACCTTTTACTCAAAATCAAAGAACGTGAAATCTAAAATGAAATTAATAGAACAAGATGACACCGAAATGAACATCAGTACAAAGTCCCAGTTTATTTCTAATATCAGAGATCAGACCTCTACTCTTGCCTGATGCGTCTAAAACAAAAAGAGGGAACTGTAGAGAGCTGCGTAATGCTGCGCCTGAAAGATGGAGCTGGTTTCCGCCTTCCACGTTCCCGATGGTGAGTGCTCTCTGTCACAAACAACTCCACATTTGGCTAAGGCCGAGGATCTGGCTTGCTTCCATGTATGTGGACCTATCTGCATTGCCCATGTGGCATGCTGGGGTTGGCTACCCAGAGGCTATTTAAAGTGGGCTTTCCCCAGGCTCAGATGATTGTTCAAGGTTCCTGAATAAACTGCATTGGAAAAAAAAAATTTAGCTCAATAGACTATAAAGGAAATACAAAATGCTCATTCTCACACAAACATATACAAAAAAAGACTTTTAAGAAAAGGCAACTAAATATATTAAACAGAGCTTGTTGCTGCCTCAGATGGGTGTGAACACATATGTGTATGCTTATTGGAGTGGTGTTTATTCGTGTCTGTAGCTCTGTGCCACCTTGATATTTCCCCAAAACTAGCGCCTGAAAAAGTAACAAAGCTAAATAAATAAGAATTTCATAAACAACTCAGAGATCACCATACCAAATCCATCACACTGTGCTGGGCATACAGAAATCATAGCCTTCTTATGTGCTTTTAATATTTTACAGACATTTGTTTTTAATCAACTTGTCTATCTCTAGACCTATGTGACTTACATTGATTTAGATACTTCAGACATATTTGTGTTTAAAGGAAGCACTGTTCTCTTATTTCTCTAAATCTGCCTTGACAAAATATAGAGAAGCTTTGCTTTGATTTTTGAATGTCTCAGTTCATGCTTAGTTATGAATGGCTCCTTCTGAAATCATGGTGCTGGCTGACTGGTTCTGGGGCAGCTGGACAAGCAGAATTTTATTTGTGAGAAACAACTTCAGAGCCTGCATGCTAAAAAGAAAACGGGCTCCAATAAAATATTCCAGCCAAGTCACTAGACAGATAAACAAGCAAACAATACATCCCAGAAAGGAGATGGGGAAGGTATTGCAGACTTCACAGTAGCTACAATATATTTCCTGAAATGTGATGTTCTCTGTGAAGGGGAGGGGTAGATAGAGTAGCAGAGAGGATCAACAAATGCACAAGGAAGGAAAGCAAGTCATAAAGGCTGCTTTAAAGAGCCAGGAGTCAGATAATACCAACAGATTTCAAAGTAACTAGTATAAACATGTACAAATCAGTAAAGAAAACCATGTGGATGGAATAAAAGAAAGGCATTAAGAATTTTCTACAATAGGGAATAGTAATGAAAGATAAGCTATAAAAACATAGCAATTGAAAACACTGAAAATGAACAATTGACACAAGAGATGTATTTCTATTTATTTCCCCCATACTATATTGTGCAAGGGAATTTAATGTATCATTATATTACCTCTGGATATCCTTACTGCTCAGCAATTACCATTAATTCAATGACTTCTCTATTTATCTATTCATTTAATTATTTATTCAACACAAAGCTGACAGTCTGGAGAGTTAACCGCAGCAAATGTCACACACTAACGTGTGTTTATGGTAACCCAATGAAATATGCTTTCCTGAAACTGGGAGAAGTTAAACGTATCCAGTGAGTCCGCAGGGGATACAAAGTATGTGTAGCCTTTCAGGACCAATGCTCCGTCTCCCATGAAAGAGATTCTCAGGGTCCATTAAGTGCAGAATTCTGCTACCTCCTTCAATTCTTACGGAGATAGTACATTTACCATTTCTGTCTTTTAAAATTGGAGACCTGGCGTTAGAAAACGTTGTTTTGCTCAATCAAGTTATTTGTAGGAATCAAGTCTTTTGTCAAGTGCACTATTTTTGATTGCTTTGAATTATTAAGAAAAAAAAGAAGAAAAAAAAGATACACATTTATATTCTAGAAACCACATCAATAAACTTACAATTGCTTTTAATGTTCAGATTACCTAGACTAAATGATATTTTCTACATAAAATTAAAACTTAAATATTTTCTGAACTAAAAAGTTTCTTTTTATGTAAATATTTAGCATTATATATGACCTTTCTTAATTTTTTTCTAATTTATGTAGTAGCTTTAATTAGGGCAGCTTTAAATCATTAAACTGTCAAAATAATATTGATTTCACATAATTTAATATGCAGTAAATTCTTTTTTTTTTTCTTTTATGGGTCACAATTTTGATGTGAAAACTACAGTAATGAAGGTAGCTGTAAAAAAAAAAAAAAAAGGGAATTCAGCAATAAGAGAAGAATAGAACGATCCTGCTTCTTTGCCTCTAAAAGGCTGGGTAGAACAATGAGACAATAGCACTTTGTCATAATTAAATTTTACATCCACTTCTTCCCTCACTTTTCTAAGATCATTTTCATGTGGTTATTACAGTCAGTCAGAAGTGATTGGCATTTCTATTCTTCTTAAATCTAGTAAGTGACATGCACTTAGAGATGTGTCACACTGCATGTAAATTTATTCAAAGCACTGAACCATTTTTTATTGGTGCTTTTATTCATGGTGAAAGCAAATTCTTTGCTTCAGTAGTTTAGCACATGGCCTGGGGAGGCGGGATGCCTGATTTCAGACTGTGACTCTGTTCTCCATTTGTATGCTTCAGTCCCCTTACTTGTGAAATGGATACAGCGATAGCCTTATGACACAGATTGCCATGGGGGAATCCATGTGCTGCTATTTAAAATGTTTCACACAATTCCTACTGCATCAATTACTCATTCTCTCTTAAAGCACGGATTTGTTCAGGACTGACAGGTACGCATTAAAGTTTAATTTAATATTACAATAATTCAAATGACGCAGCTGACAGAATATTGAGCCATGTAAGAAAACTTTATACGTAGATATCTATGATATGGACAGGCAGTCCTGTGACTGGAAGCACCTTCTCTGCAGATGTGACACTCTGCAAGGGGTACTTTATTATTTCCTTATGAAGGTAGTTTGTTTCAGACTCTACAAACTCTCATTCCGAAATTTTAAAACATTTTAAAAATGTGTGTGTGTGTCTGGGTATTTCTGCCTGCAGGTATGTTTGTGTACCATATGTGTGCCTGGCACCTGCAAAATCTGGAAGAGGGAATCAGAGATCCTGGAATTGGAGTTATAGTTGGTTGTAAGCTGTCATGTGGGTGCTGGGAATTGAAACTGGGTCCTCCGGAAGAACGGCCTGTACTCAACCATTGAGCCATCTCTGCAGCTCCTCATTCTAAAACTTTTGTCTTTATTTTTTTGTCTTTATTTTTTATGATTTGAGATTACACACATTGTAAAACATGGAGGCATGTTATTGAGAAAGTAAAAGAGCAATATTTAAAAGAGCAATATTTAAGGTGAATTATGCTGTCACACTAATCTAAATGCTGAGATAATAAAACCTGATTTTCTCCCAAATTAGGTCCCAAAGGATCATAAGTCAGTCATTTCTTTTCAAGCTTTTTGAGTACTAACACAAAGCAAGAACCATTTATAACTGCAGTTCTTTTTTTAACATGCATTTTTTATTTTTTTATATTATTTACAGTTTATTCATTTTGTAACCCAGCTGTAGCTGCCTCCTTCATTCCATCCTAATCTCACCCTCCCTCATCTCCTCTCATGCATCTCTCCAAGTCCACTGATAGGGGAGGTCCTCCTCCCCTTCCATCTGACCCTAGACTATCAGGTCTCATCAGAACTGGCTGCATTGTTTTCCTCTGTGGTCTGGTAAGGCTGCTCCCCCCTCAGAGGGAGTTGATCAAAGAACCAGCCACTGAGTTCATGTCAGAGACAGTCCCTGTTCCCCTTGCTAGGGAAACCCACTTGGATACTGAGCTGCCATGGGCTACATCTGTGCAGGGGTTCTAGGTAATATCCATGAATGGTCCTTGTTTGGAATTTTAGTCATGGAAAAGACCCCTGGGCCCAGATTTCTTGGTTCTGGGTTGCTCCTCTTGTGGAGCTCTTGTCCCCTCCAGGTCTTTCTATCTCCCCCTTAACTGCAGTGCTTTAAAGGGTCTGGGTCATGATGGGAGTCACTCCCCACACTGTCCCATACTGTCCCAGTTTTCCACATTGTTTCACACTTTTCCACACTGTCCTTGTACCCATGTACCCTGTGCACAGTGGGGTTTTGTGCTCTTCTTTTTGAGTCTTTCACCCATGAGTGTTTTATCTCTCTGTGAAAGCCATGCAAACAGCATTGCACTGGCTGTGATTATGGTGATTATGATCATGGCTATTTCTGCAACACATGTTTCTGAATTTTACTGATGTCCTAGGTAACTCAGGCACACATTCTTTCTTTTTCTGTTTTTTTTTTTTAATTTTTATTAATTAATTTAGTTTACATCTAGGTCATAGGCCTTCCCTCCTTTCCTCCCAGACCCATCTTCCCTCCCTTATCCTCCCTCCATCATTCTTCAGAATAGGGAGCCCCCCTACCCACACTCCCCAGCTCATCTACTCACATGAGGTCTGAGTTCATCTTCTTCTCCTGTGGCCTGGTAGGGCAGTCTCATCAGGAGGAAGTGATCAAAAAGCAGGCAGCATAGTCCATGTCAGAGATATCCCTACTCCCCTAACTAGCGGGCCCATGTGAAGCCTAAGATGCCCATTGGCTACCTTTAAGTAGAGGACCTGGGTCCAGAATATGCATTTTTCCTTGCTTCATACCCCATAGGCCCCTCTGGGCCTTAGTTGGTTGTCTCTGATGGTCTTCTTGTGGAGATTTTGTCACCTCTAGGTCCATTTTTCCTTCTTCCCTCTTTTCCAGTAGATTCACCCAGTGTTTGGCTGACTCTTCGTATCTGTTTTGAGCAGTTGTTGGGTGGAGTCTCTCAGAGGACAACTCTGGTAGGCTCCTGTCTGCAAGCATATCAGAGTGTTGCTAATAGTGATAGGGGTTTGCTTTCTTTCATGGGGTGGGTCTTAGGGTTGGGTCAGGCATTAGTTGGACATTCCCTGAATCTCTGCTCTATCTGTTCTATCTCTGTCCCTGTAGGTCTTGTAGGTGAATTTTGGACTGAGGTTTTGCAGGTGGGTTGGTGATCTCCATTCACTAGGAGTCTTGTCTAGATAAAGGGTGTCCTCGTCAGTCTCCATGGCACCTGCTACTAGGAGTCTTAGCTAGAGCCCTCCTTATATCCTCCCAGAGGCCTATTCTGATTTATGTCTGCAGCTTGTCACAGAGATGCCCCCACCCACCATTTCTTTCTTCTCTGCCTCCCATCCCTGCTCTCCCCAGGTCTGATCTGCACCCTTATTTCTGTCTGTGCTCGCTTGCCTACCTTTTCCCACTCTTCAACCATTAGCTCTGTTTTCTTTCCCCTTCTGAGTGATATTTACTCGTCCTCCCTTGGGCCGTTCTTGTGACTTATCTTCTTGGGGTCTGCAAGCCCATATTCTTTATTTACTTTTTTTATTTTTTATTTTTTTAAGCCCATATTCTTAAACTGTGCTGTCATACTTTAGTAAGTAGCCAGGCAAGTGATGGGGTTTGAAAACCACTAACTGCCCTTGGTTTAAACAAACAAACAAACAAACAAACCAAAAACTGAATGCTATCTCTTGCCAGCAGAAACACTGTTTTTAAATGGTTTCTATGTGTTCTAAGAGCCACAGTGCAAAACCAAGCAAAACAAACCCCCACTGACCTGCTCTGAACTCCTGAGCTAGGGTACTGGGACAGCTTTCATATTTCTAGGCTATCCACTCTATCTGAAAAGGAAGAAATTTCTAGGAACAAAAATTACTGAAAAAAAACAATTTTATCCAATCCCAGGGAGGGGAGATAAATTTCCTAATTTGACATAACAATTAACTTTAAATTGTTTTATTCAGGATTTTTAAAAAATCAGTATTCTGGTATCTAATGCTGGTTTAGATATTTCTTAAAGCCACATCTTTGACAATATTGTATATTTCCCTTATATATTTAATGATGTCACCAAAACACAATACCATTGATTTTGGGGTTGCTGTTGAAGCCATGATGTCCTGATCTTTGTTGGATATGTAAGCAGACCTCCAGCCATCTGCTTATCCATATCCTTCGCTGTTTGTTTCTGGAGTCTGTACTTTAGACTGGGTCTGTCTGTCTCTGGTGTCCGGAGCGTTCTTCAGGAAGGTGAGAGAGGTCCATGGGTTCGAGAGTATGCATTGGTGTTTCAGCTGTAGCTAAGGGAGGAAAGTGACACCTGCCTGTGAGTAAGTGCAGGTGTGTGTGTGAAAGTGTGCCTTGAAGGACAGGGTCCTAGAGAGTGTGGATGCCTGGAAGGGCGGAGTGTAATCACAGGAGGGCATGCCATGTGCAGGTGCCCTGAACACCTCAGTGGCCCACAGGCCTGTTGTACAATCCTCCTGGCATTCAGATCTGTCTGGGCTCCAGGAATTGTTTGCCCGACTCCACCAAAAAATAACAAACCAAACCAACCAACCAAACAACAACAACAAAAAGATCAAAATAAGTCAGAGGCCTTAATGTAAGACCTGGAAGTTCAAAAGTATCAGAGGTAATCAAATAGTTCACATCAGAGAGAGGCCCTGCTCCCCTTATTAGAGAACCCTCTTGGAGACTGAGTCTATGGGCTACATCTGAGCAAGGGTTCTAGGTCCTCACCATGCATGGTTCTTGGTTGGAGTATTGGTCTCTGCAGGAGCCCCTGGGCCCATATTTTTTTTAGCTCTGTTGGTCTTATTGGTCTTCCTGGGGGGCAGAGGTGTATCCTTACCAGGCCACAGAGGAAGACAATGCATCCAGTCCTGATGAGACCTGATAGGCTAGGGTAAGATAGAAAAGGAGGAGGACCTCCCCTATCAGTGGACTTGGAGAGGGGCATGGGAGGAGATGAGGGAGGGAGGCTGAGATTGGGAGGGAATGAAAGAGGGGGCTACAGCTGGGATACAAGGTGAATAAACTATAATAAATAATGAATATTTTTTTAAAGTGCCAGAGGTAAACATATGAAAATAATTTTGGATGTAGGTTAGAACAGTTTTCTGAAAAGTAATGTTTCCCTCATTACCATGCAGTTGATAAAGATACGGAATACGCAGCACAGCCAACTAAGATGAGCTTACGAAGCACATGTAATATTGAAGGTATTGTTTCCAGTGCTACAGCCTAAGCCATGCATAAGCCTAATTTCCTCTAAGGACTTTCCCGAGTTAATACACAGCAACTTCCAGATGAATATAACTTAATGACTTGTTTAAACACCACATGAAAAAAATGCATTAATTTCTTCATCCTATCATGCCCTTAAGATTTGCCTGTGGCTGATGACCTTTGATGGTCACATGAGAATGACTCAAATTTTTATGTCCAGGCATTAAGAAGTTGGCTCAGCTCAGGCTACTGAAGCTCATGCGTGCCTGCTCTACTGAGCACTTTTTTAAGGTGACCATCTGTAACCCCTCTCTTCATTTATGGTTATGAGTTCCAGGACACAAAGCTCAAAGACTTTTTCTTTTCTTTTTTTTTTAACTGTGAAATTTTTATTTATTGAATTATTTTTTATTTTTTTTATTAATTACACTTTATTCACTTTGTATCCCCCATAAGCCCTTCCCTCCTTCCCTCCTGATCCCATCCTCCCTCCCCCTTCTTCACGCATGCCCCTCCCCAAGTCCACTGATAGGGGAGGTCCTCTTCTCCTTCCTTCTGATCTTAGTCTATCAGATCACATCAGGAGTGGCTGCATTGTCATCTTCTGTGGCCTGGTAAGGCTGCTCCCCCCTCCTGTAATTCACAGACTAAGATTGTCCAGGAATCTGAACCTCTATAGGTTATTAAATATTTAGGCAGGCTACCTGATGGTTATCTGCATATTTTACATCACTCTAGTCTGTTATCAAACTCTATTTTGGGAAAGGCTGCGGGACTCTTTGTGGTCTGATTTCTCTTTTGAAAAATTGTCTTCAATAGACTTCTGTCTTCCTTTTATAAATAAGAGTTCCAAAGTGTGGGAAAAAATGAAAAGGGAAACAGTTAGGCTACCTTCCGCTCAATCTCTCACTTATACCTTAGAACTCAACTTAGAATTTAAGATATTTGCCCTGCAGTGCCCTCAACTTTGACAGGTGAGCTCTGACATGGGGGCAGCACATAATGTTCTCATGCACATCCCAATTTTGAGCAGAACAGGAGCTATTTGCAGCAAATATATCACAATGGCTAATTTGCCTAAAAGTTAATGAAACATAAACCCTGGGATGTATTATTTACTTCCCAAGTCCCTTTGCTTCATTTTGCATTTATCATTTTATATTAATTTCTGTAAACCTTCCTTTCAGTAAACAAGCCCCGGCAACCACAAAACTTGGCTGCACTCCTGAAGGTGCATGATTATATAAAAACCATCATTCTCTCTCATATAAGCATCAAAATCACTCACTAAAGCCTTTTAGGGAAGAATGGAATTTAAGGATTGCACATTTTACTGGTGGGAGGAACCAGGTAACTTGGGTCTTGTCAGAATCCTTATGAAGGCAGATAACATACTCCCTGCATCCTACATGCAATTATACCATTTTTAATACTATTGGAAACAGAAGAAAGAATAAAAATACTGTGTTATCACTGAAACAGACATTGCATGAAGTTATTTTGGAAATGGACAGAGTAATCCATGAGAATGCAACACACACCACCTCTCACCACAGCACATCTGTACATTACACTTGATTCATGATCATGTATATCCTTGCAGTGACCTCTTGCACTCTATATCCTAAAATGTGTGTGTGTGTGCATTTATTCACATACTTTAGCCTGTAAAGTAATACATACATATTTACAGGTGTGAATATATATATATGCACACATATACATGTGTATATATAATACCTATGAATATTTTGCATATGACTTCCTTTGTACTTCATCTAATGAGCTCACTGTCTTCTCTATTTTTCCTTCACTTCATTCCATATTTAGCTTTACCTTTACTATTTTAGCTCCATTTTTTTCATGTTTTTATGTCAGAAAATATACTAACCACGTCAAAAGCTTTCAATGTTTTGGTTTTATTCTATTTCTTCTTCCATGAACACTATTTTTTCTGCTAGTTTTTAATGGGAATTTTTTTCTTTGACATGTTTCCCTTTTGTGTCAAACATTCTTTCTTTTAAGAGATTTTTAATCTCCCTTTTGTCTAGTTCCTCTTTGTTTATAAATTATTGCTGTCTTGTAGGAAAATCTTTGTCAAGTGGGATTGTTTTTTGGTATCCTCTCTGCTTACAGAAATTATAAAAGTCCTTATAATCATAAAGTGTCCACATTGCTTTTCACAGTGTTGTCTTCTCCCACTACCCTATTACCAAGAAGACTTGCTGCTTTTTAATTACACAACTCTTTCAGTATTGGAAGTAGCCATTCAGTATCTCCTAAAGATGCTATTGTTCCAATCCATCAGGAAAACAACCTCTGTGTGCTTGATTTCTACCCCTACTTTCAGGAGAATAACTTGGGCCATTTTCATTCCAGCTATAGAACAAGCCAGGAACTTGAAGTCAAGAGACAGCTGGAAGAAGTGTAAGAAGTATGAATATGTAGAGTGTTAACAAAACCAATAGACATTGTTCTCAATAAAAAAAGATTATCATTCTAATGTCACGTATGGGTGACTTGTAAGATGCATATTAACAGTTCTATGATGGAAGATGACACTTTGTTGCCCCCAGGAACCAGGCTGATGTCCCAGATCTGAACTGCTGGCAACCATGTCGGAGTTTATGACCCAGGCTTCCTCTGCCTGCTATGGGCATGGAAGCTTCTTTGGCAGTGATATTTCTGATTCATGACTGAGAATATAAGAAACATTGAAGGCTTCTGTGACAACCCACACACACACATGAAGAAGTGGTCCACATAGGAAGCTATTGAGGAGAGTACCTAAAAACTGTGATAAAAATTCTGAACTTCAGTTGTTCAGAGTTGATGGCAATTGGAGGGAGGGTGAGGTGAAGAAGGATTCAGTTTTCATTAACAGGCTGGACACTGGGAGTTTGTCCATGCTTCAGTGTGTATATGGGCAAAACAAATTGGAGTTGGTGGGTTTTGTTGTTGTTTTGCTTTGTTTTGTTTCTTTTGGTGGTGGTGGAGGTGTGTGGAGCTTGGAAGAATAGAAAGCAAATGTGATCAGAGCGCATTGTACAAAGTTACCAAGTAGTTAATAAAAATATGTTTGGGGAGATTGAAAAACAGAAAAAAAAAAAGTACTGGAAAATAATAAAACATGCACTTGGGTCTCATTCTTTCCTACAGTAAAATGGTGCTTCTAAAATAATTCTGTACCGCATATAGAAATAATGAAGACTCACATTACATACAATGAAGGCAAATATATTTGTAGTTACATATATTGGTAGAATACAACATGTTAGTTATGTGTGAAATGAGGCTTTGCTCGTTAAGAGTGTGCACAAAGCTAACTGAAACTTTTTTCCTTTACTTCAAAAGTTTGATATTCAGTCACCTAAAAATTCTAAAAATCCATTTTAATTATTTCCCCAGATGTAAGGATATTAACTATACCCTTTGTTTGCTTTTGAAACCATTCGCATTTCCAGATTCTGTTTCAGTGTCTAACATCTGAAGAGTATATTTGGGGCATGAAGCTGATGCCAAGCCGTATCAAAGCAAAGACAATGAAGTGATGCAGCTTCCAAGAGTAAATGAAGAATTGTGAATGCTGTGGCTGATCCAACTCTCAAGCCTAATGTAGCACTTTAATTTTGTTTCATCTTCCTTTACAACTCATAGTAAAACTCTTTTGAAATTCATATGGCTCTTTTTCATAGAAAGTAACTAAAAAACTTTCATCTTGTCAAGAGCATAATAAAGTGTTTTCTATTCACAGATTTGTGGCACTCTTGATATGTTTCTCCTCTAATTGAATGCCTAAAATAACCACCGCACAATTCTCTTAATCTATTTTGCTAAAATGACAATAATGGAGCTAGAGGATGAATGTTAGAATGAAAATTCCTTCTATAAAAGAAGAATAATTATTCATGTTGGAAAATTATCAGAAATAATATCAAGCTTCATTAATAACATATGAAGTGATTTTTGGTATTCAGCACAATAGGAAATATTTACTACTTACAAATCACTGCAAGAATCAATATGGCTATAGAAATGAAGAGTGAGAGAATATAGAAGTATACTTTAGAGTTCAAATGAGCTGAGTGGTAATCTAATCTAAACTTCTTAATTTATGCTTGTTTTAGTTATTGTTTTATTGTTGTGAGGTGACACCATGACCAATGCAACTTCTAAAAGAAAACATTTAACTGGAAGATTGCAAACAGAACTATAATTTTTAACTAAGGAACTATTGCCCTCAGTTTTATTCAGTACTAGGTAAAACTATACCAAGCAATTTCTTTATACAAAGCCAAGATAAGAGCCTTCTCATGAATCCTTAGCATGAATGACAAAACTGATCGTTATTACTTTAAAAAAAATATTTGGAACTCCGTTTCCTTGACCATTGCAGTGGCTGAGGTATGAACGGCTCCCATAGTTTTATGTATTTGAGAGTTTGGTTTCCAGTTGGCAGAGCTGCTTAGGAGGGATTAGGAAGTATGACTTTGTTGGAGGTGTGGCACTGGGGATGGGCTTTAAGGTTTCAAAAGCCAACACCAGGCCTTCTCTCATTCTCTTTGCCTCCTGGCTGCAGATCAGGACTTAAAGCCTCAGCTCCTGCTCCAGTCAGTTCTAAGCCTGACTATCTGTTATCATGCTCCCTGCCATGGTGATCGTAAATTCATCCTCTGAAGCTTTGGAATCTGAGCAAGCCAGGCTGATAAGATGCCAGAACTGTTGAAAATATTATCACAAACTACCTGAAAATTTATTTCTTAGATGGAAGAGGAGGACCTCCCCTATCAGTGGACTTGGGGAGGGGCATGGGAGGAGAAGAGGGAGGGAGGGCGGGATTGGGAGGGGATGAGGAGGGGGGGCTACAGCTGGAATACAAAGTGAATAAATTATAATAAATAAAAAGAAAATTTAATTCTTTACTGCCAGCTTTGGGTTTAAGAATATAATTTCCTAAGTATTCTAAATATGTTCTCTATGTTGTTTAAAAACCTAAGTCCAGTATATCCAAAACAAAATTAAGTCTTGAATATTTATGTTGGTTTCCTAAGGTCCCTCACATCCCCTTTATATTCTAATTTGACTGACTTCCTGAATGGAACAGTAATGAGAAAGAGAAACAAAAACCTAACTTCGAGTCTGAGGTCTCAAAAGCAGTGATTAAGGGATATTGGCTAGTGAACAACTTTGGCTCCTTCCAGAAATTAGACCTATACCTGCTGTGTCTGCACCATTACAGAAGGTAAATATGATTATGTTTACTGAAAGAATGCAAATTATAAAATCCTTTAAAGTCCTTATGAAGGTCTTCCATCCCTTGACTCAGTTATCTTCTTTTAAGTGCACACATGCACTGATGCCCAAATGGATGGAGGTGTGTCCATGCGGAAGCCAGTCGCCAGTCCTCTGATGCCTTCCATCTTTTTATTTTATTTTATTTTTATTTTTTTGGACAGGATCTCTCATTGGTCTGAGTTTGCTACTTAAGCCAGACTGGCTGTCCTGTGTGCTTCCCAGGATCTACCTGCCCCTACATCCCATCATTCATCTCTGTGATTACAGGTGCTGGATCCTGCTCCCATTCTTATATGGGGTCAGAGGATCCAAACTCAGGCCTTCATGCTTCCAAGGTAAGTGCTTCATCAAATGGGCCATTTCTCCTGCCTCTCAATTTGCTTGAAATTGCGATGATTTCCATAATTATAAAGCTACTTCTCTAGAGCCATGTTTCAAAGAGGTATATCAAGAGGGTGAGTAGAAGCATGCATGATCACTTTAACAGATGTGTGCACTGTTAACGCACATGAGGTCCAAGCACAATCTCTCTGGAACCTGTGTCTGTGTCCTCATCCATGGCCTCATCTGTCTCTTCTCTTGCATCTGCCAGAGCAGTTTTCCTGTTTCTCATTTACTCCCTGAGTTGGTCTACATCAGCATAAAAGGTGGGGTAATCTACCCAGAGGATAATGAATATTGATCTTCCAATTTAGCCCCATAACACCAACAGCAGTGGATTGAGTTGGAAAAAATCAGGTGTAAAAAAATCTAATGGTCAAACTGAAAACAGCTGCAAGCTGTGCTTCGTGAACCGTGTTCTCAACTGCATGAATTCTGCCTTCCCTACAGACTTTTAAATGGAAAACATAAAAAATTGCCTGGTGTGGGCCCTAAACCAAATCTCCTTAAAAAGGGCAAATAGGGGCATTATAATCACACATGGTTCTCAAAAACATGCATAAAAACTGAAGTACTTTTGTTATTCTACTCCAGATCTACCAAATTCAGGTAGTGTTTGGATCATTAAAATTAAAATAAACTGAAATGCTTATATAGCTACTTGTATATTTTTCTTTTTTATAATTTCTCAGATATTTTTGATTGAATGCTACATGATATTTGCCCCACCTCACCCCCTTTGCAGCCATTAGATTCCAGTGTTTAAAAATGTAACACGACAGTATCTTTAAAGCACTCAGGTTTGATTTCAAAGGGCATGAGGCGATCACACTGTATCTAGAGGTGGTGAATTATGTATCCCTACTCCTGTGGTTAAAACGCCTGCCCCCCCAACTCTTTCTTGAACCTCATGTGTCCTCATTTATAAAGTGCCCCACAATTCTGCTAATGTTTACTGGATCCTATACTGACTTTCCATCTATGACAGGCACAGCTATTTCAAAGGTTCAGATCAAAACAAGAATTCTTCCATGAACCCTTTTCTGATTCTTTAGTGGAAAGTAACCTTTCTCTCCTTTGATTGTGCACTTTTTGATGCATTCAACATAAATTCCATTTAACACATCTGGACACCACAGCAGATGGCAGTCACATATAAGATAAAACCTTGCCTTCATCTTAGGACCCAGTTTTCCCTAATTTTATATGCTACAGAAAACTGACTGTTAGGAGGCATGCAACCCCACAATTTTACTAAAAAGCTTCATTGAGTAATACTCATGGGCACTGGAAGGAAGATTTATACCACAGAGGTGTAACACAAGCATCACGGCAACTTATGTCTGTGGAAAGAGTAAAAGTCACATTGGAAGCTTCATACCGTGTGTGGGGGGGGCATGTTTAAAGATGTAAGAGCAAGTTAGCATTCACTGTGCATTGTATTTCATGTTTCCTGTTGTGATTATAACAAATCACACACACACAAAATAACTCTGATGCATGAAACAACAGAGGTGTAAGCTCTCACAGTTTTGCACTCTGGTATCAGAGAGCAAAGTGCTAGTGGGCTGGGCTCTTATAATTTCTCAGATATTTTTGATTGAATGCTACATGATATTTGCCCCACCTCACAAGAGAAGACAGTCACTGGCCCACAGATTCAAGTGACTAGCAAACTTCTCTTCACCAACCCTATATCTGACAGAGGGCTGATATCCAGAACATATAAAGAACTCAAGAAGTTAAAAACAACAAATCAAGTGATCCAATTAAAAAATGGGGTACAGAGCTAAATAGAGAATTCTCTGTAGAGGAATATAGAATGGCAGCGAAACACAGAAATGCTCGACGTCCTTAGACATCAGGGAGATGCAAATCAAAAGGACCCTGAGATTCCACCTTATACCTATCAGAATAGCTAAGACCAAAAACTCAAGTGACAACATATTCTTGAGAGGTTGTGGAGAAAGGGGAACCCTCCTCCATTGCTGGTGGGAATGTAAACTTGTACAACCACTTTGGAAGTCAATCTGGCACTTTCTCAGACAATTAGGAATAGCGCTCCCTGGAGATCCAGCTATGACACTCCTAGGCATATATCCAAAAGATACTCATGTACACAACAAGGACATTTTTTCAACCATGTTTGCAACAGCTTTCTTCATAATAGCCAGAACCTGGAAACAACCCTGATGTCCATCAGCAGAGGAATGAATACAGAAATCGTGGCACATTTACACATTGGAAATTTACTCAGCACTTCAAAACAAGGAAATCATAAAATTTGCAGGCAAATGGTGGGAACTGGAAAAGATCATCCTAAGTGAGGTATCCCAAAAGCATAAAGACACACATGATATATACTCACTTATAAGTGGATATTAGACATATAATATAGGATAAACATACTAAAATCTGTACACCTAAAGAAGCTAAATAAGAAGGAGCATCCTGGGTAAGAGGATCAATCCTTACTTAGAAAGACAAACAGGATGGAAATTGGAAGAAGGAGAAAACAAGAAACAGGACAGGAGCCTACCACAGAGGGCCTCTGAAAGACTCTATCTAGCAGTGTATCAAAGCAGATGCTGAACTTTGGACAGAGTGCAGTGAATCATAAGAAAGAAGAGGTAATTAGTAAGACCTGGAGAGTACAGGAGCTCCACAAAGAGAACAACAAAACCAAATTATCTGGGCTCAGGAGTATTTTCTGAGACTGATTCTCCAACCAAGACCATCATGGATATAACCTAGAACCCCTGCTCAGATGTAGCCCATGGCAGCTCAGCATCCAAGTGGGTTTCCCTAGTAAGGGGAACAGGGGAGTGTAGCTGACATGAACTCAGTGGCTGGCTCTTTGACCCCTCCCTCCCCTGAGGGAGGAGCAGCCTTGCCAGGCCAGAGGAGGACATTGCAGCCAGTCCTGATGAGACCTGATAAGCTAGGGTGGGATGAAAGGAAAGGTGGACCTCTCCAATCAGTGAACTTGGAGAAGGGCATGGGAGGAGATGGGGGAGGGAGGGTGGGATTGGAAGGAGATGAGGGAGGGGGCTACAGCTGGGATACAAAGTGAATAAAATGTAATTAATGTAAAAAAGTAAAAATTTTTTAAAAATCAAGAAAAAATAGCTCCTTTATTCATTCTTTTCATTGGCCATAATGTCTTTCCATCCTGGACTAAGTATTGTTCTTTTCATTTTGTATGTGGGCATTTTGGAGTGCCTTTAGGTCCTACTTAAGATTATTTGCCATCTCAGGATCCTCAGCATGATCAAAAATATCCTTTTTCTTTTTTATTTATTTTTTTGAGTTTCATTCTTGAGTACTGTATTTATATCATTTTCTACTCCATATTCTACCCCCAAATTGCTCCCACCACTCCCTCTCTCTCATGTTCATGGTTTATTTTTAATTACTATTATTATTTATTGCACACACACATACACACACACTGGGAAATACACTTGTCTAGAAAAAAGCAGCAGTAGTAGGCTTTCCAGTGGGATCCATGACCTCATCAGCCTCTGGTAGTTTGCTAGGTTTATAGTGCTTTACAGAACACTTATAGAATTGCCTAAATCAATTCTCTCCTTCTGAGCATCCCTTAAGTCCAATTAGACTGCTATCATTTGTGCTAATGATAAAATGCCATTATTGCTCCCTTGGGTTTATGTCTTCACCACTGATTGGACTTGCTTTCCTCCCTTGGAAGGTTCTGCAGTACCTTCCAGTACTATGAGAACTAGTCTTCAGGTATAATATTCAAGGTTAGTTCCAGCTTGTTTCCTCCAACTAGGCCTGAAGCATGTAGCCTCTTTAGCAGTCAGGTCCTACTTTCAAGTTCTGGTAGGCAATGCACAGCCAGAACAATAATGTACCTGGTATTGGGGAGTATCTTAGACTCTCCTGACCTACAACTGGAAGAGAACTTTCCCATGCTTGCAACTGGAGGTTTTGTTAGCCAGTTTACTGCTCTTCATGTGAGCATCATCACCCCATAACTACATTTAAATTGTTTATACATGTATACACACAAACTTACATATGCATAAATTAAACAAACATAAAACAATATACTTCTCTGTGGATTCTTCAAACATCCCATTGTCATTTGCCCTTCCTCTCTCTCCTGTATTGCCCTCCCTGCCCTTATCCCAGATAATGTCTTTTCCCCCTACTTTTCCTATTTCTCCCATCATCAAAACTCTGCCCTACTATCCCATTTCTAAAGATCCCTTTCCAATTCCCCTTAACTTCATGATCTCACATCTAAAGACTCAAAACTAGGATCCATTAAATAAGAATGAACATGAGATGTTTGTCTTCCTGGTTGTGGTTTAAAATTCTCAATATTAATTATCTTTACAACTGAACAGCATTCAATAATGTATAACATCATAGTTTCACTGTCCGCTCATTAGTCAATTAAGTTGTTTCCACTTCTTAGCTATTGTGCACAGAGTGGCAATGGACATGGCTGAGCAAGTATATGTGGAACAGGATGTTGAGATGTTTGGGAGTGATATAGATGGATCATATGGTAAATCTACTCTTAGCTTTATGATAGTGCTCCACACTGATTTCCAGAGTTCCTTCACCAATTCTTAATCCCACCAACAGTGAATAAGGTTCGTTTTTCTTCAAATCATCATAAGCATTTACATTTATTGTTAGTTGTTTTCTTGATCTTAGCCTTTTTAACTGCAGTAAGATGATGATTCAAAGTAGTTTCACTTCCCTAATTAGCTAAGGATGTTGAACATTTCTTACAATTTCTTATCTATATTTACATATTCTCTCTGGTCAGACCAAGAGCCCACTTTTTAATGGGGATAGATAGATAGATAGATAGATAGATAGAGAGATAGATAGAGAGATAGATAGAGAGATAGAGAGATAGAGAGATTTTTTTTCCGTTTTTGAGTTCTTCATATATTCTCATAAATTAATCATCTAACCGATGTCTAGTTGACAAAAATTCTCTCCCACTCTGTGAACTTTTTCTTTACTCAACTGTTGTTTCCTTTGCTGTACAGAAGCTTTCTGGTTTATGAAATTCAATTTGCTTATTGTTGCCCTTAATTCTTGAGCAAATGGAGTCCTACTCAGAGAGTCCTTTAAACACCTATGTTTTGTAAAGGTACTGCCAGTATTTTCTACAAGAGATTTCAGAATTTTAGGTTGTTTTTTGTTGTTGTTTGTTTTTGGTTTTGTTTGTTTTTCAAGACAGGGTTTCTCTGTGTAGCTTTGTTTGTCCTGAACTTGCTGTATAGACCAGACTGGCCTCAAAGTCACAGCAATCTGCCTGTTCCTGTCTCCCTGGATGCTGGGATTAAAGGCATGCATCACCATGGCCCAGAAGGATTTTCGGGTTTTTTTGAGGTCTAAGAGGCATCTAGCATTCATTTTTGTGCTTGGGTCTATTCTCTGTCTTCTCTATGTAGATATCCATTTTTCCTACCACTATTTCTTGACGATGCTCTTTTTTTCTCTAATACATAATTTTGCATCTTTATCAAATATGAGATGGCTGTCATTATATATACTCATACTTGAATCTTCAAATTTTATTCCGTTGACCTACATATCTAGTTTTGTTTTGTATGGTATCATGTATTGAGTATTACTATACTCTGTATTATAACTTGTACTATGGTGTGGTGAATTCCTCAAGCATTGTTCTTGGGTATCCAGTATCATTTGCAATTCTATATGAATTCCACAAAATTTTTCTATTTCAGTGAAGAATTGTGGTGATATTACACTTATAGTTTCCTGAGATTAGTACTATGTGCCATTAAGTGAACTTTATTCACTTTGTTTCAGGCACTGTTTTGTGGCTCGGCTCAATTCACAATACTCTGGGAAGTAAATATTGTCCTTACTGAACAGATAAGACCACAGAAGTGCCAGGGATTGGGTGCCTTGTTCAACAACAAAAGCAGCAAGTGACGGAGACCTGGATCAAACCTAAACCTGTCTGCAACCTGGTGCTGTTTTCCTATTGCATCCTGAAAGCTTCCTAATACCAAAACCCACAGGTATGTATGAGGTTATAGAAGAAAACTACTGACATTTTAAAGTTTGTTCTTTAATCTACTGTCACTATTTCTAAAAGTCCATTGATTAGGAAGCATTCTCATATGATATCTGTTTCTCTAGGAGTTCTTTGATAAGTGAAGAATTATTTCCAGTGGGCTGCACTACAGGCAAAAAGAAATTTCATCACTAGAACATAACAGAGTAATGTGATTATTTTATTAAAAAGAAAGACTTGAAGCTTTTGGAATATGCAAATATAAACTGGAGTGTAGGCATGTTGATAGCATACATCTTCAGTCCAACTGAAAATGACTGAACATCAGCTGTATTATTATTGTAAAAATAACAAGATTTCAGTAAACATTGGCCATCAGGTTCAAACACAAGCAAATAATATGTGTGTTCTCTCTGATTTCCCCTCAGAAAATCCAGACACTTTGACTTTAAACTCTGATAATTGACTATATACATGCTCATGAATATTTTTAAAGCCTCATTTAGTAAAATAATTTTTAAAAATTGAGGAAGCAGTATTGGTTGTCCTTACCCTAGTTGCTTATTTCACCTCTTTTTTTCTTGGCTCATGTAAGCATGAGTTTCTTTTCTCCTGACTGTGGAACAAATTGCCACAAATTTAGCAGCTCCAAACATCACACGTTATTAATTCAGCACAGCTACCTCTCTGCCCAGTGATTTCACAAGACTGACAGGACTGTATTCCTTCTGGGAGTCTTGAGAGATAAATCTGCTCTCCAGCTTGTTTACATTGCTGACATCATGCAGTCACGTGTCTTTGTAGGACTTAGGTTCCTCGTGCCTCATATGGCGCTCACTGGGGATGTTTGTAGCTTCCAGACAGTGCCTGTCCCTTACCTCAAGGCCCTCTTCCTCCAGGCTCAAAGGCAACCATGGCACACAGAGTCCTTCTCATGTTTCAGATGCCTTTGATCTCCTTTTTTTGTCTCTATTCCATCTACTCTTCCTTTGCATCTTCTTGCAGTCATTTTTTTCCTACCATTTTCATCTATATTTAAGAACTTAAAGTGATTACACCGGGTGTGGCAGGATACTTCAGAATACACTGTGCATTTTAAGATCATTTGGTTGGTAGTATTAATTTATCAACCAGGTCCATCCACAGAAGTGTTTAGATTAAAATTTGAAATTAATTTAAATGTGGACTTTTATATATTACTGCAGATGTATGACTATTCACAAACCTAGCCACAAAAACCCACAATTTGTTCTTCCTATAAGATGTGCAGGAGTAAAAGATGGAGCAGAATTTGAGGGACAGGGCAAAGAGTGACTGGCCCAGCTTGAGACTATTTACAAATCATAATAATGATTATTTTCAGGAAGTGATCAACATTTCTGCACATGAAGGAAAATTGTATTATGTTCCTGCAACACTGTTTTCCAGTCAGCTGTAAAGAAATTATGAAGGACAATGAGAATATTAATTGGGTCAATGTCTAAAATGTATTGTAAAATGCACTGTGCACATTTATTCTAAATTCCCTGTTCTGTCTTTCTAAGATCAGATTGTCCAAAGGAGCAAACAGTTCATTTTCTAACCCAGAAAAAATGGGACTGGCTGGATCTTTGCCTGAATGCAAGTAATGGGCATAGTTTGCATATATGTGTATATGCCATTTTATTGGCACATATTTATGACATATTTTCATGGGTTTCACAGAGACATTTTCACAGGTATATATCATACACTTGGACCAGATTTGCTCCTGCCTTCCCTTTTTCTCCACTCCTGCTGTTCTCTGTCATTTCTCCTGATAGTCTCACATCGACTTTCAGGTCACAAATGCTCTATATTTCTATATAAAGTCTAAGATCTACAAAGGATAGAAAACATGTTATAGTTTTTCACCATGAAACTTATTTTGTATAACATTATAATCTTCATTTCATCAATTTTCTGGAAAGTGATGTTACTTCATAAAATTCAAACAAATATTGTCACATTTTCATATTTCATTGATGCGATCTATTTAAAGCTTCGTGTAGGCTCAAAAGTGAATATATGAAATGCCTCAAAAGCAATAGGCATGGGATAGTAAATAAAAGCAAGCATCTATGAAAACCTTTAATTCAGAATTGTCAAAAACAAAATATTTACTACAAACAGTATAAAAAAAACCACTTTACTATAGGCTGCTTAATGGTTCATAATATAACATCTTAACATAGCTTTGTCTTTCAGTGATTCAGCCCTATTCTTTTCAAATGCTTATTTTAGACTTATCCAAGCTAGTGATATAAGAATTATCTATAAAATGCAGCTAGAGATTGAAGTCTGGCTTCTGCATATCAATTGACTGTAAACCAATTTAGGCAAGACATTTAGCCTTTTTAATAAAATATATTTCCTGAAAATGAATTAATGGTTACTTTATTAATATTCAAATGCCATTAATAAATGTATCATCCAGATTTAAGATCATTATAAACCTTGGATAATGACTGGTTACTTTATTATCCAAAGAGTAAGGACGTCAAGAAAACCAGATCTTTTTACAAAAAAGACAACAGAGCAAATGTTCTAACTACAATCACAGTTTAATTTAACATAGTCTTTTATATATTATTCCAGATTCCTGATTATTTACAAAATCACATTATTGATTGTTTTCAGGAGGCAATCAGCCTCTCTGCAAATGAAGGCAAATTGTATTATGGTCACACAACACTGCTTTACAGTTAACTATAAGAAGAATAATGAAGATGTTAGGGAACTTGGGTTCAATAATTAATCAGACTGCTCATTGGGAAAACATATGGGACTAATAATTGATTATTAAATCATTGTCTTAATGGTATTTATTCAAGTCACTCAACAATAATTCATTATTTGATCAGAAACAACCGAGGAGATGGCACAGGTGCAAGTGGTAAGATGGAAAAACAAAATATATAGTTTCTGCCCTAGAGGCGATTGCTTGCTAACAAGGAAAAACAAGAAAGGACAGGAATCAAGGATGGAAGAAAAGAGGGAGAAAGAATGTACACATGGCTACAGCACACTTCCTGAATAAGTTCATTGATTACTAAAGCAATAAAATCTAATACAAGAGAAATGTACAACTGAGTGGATCTTCATCATGAAAGCAGAATCAATGTAAATTTATTGTAGAAATTAGACATTATGCAATCAGGAGAAGAACTGGGAAAATGAAAGTTCACAAAGAGAAGCTGGAATATTATTAAGCAGTTGCAATGTCATTAAGTCATTACTTTTCAAAGGCATCTTTTCAAGTAAAGTCAAAAAGCACAAAGCTACGAAATGTAAAATCTCTTCTTTTCTTTCTGTAATTTTTCATGCTGCTCTCTCTACTTAGTTCCCCAGTGCTTGGCACTTGGCAAGCATCATTTAAAAATTGTAGGATATCCCCCAGAGGACTGGCAATATGCCAGAGCAGTTTTTTTTCCCCTCTGACTTTTCTAAAAAGGGGAAGTGGAGTGAGGGAAAAAGGACTGGTTGGTGCAGCACTTATGTCAATGTGATGCCCCACAAGATCTCAGCCAGACAACTGCTCTCATCGCTGCCTGTGTGGGGAGGATAACACTCTCCGACGCTGGAAGCAAGGACAGTTTTATGGGGTGGAACAGATAATCTGGAAGTATGCTGTTTCCTCATCTTTAAATGCATGAAGCATATCCGTGTAATAAGTGCCATTTTCTAGGGGGCGTTAAAGATATAGAACAGGAAACCATATCTTCAAACTGGCAATCTTTGTGGTGAAAATAGGTCATTGCACATTTGAAACTGAAGGAACAGGTTGACAGTTAATTTTTTAATGTGATTTTTAGATGGTTTTGGATGTCTGAAAATGAATAAATGTTATTTTAGTAACTCTTTGGGGCTTGTGTATGCCTGTTATGCTATCTTTTCCCCCAACAATTTCCAGTCTCAGTTTTATTGGTTCTTAGAAAATTTCACATTATGTGTTAGGATCATAATATTCACTTTCTGCCACAAGCTCCTACCAGGTGTACCTCCTCTCCTCCTCTACCACATAACTTTGAGTATTTGTTCCTTTATTAATACATAGAGTCTAATTTGTGCTATCCCTATAATCTGGGATTGGTGGCCTTCCACTGGAGCATGGTTGACTCACTAGGGGCAACAATCTTTTAAATAATTCCTGTCTATACAGCTCCCAGAGGCTATCAAATGCTGAGAGCACCTCAGCAAGGGGTGGAGCTTTGTGACCACATCTCTTCTTCCTGGTAGGATTTGATCTTTCTTCAGCTTGTAAAGATCTTGCACAGGCTGTCATAACCACTCTGAGTTCTTATGTGCAACTTGCCTGTTATGTAAGCATAATACTTTTTTTTTTTTTTTTTTTTTGTAGTCAGCCACAAGCTTGGCTTTTACAATCTTAATGTTCCCTCTTTTACAATGACTCCTGAGCCATAGTAGTAGGATGTGTGATACAGATGTCCCTTTTAGGGCTGAGAATTCCACAGTCTCTTATTCTTTGTACTTTGGCCAGTTGTGGGTTTCAGCGTTAGCTTCCATGTACTGCAAATACCTTCCTTTAAGATTGGAAGCAGAATAAAGAAATCATACTGTAAACTATATGAGAAAGAGAGGCCCAGTTACCGATAAATGCAGGCTCGCTAGAACAACACCTGGTTATACCACAGAAACCTTTAAAGCCAGAAGAGTCTTGAAAGATGTGCTTCAAGTCTGTAAGGACCCAAACCATCATCTAAGACTACTATACCCAGCAAAAATGTCTGTTAAATTGAAGAAGAAATAAAACACCTTCCATGATAGTGACAGATTGAAGGAATTTATGACTATTATCCTACTAGGGAATACTTGGAAGAATACTTCAGTCTGAAGAGAAGAGTAGACATACCCAAGAAGTTACAGGGAACAAATAAACAACTGTTTTTGCTGTCATTTCAGATTTGTCTATAATTTGCCATGTAACACATTCTGGCCTAAAACTAATGGCAATCCTCGTTATTTCACTGTATTGAGTACCAGAATTATAACTGTGGCACTTTTCTCCAACAGTCAGTAGCCCCAGTGAATAACTTGTCTTTTAAATTTTTATTTCATGTATTTAGATGATACCTATTAAAACAAATCTGAATTAGAAAGAAATATAGTTAATATTATATTAGATAACATCCTAAATTTTATTGTAATTAAAATGCATCGACTTTTATATTTTTAAGCTGAATATCTTAAGATTCCAAAAAAATAATATCTATTATCAGGGAGTATTTTGAATTGGTAGTTGCTAGAAAATTGAAATGAAAATAAAATGCTGTTTTTGCTTCACAGAAATTGCTACTTTAAGGGCTGACTAAAAGCAACACTTTTTACCTCTGTCTCTATCAAGTTGATTCAGAAAGTGATATTACAATGAAAGTAATCACGGTATGTCATTTTTCCCAATGTGGTTGGGAAAATGCTTTAAGAAAAGTTATCACATACTAAAGTAACCAATTTTATTAAAATGTGGACATCATGTAGAGGGAACTTCAGCACACCTGATAGTGCAGCTTCCTTGGATATACTCTTTACTGAAAATTGGTGAACTTACTACACATTGTATCAGTATTAAGGTATTTCTAGAAACGGCAAACAACAGACATCTCTGAAACAAAAAATAAGCTATACACAGCACCTTTGGCATAAAACACTAAGAAATCTCATATTATTAGTTAATTTCAATATGAAAGTAATTATAATGGTGTAACACAGTTGTTCACAAGTAAGAGCAATTCATGAAGGATAATTTTTCCTTTTGGTTATCATCCTGTTTCATAGCAGCCATGACAAAAATGTTCTGATTAGCATTGGAGTACACAAAGTTGGATTATTGACAAGATAGTTTTAATTAAATTTGTGTTTGATTTACTGACTTATTCTTTTTTCTTTTTATTTTTTATATTAATTACAGTTATTTATTTTGTATCCCAGCTGTAGACTCCTTTCTCATTCCCTCCCAATTCCACCCTCCCTCTCTCATCTCCTCCCTGCCTCTCTCTAAGTTCCTGATACGGGAGGTCCTTCTCTCCTTTCATCTGACCCTAGTTTATCAGGTCTCATCAGGACTGGCTGCAATGCCCTCTTCTGTGGCCTAGCAAGGCTGCTCCTCCCTTGGGGGGAAGGGAGTGGAGGTCAAAGAGCCAGCCACTGAGTTCATGTCAGCTACACTCTCCTGTTCCCCTTACTAGGGAAACCCACTTGGATGCTGAGCTGCCATGGGCTACATCTGAGCAGGGGTTCTAGGTTATATCCATGATGGTCTTCGTTGGAGAATCAGTTTCAGGAAGGACCATTGGGCGCAGATATATTTGGTCCTTATGTATTTGCTCCTGTCCTCTCCAGGTCTTACTAACTCTCTCTTCTTTCATATTCACTCTGCCCAAGGTTTGGTTATGAGTCTCAGCATCTGCTTTGATACAATGCTAGGTAGAGTCTTTCAGAGGCCCTCTATGATAGGCTCCTGTCCTGTTTCTTATTTTCTCCTACTTCAATGCCCATCCCATTTGTCTTCCTAAGTGAGGATTGATCAGCTTACCCCAGAACCTCCTTCTTGTTTAGCTTCTTTAGGTGTACAAATTTTAGTATGTTTATCCTATCTTATAGGTTTAGTATTCACTTATAAGTGTGTGTCTTTCTGCTTCTGGGATACCTCACTCAGGATAATCTTTTCTAGATCCCACCATTTGCCTTCAAATTTCATGATTTCCTTGCTGAGTAGTATTCTATTGTGTAAATGTACCACAATTTCTGTATCCATTCCTCCGTTGATGGACATCTGGATTGTTTCCAGGTTCTGGTTATTATGAATAAAACTGCTACAAACATGGTTGAACAAATGTCCTTGTTGTATACTTGAAAAAGCCCAGGGCCAGATGGTTTCAGCACAGAATTCTACCAAACCTCCAAAGAAGAGTTAACTCCAATTCTCTTCAAAGTATTCCACAAAATAGAAACAGAAGGACCATTACCAAACTCATTCTATGAAGCCACAGTTACCTTGATACCTAAACCACACAAAGAAAGAAACAAACAACAAAAAAGAGAACTTCAGACTTATCTTTCATATGAACAGTAATACAAAAATACTTAATAAAATACTGGCAAACCGAATCTAAAAACACATAAAAGATATCATCCACCATGAACAAGTAGGCTTCATCCCAGGCAAGCATACGGAAATCTATCAATGTAACCCACCATATAAACAAACTGAAGGAGAAAAACCATATGATCATCTCTTTAGATGCTAAAAAAAGCATTTGACAAAATCCAACATCCATTCGTGTTTAAAGTCTTAGAGATATAACTTAAACACAGAATAATTCATAATTTTCATAAACATTGCCAAAAATAATGAAATAATCTCAGAGAAAATGTCTATTTTGTATTGAGCTATATTTGAACCTATATTTTCTATATAGTGTATGTGCACAAGGTGTTTTCCTTCGCTGCCTCAGGTTTGATCTTTATGCCAAGTTAATATTTTCTGTATCAAAGAACTCATTCCACTCTACAAAGCACCACTGTGACTCAGTATCATTCTTTGCTACACTCTTCTGCCCAGCATTTCCACACAATATGTGATATCTACCCAGAATTTATTTGATAGCTTTCTCCTTTCTCAGAACAATGACTGCTTTGGTATCACAATGATGTTTTGTGTATGACTCCCAGTGTGTGTGACAAAATGGTGGAAGAAAGGAGGAGGGCACTGAGGTTTACCTGGGAAATGAACTTTCTCAGAAGGAGGCAGCTGAGAATAAGTCAACTAAGAATTCAATATAGATCTCTGCCTTAAAGAATGGCAAAGATTAATAAATATAAGCATGTTATATATTATAATTTGTGTATAAAAAAAAGCTCCGGAGCTCAGAAGTTAAAGCTTGGCACTCTGCTTAATGGTTATAGATTAGGACTTGGGGGAGTATTTGTATCATCAGGGCTCTGATGCAATCAGTGAGTTAACTCATTGGTAGATTCATAGTTTGATGGTTTTCTTGGGCGGTGGTACAATCCAGGAGACAACACCTGCTTAAGGAAGTGGGTCACTGGGGGATTCTCTTCCTCTTTCCTGTCTTTCATTGAATCCTAACTGCCATGAGGTAACAGCCATCCTCAGCCATGTTCTTCTGCCTCCCCACAGAGTTAAAAGCAATGAAACCAGATAAGCCCAAACTGAAATCTCTGAAGCCAGGAGTAAGCTCTTCTCCCAAGAATATTTTTAACACTTCCATGAAGGGTTGACTACTTTGTAACCTTGAAAAATATGCAAACTCTATTTTTAGTGGTCTCTGGTGTCTAATTCACTCTAATCATTTATGCATTGAAGCTCCCGTCTTAGTGTTCAAACACCATATTTTAGGTCATGATCCAGTTCACCACTGCCCTATTTACTTGTAGTAATCAGTGAGATTTGTGAGAAAGAATAGCTAATTTCTGTTAGTATTTTGAACTTCCTGAATGCAATCAGCAGAACTTCTGCAAATAACTTCTAAATGGGACTTTCTTCTCGATATGGATGAATACACAAACACATTTAAAAAAGATTATGATTGCCCTCACCACCGCAGAGTGGCATTTTCTAGCTTTGTTCCTAAATTCTGAGGAAGTACCCCAGTATTTAGTTACTAGAGTTCAAGAGTGCAAACTTACATTTAAACCGCCTTTTAAAAAGTTTTAGTAACAATAGATCTTTTAAAAATTGGAGATGTTTTTGGACCATTATACAAAACGTAAACATTTTTATAGCTTTTGTTTTCATAGTTGTTTTACCATAAACGTCCTAGGTACAGACTATGGAATGATATATATTGACTGGCTTTAACTTGTTCATGTTGTTCCCAACCTTGTCAAATTATTAATGTGATGGTACTGAAATGTGTGGTCATAGTTTGGTTCTTATCTGGACTTGTCCCTAGTTATTCTTATTTCCTTAAGAATATGGAGTAGCTACTCTACCAACCAAATGCAAACAAGCTAACCCTCACCAGTGAGCACTTGACAGAGACACCTTGCAGCAGACTCTTTTGTTCAAGGTCTTATCCATGCAGCCTCTGTGATTGCTATTTCATATGATTCACCCTGTGTTCTAAGCATGCATGTCCACTTCTGTTAGTTATACAAGCTTTTGCGACACCACATGTTCCCGGGAATAATATTCCCCACCTTTCGCATATTACGTGCAGCCAGATAAGCAACACGCATCTCCAATTAGAGCAGTCACACCCTCCAAGTTTGAGTCTCAGTCTTCATGAACCAAATAGCCAGAAAAGCATCTCAACTACCACATCACAGTCTCCATGTTTGCGTTTCACTCCTCATGCAGCCAGATAATCAAAATGCTTCTTCGGGTACCACAGTCACACCCTCCATGTCTCTGTCTCAGTCTTCTCCTTTGTACTTCAAGTAACTCCTTCAGTGATAGCAATTTTTGGAGTGCTATCTGTTTACTGAACTTCCCACAAGACAATTATCTATTTTGACATTTACAGATGTTTGCAGAGACTATTTATTCAGTAAGTATTTACTGGATACATTAAACCGTCTTCATGATTTTGCACTTTTGCTAATTGTTTCATGAATAAGAGCTCTCAAAATTTAAAGTTAATTTCTTCTTGAAGTACAGAGCTTAAACTTTAGTATATCCTAAAATTTGTGAGAACTATGACAAGCCAACATCTTTGCCTTTGATTTTAAAACTATTTGAGGATCTTTCTAAATAGAAAAACCAAGTTTTCCTCAATGTAAGCTTAAAATGAGTTTCATGAATATAAGAAAAATACAGCTCTCCTTTGGCTATCCAGTGCTTTAAAATTTTAAATATAGACTGTCTAATGCAATTTTTATTTTTCTGCATTCTCAAATATTTCTTCAGAATGATCTTGCTAGTATGTTACATCTGTGACAGCTCTGCAGTAAAATCTGGAAGGTTTAAATACAATATGTTGCCCATTAACTCTGTGAATTAGGGTAGCTTCTAAAGGAAAAAAAAACTAAATTGCAGCCAGCATGAAGAAATTGGACTGGGTTGTGATTGTGATCTGTAAGCTGTGGCCTTACATTATCCTGGCATGTGCCTTAAGGGCATGGAAGTGTTCTAAATTAATTTTAGATGATACATAGTTATGTTCCCTTTAATCACAGAATTCAAGAGCAATGTGTCCCTTAATGCTCTGCTATCATGTTTTGAATCTTAGAAACATCATTTTACAATTTATTTATAGAAATATTTATAGAATATAAATATAAACAATTTATTTATAGAAATATTTTCCTTATTTTGCCTCAAGTGATATTCTCAGATATTGACAATAGAATTCATGTCTTACTTCCTCCTAACATGATCTGACTTAAGACACACACACATACACACACACACACACACACACACACACACTTCAAATATGTCATCCAATTTCAGTTAACCTGTCTTCTCCTGGTGTTTCGATGTACTTTAGAGCTGCTAATAAAAGATAACCATAATGCTCATAAATCTTGAAGAAGCTTTGTGATTCCATTCTCATTCTTTATGTTTAATTAAAATTTCCTTATTTTGACATAATTCTAGATCCGTTTGTTACCCAGTTTCCTCCGGGGAATGTATCTTACAAAGCTGGTGGAAAAAAAAATCTCATAACTAGGGCATGTATGTCGATACAGTCAACATTCACAAGTCCAAATACCCAGTTTATGAAACTAAAGAAAAAAATAAAAATTTAATCATAACTTAGGTAGACAAAAGAAATTATGAAAATTAGAGCAAAAGTAAAGGCGATTTAAGTAGGAAATAAAAAATAATAATTTGAAGCTGAGAAACGGAGAAGAGGTTCTGGGAGAGAGAAGAGGTGTGAGGGAAACTGGGAGGAATAGAGAGAGGGGAAACTGCTTTGGTCATGTATGAGAGAAGTATAAATTTAAAAAAAACAAAGATCCATGAAACCGGTATCTATCCACGGTACAATGGAGTATGCAGAAAAGCTCCAGCACATGTATGAGACATGAAGCCAGAACCATCATTGAGGAGCCTTGAACACTAAAACATGGTGAACAAATCTTATGAGAAAGTCTATGGGCAAAGGCTTTAAAGTCTTACAATTTCATTGAAGACATGGCTACCAGAAATCCCTGGAGAGAAACAGATGATTTGAATATGTTTATAATCATTTAAGAAATCAAATCTCTAATGCAAACTTCTCCTAAATTGAAAGCATCCAATCTAAGAGACAAAACTGGTGAATTCCGGCACACATCTAAAAAGGAAATGATGCCAATTTCCCCAAATATCCTTCCTTAAAATAAAAACTTATCATGTTCTCACTTATTCCTTGAAGTAAGCATTGATCAGATACCCAAACCAGCTAAACATTTCACAAGAAAGGACTGCTACAGATGAGTACCTGTCAGAAACGTTTATGCAAAATCAACAAAAAAAAATCTCAACAAAATGCTATCACATACAACAAATGAGTGAGACTTATTTCAGGTACACAGAACTGATTGAGTATTTGAAAGTCAATAGGTGCAATTGTTCTCATCAAATATTAAAAAAGAAAATCAATGATGCTGTCAATAACAGAAAAAAAAATCACCTCACAAAGGCAATCTTTCTTTAGGAAAAGAAAACCCCTCAGCACTCTGGGAGTAACTCCATACTTGCCTGATTTACAAAGGAATATGTAGAAAATACCTACAAAGAGCATCACACTTAATGGAAAGAAACTAGATGTCTTCTTTGTAAAACAGAACCAGAACAAAACAAACAAAATCAAGATACCAGCTCAAAACACACAGAAAGTCCTAGGGAGTATAAAAAGAAAAAGAAGGCAAATCACACAGATTGGAGACAATGAATAGAAGTCTTTTTTAATGACGTGAAGTCATAGTCTGCCTATATAGAAAACTGGAAATAATAAGCAATTGAAGAAAAAAGTTGCAGTCTATTAGGTTAATACACAAACTAAGTTGATTCCCATATGCTAGTGATAAGCAATGGGATTTGAACTTAAAACAATGCCACTATCATTGTCCAAAAAAAAAAAAAAAAAAGTAAAATAAATTCAGCCAGCCATATATGGAGGTTCAAATCTGTAGTTCCATTGTTTTTAGAGTTAGGTATCAGTGAATCATGAATTTGAGTCTATCCTTGGCTGCAGAGAAAACCCCAGGCCAGTTGTTGCTACACAGGGGGCATGTCGGAAGCCAAGTAAGCAACGCAAGTGTAAAATATGGAGAAATCTGCCCAATATTACTATGTAGAAACCTCAAAACTCTAAGGACATTGGAGAATATGTAACTTATTCCAGTACTGTCCCAAGTGATGATGTCTGTTAGGATGCCTTTGTTGTAAAAACATCATAAAGAGAAGAATCTTTATATAAAGAAAACAGACTCTAATATGTGCAGCGATGAGGTACTCACAAAGTTTTAAAGTGTTTTCAACAGATTTTCAGTTATTTAGAGTGCAAATACAGTGGTAGGAACTGACAGTTCTGACACTATATAAACCCTATAGGCAGATAATGATGTGTTGACAGCTGGCGTCCCAGTTGTGTCACTAATGTCTGTACTTCTTTCAAAGAGTCCTTACTGATCATCTCAATCTCTTTTGAAAGACCCGCTTTAATGCTTTCCTCTCTATACACCAGTATCTTATACTTTGGAAGTTTAACGTGTGCTCTATAGAGGAAGACTGAAGATATTTGCCTTGTAAGAAGGGGTGATATCAAAGATCATGTGCATATCACATTGTCCATACCAGGTGATTAAGAATGACTTAGACTCCTAAAACTGAAAAAAAAAATGCTGCTAATCACAGAGAGGGTTGGTGACACTGAGGACTGTGATGTTGGAGTTAGAATGGGACCTATGGGAATGCTTATTCCTATATATATATATGAGAAAAGAGAAATTTTGATCATTTTGGGGCCTAGCAGTATCTGTGTGTCCACCTTAAAAGGGACTTTGCAACTTTACAAATAGCTAACAAAACAATGGCCACTTATACTTCACAAAGTTCCTCATAATTTGTTATGTTTTTATTTGTATCCCCTCCCATTGCTGCTGAGGACAACCTATGGAAACAAATAACCTCGAACAAAGACATGTGGGGTGTATAAAGATGAGCAGGTGCCTTCTGATCAGCCATATGAGGACATCAGGAGTAGAGCAAAAAAAAAAGAAATCAGTTAACTCTGTGCTGAATACAAAGTGTGTACAAGGCAGATGGCTAAAAATGGCACTTATCCACATGTTCATACAAGCAGTCCTAGTTGATCAAGGGTTTTACAAAGCCTGGACACTTGACAGACAAAGAAACCACTAGTGTCTCAGAACTAAAACGTTTGTGCAAATGAGCGCTCAGTGCATCTGAGCCTTCTACCACTCATGGTCTGTGACTTTTGTAATTACATCTTTATAACATCTCTGTAGGTTAGATTTTTCTATCAGTATTTTACAGGTGCAGAAATGAAGCCCAGATCATACAAGGAAAAGCTAGACATTAAGACTAGAAGCAACAACTGTCTCAGCTCAACCCCCGAAGTCATAATTGTCATTGTTACTTAAGACACAAGTTCTTTTTTTTTTTTAATTTTTCATCAATTACACTTTATTCATTCGGCATCTCCCCATAAGCCCCTCCCTCCTCCCCTCCCGATCCCACCCTCCCTCCCCTTTCTGCATGCATGCCCCTCCCCAAGTCCACTGATAGGGGAGGTTCTCCTCTCCTTTCTGATCTTAGTCTATCAGTTCTCATCAACAGTGGCTGCATTGTCCTCTACTGTAGCCTGATAAGGCTGCTCCCCCCTCAGGGGGAGGTGATCAAAGAGCAGGCCAATCAGATTATGTCAGAGGCAGTCCCTCTTCCCATAAGACACAAGTTCTTGGTATCACAGAATAAGTTTACTTTCAGAGTAATGCATGAAATCTTTTGAGGGAGGGGGTATTACCAGATAGTTAATTTTCTTATTTTTGTGACAAAAAAAAATTAGGAAGGGTTTTGCTTCGGCCCTCAGTTTGAGTTGTTCATGGTCTCCTTACATCTACAGTTAAGAACAGAGATAAAATTGTGGCACCCAGATGATTTTATTTTTTTCCTAGTCCCTGCCCCCAGCACATGGAACGGTTCTTTCCATCCTCTGCACAGGTCTTCATTCTTAATTAGCCCTCTCTGGGAAGGCCTCCCCTAGCACACTCAAAGGGGTGTATCACCGTTGTCCTTGATATTTATTAATCTAACAACACTGACACTCCAATTAGCTGCCACCATACCTGGCACAGCTCAGAAACTGCTCTGCCCGCATTACATCATCTGCTTGCCATTCGTCACTCGTGATCTTGGTTATTTGATCTAAGGACATGAGTTCACAATGTAAAAAGAAATAATGAATCTTGTTCTATGCAACTTCAAAATCCATATTTTATATCTCCAAATAATGAATGGCATCAGAGCCATATGGATAACCATACTAAAGAAGACCTAAAGAAGCTAAATAACAAGGAGGACTCGAAGGAGGATGCTTAATTCTCATTTAGAAGGGCAAATGGAATAAATACCGGATGTGGTTGAAGAGAGAGAACAGGTTGGGAGCCACAAATGTCCTCTGAAAGACTCCACTCAACAGGGGATTGAAGCAGATGCTAACACTCACAGCCAAATTTTGGGCAGAGTGCAGGGAGTCATAGGAAAGAGTGAAGGATAGAAGGTCCAGGGGGGCAGCAGGAGCTCCTAAGAAGACCAACAGAGCCAACAAATCTGGGTCCAAGGAGACCTGCAGAGACAGATAAACCAACCAAGGACTATGCAAGGAGTGGCTACAGATCCCCTGTTCAGATGTAGCCAATAGGTACCTCAGTCTCCATGTGGGTATATTAGCAAGTGGAACAGAGGCTGTCTCTGACATGTACTCTGTTGCCAGCTCTTTGAGGGGGTTGCCAGTCCACAGAGGAAGAAGAGGAGGGTGTAGATGGTAGGGGAGGAGGGCTCTCCATTTCTGAGAAATAGGGGAAGTGAATAAAGGGGAAGAGGCAGGGATCGTGGGACTGGGAGGAGACAAGGGAGTGGGCTACTATTGGGATGTAAAGTGAAATAAATTATTTTAAAAAATTTCAAAGAAAACAAACAAAAAAGCTAAATAGAGCAACAACAACAAAAAACAAAACAAAACAAACAAACAAAAAGAAAACATTGGTCTTTTGTACATACAAATCTTTATTATAAGGGCTCTAAGATAAAACTCATGTCTGCAAAGTCTGACCACTAAAGGAACTGCTTGTGACTTTGTGCCCATTCCCTTCGCTTTGGTGTTGGTTTACTGAGCCTCAATTCGGCCCTCTGCTCAACATTCTGCGCAGGATGGATCAGATTAACCTTGTCATCTTCCAGTGCAGAGCCTATGGCAGTTCTTTGTGGGAATTTTCCTTCACAGAGCTAATTTTTTTTGTCAGGGTTAATTTCTTTTACAACACAGAGTAACTATGACCTTGTTCCCAGAGAAACAACATTCATCATATGGTTTGGGGTGTCTGAATGACATCCTGCCCAAAGTTGATTGGTTTCTCAGGTGATGAATGGGAATGTCTCTAATACTGTAGAGAAGCAAAAATCCTTTTCCTGGCCCAAATCTCACAGAACTTATCCCGCTCTAGGTTTTCAACACAAAAGAAGCTTTGAATTAAATAGAAACAGGATATCGTGGAAATAAAAACAGCATTAATTAAAAGAGGCTGCTGAATTCCAGGCAAGCTGCTGTTATAAGTTAGAACCTGGGGGGTGGGATGCTGAGATTTTTATGAGTCAGAGAAAAACTCCTGGGGTTATTTATAAATCATTATCAGGGCTTGTCCATGGCTTCCAGGACCTTCACAGAAGAGTCACTTTCAGAACATAATCATTACCACCAAGATAATAGGCAAGCAAAAGATTTAATAATAAAGTGCGTTTCATTGATATAAAAACATTACTGGATGTCTGTAGAAAGCCAGAAACCATCAGAAAAATATAAAGAGAATAGGCAAATTTCTCGCAATCAATCATTCCATGTCTTTTGAAAAATCATATTTTTAAATTTAATTGAATTAAAATTACAATAAAGCATAAAATTTAATATTAGTCCAATAATTGATTAAATTTAATTTTAAAATGCTTTAAATGTTAATTAAATATAAACTTATGTACTTGCAATATGGTGTTTTGTTGTTTTTAAATAATATATCTTAAATTATTACATAATTATATCATTTCCCTTTTTCCTTTTCTTCATTCTAACAACTTCCATACTCCTCCCACATGCCCTCTCACTTTCTAAAATTCATGGTCTAAGTAGTGTTTCAATTTAGTATCAGATGGAAAATACATTAGCACTCTTCACTTCTTTAATTTCCCTTGCAGGAGAATGAGTGTCCTGTTCCATGCTCATAGTCTCTATTGTACATCGATTTTATTGGGCATGGCCGCATTTATATAGAAAAAGGTTTTGTATAAAATCGTAAGTTGATCACTTACAATCATATAATCAACTGTTAAACCACCCTCCTTTGAGGGGGGGGGGCACCCATCACTGCATGAATCAAAGGACCAGCAACCATTAATTTGAATGCTGGGTCATTCCTTTACTCTCATTTACCATCACTGGTCCCGAAATTCACATTCACTATGTCAGCCAAGTCAGTGCTGCCTAACAGCCATTTGCACTTCTGAAATCTGTGGGAAGTGTGGAGATGTATGCTTGCAAATTAGATGAGCGTACTTAGCAAAAAGTAACTGTGGAGTTTCTCATGTGTTCAGTTTTTTTTTTTTCTTTTTTTTTTTTTAAACAGGCTGGAGGGCTGCAATATTTAATCTCCGAGTTTCCTGTGCACTAAGGAGGAAGCAAGTTTAACATCTATTTTTTTTTTTCTTGTAGTAGACAAATTATAATTCCCTGCAAAGAGATGATCCCTGTTATCCTAGAATCAATATCTACAACCATCACAAAATTCATTGATAAAAGAGACTGAGACCTAATGCCCTGGAATCGTAACCCTTTCCTTTGCCTGTCTTAATCTAAACCTGACGGTTTTCCTGAAACTAATGGTCCAGGCTGATAGTCTGAAATTTTTAAAAACGGGAAACAAAGTTAAATTGTTCGATACCGTTTTTAAAGTTGTAAAAAAGAAAAGCCTGTATGGTGCTAATTTTTTCTCATTTAATGCTTGCTCAAAACATCGGTAGGAACGTGTTCATTAACTGATAAATCAACTGTTCCTTCTTATTTGTGCATACCATACCCCAGAGGCTTAACTTTGCCAGAAAATCCATTTCTGTTCGAACAAATACCAGTTAAATTTACTTGAAGGCTAATGACCCCAGTAGAAAAGGGAGGGTATCACAGGTCCAGAGAACAGCAAGCACATTGAGTTCTTTGCAATATGCTGACTTTTTTTTGTGATTGCTTCTTATTTTTTAAAAGCTCTCTTCAGGGTAGTCACCCCAGTTATGCCAGGACCCTATTATTTTCTTCCTGAGTTGCAGAAAGTAAAGTATTACACATACTGTGACAATGAGAAGTGCTGTGTGTACAAGGAACTCTCCTTCAGGTTTCATTCTGCTTCCCTGTGGATTAGAATCCATGTTAACAGTGACACCGGGAACTTCTATACACCCAGCTGTGGTCTCTTCCATTGACATTTAAGCTAAGAGAACACACATTTGTGTGCAATATTCCCCGTGCTTTGCTTCTCTCTTGGCGGTGTCGAAAGGGGAGGAATAAAGAGATGTAATTATATTTCAATTACAAACATACTAAAAAATTAAAATATTAAAAATAGAACCACGATATGACCCAACTACACCAATCCAGAGCATATATCTTAAAGACTCTACACCCTATCACAGATATACTTGAATATCCAGCTTCTGCTCTTCTTTACATAATTGTAGGAAACCGAACAACTCTGGTATCAACGAACATATAAATGTGTATAAAAATGTACATGTACACAATGGAATTTAGTCTGTTGTACAGAAAAAAATATAGGAAATAAGTAGATAGGTGCAAAACATTGAATCTTAAAATTACAGTATTAAACAAGATGAGCCAAACTCAGAAAAAAGAAATAGCAATATTATCCCTGATACGTTGTTCATAGACTATAATGTATACACATATATTTATGAACAATTGAAAGTATATCGATAAAGTATAAAACACTAGAAAGTTGATTAAGCAGAAAAATATTTACTGAGGAGAGGAGATGGTGGGAAAAGGACAAACAGGACAAGAAAATGATGAAGAGAAAGACAGGGAGGCTAGGTGAAGAGAACTCATAGGGAGCACGGGATGTGGAAATGGTAAGTAAGGAAAGACATTAAGATATACTTTGTTTGAAAATGTAGAATATGTAGAAATCTGACAAAGCCATTGATGGCTGAATTCTCACACTTTGCTGATGATACTAGAAAATGGTTCAGTAACACAGGAAGGTATGTGGTGTTTCTTAGAAATTTTTTTTTAAGTATTACCATGTGGAAGAGATATTGAAATTACATGTATTGCTTCAATATTTATAGCAGACCACACTGGAAGCAAGCAGGGTGACTGTCAGAGGGGAATGCGTAAGTGTACCATAGTATACCATGCTTGGAATGTATAACAGGAGCGAGCTATGCCGCGATTAAGGGCATGGACAAATCTTCATATGTATTTTAATATGTTTGTCTGGTATTGCATAGTGTATGATTATGAAGGATGTTCTGAAACTTCACAACTATGAGAATAAAAGGAGATTTAGGAATGCTGGGAATTTAGACAGAGTACGGACCACATGAAGAACTACAGAGGATAACTGAAGGCAGTTAAACAGTGTTCTTTGTGGCAGGGTATTGATATAATATGCTTACAAAACCCAAGGATCCTGTAAGAAAGTGAAAGTTAATATATATATATATATTTTTTTTTAAACCTTGGAGGCTCAATAATTCCAGGATAGAATGTAGAGTGTAACTTCCTTGCAAATGTGTGAAGCAACCACATTGAAGTGGAAAAGGCTTTGAATTAGTTCTAAACTAGCTTAAGAAAACAGCAGACTCTATAAAACTAAATACTAAAGCAACGGTGCCTAACATTTTAATTGATAAACTTCTATCTGTATGAAAACAGATTAGCAATATTGATTACTTAGGCATGCAGAACCCGTGAAAACATGCATATATATATATATATATGTATGTATATGTATGTGTGTGTGTGTATTCACATATACAGAAGTGCACACACCTAAACATGTACACACAGTCACTTGTTAATTAAGTTAAGGGGAGGGTGTGTGTGCTGGCTAGTCTTTTGTCAACTTGACAGTCTAGAGTCGTCAGAGAAGAGGAGACCTCAATTAAGGAAATGACTCTATAAATACAGGTCATAGGTAAGACTGTAGGACATTTTGTTTTAATTAGTGATTTATGTGGAAGGGCCCTACCAATTATGGGTGAAGCCATCCCTGGGCTGATGGTCCTTGGTTGTATAAGAAAGCAGGCTAACCTAGCCAGGAGGAGCAAGCCAATAAGCAGCCCCCTCCAAGGCTTTTGCATCAGGTAATGCCTCCAAATCACTGCCCTGCTTGAGTTCCTGTCCTGATTTCCTTCCATCATGAACAGTGATGTGGAAGCAGAAGCTGAACTTTCCTCCTCCAGTTTCTTTGCTCATGAGATTTCATCACAGCAATAGTAACCTTAACGAAGACAGTAGTAGGAGTAGAGAGTCTTCTGTTGAAGGGGAGGGCTGCAGAAAATCAAGGACACACGACTGACGATCCATGTTATAGTAGATTAGAGATAGATACACCAGTGTAAACTCATGTGTATCCTACATGCAGGTAGATACATATAGGAGTATTTGTGAATATATGCTTTTACAGGGATTAATATACACATGTAGAGAGCTTTGCTCTGCTAGCTCAGAAAACCTAGAAATGATCTGACAATAACTTGGTATAAACAGCTGTATCTAGCTTTTGACTTCTGTATAGCTCTTCAGTGAGAGGAATCAACACTTAATATTAGGGCTGTCTCAGAAATTCAGCACCAGGCAAATATCGCAAACTGAAATCTCTTTCAATGGCAAAAAATAAGGGAAGGTAAAAACATAAGTACAAGGAAACACACAAAACATCCTTATTATAGGAGATATGAAAAATAAAGATTAGGCAATTTAAACAAATCCCCAGACAGAAAAACTGAACAATTTACCAAGAAAAAAAAATGAAGAGTATATTATACTCCGTATAGTGTACTATATAGAGTTCAAAATATACTATAGTTCAAAATATAAAGCAATGTCCATGAGTCCATACCAACTTACATAAATAAATAAAAATGGACACACCCAAGTAAAAAAGTGTGCTCAAGCACCTTGAAGAAGATATAACTCATTTCATACTCCTTAAGAATGTCCAGCCTATTATGACTTTCTTCCAAAACAGACTGCCAAACCAAAAGTTAAGAGGAGAGAGAAAAAAAAAAGAAACCTTCAGTCAGTACAAAAACAGAATGAAATATGTCAACATAAAACTGTGTTACTTCTTCCTACAACTTTCAAAACTTGTTGTTTCACTTCATTCTACTGAAAGTAGCTCCTACTTTGTGACTTGGAGCTTTGCATAATGCAGAATATTTAAATAGAAACATTTATTTTGAGTTAACTCACTTATCAGAATGGTAAACAAAATGAGGCTACTTTGTGAGATGAGGGAGGGGATTATTTATTAACCCCCCCAATAAAGTTGGTACAAAAAAAAAAGACAAGTCTTTATTTGCTTTGTTTTCCCTGAGAAACGCATATTTTTGTGATTTTTACTTTTGATTCTATTTTATCAGGCTAATTTCTTTGTGGAATATGGTCCTCCCACTAATGTTGGTAATTATGATTCATACAAGTCATGACAGTATACAAAATAAAGATAATAAAAATAGTTGCTAGTGTGGGTATAAAACGCATTTCAAATGATATAAAGAGATTCATACATTCCATTTGATTGTGTACCTGAAATCCTCTCCCATTTAATAAGATGTCAAGAGAGCTATTAAAAACGGAGTGCTAAGCCCCACTGCAAAAAAGTGGGCATGGACTTTTTAAACTTACATGAAAAGGACAGCTTTTTAATTGGACAAGATGCTACATTTCCAGAATCACCCAGAAAAAAAAATATCATATAACTTAGCAGCAAAATGCTTTCTGTCTATATCAGTTATGAAGAATAAAGTAGAATATTTTTTCTTCTTCTCTTTATGAACCAAGAGACTACATATGGCATTCAGGTCATGTGTGCTTGTTAGTGTTAATGAGGTACAGGGTATCACCCTAGTCATGTGTCTATCGTGCTCATGGAAACCAAATGATGACTTCTAAAGCAAAACTATTTTTTATCTTCCCCCTTGAACATCCTAGACATCCATGGGGCAAAAGATTTTATGCAGTGAGACAATGTTTGCAGTGTATAAAGTTGATGTGCAGTTTTACCTAGAATGCAGCTTTTATTCTATCATAAAAATACTCCTGGCTGAAAAACATCTTAACCAAAAACAAAAATTACTCATATAAATTAGATGTTGGAGTAGCTAAATTACCTGTATAACATTTATGTGAGATGTCAGTGCTACATAATGTTAAAAGTAAAATCTTAAAGAAGTTTCCATTTGCAGTAGGTAGCTATTAATACACCTGATCAAAGTGCAGAAAATAAAAGACAGAAAATGATCAGTACTGAATACTACACTCCCTCCTCCCTAGCCTCGGGATCATTGCAGAAGAGGAGGGTGGAAAAGAATGTAAGAGGTAGTGGATGAATACAAGGAAACACTGCCCTCTAGGTACAGCAGGCCCTCTGTGGCTCAGGAATAATTGTCAAGTAGGGATAGGGGAAATTTTGAACCAAAAGTTCTACAAGGAAACAGTGTTCCTCGTACAGAATAGGACAGCTGCAAATCAGAACTCACATAGAGGTGTTTTTTTTAAAATATATAAACATTTTTGAATCTTATTTATTTATTTATTTATTTATTATTACAATCATGAAACTGAAAAGTTTCTGTAAAGCAAAGGATACCGTCATCAAAACAAAGCGACTGCCTACAGATTGGGAAAGAATCTTCACTAACCCTTTATCTGACAGAGGACTAATATCCAGTATATACAAAGAACTAAAGAAGCTGAAAAGCAGCAATCCAAGTAATCCAATTAAAAAATGGGGAACAGAGCTAAACAGAGAATTCTCGACAGAGGAATATCGAATGGCAGAAAAACACTTAAAGAAATGCTCATCCTCCTTAGCCATCAGGGAAATGCAAATCAAAACGACCCTGAGATATCACCTTACACCCATCAGAATGGCCAAGATGAAAAACTCAAGCGATAACACATGCTGGAGAGGTTGTGGAGAAAGGTGAACCCTCCTCTACTGCTGGTGGGAATGTAAACTGGTACAACCACTCTGGAAAGCTATCTGGCGCTTTCTAAGACAAATAGGAATAGTGCTTCCTCCAGACCCAGCTATACCACTGCTAGGTATATACCCAAAGTTTGTTCAAGTACACAAAAAGGACACTTGCTCAACCATGTTTATAGCAGCTCTATTTGTAATAGCCAGAACCTGGAAACAACCCAGATGTCCATCAACGGTGGAATGGGTACAGAAATTGTGGTATTTTTATACAATGGAATACTACTCAGCAATCAAAAAGGAGGAAATCATAAAATTTGCAGGCAAATGGTGGGATCTAGAAAAGATCATTCTGAGTGAAATATCCCAGAAGGAGAAAGACAAACATGGGATATACTCACTTATATAGACCTATAAGATATGATAAACATAATGAAATCTATACACCTAAAAAAGATAATCAATTGAGCGGACATGGGGTAAGATGATCAATCCTCATTTAGAAAGACAGATGGGATGTACATTGAATGTATGACAGGAGTCTACTGAGCGCATCTGAAAGACTCTAACTAGCAGTGTTTTCAAAGTAAAGACTCATGACCAAACCTTTGGCAGAGTACAGGGAATCATAAGAAAGAAGGGGAGTTAGTCTGATGGGGAAAGGATAGGAGCTCCACAAGGACCAAATATATCTGGGCACAGGGTCTTTTCTGAGACTGACATTCAACCAAGGACCATGTATGGATATAACCTAGAACCTCCACTCAGATGTAGCCTGTGGTAGCTCAGTAACCAATTGGTTTCCCAAAGTGAGGGGAACAGGGACTATTTCTAACAGGAACTCAATGACTGGCTCTTTGGTCTCCCCACCCCCGAAGGGAGGAGCAGTCCTGTTAGGCCACAGAGGAGGGCTTTGCAGCCAGTCCTGAAGATACCTGATAAAACAGGATCAGATGAATGGGGAGGAGGTCCCCCCTATCAGTGGACTTGGAAAGGGGCACGGTGGAGATGAGGGAGGGAGGGAGGGACTGGGAGGGAATGAGGGATCGGGACACGGCTGGGATACTGAGTTAATAAAATGTAACTGATTAAAAAAATAAAAAATAAAAAATAACATTTTTGAATCTTATTTATTTATTTATTTATTTATTATTACAATTTATTCATTTTATATCTCTGCTGTAGCCCCTCCCTCATCTCCTTCCAGTCCCACCCACCCTTCCTCTTCTTCCCCTATGCCTCTTCTCTAGTCCACTGATAGGGAACTTCCTCCCCTTCTATCTGACCCTAGCCTATCAGGTCTCATCAGGACTGGCTGCATCATCTTCCTCTGTGGCCTGGCAAGGTTGCAACCCACCAGGGAGGGGTGATCAAAGAGCCAGCTACTGATTTCATGTCAGACATAGCCCCTGTTCCAGTTATTAGAGAACCCCCTTGGAAACTGAGCTGCCTATGGGCTTCCCCTGAGCAGGGGACCTAGGTCCTCTCCATGCATGGTCTTTGGTTGGAGTATCAGTCTCTGCAGCTCCCTCCCCTTGGCCCAGATTTTTGGCTCTGTTGGACTCTTTGTAGAGTTCCTCTCCCCTTCAGGTCTTTCTATCTCCCTCTTCTTCCATAAGGTTTCCTGCACAATGCCAAAAGTTTGGCTATGAGTCTCAGTATCTCCTTTGATAACCTGATGGGTAGTGTCTTTCAGAGGAACCCCTGTGGAAGGTTCCTGTCCTATGCTTTGTCTTCTCCTGCTTCTGATGTCTATCTTGCTTACCCATCTGAGTGAGGTTTCAGCCTCTTCTCTAGAGTCCTCCTTGTTGTTTAGCTTCTTTAGGAGTATGTTCACATAGCAACTTTTTCCATAATAGCCAGAATCTGCTAGATGTCCCTCAACTGTAGAAAGGATACAGAAACTGGTATATTTACACAATGGAATATTACTCAGCAGTTAAAAACAAGAAATCATAAAATTTGCAGGCAAATGGTAGGAACTAGAAAAGTTCATCCTGAGTGAAGGTAACCCAAAATAAGAAAGACACACATGGTATATACTCACTTATAAGTGGATATTAGACATATAATATAGGATAAGCATACTCACATTTGTTTTAAAATAATACTCAAGACATACACAAGCTCAAGCCATGGCAAATCCCAGAATGTAGAAGGGAATTGGGCACAAAACCCCATCCCTAGGCTATTGGCCATTGATAGCTTCTGGGAGAAGAATAGGAAAGACTCCTTGTATAGACAGACAAACACACCATAAAAAATGAATGGACCCACTTTTATTTGGTACCCATGAACTAACAGAAGGCCACACATCTAAGAATATATGGACAGCACAAAATAAACTTAGTGGGTAAGAGAAAAAAAGGCATAAAGTTGAGTGGATAGGGGTGGGAAGTAGGGTTGAATCTGGAAGGAGTTGGGGAGGGGGTAAATATACTCAAAACTCATTGTACAAAATACATAAAGAACCAATTTATCAAAATAAAGAAGTAAAATTTCATAGTTTACATCACCTTTTTCATCCTAAATAATTCCACACTTAATTATATACAAGAACAGAAAATGGCTCTGCAATCAGAGGAACTGAATGTTCAAAAAAAAAAGCCATTGTTCAGAATTTCAGTATCATATTTTCTTCATTATAAAGGAGGACTTAATTGTTTCAAACTAAGCTTTGCTCAGATATCAGGTGACAATATTTAATGGCATGAATTTCAAAATGGAAAATGTAAAGTGATAGCAGGCATGTAGTGAAAGTATCAGCTAAGCAAAGCTCAGATTAAGGAAGACAAAAGGAAAACACCCTTCTGATAAATTAAAAAATGTATACCACTTTGACAAATTATATCAAGATCCAGCTGAAGCAGAATAATGCAAACTAAATATGCAAATTTAAGTCCTCAATTTAATCGGAACCTCATGACAATATTACTATTTTGAGTAGAACGGAATATAAGATCATGTTTTTAAAGGAGTAAGCACCCCACCCTTGTAAAACAGGTCTGAAATGTTTCCACATCTTTCAGTGCCAAGCACCTGCCAAGGATGAAAGAAATCAGTTTAATATTATAGGTTGTCAGAAATCTCCTGTAACATTATCTGCTCTTGGCACATTTTAAATAAATCTCTCACCACCTGTAACTACATGTGTAACACATGTAGATGTGTGAGCAAGAACATATTAAAATATGCTGCGTGGTTCCATCTTTTCTTGAGTTAGGTTTGGTAATTAAATTTCCAGGAAACCAAACATCTCATCTAGACTTTGAAAATAAAGTTTTCCAAAAGATCTTAGAAACCTACAGAAGAAGTCTTCTAAAACATACACACACACACACACACACACACACACACACACACACAAGAAATTTAAAAGGAGTTGATACATTGACCTAAATACAAAACAAAACTCACAGTACTATGTTGGGTTACGTCTTTTTGAGTGATGGGCCAAAGAGATACTATTAGACAACTCTAAACATTACATTGTTAGTGCTGTTGGTAGCCCTCCACAACCTGATAGTAAGAATCAGTTGCTGAAGATACCATATAATTACAGTATTGGACATGGGGAAAATGAGCTGATGCTGTTAGCTGATGCTTTGCTAGGTGTTGGAGATAAGAACTTGGATTTCAGTCTTCTACATCAAGCATTTCACCAAGCATTGTATAACTCAATGCACACCCCCCACACACACACAAACTAATAATTTCATATAAACCAGGCTAGTTTCTACCTATATGGGTGATGTTGACCTTGAACTCATGATCTTTTTCCCTCTACCCTCACAAACACTGAGATTAAAGGAGTGTATCAACACCCTTGGCCATAAGGTTATTTCTTAGCTAAAATACCAACATCTGCAAGGCACAGAATGGTGCCTAACAAACATTTATTATTAAGAGTTACATTTATTATAAAGATTGATGATTATCACCAAACTTTTTTAAATTGATTTATTATTTATTACAATTTACTCACTATGTATCCCACCTGCAGCTCCCCCTCATCTCCTACCAGTCCCACCCTCCACCCTCCTCTCCCCCTATGTCCCTCCCCTAGTACACTGATAGGGGTGGTCCTCCTCCCTTTCCATCTGACCCTACCCTATCAGATCTCTCAGGATTAGCTGCATTGTCTTCCTCTGTGGTCTGAGGAGGCTGGCCCCCTCAGGGGTAGATGATCAAAGAGCCAGCCACTGAGTCCATGTCAGAGACAGCCCCTGTTCCCCTTAACTAGGGAACCCACATGGAGACTGCACAGCCTATTGGCTACATCTGAGCAAAAGGTCTATGTCCTCTCCATGCATGATTTTTGGTTGGTGCATTAGTCTCTGTAGCACTCCCTGTGCCCAGATAATTTGGCTGTGTTGATCTTTTTTTGGTGCTCCTCTCCCCTCCAGGTCTTTCTATCTCCCTATTCTTCCATAAGATTCCCTGCAAACTGACTAATTTGACAATGAGTCTCAGCATCTGCTTTGATACCTTACTGGGTAGATTCTTTCAGAGGCCCTCTGTGGTAGACTCCTGTCCTGTTCCCTGTCTTATCTCACTTCTGATGTCTACACTGTTTGTCCTTCTGAATGAGGACTTAAGCATCTTCCTTAGGGTTTTCATTTTTGTTTAGCTTCTTTAAGACTATGGATTTTAATATGTTTATCTTATATTATATGGCTAATATCCACTTATAAGTGAGTGTATACCATGTGTGTCTTTCTGTTTCTGGGATACCTCACTCAGGATGATCTTTTCTAGTTCCATCCATTTGCTTGCAAATTTCATGATTTCCTTGTTCTTAATTGCGTAAATTGTGTAATTGTGTAAATGTACCACAATTTCTGTATTTATTCTACAGTTGAGGGACATCTAGGTTGTTTCCAGATTCTGGCTATTACAAATAAATATGTTATGAACATAGTTGGGCATATACCCTTGTTGACTGATTGAGCATCTTTCAGATATATGCCCAGGAGTAGTGTAGCTGGATCTTGACATAGCACTATTCTGAATTTTCTGAGAAAGCACCAGACTGATTTCCAAAGTGTTTGTACAAGTTTATATTCCCACCAGCAATGGAGGAGGGTCCCCCTTTCTCCACAACCTCTGTAGTAAGTGTTGTCACTTGAGTTTTTGGTCTTAGCCATTCTGATGGGTATAAGGTGAAACCTCAAGGTTGTTTTGATTTGTAGTTCTCTGATGAATAAGGACATTGAGCATTTCTTTAATTGTTTATCTGCCATTTGATATTCCTCTTTTGAGAATTCTCTGGTTAGCTCTGTATCCCATTTTTGAAATTGGATTACTTGGTTTGTTGGTGTTTAACTTTTTGAGTTCTTTATATATTCTGGATATTAGCCCTCTGTCATATATAGGGTTGGTTAATGGGACCTCATAAAACTAAAAAGCTTCTATAAAGCAAAGGACACTGTAAACAGAAAAAAAAAAAACAAAAAACAACAGCTTGAAAACTGGAAAAGAATCTTCACCAAATTCTTAAGGGAGATACAAAAAGCACTGTATCATTTTCCAATATTGTGGTCCCTTCCTCACAAGCAACTTACAGATGTAAATAATGTTACTCTTTCTAAGAATCCAACAGGAGCTCATTCATAAGAATAGGGAAGACTTAGCTTCCTTGGGTCTGTGAATTGTAGTATGGTTATGGTTTACTGTACAGACAATATCTGCTTATAGAAGCTAAGTAAGAAGGAGGGCCCAGGAAAGGATTCTAGAATCGCCCTCAGAAGAAGAAATAGAAGAGACAGCAGAAGTGGATGAGGAGAGGGAACAGCATAGAAGAGGGAGTGTGGCATCAGATGTGTGTTGGGGAGACAGAGGGCTTTCAGAGAGAAGAGAAACAATGGGCGGAGGCATTTCTGAGGCATTGCTTGAGACCTAGGGCAGGGTAGGCTCCTAGGAGGATATGGAGTGACTCTAACTGAGATTCTTAGTTGTGTGGTCATGGAGACTGAGGAGACCACCCTCTAACCAGACAGGAGAGAAGGGGAACACCAACCCACCCACAACTTTGAAACAAAATTCACGTTGCCTACAAAATATGCAAGGGTAAAGATAGAGCAGAGATTGATGAAATATCCATCCAATGCCTGGCCCAACTTGAGACCCACCCCACGGGAGAGAGCCAACCCTTGGCACTATTAATGATATCCTGCTATGCTTGCCATAGCTGTCCTCTGAAAGGCTCCACTCAGCAGCAGATTGAAACAGATGCTGAAACTTAGAGCCAAACATTGGGCAGAACTTAGAGAGCCTTGTGGAAGAGTGTGGGAAAGGATAGAAGGGAGGGGACAGGAGCTCCACAAGAAAACCAACAGGGCCAACTAATCAGGACCCATGGGGGATTATGGAGACTGAAGCACCAACCAAGGGCCATGCATGGACAAGACCTAGGATACCTTCACAGATGTAGCTAATGGGCAACTTGGTCTTAATGAGGGTTCCCAATAAGGGGAGCAGATGTTTCTCTCTGACATTGACTCTGTTGCCCGCTTTCATATCACTTCCCCCTGGCAGGGCTGTCTAGCCAGGCAACAAGAGAAGAGTAAGTGCTCAGTCCTGATGTGACTTGATACGCTTGGGTGGATACTTTTTCTGAAGAGTAGAGGAAGGGATGAGGAGGAAAAGGAGGATAGGACCATGAGATGAGGCAGGAGGGGGCTATGGTCAGGATGCAAAGTGAATAACAAATAAATAAATAAATTATATATATATATATTATATAAAAAGAACAGGGAAGACAATACTCCTTATATAGACAGACAAATACACCATAAAAATAATTAAAGGACTCACAGGACAGCTGAGCTTCCCCATGGCCTAATTCTGGTATTCATGTGCATACAAGAAAGGAAGACATTAAACATGAGATAGATTCCTTGCTCATAGCTGCTTTTACAAATGATCCATTAGATCCTATCTTGTTCTCACAACAGATACGTATGTATATGTACGTCTACATTTTCAACAGAGACATTTATGAAAGAGGCTGGTCTATAATGAGTCACTACAAATGACTCAGGACAAATAAGATGTTTCATTTATTGTCTCACATTTCATTATGTAATCCTCATAGAATTAATATTTGAGACCTTCACATCTTTTATGCATTTTACAATTCCATTTTCATTATTTTTTATTTCTGGAAGGTAGGTTTCAGGTTATACATTGACATAGCTGTGTGCCTTCTCAGAGGAAGGAACAACAGAGGAACATGATGAGTCAAGGCCAGCCATCATGAATAATTGCATAAATAAACAAGCAAGCATAAAATAGGAGATAGGATGGGTAACAAGTCTTCATCGAGCTACGAGTCTCAGAAACTGAGATCCTAATATACAGAATGTGAGGTTGGATAGTGTGCCTCAACTACAAAACAGCAAATCCAAGTTCTGCGTGTAGAGGTGGCAGGGCCAGCGTAATGTCTGTGAACCCGGAAAAACCAAGGACTAAGTGGCTGGCAGGGCACAGAGAGGCTGATGATGAAAAAATTCTAGACCCAAACCTAAACTCCACAGAGCCTTTGCATAAAATGCATTTTTATTAAACGTCTGCCTCCAGTCATCTATAATTTCAGAACTTTCAGTATAATGGAATTTTAGGCTTTTTTAAAAAATGTAATAAAATATCAACCAGAGAAACTGCAACAAGAGTCATTAAAAGGAATATATACACAGTCAGTTTTTACCGAACTACACCTCCCACCTCTAAGGCTTCATGGTAAAAACAGGGACAATGAAGTTGAGCAAGACTGAAGCTCTCAGGGGACAGATATGCAAAGTAATAGCTACGTTATGGTGTGGTATTAGTCACAGCCATGGAAGTGCGAAGGAGAAAAAAAAAATCTTTAAAATGGCAAATATTAAAATTAGAAATAAGCTAATAAGATCCTAAAGCACACTTACATTATTTTCCATGCTTCGGTGAAAAGATAAGAATGAGTTCTAATTACTCTTTCAGTTGATTGGTTTTAAATGTGTAGTTTCAAACCACAGAAGTATGCTTAAAGGCAGTTATTTTTCTATTAAGGTAGGTAACGCTCAATAATCTGCTTTACACTACTAAATGTATTTTAATAAAGCATTTCCTTATAGATAATATGAACGGTAAATGGGGACTCTCAGTCAATGGAAAAATACAGGGTTTCGCATATTAAAAGTTTTCAGATATGGGCCACCCTCACTGTGGTGAAGTACCCAGGAGTGGAGGACCTTTGTTTCCCTGATACATAATATCAGAAGGTAATACTTCAGTCATTCCACAAATTCAATTACATGTCTAGAAAGTCTTCTCTATTGTTTTCCTCTGCATAAAAATTTCCTAGTCATGCTGAAGCAACAATGCATATTTTAAAGTTCATTGTGCTTACGAGGTTGGAAAAATGGAGCATGTGCATGGGATGGGTACACATTTGTTTTTTTAATATATTTTTTTATTTATTACAATTCATTAATTTTGTATCCCAGCTGTAGCCCCCTCCATCCTCCCTTCCCTTCCTCCTTCATCTCCTCCCATGCCCTTCCTCCTAGTCCACTGATAGGGGAGGTCCCCCTCCCCTTCCATCTGACCCTAGACTATCAGATCTCAATAGGACTGTCTGAATTGTCTTCCTCCGTGGTCTGGTAAGGCTGCCTCCCACAAAAACATTAGTTCTTGATATCAAGATTAGAGTTAAGAATAATTTTTTTAAAAAAAATATCACTACCATAACACATATAAATCAGTATCTTCAATAACTCCTAACAAAAAAAAAATTTGGAGAATAATTTCTATTGCTGAGAGAAATGTTTAAAGACATAAGTGACTGATGAAATATGTCATTTATTAGGAGGATGCAATGCTGTTTAAGATAGCCATTCTTCTTGATCAGATCTACAGAGTCAATGCAGCCACAATCAAAATCCCAGCAGGGGTGTTTATGGAAATAGAAAAGCACGTTTCAGAAATGATATGGACATTCCTACAACCTGAAACAGCCAAAACAAATTTGAAGGTCAAAAGTGGGCATTTGAGGAAGATACAAGATGGTGGCGTGGGGAGAACACAGTGTCTGAGGAGCAGGACAGCAGCATCAACACAGCAACCAGGAGACTGAACTCTGGGCCCTAAAACACCAGCAATTGTGTTTCCCAGGTAAGAAGAAACCCCATGGTGTGGGGATCAATTGGGTCCATTCTCAGGCATCCCAGCTAAAACACGGAAGAGTTCCCAGGTCCTGGCAGGCACTCCGTAGCAAGCCCAGAGCAACATGCCTACCTGTCCCGATCACCTTCTCAGGCTGAACTATGGGCACCAAAACACCAGAGACTGGGATTTCCAGTCTAGAGAAAAATCCACAGTGACAGAAGCAAACGAGACTGGCCTCAAGTCACCCAATCAATGCCTGGAAAAGGTCCCATGGACCATCAGGCACACAAACACCAGCCCAGAGCAGAGCACACAACCACCAGCTGCCCGCCCGACTCACCATCCCAGACAGAACTGTGGGCCCCAGGGCACCAGAGACTGGAATTCCCTGTTAGGAGGAAATCCCATAGTGAGGGAAACAGCAGGTCCAAGCTTAGAGCATTCAGCCACCACCCCACCCCACCCCCACACTCACACAGAAAAATTTTCTGGAAAAGTTCCCAGGTTCCTGCAGGCACACAGTCACCAGTTTGGAGCCACCACTCACATGTGCCTGTGTGTTCAATGCACCACCCCAGATGGAACTTAAGGACCCCAAAGCACCACAGACTGGGTCTCCCTGTTGGGAGGAAACCCCATGGTGGGGGGAAGCATCAGATCTGACGTCAGGACACCCAGCTCCGGAAAAGTTTCTGGGTCCCCACAGGTTCCAGGCTCTAGCCTCCTGCATCATGCATGAGAGCTGTGCTTACCTGCCACTGATTACCGCTTGGGTACTGGGGCACAGAGCTCCAATCTCAGACCCACAGAAACCTGAGATCCGCCCCCAGATACTGCTCCAAGGGGCAACCTGTTATCCCTAACTAAACTGAACAAATTGCAGGGCTCCCAGGTTCTTCAAGAGGGCTGTGCCTAGAAAACAGTGTGAGAACAGCAACAGCAGCTCACTAAATTCAGAGCAAGAAACCCAGCAGCAGGGCAGCTGTCTCCAGGACTTCTCTGGGTGAGAGGCGAGCCCCCCTGACTAACAAAGATCACAGTTACCACTCAGGTCTATAGGCCTGAGGTGAGCTGTGGCTATTCCTGAGAAACACCAGCCATTTGGTGACCATCCCAAAAGACTTGAGGAGGCCTCCTTCAGGAAAAATCATCTTCCTGCCGAGGGGATTCTCCCCACAACAGGATTCCAGGAAGCACTAGGAACTTACAGCCAAGATAGCCCAATGGGTATAGGCCAGCATAAAAGCTCAACTAACAAAAGATAGAGCATTATGGCATCTCCAGAACTCAGTTATCTAGGGGCAAGCAACCCTGGACACCCCAGCATAAATGAAATTCAAGAAGATGACCTTACATCTATGTTTATGAAGAGTAGAAAAGAGAAAACAAATAAAATGCATGAAAAATTAGAGAAAGATAAAGTCAAACAGATTATGGCCATCAGTAAAGAGATATAGGGAAAAAAAGACAAATAGATTATGGCCATCAAGAGAAATACTGGAAGATGCAGCCAAACAGTATGTGGCATTTAGAGAGGAAATCTAAATGATATGGAAAATTTTCTTGATAGAGTCCATTTACAAAAATTAAATCAAGATCAGGTAAATAGTCTGAATAGTCCTATATCCCCCCCACCCAAGGAAATAGAAGCAGTCATCAAAAATCTCCCTTCCAAAAACAGTCCAGGGCCAAATGGTTTCAGCACAGATTTCTACCAGACCTTCAAAGAAGAGCTAACTCCAATTCTCTTCAAACTATTCTACAAAATAGAAACAGAAGGAACATTACCAAACTCATTCTATGAAGCCACAGTCACCTTGATACCTAAACCACACAAAGACCCAACCAAAAAAGGGAACTTCAAACCTATCACTCTTATGAACATTGATGCATAAACACTCAGTAAAATACTTGCAAACCAAATCCAAAGACACATAAAAGATATTATCCATCATCATCAAGAAGGCTTCATCCCAGGCATGTAGGGGTGGGTCAATATAAGCAAATCCATCAATGAAATCAACCATACAAAGAAATTGAAGGAAAAAAAAAAACACATGAAAACACATGATCACCTCCTTAGATGCCAAGAAAGCATCTGACATAATCCAACACCAATTCCCATGTAAAATCTTGGAAAGATTAGGGATAAAAGGCACATACTTAAAGTAAAGACAATATACAGCAAGCTTATAGTCAACATCAAACTAAATGGAGAGAAACTTAAATCAATCCCACTAATATCAGGGACAAGGCAAGGCTGCCTACTCTTGCAGTATCTCTTCACCGTAGTAGTTGAAGTCCTAGCTAGAGCAATAAGAAAATTAAAGGAGATCAAGGGGATACAAATCAGAAAGGAAGAAGTCAAAGTATCACTATTTGCAGATGATATGATAGTATAAATGAGTGACCCCCAAAATTCAGCCAGAAAACTCCTTCAGTGGATATACATCTTCAACAAAGTGGCTGGATACAAAACTAACTAAAAAGAAAAAGAAAAAGAAAAAAAAAATCAGTATCCCTACCTCCTGTATACCAAAGACAAAAAGGCCGAGAAAGAAATTAGGAAAACAACACCCTTCACAGTAGTCACTAATAACATAAAATACTTGGTGTGACTCTAACCAATCAAGTGAAAGACCTGTTTGAAAATAAACTTCAATTCCCTAAAGAAAGAAATTGAGGAAGATATCAGAAGATGGAAAGATCTCTTATGTTCATGGATCAGTAGGATCAACATAGTGAAAATGGCCATCATGCCAAAAGCAATCTATAGATACAACGCAATTCCCATCAAAATACCAACTCAATTCTTTACAGACCTCAAAAGAAAGATTTTCTACTTATGGAGAAACAAAAAATCCAGAATCTCCAAAACAATCCAGTACAACAACAGATCATCTGGAGGTATCTCTATCCTTGATCTCAAACTGAACTGCAGAGCAATAGTAATAAAAACTGCATGGTATTGGCATAGAATCAGAAAGGAGGATCAATGGAACCGCATAGAAGACCCAGAAAGAAACCCACACACCTATGGATACTTTGATTTTGACAAAGCAGCCAAAACCATTCAATGGAAAAAAGACAGCACAACAAATGGTGCTGGTCCAACTGGATGTCTACATGCAGAAAAACGAAAATATATCCATACTTATCACCCTGCAAAAAACTAAATTCCAAGTGGATCAAAGACCTCAACATAAAACCAGATACTCTAAATTGGTTAGAAGAAAAAGTGAGGAAGAGCCTAGAACTCATTGGCACAAGAGACAACTTTCTGAACAGAATACCAACAGCACAGGCTCTAAGAGCAACAATCAATAAATGGGACCTCATGAAATTGAAAATACTCAGTGAAACAAAGGACACCGTCATCGGAACAAAACGACTGCCTACAGATGGGGAAAGGATCTTCACCCACCCTATATCTGACAGAGGGCTAATATCTAGAATGTATAAAGAACTAAAGAAGTTAAAAAGCAACAAATGATGCAATCCAATCAAAAAATGGGGTACAGAGCTAAACAGAGAATTCTCAATTGAGGAATATCGAATGGCAGAGAAACACTAAAAAAATGCCTAATACCCTTAGTCATCAGAGAAATGCAAATCAAACAAACCTTAGATTTCACCTTACACCCATAAGAATGGCTAAGATCAAAAACTCAAGAGACAACACATGCTGGAGAGGATGTGGAGAAAGGGGAACCCTCCTCCACTGCTGGTGGGAATGTCACCTTGTACAAGCACTTTGGAAATCAATCTGGCGCTTTCTCAGACAACAAGGAATAGTGCTTCTTCAAGATTCAGCTATACCACTCCAAACCCAAAAGATACTCAAGTATACAAAAAGGACATTTGCTCAACCATGTTAGTAGCAGCTTTATTTAACAGCCAGAACCTGGAAACAACCCAGATGTCCCTTAACTGAGGAATGGATGCTGAAATTGTGTTACATTTACACAATGGAATACTACTCAGCAATTAAAAATAAGGAAATCATGAAACTTGCAGGCAATCGTGGGATCTAGAAAAGATTGTCCTGCATGAGGTATCCCAGAAGCAGAAAGACACACATGGTACATACTCGTTTATAAGTGGATACTAGATATATACTACAGGATAAACATACTAAAATCTGTACACCTGAACAAGCTAAGCAAGGAGGAGGACCATGGGTAAGATGCTTAATCCTCATTGAGAAGGGCAAATAGGATGGACATTGGCAGAAGGAGAAAACAGGAAACAGGACAGGAGCCTACCATAAGAGCCTCAGAAAGACTCTACCCAGCAGTGTATCAAAGTGGATGATGAGACTCATAACCAAACTTTGGGCAGAATTCAGGGTATCTCATGGAAGAAGGGGGAGATAGTAAGACCTGGAGAGGACAGGAGCTCTACAAGGAGAGTAACAAAAACAAAAAATCTGGGCAAAGGGGTCTTTTCTGAGACTGATACTCCAACCAAGGACCATGCATGGATATAACCTAGTCCCCTGCACAGATGTAGACCATGGCATCCTAGTCTCCAAGTAAGGGAAAGTCTCCTAGCAATGAACAAGAACTGTCTTTGACATGAACTCAGTGGCTAGATCTTTGATCACCTACCCCTGAGGGGGAGACCATAGAGAAAGACAATGTGGCCAGTCCTAATGAAACCTGATAGTCTAGGGTCAGATGGAAGGTGAGGAAGACCTCCCCTATAAGTGAACTTGGAGAGGGGCATGTGAGGAGATGAGGATGTAGTGTGGGATTGGGAGGGAAAAAGGGTGGGGGCTACAGGCTGGATACAAAGTGAATAAATTGTAATTAATATAAAAATAAAAATTAAAAAAAGAATTTGTGAGTCAAGTGATGAAGTACACAGATGAAAGCTGGAGTCTATCTCATTAAATGAATGAAACAGAGATTATGAATCTAAGATGAGTCAGGTTTCACCATGCTTTAAAAGAAATATTAATTTAGCAAAACAATTTGTTTTAGAAATGAATAATATGTTTGCATTTTGGATGAATTTAGAAGAAGAGCCAGAGGATCAGGAAGTCTGCTATGAGATCATGACTTCTAGAAATGATAGAGAAGTTACACCCTTGTGACCCCAACCGTATGTCACCTAACCAAGACCTAAATAATGACAATACCAATAGACATGCTGTAGATGAAAGAAATCATATGGAGTCTCACCTCTAGTAAAAAAAACTACAGGTAATTAATGAGTACAAAGAAATGGAGATTAAGTTTTTCCAAGGGAAGAGACCCTAATTGATTATCCAGTACAAAGTGGTCAGTCCTGAAAATATATACAGTGAAGCAATGCTGAATGGACTCAAATCTATATATTGTTTGGTGAGAGATAGATAGAGAGAGAGAGAGAGAGAGAGAGAGAGAGAGAGAATAATAAAGTGAAGAAGCTATCAATTTGAGAGTGAATGAGGGTGGAATATGGGAAGGATTTGACAGAGAAAAGGGATTATTAACTATGTTTAAATTGAAATTTAAAAAGGGGACATGCAACCTCTCTACCAAGGTAGATCCGATACAAATTTCCCCAGCGTCCAGCTGGGTGAGTGTCTTAGCCTCACCTCCAAATACTCTCCCCACACCCCCATATTTAACACAGGGTAATACCTTAGTGCTTCAGCCTATTCTGGCTACTCCTGTCTGCTTTAGTCCCAACTTCTAGCATTGTCAGGACCCTCTTTGACTCTCCACCACCTACAACTTCCAGACCACCATCCAGCTCTTCCATCCAGTCAGAACCTACTCATCCTTTGCCAGAATTTGGATGGGTGGAGATTGTCTAATTATGCCCTCCATTCATTCTCCCCAACCTCCACATCTACTGTCAAAGTCCAGGGTTGGACCAGAATGCTCACCCTTCACGCAAGCCCAGTCTCCTGTGTCCAGTTCATTTTATTCTACCTATGGTACTTTCATTTTTAGGCCCAGCCAGCCTTTACATACTGTGTTCTGACTCATACTGCTCTGTCCATACCTGAAACAAAACTGTAACAATAAAGTTACACATGTCCATATTTCATCACAAATGACAAAGGCATTATCTACCTTCTCCTTCAAATCCATCTCTCTTATAGAAATTCTCACCAATGAAAATCACCTAGGTGAACTCAGGGCACAGAATTTAAAATCAGAATAATATACTTCATGATGTAATTAAGGAGTTTAAACACAGAAAGAAACTCAATAAACTTCAAAAATATTGAAGACCCAAACCTAAATATGCAACACTACACTCACCTAATACTTGGCAAGGATGCAAAAACATTGACTGAAAAAGAGAGAATCTTTAACAAATGGTGCCAGGAAACTGGATGTTCACATGTGGAAGAATTATATTAGATTTACACCTATCACTTTTCATGAAACCAATTCCAAGTGAGTCAAAGACCTAAATGTGAAACCTGGGACAGTGAAAGAACTTAGGCAGCATCCTATTGAATACAGTGATAGGATAGGACTTTCTGAATAGAACACCATTTGCCCAACAATTGAGGCCCACAATTGACAAGCAGGGGCTCATAAAACTAAAGGGCTCCTGCACAGCTAAGGACAAATCAGCTGGGTAAAGAAGATGCTCGCAGAATGGGAGAAAATCTTTGCCTGGCTACACGTCTGACAGAGGAATTAATATTGAGAATGTATAAACGACTACAAGAACAAATAAAGCACCAGAGGATTTCTAACGATGTAGATGAGAAGTCACACAGCATCATCTTCATCATACTTTGTGTGTGATGGGCAGCTCAGATTCCAAAGGAAGAGGCTACCTATAAGCTTTCTCACTGGAAAGTCATATTTGGAGGCTATGTACCTCATTCTTATTTGTATTAGAATTAATTTTAATGAGGAGAAGTTAAATAACTACTTATGCTAAGAAACAAACTACATGGTACAATAGGCTTTTCCTCCACCTCCTCCCACTTATTGTGTCTTCTTAATTTTAGTAACTAAGGTCTGCACTGGAGTTAACCACTGTTCTGACCTTAGTTGTAATTATTTCTTTGTTTTTATTAGAGATGTATTATTTTTGCACATATCCTAAGGTAATATGATTTAGTTGTTTTTGTTTTATTATCATTTAGGACAATTTGTTCAATTTGTATCCCAGTGGTGTGCTCCTCATTCTTCTCCTCCGAATCTCACTCTCCTTCCCTCTGCTTCCCCTATTCCCCTTCCCTAGTCCACTGAATGAGGTCTTCCTCCCCTTCTATGTGACCCTAGCCTATCAGGTCTCACCAGGACTGGTTTCATAACTCAGCTTTGCTCTGTGCATTCTTGTGAGGATTCCTGGGGCAGCTGTGTTTTCATACACAATATTTTTGCATGCAAATACCATTTGTTCTCTTACACTGCTTTGCAAAAGCCATGGTGTAACTATAATATTCTTATATTGGCCCCGGTTTAAAATGAAATTGGGTTGTCATTTTAAGTCTGCCAAACAGGATGTAGCTTGAAATAAACAGGGACATTACTTCCTGTGCATTTTTGCGACTGTTTCTCTCTATTCTTTGAGGTGGAAATGATGGGTATTTATGACAAAAAGCTTAATTTGATGACTCAAACTGCTTTTCAAAATGACTGAAAACTTCTTCAACAGAAGTTGGCCTTCCTCATTGTGAGCATTTCAAAAGAAGTAACATGATCAATATATGTGAGTCCCTATTGCTCCACTTATATCAACATTTGCTCATAGATATATTGACGGTCAGTAAATCAGGCAAATGAACTCTCCTATTTCAAACCATTGTAATTTGAAGTTATCTCATTATGAATGAGGTAATGCAATATTTTGACTACAAGGCACTGGAACTTCATATTTTGAAGCTTTTTCTATTCTTTGCATTTTTTTTCTTTTTTTATTTAATAAGTTTATTTAGACTACATACAATGTGTGTGAGTGTGCGCATGTGTATTTGTGTGTGTACATATATAGTTTAAATGAAGTTATATTACATGGATGTTAAGCTTCCTCCAAGAGCCATATAGACTAACAAAACCCCAAATCCTAATGCCAGGCATGGCAAACCTGCCTAAGAGTTGTTTTTTTTTTTTTTTTTTTTTCAATGCAGTTTATTCAGGAACCTTGAACAATCATCTGACCCTGGGGAAAGCCAGCCCACAGCTTAAATAGCCTCTGGGTAGCCAACCCCAGCATGCCACGTGGGCAATGCAGATAGGTCCACATACATGGAAGCAAGCCAGATCCTCAGCCTTAGCCAAATGTGGAGTTGTTCGTGACAGAGAGCACTCACCATCGGGAAGGTGGAAGGCGGAAACCAGCTCCATCTTTCAGGCACAGCATTCCGCAGCTCTCTACAGTTCCCCCTTTTTGTTTTAGACGCATCAGGCAAGAGTAGAGGTCTGATCTCTGATATTAGAAATAAATTGGGACGTTGTACTGATGTTCATTTAGGTGTCATCCACCCAAAGAGCATCAGACCTGACCGATACCTTTTTCTCAGAGGCGGGACCTGGGGCATCAACCCGCATGCAATCAGACATGCTCTTCTCTGGGTCGAAAGCTGCTGACCCTGAGTGCAGTGCTTAGCCTCGCATCCTGAGCGTAACATTTTAGCTTTTTATGGTATCCAACCATGCTTGGGGAGAATGTCCTGCTTCAATGGCTGTAAAGGCCTGAATGATCATGGCTGCATCACACTGTTGTGAGACTCTAATCTTGCATATATACCACAGGCAAACTAAGGAGACCAACACCAGAAGGCCTGCTAACGCTCCCATGCCCGCCCATTCCTTCAGATGATTCATGGCTGCAGCAATCCATGATGATAATCCTGTGGCTAGTCCTGCTTCCACTCTGGTAGAATTTACCGTGACAATGGCCACTCTCAGCTGCTCCATCGTAGTATCAAATTCTCCAGTCCAATTACCTAAAATATAGCTAGACAATTGTTTAGACAGATTTGTAGCACAGGGAAAATTCTCATGTTGTATGCTAGTGACTCAAAGTCCAGCATACTTTCATTGACAGCCAAGTTGAGCGATTTGCCATAGGGTATCAATTTGCTCCTGCACGAGGTCAATCCTCTGATTGAACACCATCAAGCCTCCTTTTAGTTGAGCATTAATTCCTTTTTGTACATCTAAGGCATGAGCTACATTGGCTAAAAGGTTATTCAGGGTCTGAGCAGTCTGCACAGTATGACTCCTGGCTAATGCCGCGGTGGTAGCTCCAACACCCGCCAATGAGATGGCAGTAACAATGGCAGCTGTAATTCCAAAATCCCTTTTCTGTCTGAAGAGAGTCATAGTGTGAGGGGCATCAGTGGACACAGGCACCCAGTGAGGCATGCGAGTAACCAGCTAGTAAATTTACTAGCATTCCAGCATTGGGCAAAAAAGCAAGTATCATTACCACAATTACTTGGTTCTATCTGGCTAATAATGAATAGAAATGGGGGATATAAACAAACAGGTGTGGGCTTATAGGAAATATTATGAGAAGCCTTAACCCCCTCATTGGAACATCCTGCATCAGTTCTAGAACTAGCAGTGGTGGTGTCCGAGGTCTGAGTAGGCTCAGGAGACCATTGCCCCCAGGGGCGAGACATGCTCCATGCCAATTGACTAACTCTATGTTTTCCTCCACTTTTGAAAGTCATTTAAGGTTCTTAAATTATTTTTTCCCTTTTTTTAAAAATTTTTCATCAATTGCACTTTATTCATTCTGCATCCCCCCATAAGCCCCTCCCTTCTCCCCTCCCAATCCCACCCTCCCTCCTCCCTCTGCATGCATGCCACTCCCCAAGTCCACTGATAGGGGAGGTTCTCCTATCCTTTCTGATCTTAGTCCATCAGTTCACATCAAAAGTGGCTGCATTGTCCTCTACTATGGCCTGGTAAGGCTGCTCCCCCTCAGGAGGAGGTGACTAAAGAGCAGGCCAGTCAGTTCATGTCAGAGGCAGTCCCTCTTCACATTACTATGTAACCCAATTGGACTCTGAACTGCCCTGGGCTACATCTGTGCAGGGGTTCTGGGTTATCTCTATGAATAGTCCTTGGTTGGAGTATGAGTCTCTAGGAAGTTCCCTGTGTTCAAATTTTCTTGTTCTGTTGCTCTCCTTGTGGAGACCCTGTCCTCTCCAGCTCTTACTATTTCCCAGTTCTTACATAAAATTCCATTCACTCTGCCCAACAGTTGCCCATCAGGCTCAGCATCTGCTTTGATAGTCTGTAGGGCAGAGGCTTTCAGAGGCCCTCTGTGGTAGGTTCCTAGGTTGTTTCCTGTTTTCTTCTTCTGATGTCCATCCTCTTTGCCTTTCCGGATGGGGATTGGACATTTTAGTTAGGGTTCTCTCTCTTGCTTTGTTTCTTTAGATGCACAGATTTTAGTGGGTTTGTCCTATGTTGTATGTCTATATGAGTGAGTATATACCATGTGTGTCTTTTTGCTTCTGGGACAACTCACTCAGGATGATCCTTTCCAGATCCCACCATTTACCTGCAAGTTTCATGATTTCCTTATTTTTCATTGCTGAGTAATATTCCATTGTGTAGATGTACAACAATTTCTGCATCCATTCTTCAGTTGAGGGGAATCTGGGTTGTTTCCAGGTTCTGGCTATTACAAATAAAGCTGCTACAAACATGGTTGAGCAAATTTCCTTTTTGTGTGCTTGAGCCTCTTTTGGACATATGCCTAGGAGTGGTATGGCTGGATCTTGGGGAAGCACTATTCCTAGTTGTCTGAGAAAACGCCAGATTGATTTCCAGAGTGGTTGTACAAGTTTACATTCCCACCAGCAGTGGAGAAGGGTTCCTCTATTGTTTGCCTTATTGGTTCATAGGAAATTTAATATACATTATATAATGTATATTTCATGTACATTTTGGGGACATGAACCTGCATTTTGAGGTTTATTTTCTCACTCCCTTATATATCAATTGATGATGGCCAATTCTTCGTTAAATGTATTAAATTTTATCAACATTTTCATGTATCCTTTTTTTTATTAAGATGATGTGTTAATGTTCTTCAGAAAGAGCTTGGTCAAATGGGAATGTCAATATATTGAAAAGCATTAATATACTGTTTCAAGCATTAATTACTGTTTTAAAAACATAATTGACATTGAGCTTAAAAGACCAAAATAAGAGACAGAAAGAAACAGAATACGATCAGAAACTCAAAAGACAAATAATGATGACAGACAGTATGTTAGAAGAGCGATGAGTGTGTCATTAGACCTCAGAAGCAGATAGGAGCTTTGCAACCATAAGTAATGTTTACCAAGACTCCAAAGGTTAGGAGAGAAATTCAACTTGACAATGTTTTTCTGTCTTTTCCTATTCATTTCATGTGTTCCATTCTTACTTCTGGTGGTCCAGTGACTTAAATTTGCCACCAATCCTTGTACCTCCTGTCTCATGAGCCTAACTTGTTTTACTCATTAACTTAAGTCACTCAGTCACTTTTTATGCATGAGAATATTAGAACACAGACTATATGCATGGCTCAAAATCACCAAAATAGCCAGACAAGTGGACAATAGTAAATTTTACTTACAGTTTTAATACAAGACACTATCTTCTAGTGTTCCTGTTTTCACCAGGAGAAGAATTCAGAATCCATCATCTATCCTTTTATTATTTGTTTATACTCTGAGGAAATTAAAATCTAAAAGATGAAAAGCTTTAGAAACTATAATAAGGCATGTTTTAGATGTTAATATATTGTTTTGTGGAATGAAAAATAGAGTTCTAAAATGGAATCTTACTGAATCTCTTGGTATTGTTTTCTTAATTTGTAACTACACTACCCCTAAACTACCCAATTTTGCAAAAAAAAAAAGTGTAATGACATACAACATCCACGAAAATAATAAAGTAAGAAACTAGATTAATAAACGCTATGCATTATAATGAAATTTCTTTGCTATATTGCCGAGATGTGTCTTCTATGACTAATAGCATATGATTTGTCTTTCTCTATAACTTTGAACTACAAGGTAATTTTAATGAGGTTTTTCCATAGTTGATAAATATATATGACTACTCACTTAATCTAAAGAAGGATGACAAGGTAACTATGTTGCTAACAAAGTATGTTTTATGGGTAGGTTATTCCTTCTTTTGAAACTTTTAATGAAGTTAACTTCTGGGGTTTTGTTTAGAGAGATTTTAAATGTTTTTCTAGCTATTACCTAATACTGCACTCTTCAAGGGAGAAATGTATGTCCCATTACTGTGCTGAGGAGTAATAAAGTTCTCTGCTACGTTTTAGTTCTCTACCTTCCCCCAAATAGCAGACTGTCAGAATATTTCTGATGTGATTACAATTCTGATTAATGGCACCTCCCACCACATGTTGGTTTGTTTTTTTCTCATCCAAAATGTGTTCTGAAAACCCAAGGAAAACTTGTGTAGAATGCCGTAGTAAACAAACATACAGAAACTTCTGAATACGATGAAACATAATGGCTCAAAATTGAACCAGCATTTATAGTATACAACATACTCAATAGAAACAAGTAAGGACCCTTGTATCACACGGCGGTACACAAGTCATTGGAAAGAGAGCTATTGAACCAGCAGAGGGAAGAATTAATCATCTGAAATTTGTATGTAAAGAACTGGCAAGCAGCACCTTGCAGAGAAAAATAATTACAATAGAAAAAGAAAGAAAAAAGTGGGCAATAAAAATCTCATGGTCTGATAAGTATGTTTGTGTGTGCATGAATATTCACATAATTTATATTTAGATATTGAATATATTAAGGTATACATATACTATATATATATATGATATATATATATATATATATCCTAATTCTATAAGAGAAAAACTATTTTTATCCTTAGTCCACAGATGAAATTCATGAAATACAGACAAGTGAGAATCATCGGTGGGGACTTAGTCTTTCCAGTCACACTTTCTCAATTAAAAAGAGAGAAATTGCACGATTAAGCAACAGACAAACAGATGAAACCATCCACCACAAAACAGAGTAACAAGAGGTCTTCTTCAGCTCCAGCATATAAGTGGAACAGATCTGTGTGGTCTCAGTGATCATATGTTTTTCTGGACAGAAGATAAGGAAGGTGCAAAAGGTGAATTAAGAACACTAACTAAAATAAAGAATAGAAAGTTAGAGGGGAAAGAACCAGAAGTGAACATTGGGAAAAGACTTTGTAGGCTCCTGGTTTATGAGAAGAGAGTTGCAGAAAACAAACTCTAATGATGACCACTTGTCTGGGTCCCACTAAGCCTTTAAAACAGTTCAATACAGCTCTTTGTACCACGGAGAGAAGAAAGTGCCAGGAAAATTTAAAGAAAGTTTGATGTGTTAACCTCTAGCTTAAAAATAATTAGGTAGAAAGGCTTTGAACCCCCATTTGCTTTCCACTCTTGGGGTGTTGCAAATGTTAGTGTCAGACCTGAAAGGAAGGGCATAGCCGTTCTCTGCTCTCAGATCTCAAGACCACAGTCGGGGTCTCAGGTCACTGATGGGTATTGGCTTCTCCCAATGCTGAAGGCAAGCTTCCGCACCACAGTGTAAAATGAGTGAGGTGTAGATCAGGAACTGGGGGCCAGGACTGTGTAAATGGCAATTGGGGGTCAGTGCTGTTGGGTGATCGGTCACCCAGAAGCCATTTTTCTGAGGGTAAAAATCTTTATTTTCCATGCTGGAACTGATCATGACCAATTAAAAAGAGAGAAATTGCACGATTAAGCAACAGAGGTTGCTCCTGATTGTAGTTAGTGACTAGGGAAAAGGAAAGAAGGGGAAAGAAAGACCACACACACACACACACACACACACACACACACAAGATAGATGAAGACAAACTCAAATGAGCAAGTTCCAACAAGCTTCAATAACTTCACACACATGAATGCATACATACATACATGAATGCATACATACATACATACATAAGTGAGCAATTACAATGAGAATTCATAGAAAAAAAATTTTCCCCAATACCCTCACATAATCAAATGTTTTACATATTATGGGTGAAAATGTGAAAAACAAATTATTCTCAAGAACCCACATATATTTATAATTAAGCAATTTGTTTTAAATTAACAAAGTGGAAGCAAGCAACATAATTTTAGAGCCAGTTTCTTTTTACTGGCAGGCTGTAATTTGTGGTTACAAAGAAAGAATCAATTATCTTAAAAAGTAACCTTGGAAAAATCTTAAAAGAATCACAAATCTAAACTTTTATATATAAAACAATCAGCCATTCCTACTTTAAATCCTCAAGGTGCACATCTATTCATTAACAATTTTATTAAATTATATGAGAACAAAAATGGGCACACAAAATTAATTATCCTGATCACCAGCCCAGCTTCAGCAAGAGAATCATGTCAACTAGTACTAATCTGGGCTATTGTTCTTGCTCCCTCACCTCAAAAAGTCTCTAGCTCACATATTGAGTGTTACCGTTCTGAACTTTAAATTGTACCTCAAGATTCTCTACATCAGAGCCACTGGGGGGGAAAAAAACCCAAAAGTATTTAAATTAACTGATAACACTGTAAAACCATGAATTCATCTAAACAAAATATTATTTGATGAAAGTTCATCTCTATATTGATCTGCAGAAAAATTGCCCAGATGAGTGGGCTGCCACCCAGGAAACAGTCACACCAGACTATAGGCAGTGGGGTCTCCCCACGTGCCCAATCACACCATGCCAGATATATAAGGGATATAGCAATGACAATCACGAGAAGGCACAGCAGCAGCGAGAAGCAATCTAGAGACAAAGGCCCTGGGGCTGTGCCTTTCCTAGGTACAGCCGTCACAGCTGAGCAAAATGGCCAGCTAGCGCAAAGGCACTAACTTGCCCACAGCAACAACTCCTGCATGGCTTACATCATCCAAACAATCAAGGTTTGTCAAGCCAGTGTAACACTGGGAACCCATCCTGCTTAAATCTGAAATTAGGATCACCAGACAGCCAAGTTGATGGTGCAAGCCTTTCATCCAAGTAACTCAGGGAGGCAGAGGCCAACCTGGTCTACAAAGAGAGTCTAGGACATCTGGGGCTATATAAAGAAAACCTATTTCAAAAAAAGCACAAAAAATCAAAACAACAACAACAAAATCACCAGACAATGTCCAATTTCTAGGAATTATAAGAAAAGCTCCTATGTGGTTGTTTTTTCTTTTCTTTTTTTTTTAATTGAGAAAAATTCTCTATGACATATTCATGTCTTATTGGCTCATCTCTTATTTTTTTTAAGGTTTTAAGGTTATTTGGAAAAGTGAAAGATCTATGGCAATGATACTTGCTATAGTATAGAAAACCACTAATCCTAGAGAAAGTGATTCCCACCCATACTGTTTTCTTTGTGAATAATATTAACGTTGGGGTTTTAGCTGTTGTGTTTATTAAGTTCATGTATGAACTATTATCTTGGAACTTTTCATCACATTCTCCAATAAAACTCATTTTCCTAGGAAGTATAGAAGAAAGGACTTCTCTAATGTAAAATCTTTGAAAGCCACAAGAGCAATTTCATCATTGTGCTAACAAAACAGAAAAATATTTAAAGATAATATAGCCAGTGAGTGTCATGACTGGGAACTGATGTTCCTTAAATAAAAGATGCTAAGAATACCTCCAGTGTGTGTGTGTGATTCCACACACAGCACAGCTCTTAAAAGATCTTCCAAGAAACCATTTCTTGGACAAATACATTCCAGAAGACACTAGGAAGCTCTTTAGTTTGTCATAGTAAATGACCACTGATCTGATCAACTAAAAATATAAAAAAACCCTATTTCATGCAGTTCTAAAAGCCAGAAATCTATAATCAAAGTATCAAATAAGCAACACTCTCACCGAAGATGCTAGAAAGAAATCATCGTTGTTTATCCCTGCTTCTGACAGAGGCGGTTAGTTTTGTTGTGTTCTTATAGAGCAAGTCCAGTTTCTACCACTCTCTTCACATCACCTTTGCATATAAAGCTGACCATAAACTACAACAATTTCACCTTGAGATCTATATTTATCACAACAGTAATGAAATTTTTCCAAATAAGGTCATAGTCACACATTCTTAGCACATTTTTCATCTAGGGACACTAGATGGAGACTGACACATTAATCTTAGCAATGAACTTTTTGCATAGTTTTTAAAAAATCTATTAGTAGAAAAAAATTATAAACTTTGGTGTCATAATTCAGAATATAATCCTTAACAACATATAATACTTTATTTTAAAAAGGCACATATTTTGTGTTGACAAATAATCACAACTAAAAACATGATGTTCTTAAAATATAAAGAGTTAAGTTTTAGAGCAAACCGTTAGTACAGTATTAAACCTTTCAGAATTGGGGGCTCTAAATCAAAATTAATCTCATGCACTAGGAACTAAAGAGATATTTGTGTGCCACAGACAGAAAGCAAACCCATGCTAGAGGCTCTTCGTTGAAATATTTCCACATAGCATATTCACACTAGTCTACCCAATTATTTTCATTATTATTGTGAAATATTGCATTAGTTTTCACTGAGGTTCAGTTAACTGTGTCCCTTTTGTGATCCGTGTTATGACAATTTAAATATAGATAGTAAAAATCTAAAATGGATGAATATTTCTACAGTATAAATTTAAAAAATGTTTAGTTCAAATTTGAAAATTCTTGCAAGTTTCATGATTTCCTTGTTTTTTATTGCTGGGTAATATTCCATTGTGTAGATATACCACAATTTCTGTATCCATTCCTCAACTGAGGGGCATCTGGGCTGTTTCCAAATCCTGGCTATTACAAATAAAGCTGCTACAAACATCGTTGAGCAGATGTTCTTGTTGTATACTTGAGCATCTTTTGGATATGCTTAGCAGTGGTATAGCTGGATCTTGAGGAAGCACTATTCTTAGTTGTCTGAGAAAGTGCCAGATTGATTTCCAAAGTGGTTGTACAAGTTTACATTCCCACCAGCAGTGGAGGAGGGTTTCCCTTTCTCCACAAACTCTCCAGCATGTGTTGTCACTTGAGTTTTTGATCTTAGCCATTCTGATGGGTGTAGGGTGAAATCTCAGGGTCATTTTGATTTGCATTTCCCTGATGACTAAGGACATTGAACATTTCTTTAAGTGTTTCTCTGCCATTCAATATTCCTCTATTGAGAATTCTTTGTTTAGCTCTGTACCCCATTTTTTAATTGAATTACTTGATTTGTTGCTGTTTAACTTCTTGAGTTCTTGGTGAGAACTGGAAAAGATCATCCTGAGTGAGATATCCCAAAAGCCGAAAGACACACAGGGTATATACTGACTCATAAGTGGATACTAGACATATAATACAGGATAAACATACTAAAATCTGTACACCTAAGGAAGCTAATCAAGAAGGAGGACTCTGGCTAAGATACTCAATCCCCACTCAGAAAGGCAAAAAGGATGGACATCAGAAGAGAGAGAAAACAGGGAACAGGACAGGAGCCTACCACAGAAGGCCTCTGAAAGGCTCTATCCTGCTGGGTATCTAGGCAGATGTTGAGACTCATAGCCAAAGTTTGGGCAGAGTACAGGGAATCTTATAAAAGAAGCGGGAGATAGTAAGACCTGGAGAGGACAGGAGCTCCACAAGGACAGTGACATATCCTAAAAGTCTGAGCACAGGAGTCTTTTCTGAAACTGATACTCCAGCCAAGGACCACTTATGGAGATGGCCTGGAACCCCTGCACAGAAATAGCCTATGGCAGTTTGGTATCCAAGTGGCCTCCATAGTAATGGGAACAGGGACTGTCTCTGACACGAACTGATTGGCCTACTCTGATCACCTCCCCCTAAGGGGGGAGCAGCTTTAGCAGGCCACAGAAGAAGACAATGCAGCCACTCCTGATGAGACCTGATAGACTAGGGTCAGAGGGAAGGGGAAGAGGACTTCCTTTTTCAGTGGACTGGGAGAGGGACATAGTTGGGGAAGAAGGAGGGATTGGGAGGGGAGGTGGGAGGGAGGCACAGGGGGCATACAAAGTGAATAAACTGTAATTAACAAAAATAAAAATAATTAAAAAATGAAAAAATTGAAAATTCTTTTTCATAATTCACCAAATAGAAATCAAAAGTTTTGAAGAAAAAAAAGGAGCTATAGAAAGGAGAAAATTATGCATAATTTATTTTTGTCCTTAAGAGCACTCAGGAGATGAAAGATAAAAAGGAATATAAAACTTTAGCGAAGAGAAGGAGGAAAAGGAGGAGCAAGGGGGAAGAAGGAGAAGAGAGCACTCAGATGCTTCTCTTTCCCTAATCTGATGGAATATAGTTGTGTTTTCTCTCACCCAAAAGTTATCATCGATAGCCATAAACAGAACACAGCACTGTTGAACCAACTCACTAAGTTTAAGATATTTTATATATGATTTCTTCTCCAACAATTTTAAAACAGCACATCAAAACTTTTACCTACTTCAAATTAACTTTTGAGTGTGACTTTGGAAAGCAACTTCTAGGAAAGAGAATGTCTGAGACCTTGAGCTACTTGAATGGGCTTTGGAGACATTCTGATAAACTAATTCACCCAGCCGTGATGTTCATTCAGTAAGGGTTTCCATTTTCCTTGCGGTGGCCGGTGCAGTAAATTTGGATGGACAGTCCTCAGGACCTTCCACCTCTCCTTGTACCTTCTGAGAGCGAGAAGGGTCACACGTTGAGGGTGAGGGGCGCAGCAGCAAGTCCGAAATAGCCTGAACCACTGGGCCAGTACATTGAGTTCAGCACTTCAGAGAACCGCCTCGTCTACAGGGACATTGCATTGCAGGAGGCTCAAAGCTGCAGAAAGAACCACAGTCAACTGAGAAAAGCTGAAAGCCCGAGAGACGGTTTTCACCTATTTGTTGCCTGATACCAGATGGTCAACTGGAAAACGTACATACGAGAAACATGCAGACTGTGTGGGTTAGGTTTAGGAATATATATGCATGTATGTATATATGTATACATGTATAATCATTCATGAAAACAAAGTCTATGAATTTGAAGGAGGTCAGGTAGGAGCATAATGGGGGTTTGGAGGGTTTAAAAGGGAAGGGAGAAATGTTGTTTATTACATTATAATTTCCAAAGTAAAATTAAAAACTGCTAAGAATATAAGCTTTGTCTTGAACCCCTGAGATTTAGGATGGAATATCATCAGAGCTCATGTATGTCCTAAATAAATTAAACACTATAATACATTAGTAAAGTGAAACAAAATAAAGTGTTTTAACAGAACAAACTTTCAATTGATTTTTTTAATTCGATGTTTTTTCTGATATTTTTGTTTTGTTTAATAGAAAAGTAATCTTTGGCTATATGAGCAAATACCATTTGCTATGTATGTACTATCACATGCAAAAAAAAGGAGGCAAACTAACAGAAACCTGCAAGACAATATCAATTCCAACTTTTTGTATTGCTCCTAACCATTCTTTTTTCTTTTTATAATTTATTTTTATTAATTACAGTTTATTCACTTTGTATCCCAGCTGTAGCTCCCTCCCACATCCCATTCCACCCTCCCTCCCTCTGCTCCTCCCATGCTCCTCTCCAAGTCCACTGATAGTGATCCTCCTTCCCTTCTCATTAGGACTGGCTGCATTGTCTTCCTCTGATAAGGCTGCTTCTCCCCACCCCTCAGGGGAAGGTGATCAAAGAGCCAGCCACTGAGTTCATGTTAGATACAGTCCCTGTTCCCATTACCGGGGAACCCGCTTGGACACCAACCCGCCATGGGCTACTTCTGAGCAGGGGTTATAGGTTATCTCTACGAATGGTCCTTGTTTGGAGTATCAGTCTCAAAAAGATCCCTGTGCCCAATTTTTTTTGGTTCTTTTGCCATTCTTGTGTAGCTCCCGTCCCCTCCAGGTCTTTCATCTCCCCCTTCTTTCATAAGATTCACTGCACTCTGCCCCAAAGTTTGGCTAAGTCTCAGTCTCTGCTTTGATAACTTGCTGGGTGGTGTTTCAGAGGCCCGCTGTGGTAGGCTCCTGTCCTGGTCCCTGTTTTCTCCCTCTCCCAGTGCTCCTAACTCTTCTGACCTAATTGATTTTTGTAATTTCTTCACATCCATTTTTTTGACATTTATGAATGTGAATGGTATGGTATCTAGTGAAATGTTTTATTTGTTTACCTCTTTTTTGTTTCTCAAAATTCAATCTCCTGTGGTTTATTTTTGTGAATTTATTTTTGTAAAAATGAATATATTTGGAAAAAAACATTGCCACTTTTTTGCCATGTAAATCAATGTCCTTGGACTGAATTATTGATTACATAATAATTGATAAGAATATGACCATTGTTATTATGTCATGTGTGCTGTGTAAGAGGTGGAAATCCTTCTGTATGTTTATATATAACACAGTAAAATCACTAATGATATTGAATGACCATTATGCACACTTACTAAAAAATATTGTGGACTTCCAAGTACTTTAGGGGACATGGTAATGTCAATTTTAGTTAATAAGTTGACACAATCTATAATCACTGAGGAAAGGGGGGGGGCTCAATAGGGGGTTATCTACATTAGGTTACCCTGTCTTGATATTTTTGAGGGAATGGTCTTCATTGAGTTAAATGTTGTGTAAATGTTGGTGGCATTGTTCCCAAGGCTATGGATACTATGTAAAAGTGGAGTCCATGGGTTGATCTCTGTTCCTGACTGTAGATATAATATGACTTAGTTGCTTCAATTTTCTGAAACCTTGATTTCTCCACAACTATAGACAATTACCAGGAATTGTGAGCGAAATAAACATTTTCCTTTTAAGTTGCTTTTGTCCTGGTAATTTTAAAAAACCTTTCAACAAAAAAAAGTCCAGGTCCAGATGGATTCACAGCAGAAGCCTACCAGACTTTCAAAGTTAAACTATAACCAATTCTTCTTAAGCACCTCAAAAATAAATAAATAAATAAATAAATAAATAAATAAATAAATAAAACAAGGGGTTCATGGGGAAAATCTGGGAGAATTGGAGAGAGGGGAAACCATGATCAGAACATACTGCATTAAAAAGAAAAAAAAACTATTTTCAATTTAAAAAATAGAAACAAAAAGATCTCTCCCAAACTCATTCTATTAAGCCACTATTACTTTAATATCAAAACCAGGTAAACACACACATGCAATGCATGCAATGGAAATTTTGGGTCCTTTGTAAACTCAGTTATGTTATGTAAATATGTTTTTTGTTTTAATCCCAAGTGTGGAATTTTAGTTGGACTATAGTTTGTCCACACCTGTTAATTGTTTTGTGCAAGGGGTGGCTTTTGCCAGCTGGTAATGGCCTTCCACATGTGTGGCATGAAGAGGGGCATGATCTAAGACTCTGAGAGTATAAAAATGAGAACCGAGAGGGAAGCCAAGGCATGGTGTTCGGTGTTGGCTTGTGGCTAGTAATAGTTTGGAGAGATGGATGGTGTGGTAGCTTGGAGCAGACAGACAGAGAGAAACACTTTGGGCTCAGTGGAGGAGACTGCATACTGTGGCTGTGGTTGACAGAGATTGGGATAGAGCCCTAAAACACCCACTGACCCTCAACAGCCAGGAGAAACAGAGGAGACCTCTCCCCACTAATCTTCTCTCTCCTACATAGGGCTGGGAGGGAGGAAGGGAAGTTGAGGCCTAAATACCTGAAATAAAGTAGAGTTGTAAAAATGAGTGCTACATGTGCACACACACATGAATACAAACACACACACACACACACACACACACACACACACCAAACAAACAATATTGTTAATGAACATAGGTGAAAAAATCTTCAAAAATACTAGCAAACGGTAAAAGCACATGTCAAGTTCATTCACTATTATCAAGTTAGCATTATCACAGAAATGTGGGTTGGTTCAACAAAGCAAATCAACAAATTTAGTAAGTCATATAGTTGTACTTACAGACAAAAATCACATACTCATTTCAATACGTAAAAAAAAATCCTATGATAAAATTCAACGTGCTTTCTGGATAGAGTTCCTAGAGAGAGTGGAGCTGGAAGGAACATACCTCAACATGATAAAAGCTTATGTGACAAACCCTCAGCCAACATCATTCTAAATGTAGAAAAGACTAAAAGCAATCCCATTAAAATTGATAATGAGATAGGGCTGTCCACGATCCTCACTAGTTTTCAACATAGTGTAGGAAGCAGTAGCCAGAGCAAAGGGACAAGGAAAGGAAGTTAGCAAGATTCAAATTTTAAAAAGTGAAGTGTTTTCTGATAATATATTATACATAAGAGATGCCAAAGGTCCACCGGAACACTTCTAGAAACAAACAATGTTTTCAGCAAAGTCACAGGATACAAAATCAACTTATGAAAACCAGAAGCTCCTGCTAGGCTACAGAGGAGGGCATGGCATCCAGTCCTGAAGATACCTGATAAGCTAGGCTCAAAAAGGACCTCCCTTAGCAGTGGAAAGGGGCAGGGAGGAGATGAGGGAGGGAGGGTGCATTGGGAGGGAATTAGAGAGGGGGTTACGGTGGGGTAAATAACCTGTGATTAATGTAAAAAAATAGAAATTAATAAAAGAAAGAAGAAAAACCAGAAGCCTTTCTATATACCCATTATAATCACCAAGGAATAGAGCATGGTGACATTCAAAGACTATGAAAATATCTTCAAATGAACCCAATGAAGGAAATGAAAAACATCTACAACAACAACAAAACCTTTGAAGAAAAAGGTTAAGTAATAGAGTAGACAATGGAAAGGCATCTTGTGTTCATGGGTTGGCAGAATTAATAGCGTGTAAAGGACTAGCCTACGAAAGGAAACTTACAAATTCAATGCAATCCCTTTGTCGTTCAGATGGATTAAAAAATGCATACGTTTCTCTTAGATTATTCAACATTCTTCACACACAAAAACGACTAGTACTAATTAAATTTTTGAAGCCAGAGGTTTTCTAAGAAACCATCACTATGGTACCTCAATTGCATAAGTCATTAAATTCCACTGAAGTTAAGTTTCTGACACTTGGTAGAATCCTAGAGGTACACATGATAAGAGTTCTTCTATGAGAAATTTAATTACTAAAAGACTAGTTAGCTGTCTCTTCATGTTTTTAATTAACATGCATTAATTGCCAGCTCTAGCCTATTTTCCCTCTGATGTGTTCCTTGCTAAACAAATTCACATTCTACATTTCTGAATCTCAAAACTCATACTTTCCCATGAATATTAAACACGTTATTCATAGAAATAACATTTTATTTAACAGTTGCCTTGGCATAAATTGACAAAACTGTAGGGGTTAGGATATATTTGCTCGGTATTAAAGATATTTCCCCTGCTGGCAGAACAAGGTGATGACTTAAATCTTCTAACAATCATGTCCCACAAACATACAAGTCTTAGAGGCTATTCTTAAGTTTCCAAGTGCTAAAGATGCCGGATGAAATACTAGAAAGTGGCTCTGGTATAATGATAGAGCAAAATAAAAACAAACAAACAAACAAACAAAAACATGCTCTAGGAATTGAGCTTAATGGTAAGGCAATTACTTAGCTTTCAAGATCCTGGACTTTCTCACACCACACCACGACATACTCAGGAGGTAGGGGCAGGCAAATCGCTGTAAGTTTGAGGTCAGCCTGGTCTGCAGAGTGAGTTTCAGAACAGCCAAGAGCTACAGAGAAAAACTCTATCTCGAGACAACAACAAAAAACGTTGAATGGATGAATGAAAAGGTCTGATTAAGAAGAAAAAAAGGAAAATCTCAGCATTATCCCCCAGCTCTGTTGCAATCAGTGAAGAGTGACGTTTCACACTTGGGAAAGATAAAAGGAATGTAGCCCAGGCTCTGGATCTGAAACCTATTGCCAGCCAGGCTACTCTGTGATCAAAGTGAGGAGATAAACTTCACAACCTCTGTCCTGATGGTGATTAGTAGGTGTTAAAATTTAGAACTGTTGTCTTAATTAAGGCTTCTATTGCTGTGAAGAAACCATGGCCATAGAAACTGTTATAAAGAACATTTAATTGTGGCTGGCTTATAGTGTCCGAGGTTTAGTCCGCTATCGTCATGGCTGAAACGTAGCAGTTTGCAGGCAGGCATGATGGTGAAGAAGGAGCTGAGAGTTCTACATCTTGAGCTGCAGGCAGCAGGAAAAGACAGTCACCCTAAGCCACACTAAGCTTAGCTTGAGCATCTGAAACCTCAAAGCCCGCCCCTACAGTGACATACTTCCTCCAGCAAGGCCACACATCCTAATAGTGCTCCTCTATGGGCCAAGGATTTAAACACACTGGCCTATGGGGAAAATACCTATTCAAGCCACTACAACTGTGTCTGTAAGGTAGCTAATTTCCTTCCATCAGTGTCTGAAGCAGAGTGATTCCGTGTCCTGGGAAGCAGGATACAAAAATGTAACACAAAACTTCTGTAGCTCAATGCAAAGCCCAGTACATGATAACAATCATCAGATTAAAAGGAAAGGCCTGTGTGTGTATCCAGAGCTCACACATTGGACCTCTAGATGACAAAGAACATCAGGTGACAAATTTCACTTCAGTGAGGCAGACTACATTTTCACCTGGGTTTGAAGTTATAGTTGCAAGGATCAAAACATTTCAGAAAAATGAGGGTAGACGGTCCCAGACTCTGAGAGTCAATAGGACTGTGAAACTTAGACGCAGTTCAGCTTAGCATTAGTTTGCATGGACAAAGCACAGGCCCCACCCAAACATGCACCAAAACACCAACACAACTATGTTGAAGTCATGCTTGAGAACTGACCCAAGTCAGTGTGCCCCAGGGCAGAAGGACTTCCAGAATATACTGTTAATCGTTCACTATGAGTCTTTAGACTGTGCAGGTCTTTGAGGCCACAAGACTCAGCAGGTCCAACCTTAGCATCTGCTTTAGTAGACTGAAGGCCAGCATTACAAATAATACTTAAACTTTGGGCAGGAGAGCAGGACTAAGACTCCTTTTACTGAGGGTAAGAAAACGTAATTAATTCAGTGAGGCTTTCTCACTGGAAGTCAGTGCCAGGCCAGTGAAACCAACTGGACACTTCCATACGTTTATTTCTTTTTTCGTTTTACTTTTGAGATTACAATATAATTACATTTTTTTCTAACTTCCCTTCTCTCTCTCGCCAGGCCCTCCCACATTACCTTTTTTTTCACTCCTTTTCAAATCTATGACCTCTTATTTCATTAATGGCTCTTATAGTCACACATGCAGGTGTATACACAAATATATTCCCAAATATAACCTCCTCAGTCTGTATAATGTTACTTGTATGTATGTTTTTAGGCCTAGCCATTAGCTGTTGGATAACAGTTGGGATGCTCTCCCTGGGAAAGTTTATTGCTCCCACTCTCAGCCTTCCTTAGTTGCCTGTAGTTCTTTGTGTAAAGTTGAGGTTTGAACCTATTTGACCCTAGCCTCTGAGGTCTCAGCAGGACTGGCTGCATGGTCTTCCTCTGTGAACTGGGAAGGCTGCACCACTTAATGGGGTGTCACAGGATAGCCTCAGACATTACTAGGAGACACACAGCACACTCTCTGTCCTGGACTGCTTGGCACATATGTCAGCCACACGTAGAGAAGAATCACTTTTATCTCAGCACCCCCCCCCCCAGAGGCCATGCAACAGCGCCTGGCCAACCCAGCTTTGATTCTGACAGCTCCTGTTTGGGTGCAAATTGCATTGTGTAACTTTTCCTGGGGATATAGGAAGAGACAAAGCCTAGACTGAGTCCTATATTGGAGTGACACTCACTAGCTCCCCAGAAAAGGGATAAGCAGTGGTGTTTAAAATTTTCTAAGAAATGTGTACCGGCACCACTTTACCTGGGATGGAGCATCAAGGACAGATCATGGAAATGATTCCACCCCAAATCTGGCTTAATGAAATAGAGAGTTTATTGGGGTCCACTACATTAGCATGTAGCATGGATGAAGTTGACTCAAAGGCAGCTGAATCACCTTGCAAACCTCAACCCTACTTAAAGATGAGTAGTAAAAGCCAAATGGAGCATCTCTGCTTACTTACAAGCAGCTTGGCTGATCATAAACTATCCTTTACCTCCCACTGTTACTACTTATATAACTTTTGGGTGAGAGCCTATTGTGAGTCTTGGCAGTTTCAGGAGCTTCCTAAGACTTGTGATTTTTGTTTATTTCATGGGTTTTATTGGACTCCCCTTCAGAAAGAATTTTTCAATTCACAGGAAAAAAAAAAACACACACACACACAGTAGTAGTAGCAAGTGCTTGGGACTGGGCATGGCAGTGAAAAGTTCTGCCCAACAACACATTTCAGGATCTAGAAACTGAAAATTACTTAGAGTCTCAATGTCCATTGATTGTGGGAAGATAACACAAGAACAACAAAGAAAAGGATTAATATCAGAATGCACCAATTCCAATCACTGGCATGCAGAGAATGACTGTGAGTGAGCCCACGGGTGAATAAGACAGCATTGGAAGTTACGGAAACTGAACACGCACGCTCACACAGGGTGCTTGCTTCCCTTTTGTGGACCCTGAATTTAGCATCTTATTTTAATTTTGGGAACCAGCTTTCCCTGTTTTCCTCCACCATATTTTAAAATAGGTTTGGGGAAGCAGTTCACTGCCTTAATCTCGGAATACTGGGTTGCATGATTCTTCCTTTCTCCATCTCTTCCTATTTTATCCTTAGCTAAAGATGATTATTTCCTCTCTTATTTATTTCCCAGCTTCTGTCCTATTCACTTTTCCTATTTTCTTTGTTCTTATAATATTCTCTCATTCCACTCAGCTTGTTTTTCCTATTGCTATCATCATTAATGCTAAGATACACTGGAGTATACTTTTTCTTGATTCCTTAAAATGTACTGGATTTGAAGGCGTGTATGATCACAGCAGTAGGAGTTGCTGCTGTTCTTAGTGGTCTGTGTTTGGCATGATACTGAATATCATGCCCAGAAGGTATGAACTGAGGGTTTAGCTACTTAGCAGGAACACAAAAACATGACAAATCAAAGCAACATGAATTCTCTGAAAGTTAGCAATCTCACAGTAATGTATTCTAGTGAGAATAAACCTGATTGTGTCTTAGACAAAGAGTTCAAAAGACTGATGATAAGAACACTCAGTAAGACCAAACTTATGAGCATGAACATAAACAATAAGAAGAAATAGAAGCTAAAAGGCTAGAGAATATATACCATATCATTTCAGAGAACTCCCAAAATATAAGGAAAGTCATATTATCTAGATACAGAATGTATGTGCAATGAGAAACAAAGAGGGATCTTAAGCATCTCATAGTCTCATGCTATATTTAAAGCATTAAGTAGACAAAGAAAGAACACTGAAATGAGAAAGAGAGAAGTGCCAGTCCACAGACAGAGGCAAACAGAACGGAATAAGAGCAGATTCGTCAACAGAAACTCTAAACGCCTGGTATGAGTGGAAGAAAGTATTTAAGCCTCTATAAGACAATAACTACCAGCTCTTTGTTCCGTTGATTCCTTGAATTATTTTCTTTGCTCCTAATTTATTCATTTCAGCTCTGAGTTTGATTATTTCCAGATGTCTACTCCTCCTCGGTGTGTTTGAGTCTTTTTATTCTAGTGTTTTCTGTTGTGCCATTAAGTTGCTTGTATGAGATATCTTGAATTCTTTTAAGAGTACGTAAACCCCCTGCTCATAGCCCATAGACAGCTCAGTCTCCATGTTGGTTCCCTAGTAAGCAGAAAAGAGACAGTCTGAGATGAACTCAGTTGCCTGATCCTTGATCACCTTTCCCTAGTGAAGAAACCTAGCCAGCCCACAGAGGAAGAGGATCCAGGCAGACCTGATAGGCTAGAGTCAGACAGCAGGGGAGGAGGACTTCTCCTAGCAGTGGACTAGGGAAGAAGGATAGTGGAGGAAGAGGGAGGGTGAGTGGGCCTGGGAGGAGACAGGGGAGGGGGCTACAACTGGGACACAAAGTGAATAAATTGTAAAATAATAATAGTAAAAGAAAGAAAAAAGACAATAATTACCAATCTAAATTACAAAACCTAGTAAATCTATCCTCGGATAAATTTTTTTTTCAATGCAGTTTATTCAGGAACCTTGAACAATCATCTGACCTTGGGTAAAGCCAGCCCACTTTAAATAGCCTCTGGGTAGCCAACCCCAGCATGCCACGTGGGCAATGCAAATAGGTCCACATACATGGAAGCAAGCCAGATCCTCAGCCTTAGCCAAATGTGGAGTTGTTTGTGACAGAGAGCACTCACCATCGGGAAGGTGGAAGGCGGAAACCAGCTCCATCTTTCAGGCATGGCATTACGCAGCTCTCTATAGTTCCTCCTTTTTGTTTTGGACGCATCAGGCAAGAGTAGAGGTCTGATCTCTGATATTAGAAATAAATTGGGACTTTGTACTGATGTTCATTTAGGTGTCATCCACCCAAAGAGCATCAGACCCATCTGATACCTTTTTCTCAGAGGCGGGACCTGGGGCATCAACCCGCATGCAATCAGACATGCTCTTCTCTGGGTCCAAAGCGGCTGACCCTGAGTGCAGTGCTTAGCCTCGCATCCTGAGCGTAACATTTTGGCTTTTTATGGTAGCCAACCATGCTTGGGGAGACTGTCCTGCTTCAATGGCTGTAAAGGCCTGAATGGTCATGGCTGCATTACGCTGTTGTGAGACTCTAATCTTGCATATATACCACAGGCAAACCAAGGAGACAAACACCAGAAGGCCTGCTAATGCTCAGATAATTAATGAGAAGCTATTTCATGAGATTAATAAAGTAAAGAAATTCATGAGAAAATAATCAAAGAAATCCTACACACTGTAGACAAAGATAAACACTTCCATGAAACCATAAGGAAAAAGGAACCCCACTGAAAGGGTAAATACAATAATGGAGGTTAGAAAAGTATCAACTATAATAAAAATAACAATATGACAAGAATTAAGATACATCTTTCAGGAACAATTTGGAATGTTAATGGTCTTAACTGTTCCAACAAACGATGCCGACATGAAGATTAAAAACAGGAAGAGTCTATTTGATGCTTTTAATAAACACCTTCAATAGCCAAGATAAACATAGAGTGAAAAAACGGAAAAAAGCGTTAAAAATGCAACTAGACAGCTAGCAGGTACAGGTGTACTAATACATGACTAAGTAAATGTAAAAGCTACTTATGAGAGCAGATAAATGGAGATTAAAGGGGCAATCCGACAAAGAAATATTACATGCATCATACAATGGCAAGCACAATTTTATAAAACCAATACTACTTGATGTGAAAGCACAGATTTGCATCACATGGTGACAGTGAGAAATTTCAGCACCCCATTATTACCTACAGATATGTCACCCAGTAAAAAAATAAGATATGGATTAAAGGACATACAGACTGAACGGCTATCAAGGCACTTTATATTAAATATATCCATAAAAGCCTGTGGTGCCCAGCAGACCACAGAATTTTTCTAAAGTAAACCATTTTTAAGTTCACACTTCCAGTCTTAATAAATTAATGTCTTTAAATAAAAAACGGCAGTAGTTTCTGAAATTCTATCTGAATACAAGGGAATAAAGCTAGGAAACCAAACAGAGAGCTATAGGACATACACAAACTCCTGAAGCATACAGAGTACCAAACAGACAGTCACCAATAGTAAAGTAACAATAGGGAGTCACCACAAATGATCAATGAATTGTAGAACTACATATCAAAACCAGTATAGTACTGTACCAACAGACATATGGACCAATAAAATAAAGGACACAGAAGAAAATCCATGCAACTGTAGTCACCTGAATTTTGAGAAAGATTAAAAAAAACCAGTTCATTAAAGGAAACATATAAAAAGCCTCTCATGTACTGGGGAAAGTGGACATCAATATGTAAAAAAAATTATTCCTATCTTCAACCTGTATATAGACTCCTATCTTCAACCTGTACATAGATGAACTTCAAATATGTAAAAGACCTCAATTCGAGACCCCAAACCAGTTATAGGAAATGGACAAAACGCTTCCATGCATAACCACAGGCATGGACTTCTGTAAAGAACAGAAATGTCTCAAGAAATATCATAAATAATTAATTAATGAGATTGCTTGAAATTAAAAACCTTCTGTTCAATAAAGGGAATGTTCACATGAATGCACACATCACAGAATGGGAGAAAGCTTAGCTATGTATTCACATGACAGAGAATCAGTAGCTAAAATGTGTATAAAGAGTTAAAAACCTAAATATCCAAACTACACAAACTATTGATAAATGAAATAGTAAAATGAATCCTGAGTTCTCAAAAGAAAAACTCTATATGAGAATTAGACATACGAAAATATTTTCATTACATCAGGAAAATGTGAAGTAAAACTATGATCAGATTTTCTCTGATGCTGGTCAGAATGAATATAAGTAGCAAAATAAATAGTAAAGGCTAGTGAGAATATAAGGGAAAGTAAATATTTATATATTCCTGGTAGGAATATAAATTATTTTAGTCACTACGAAGGTGATTCTTCAAAAACTAACCAGAACCCCTGCACAGATGTAGCCCAGGGCAGTTCAGAGTCCAGTTGGGTTACATAGTAATGGGAAGAGGGACTGCCTCTGACATAATCTGATTGGCCTGCTCTTTGATCACCTCCCTCTGGGGGGGAGCAGCCTTACCAGGCCATAGTAGAGGACAATACAGCCACTTTTGATGTGAACTGACAGACTAAGATCAGAAAGGAGAGGAGAACCTCCCCTATTAGTGGACTTGGGGAGTGGCATGCAAGCAGAGGGAGGAGGGAGGGTGGGATTGGGAAGGGAGGAGGGAGGGGCTTATGGGGGGATGCAGAATGAATAAAGTGTAAGTGATGAAAAATTTAAAAAAAAAGTGAGTTAAAACAAGGAAGCCAAACCACGAAGATTTTAAATAAAAATTTCAAATTCAAAAAAAAAAAAACTAAAAATAGGCCTACGCCATGTTCAAGGTATAGAGCTCCAGGGCATAGTCCAAATTAGTAAATCTGTATTCTACAGAGATATTCACGTATTTATGTTTCTTGCTATTCACAGTAAGACACTCATGGAGTCATCCCAAGAGTCTGTCAAAATGAATGGATAAAGAAAATGTGATGTGTACACACAATGGTGTTTTATTGATCTATAAAGGAGAATGGAATTATTCCCTCGGGATGAATACAGATGCAACTGGAGATCATAATATTGAGGAAAATGTGTCATACTTTAAAAAAACAAATGAATCAAGTGTTCTTATATTTGTGGAACCTAGATTTATATATGCACACATAAAATACACACACACACACACACACACACACACACACACACACATACCCATGAATGAAGGGAATGGAGGAAACTAGAGAAAAGAGGATGAAATGGAAAGGAGATTAAATAGGGTTGAAAATGGTTAAAGCACATGATATACCTGTATAAAGGTATCCTTATGAAATCCATCATTGCATGCATTATATAAATACCAATTTTAAACACCCCCCCAAAAAAAGATTCTACCAAGCTAATTAACACATCCATTCTCCCACTTTCAGCAGTTTATCCTTTTAGTTTTATTTTTTGGTGATTTAATTGTTGGTGACAAGAAAGCTAAGAATCTGTTTTAGTACAAGTAATTACTATTCATCCTGTGGCTGGCATATAGTGTAATAGATCACACTCTTCATTCTAACATTTATTCTTCCAGACTCGATGAGTTCCTGTAGCCATTGGCCAACATCTTTTATTTTTGTCTGCCTCTTTATTCCCTACCTCATTTTTTGTTTTTGTCTGTAGTAAGAAAAAAATATGGATTTCGGTTTTTTTTCAAATTAGTTTATTTGTTCCTCTTATCCGTAATCCTCTCTTAACCTTTTTCATCCTAACAACTTAGTTCTTGCAAGTGTTTTTGCTCCCTTTCTTTCCTGATCCCCTGTGGTTTATACGTTTTGAATATTTCTAGATGCTCCATAAGATATAAAGAGTTCAGTTTCAGCCATAGCAGCCAGTAATGAAAGTCAGGATGTATTTAGTGAGCTAGAAAATTGAAACTAAATTTCCATGGGAAGAGTAATAGGTGAGAAGAGGCATCAATTCCAAGTGTTATATTAAGCAGTTGTTTCATTCAAAATAGCCTGGAAGCTTTTATCTTCAGTTTTTCTCTGTTTTGTTCATTTAAACCTTCAGGCTGGTCTTAGTAACCATCTGAGGGGTCAGTCTGCATTCTCTATAATCAAAACATATTCCATTTTCAACATTGGAAGTGAAGAGTGGTACAATCCAGTTTAATCAACTGAATACTAAACCATGTGTTCAAATTATATACAACCAGAAAGTTACAAAATTAGTCTTGGAGTAATTGCCATCTGAAATTAAAGTTCTTCTTTTTTATTAAAAATTTGTTTTCACACAGAATTGCCTTATTTATTTTTTCTCTCCAAACCGTTCCCAGATTCTCTATCCCCATACCCATCTGATTTCATGTTCTCGCCTTCTCCACATATAAACAAAACAATAAACTCACATATATAAGAAATACAGAAAATCAAAAACTCAGAAGCCAAAATATGCAAACAAAATAAACCCAATAAGACAAAAAAATTCCCAAATAAAGTTACACGAAACAAAATATCTACAAATATCTACTGAGTCCATTTATAATGGCCATCTACTCCTCGGCATGGGACCTACCCTGAATGTATTTAACATACCCAGAAAGACTCCATTGGAGAAGATTAATTTTTCTTTTGCAAGAAAATATCAATTATAAGTGATTTCAATACACTTCTGTGAGATTTTTAGTGCTTAGAGTTATAGGAGATATGAGGATTTTTGCTCAGATAAATTATATCTTAGAAAAGCAGGAAAAGAAAGAAGAGTGTTGGCTGAAATGTAGAAAAAAAAATCATGTGGGCCCTGACCCTTGTAGTTTATGGTGAAAAAGCCCCCACTTAGTGGATTCTTCACCTGGCATTATATAATGAAAATTCAGATTTGTTTCAAAGAACACATTGATATGAAATATAAAAAGTCATCTATAAAGCAACTTGACTTTGGCGTTGCTAAAGAAAGTGAAAATGTTTTATCCTCTACTTCCTTCACTTTCTTTTTTATCCTTTTTCTTCTTCCTTTTCTTGGTTCTTTAGACCTGGAGTGGACAGGAGCTCCACACGGAGACCAACAGAGCCAAAAATCTGGGTCCGGGGTCCTGCAGAGATAGATACACCAACCAAGGACCACACATAGAGAGGACCTAGATCCCCTGCTCAGAGGAAGCCCATAGGCAGCTCAGTCTCCAAGTGGGTTCCTTAATAAGGGGAGCAGGAGCTATCTCTGACAGGATCTCAGTGTCCAGCTCTTGGTTCTTTGATCACCTTCCCCTGCGTGGTGGGGGGTGCATCCTTGCTAGGCCACAGAGGAAGACGATGCATAAACAGAAATTTTAATTTGTCCATTTGTGATCCTTTGTGCTCTCTTAGTTTCCTTTTACTCTTGAGAACAACCTCTCATTTCCAAAGGGCAAAGTTATAGCTGGAAGTGGGAATATAGTTCCCAGGGGCCTAGCCAGGGAAAGTCAGCATTGTAATAAAACTGAGAATAGTCTAAAGGACTGGAAAATGACAACAAGAGCTATTTAGTAATCTAAAGATTCCGCTGTTACTATTAATTTTATGAAACTGGTCTGGTTATAATTAATAATTGCTTATGAGAAGCAGGAAACAGTACTCAAACTTTACGTTTAAACTACAGAATTTTATGCTTATTTAGAACCACAAAGCAAAGGCAAGAATGAACTTGTCAGTAGGATACAGGCTTGGCAGCAACATGTCTAGAGAAAGGCAGACATGCCTGCCCATAATGTATTTATTGAAATCCTAATATGGTTGAATAAAGCACATTTTATAGAATCCTTTTTGCCTCATTCACCTCACCCATCAGTGATTCCCAGCATCTGCTATCTAATGAAACCAACCAGGGGCCATTAAACATGACAGTGCTCAGGATAACTCGATTTCCCTGGGAAATAGTCATCTATTAAAGTCCCCTGTGATATTCACTTAAGGATGGATCTTATGTAGAGACATTGGGTTCACAGGTTTACATCAGAATCTTAGCTCATCGTCTCCAGGCTTGCCCTTTGTGGTGATGATGGACAACTGATCTGGAGCATACAAGATCACCAAATATTTGGTAGCTAGTCAAATCCTCAGGTTTGTTCTGGGCTAAACTTGATACCTTTCATCTTGTCTCTTAAAAGCCTAGCCATGCTTGTCATTATATTTGTGATTCTTGTAAATCACAAATGGAAATAGAATTCTTACGACAGATTGCTTGGAAGGCGAAGGTTTGAATAAAAGCAGACTTTTTAAAAACAAGTATAGCATAACTTATTAACAATTCCCATATTCCTTTGTAAAAACATCCCTGGAGTTATTAAAATTTTTATATTTAAAATATTTTATTGATTCTTTGAGAATTGCATGTGTATTGTATTTTGGTCAAATCCACCAATCTCCATTTCTTCTGAGATAGAGCTCACAATTCCATACATATCTAACTCTGTGACCTCATTTTTTTCATTTTGCTCTCATTAATGGACCATATATACTTTGGAATTTGTGGCTACATACTACAGTGCTTTAGTTCGACCAGGACACATACCCATTGGCCAACAGTTCCATTAGAGGTAACACATTCCTGACATTGGGTGTTTTATTTGGTAGCCTGTGGTGCATTATGGTGCTTCCAGGTAACTGCACTTAAGATTCACTATACTCTCACCTGTCCTGTTACTTGTTTTCTCCTACATCCAATGTCCATCCCATTTGTCTTTGTAAGTGAGGATTGGTTATCTTGCCCCAGGTCCTCCTTCTTGTTTATCTTCTTTAGGTGTATAGATTCACTATGTTTATCCTATCGTACAGGTTTATATAAGTGAGTATATACCATGTGTATCTTTCTCCTTCTGAGATACCTCACTCAGGATGATCTTTTCTTGATCCCACCATTTGCCTGCAAATTTCATGATTTCCTTGTTTTTAATTGTTGAGTAGTATTCCATTGTGTAAATGTACCACAATTTCTGTATCCACTCATCAACTGGGGGACATCTGGGTTGTTTCCAGATTCTGGCTATTACAAATAAAGCTGCTACAAACATGGTTGAGCTAATGTCCTTGTTGTGTACTTGAGCATCTTTTGGATATATGCCTAGAAGTGGTATAGCTGGATCTTTAGGAAGCTATTCCTAATTGTCTGAGAAAGTGCCAGATTGATTTCCAAAGTGGTTGTGCAAGTTTATATTCCCACCAGCAATGGAGGAGGGTTCCCCTTTCTCCATAACTTCTACAGCATGTGTTGTCACTTGAGTTTTTGATATTAGCCATTCTCACGGGTGTCATGTGAAATCTCAAGGTCATTTTGATTTGCATCTCTCTGATGGCTAAGGACATTGAGCATTTCTTTAAGTGTTTCTCTGCCATTTTGTATTCCTCTACTGAGAATTCTCTGTTTAGCTCTGTACCCCGTTTTTTAATCAAATTGCTTGATTTGTTGCTTTTTAACTTCTTGAGTTCTTCATATATTCTGGATATCAGCTCAGAGGGCCTCTGAAAGACTCTACCTAGCAGGGTATCAAAGCAGATAGTAAGACTCATAACCAAACCTTCAGCAGAATGCAGGGAATCATATGAAAGAAGGGAAAGTTAATATGACCTGGAGAGAACAGGAGCTCCACAAGGACCAAATATATTTGGGCACAGGGATCTTTTATGAGACTGTTTCTCCAAAAAAGAACCATGTATGAATATAACCTAGAACCTCTGCTCAGATGTAGCCCATGGTAACTCAGTATTCAAGTGGTTTCCCTAGTAAGGGAACAGGGACTATTTCTGACATGAACTCAATGACTGGCTCTTTGACCTACCCCCCACCCCCACAGTGGGGAGGTGGAGCATTCCTGCTAGGCCACAGAGGAGGACTTAGCAGCCAGTCCTGAAGATACCTAATAAACCAGGGTCAGATGAAAGGGGAGGAGGTCCTCCCCTATCAGTGGACTTGGAAAGGGGCAGGGAGTAAATAATGGAGGGAGGGTGGGATTGAAAGGGAATGAGGGAGCAGAATACAGCTAGGATACAAATTTAATAAACTATAACTAATATTAAAAAAATAAAAAAATATACACTCTCACACATACACACACACGCATACACACACATGCACACACACACATATACATACATATATGTGTGTGTGTGTGTGTATAGCTGTGTAGTTGAACTCTGTTTAGTTTTTGGAAGCTTCTGCAGTAACAATATTTCATATGACTTTTTTCAGAGAGACCGTCATTTTTTTGAAGTTACTCCTTACTGATATTATTTTACATTTACATAGATACCGTGTTTCCTCAAAAAAATTTTGGTGATTTTTTCAGTTTTCTGTAGTCTTCTCTTAGGAAGAAAATGTGGAACATTTATTTAAATTATTCGAATAGGGGAGGGCACTACTGAGCAATAAATTTTTAAGTAAAGATTCCGTAGGAAGCTCATTTCTATTTTATTACTGTAACACAGAGGTATATGACTCCTGGTTTAAATTCTGCCTGAAGCTTATCAGGTAGAAGTAAAGCAAAAGTGAAAGAAAAAAAAAAATACCTAAAGTTTGAACTGTCGGTAAGAGTAAGATTTCCCCAGAAGCTAAGAAGCATTTAATTTCCACCACTGTTACTTGGGGAAAATATCAGTAGAAGGAATTTAGAAATGAACATAGAACCTTAGTCTTCAGAGACTCCAAAAATTTTGGTTTGGGAATTTCACGATAGAAATATTGCTCTCAAAATAGCTTTGTGTTTTTTTTTTCTTTTACTTTTATTTACAAAGTAATTGTATTTTGACAAATGTGTGTAAGTCTTTAGTAATTTAATCGCCCCCTCAGGGGTTTAGAGAGATGGCTCTAAACCCAAAACATGGTCGAAGAGAGGTTAAGACCATGCACCATTCCTATGGAGAACCTACATCAGGAAGCTCACAACTTATGGCAACTCCAGGTTTAGGACATCCAAAACCCTCTCTGGACTCTGACCGCCTGTGAACACGCACACACTCAACGTAGTTACAAAAAAAGTATATTCTTATAATTTAATAATGTTAATAAATCTTTTAAAGATAATAATATTTATGTACTATGGTACTCATTAGCAGATTTCTATTTTAATATCCATAGTGCTATTGAAGATAGGTATTATTTTTTAAATTTACTCTTTTGTTTTTTAGAGAATTTCCACTAGTCCTGTCAGGCTAAGAAGTGGTCACTTGAGTCTTCACGACTCCCCCATCACCTTAAGAAGTCTCAGCTAGAGTCTCACCCATACTTTCCCAGGAGCCTAGTCTGTTGCAGGCCTCCAGCTTGACAAAGAGATGCCCCCCCTCAGTTTCTCTTCCTCTTCCCAGTCTTCTCACCTGACATCCCTATTCTCTCCACATCTGATCCCCACCCTTGTATCCCCCTCCAGTTCATTTCCTGTCCAGTTCCCTCTCATCATCCACTTCTGCTGTCTATTTATTTCCCCTTCTGAGTGACATTCCAGCACCCTACCTTGGGCCCTCCTTGTTACTTAGCTTCTTTGGGTCTGTGGATTATAGTATGGTTATCCTGAACTATAGGTCTAATATCCACATATAAGTGAGTACATACCATGTGCGTCTTTCTGAGTTTGGGTTACCTCACCTAGAATGGTCTTTTCTAGTTCTATCTATTTGACAGAAGGGGTACATCTCTTTGTCAACCTGGTGGCCTGCGACAGGGTAGGCTCCTGGAGGACATGTGGGCCTGACTCTACCTGAGACTTTAATGGGGGAAGAGGTATGGGCATGAAGACTGAAGTGACCACCTCCTAGCCGGTCAGGACTAGTGGAAATTCTCTATAAAACAAAGGATTCTAAACAATTTCAGCTGTTATGCCTTTAATCTTTAATAATGAAAACTGTAATACTAACTATATAGTCTTCAATCCCATCAGAGACCTGAGAAGGATATTACCTGAGCAAGCAGAAAATACAGAGCAAGCAGCTTCTAAAAGTATAAAAATGACAGTGACTTTTGGCTGCTTGGACAGTCTCCCAAGGTTCCTCTGTGTCATTGGGGCATCTGTCAGACTTATCCTCTCTGCCCTGTTCCCTGCCCCACACGGGGGCTACAGAGACTTAAAACTGAAACTGAGCAATATGACCCAGTGCCTCAGACATCCTTGTAATTGCCCATGTTTAGTGATTTTCACATCTAAACCATTACTGGGCAAAATTTATTATGCAAATGTTAAAAGCCTATGGTGGAGGTTGAATTAAAGGTTGTTTAAAAAGGCCCAGCCTTGTTGTTTTTGCTTCTTGAACGATTAACCATCTTATTTAGGATTAAAGTTTATTATTTGTTGTTATTTTGCCAAACTTAGCAGAAGGGCGTTTGACTACCAGTTAGCAGAAAACATAAGGATTGAAGCAATTGATTCAAATTCAAGATGCTCTCATTCATGTGCCAATACTGAATACATCCGCGAGCATAAAATTTTTCTTTGCAAATAGAACTGATTTTAGATGAGAGGCTAATTCTGTTTGACTCTGATTTGATCATGAACATCTGCTCAGTGATCTTGACTTTCCTTGACTACTCACTACCACCCACTCAGTCAGAAGGCAGAGATAATTACTCCCCACGCCTTCAAAAGCAGTGTCCACGCTCCACAAATAAACACAGTTTTCCTTTCCATGGTCTCCAACTTTCAACCTCTCAGTCAGTTTACAGTGTGACTCTTCTTCACTGTTGATGCATGGAGTGAGGTTGGGGTGGTGGGCTGGGGGTGTAAACATTTTCAGTTTTTAAGTAGAGAAATACTTCTGTACCTCTCACTGAAACCACTGTGAGGCCTTCTTTCTCTTTCATAACTAATTATTCAGAGTTATGTTCCTTCATCTGAGTTTCTTTTGTAGTAGATTTAAAAATTAAATTTCTTTCTTTCTTTCTTTTCTTCTTCTTTCTTCATTAGTCCTTTTGTTAACGTTTGAATATGAAGTGTGTTCCCAAAAGACTTTTCCTTGAAGACTCTGCTCGAAGTTGGTGGGGCCATTGAAAAGTGATTGGACCCATGAGGACAATAACTTCATTAACATTTCTATCAAGGGATGATGAAAGGGATAAGCACCTAAACACATTTGCTATACAAATCAGGTGACCTCAGTTTGGTTGCTAGACCCTATGTAAAGGTGAAAGAACTGACTCAGCAAATTGACTACATATGTGTCAAGGCACACACACACACACACACACACACACCCATGCACATAAACAGAGTATACTAATAATAACAAACAAACAAACAAATAAATATATTAAGGAATTTCATCCATTGATAGTGTCCTAAATAAATAGATTTAGGTCACTAGCTGTATCTGTTAGCTGTATCTTTTTTTTTTTTTCCTGCTTCTATGTTATCAACAGAAAGCATTTAAAATTTTTTTTATTTCATTATTTTTTACAATTTATTCATTTTGTTTCCCAATTGTAGCCTTCTCTCTCATCTCTTCCCAGTCCCACCCTCTTTTCCTTTCTCCCCTCCGCCCTCTGCATTCTCCTTCCCTGGTCCACTGAAAAGGTGGAGTCCTCCTCCCCTACTATCCTACCCTAGCCTTTCAAGTCTTATCAGGACTGCCTGCTCCTCTTCCTCTGTTTCCTTGTAAGGCCACCCTGCCAGGAGGAGATCAGGGATGGAGATACCTCCAGAAGATCTGTTACTGTACAGGGTTGTTTTAGCTGTTCTGTTTTTCTGTGTTTTTTTTTTGTTGTTGTTGTTGTTGTTGTTTTTGCTTATGAAAGTTGAGAATTGTTCTTTGAAGTTCTGTAAAGAATTGTGTTGGTATTTTGATGTTTTGATGGAAATTGTATTGAATCTGTAGATTGCTTTTGGTAGGATCACCATTTTCACTATGCTAATCGTATCGATCCATGAGCATGGAATATCTTTTCATCTTCTGATATTTTCTTCAATTTCTTTCTTCAGAGACTTGAAGATTTTTTCATACAGGTCTTTCACTTGCTTGGTTAGAATTACACCAAGATACTTTACGGGTTTTGTGGTTATTGTGAAAAGTGTTGTTTAGTTAAATTCTTTCTCACACCTTTTGTCTTTCGTATACAGAAGGGCTACTGATTTTTTTTTAATTTAGTTAATTTTAGATGTATCTTTAAATGCTGAATCATGTCCCTGAGCCTTTCCTACCTGTTTTTGCTTCATTGCCATTATGTGGTGAGCAGCTTTCACCTGCTCTGTACTTTTGCTGGTCTTAATGTTCTGCCTCAATATAAACTGAAGTTAAGGGAGCCAGCTGATAATGAAGCTTGCAGTCATGGGTTAAAACAAATCCTTTCATTTTTTTAACCTGTTGAGATCAGGTATTTGTCACAGAGAGGCAAGGCGATGAACACTCCCTTCCCACCTACTCAGTCCCTTTCTCTCTCCCATCATCACTCTCTTGCTCCCTTTTTTGTTCCGTTAAATAACATTGATTATGCATTCACTTATTGTGCCAGGCAATTCTGGAGTCTGACAGTAAGAAACAAATACGTTTTTTTTCAAGGTCTTTCATTAAGTAACTCACAACTATCAATAAAACCTTACATGATCATATGGGAAATAAGTATCAACATCATCCCTTATTCAATTTCCTGCTTGTACTCCTGAACCTAAAGTTTATTTTTAGTATAACAGACTGAGAAAATGAAAATGTGGATTAGGTTAGGTAATTCCCAAGTCCAAACTGGATGTCTTTCTAGCACACTTAAATTTGCAAGTCTTCCCCCAAAGTAATGTCCCAGCATAGAATGGTCTACATGATTTATCTCAGGTCTCTGTCTGATGTTCCCCAAACATCACAGTAGATGTAGCACAATTATCTTATTAAGAGCTCTCAAACACGATACTTATTTGGGGACTTTGCAAGTATTCCCGTTTCCCTGATACGACTTTTATCATGTTTTCTTGTGATTTATTCTTACGAAGTACAGGAGAGAGTGATATACTCCTCCTCCCATAGCCGTTCACTCCCTGCCATTCTTTCTACATTGTTCCCCATAGCTTTGTTTGTTTGAATGTTTGTTTCTTTAGAGGAGGGTATAATGAACAGGAATCAGAATATTAGAGCTAGATCTGACCTTCAAGCCTATTTCCTGCAGACTGGCTTCTACCATATTTGAATGTGCCATGCAAGAAGCCAAAGGGGAGGAAATCAGTAGCCCTACCCATCTGCATTGCCTAAGTGTTACAACATGACCAGCACAGCAAGATATCCCTAAAGCTGCAAGGGTGACACTCACGTCTTGGAGGTAACCAAACGCTCTTTAGTTGGACTTATGGCCCACCCAATAGGAGGAAAATGATTCTGCATACTGGAACATAGTGTGTCTAGTGATCTCGTGTATCTTAGAGAAGAAATTAGCATTGCCATGTAATTCCTTACTACAGTTTAAATATTTACCCTCGTACCCTCAAATAAGCATGGCTCTCATTCCTCAGCAAATATGCTTCTCTTTGCAGCAAATGGTAAGCAAATTTTTATTCCCAAAATAAAAAAAAATTAAGTGATTTCTGAGTCATATATTTGTCCCTGAATGTCATGTGCCTTTTAAAATTCTCTTCTTAGTGGGAAAACTTCATTGCAGATCATATTTTAATTACACTTAAGCTGCTATTTTTAAAACTTGTTAGAAGATCATACAGCAAGTGATATTTTAGTCAGTTCTTATTTACCACAAATGTTTGTTATTTCTCTGAATGATACCTACCTAGGCAGCTTTGAGAAAAAAAAACTATTAATATCACCAAATTTGCATTTTTATAGCAGTTTTCTCAATCCTTCGTTACAGTGCAGGAGTACACATTCTGACAGGTCCCCAGGTGAGCTTTAAAAACTGTTACAGAAGGTAAAAAAGAATGAGTGGAGCATTTGGCTTCACTTTAACATGTTATATTTGGGGGTTACCAAAGTGCTACTATCTGTCCCAGACATGGCATTCATTTAAAAAGTCCACTGGGTCATAATTTATTGAATAGAAACCAAATGTCTAGGAACAGCCAGTTATAAATTACTCTTGTATAGGTTTTCACCATCTTCTTCTATATCCCATCAATGAATACACTTTGAATACATTTGAAATTGGCATCTCATGACAAAAATTATTCCACTCTTACTTTCTAGCTTTTTACATACTTTATTATGGTTATGCATGAAAAAAATGTTCAAGGCAGTGTTATTTGAAGCTTACATTTTAATAGTTATTTACCAAAATGCTTTCAGTATGTAAAGGTTAGAAGATTCACAAGGATTAAACTACAGACTATTTTATTCTAAATAGAATTTGTTTCTATGATATTCTAAATATGGTATCAGAATAACATAAATGTTTCTTTTTTTCCAGATTTGGAAAGCATTTGTTTGTTTCTGAAAAAGTTTGCATCCAAACATAAGCCAGTATTCCATTCCATAGCAATATAAGATAGAAAGTCAGTATTCCATTCCATAGCAGCTCAAAATAGAAAGACTTCCGTACATGCATAGACTTAGCGCATCTCTCAAACCTCATCAGAGAAGCTTACTTTTGTGTCAGATGGTGATGACACTAGTCTAGGTATACAAAGAAAGAGAGCATAGAATTCTCAGTCCTAATGGTATGCCTCTCCTCCTAAGGCTCAGGGATCACGGTGGAAGATTGGGCGGAAAGAATGTAAGAAAAGGTGGTATGTGACTATACAAGGAAACAGCACTCTAGGGACATAGCTGAAGAACTGCACATAGGAACTCATAATAATTGAAACAGCGTGCACAACACTGGTATATGCTCAAGCTAGTAAAAACCCCAGCATGAAGAAGGAAAATAGACATTAAGTCATCACTAAGCTGGTTGTGATATCTTCCAGAGTAACACTTGTGGTGTGGTGTCACATTCCCGGAAAATTAACTTCATTATCTTGCCCCCTGAACTTTTACTAATTTATACAAATCTAAAATTAGACTTCCAAAAAAAAAAAAAAAAGAAAAAGAAAAAGAAAAACAAATTTGAAAAACTGAGGTCTACAAGGAAGGCCAAGGTGAGTTTTTGTGGTTTTCTGAAGAGATTCACTAAAAAAAAAAAAAAAAAAATGATGTTTTTGATGGACTGTGAAATTTTAAATTCTTGGCTCACTGAAAACTAAGAGACTCTGGATCTTACTCTGTCAGTCATAAAAGTATTTTTGTTGCAATAGCAGGATTGACACACCTACGAATAAGACAACCTCACTGGTGCTCTGAACTGATGCACTTCAACTTAAACTGAACGTGAATCTCTGTCATATTCAGTAAGATGTTGTGTGGAAAACAGTACAATTATATATCCAAAACGGGGCAATTAAGAGGGCGCCCAACACTGAAATCTCAGGGAGTGTGTCTTCAGCAAACCGGTCTTTCCATGCCGGTTCCAGTTGACAGTGACTTTGCTTCAGTATTCCTGAGAGAAACAATTCTTCCTTTAGCAGATCTCTATCGATCCTATGCCCATAGTCATGCAGCTTATTTACTGAAATCTACAAGTAAAGACGGCAAAAAAAGATAATTTCAATAAACTGTGGAAATTACATTCCCATGAATGTAATACTCTGATGACTCTAATCCCTAGCTGAATGTCCTGAGAAGTCTCAAAAGATTAGAACACAAACACGATTTTTAAAATGTTGCAAATCCAGTGTGTTGGTGTTATTGAAAAGCACAATGGTAGTGGTAATTTTTTTTTCTTTTGAAATTAATCTTTTGAAGATTTTTAGATTCTTCATTTAAAAAGAGCTCCCAAATTCCAATAGTTCAATAGATTCCTAAATCAGTGCTTTTTTTTTTTTTTTAATGGGGTTTATTTGGTTTGGGATGAAGAGTGAAGAGTCCAGGAGCATAATTTCTGTATTTAGTATGATTCCTTGTGCTGCATCATCCAATGATGTTATATGGTAAATGATCAAAAATCACCAGTGAGGGAGAAAAAATGATTTGTAGAAATATTTTATGGGTTTATATAAATTAAGAGAGGTTCAGATCTACTCTCATGATAACTAGGTCTAGTTCTAAGAAAATAACATTAGTCTATCTAGGATGGTTAATCTAGGATCTGGAATCAACTAACACTTTAGTGAGTGGGCACTCCTGTGAGGCACTTTCTTAGTCATATTATTTGAAGTGGGGAGACCCAACCTTAGCATAGGTGGTACCTTCTAGTGTCAGCCCATAGCCTCTTTGTCTTCATCCCTTATGGTACATCCATCTGTCCATTGCTGCAGTGTTCCTCAGCTAATATTGAAACCATCCTCACTGAGCTTCCAATGTTGATTGAGAATATGTTGCTCTCCAGAAACCCCCAAACTTTTTAGCACAATTTTGTGACAACTGAGACACCCAGCCTTGTGTCCTGAGCAACCAGCAGAGTCACAGCCTCTCCAGGCATTGTTGGACACCCGAGACCATGCCGCATAGGCTCTTGAGGGAAACGGGAATAGAAACAGTCATGGAACTGAATGGGGGGAGGAGAGAGAGTCAGCTGGATTGAAGATGCTACAATTAAATTTATTTCTTTGTAATTTATCAAAAATTAATCCTAAAGGCAAATCATTCACTGCAAGAAAAAAATGAGAAACTTGAGAGCTGGACAAGCAGATGAAAGCTCATGTTGTGTAAGGCTAGTGATTGTACTTGAACTTGATCCCACAGTTCCATTCCTAAGACCCATAAAAAGGAGGGAGGAAAAAAAGAGACTACAAAAAGTTATCCTCTGACCTCACAGGCGTATCATGAAATGCATGCATCCCTCCAACAAATATAATATGAGTGCATATGTGCACATACACACAGACAGACAGACAGACAGACACACACACAGACACACACACAGAGTGACACATTCACCTGAAAAGTCTAGTTAGGTTTAATACATTACTAATATCTTACTGCATCCCGTAGTATTAGGAAATGGCCAGTATCATTTTTTTGCACAAAACTATTTTTTTTTTATTTTTATTATTAGGTACATTAGTTACATTTATTACCAGCTGTATCCTGCTCCCTCATTCCTTGCCAATCTCACCCTCCCTCCCTCATCTCCTCCCTGCCTTTTTCTAAGTCCACTGATAGGGGAGGACCTCCTCCCCTTCATCTATTTTATCAGGTATCTTCAGGACTGGCTGCAAAGTCCTCTTCTGTGGCCTAGCAAGGCTGCTCCTCCATTGGGGAGTGGGGAGGTCAAAGAGCCTGCAATTGAGTTCATGTCAGAAATGGTCCCTGTTCCCCTTACTAGGGTAACTCACTGCTACATCCGAGCAGAGGTTCTAGATTATATCCATATATGGTCCTCGGTTGAAGAAACAGTCTCATATAAGACTCCTGTGCCCAGATATTTGGTCCCTGTGGAGTCCCTATCCTCTCCATGTCATACTAACTCCCCCTACTTTCATATGATTCCCTGCACTCTGCTGAATGTTTGGTTATGAGTCTTAGTATCTGCTTTGATACACTGTTATGTAGAGTCTTTCAGAGGCCCTCTGTAGTAGGCTCCTGTCCTGTTACTTGTTTTCTCCTACATCCAATATCCATCCTATTTGTCCTTCTAAGTGAGGATTGATCATAGCACCCCAGGTCTTCTTTCTTGTTTATCTTCTTTAGGTGTATAGATTTCATTATGTTTATCACATCTTGTAGGTCTATATAAGTGAGTATATACCATGTGTGTCTTTCTCTTTCTGGGATACCTCACTCAGAATATTTTCTAGATCCCACCATTTGTCTGCAAATTTCATGATTTCCTTGTTTTTGATTGCTGAGTAGTACTCCATTGTGTAAAAACACCACAATTTCTATATCCATTCCTTCGTTGATGGATATCTGGGTTGTTTCCAGGTTCTGGCTATTACAAATAAAGCTGCTACAAACATGGTAGAGCAAATGTCCTTGTTGTGTACTTGAGCAAATTTTGGGTATATGCCTAGGAGTGGTATAGCTGGGTCTTGAGGAAGCACTATTCCGAATTGTCTGAGAAAGCGCCAGATTGATTTCCAAAGTGGTTGTTGATTCCCGCCAGCAATGGAGGAGGGTTTCCCCTTCTCCGCAACCTCTACAGCATGTGTTGTCATTTGAGTTTTTGATTTTAGCCATTTTGATGTGTGTAAAGTGAAATCTCAGGGTCCTTTATTATTTGTATCTCTCTGATGGCTAAGGATGTTGAGCATCTCTTTAAGTGTTTCTCTGCCATTCTATCTTCCTCTATAGAGAATTCTCTGTTTAGCTCCGTACCCCATTTTTTAATTGGATTCCTTGATTTATTGCTTTTTAAGTTCTTTAGTTCTTTATATATTCTGTATATCAGCCCTCTGTCAGATATAGGGTTGGTGAAGATTCTTTCCCACTCTGTAGACTGTTGTTTTGTTCTGACGACAGTGTCTTGCCTTACAGCTTCTCAGTTTCATGAGGTCCCATTTATTGATTGTTGCTCTTATAGCCTGTGCTATTGGTGTTCTGTTCAGGAAGTTCTCTCCTGTGCCAATGAGTTCTAGGCTCTTCACCACTTTTTCTTCTAACCAATTTAGAGTATCTGGTTTTATGTTGAGATCTTCGATCCACTTCGACTTTAGTCTTGATTTAATATTTAACTTGATTACCAGTGTCTCAGATAGAAAAGAGATTGTGATAAACCGTATAAACAAAGCAACCAAATGACATTTAACTTTAAATTGTTGCAAACAAAACAAAATAAACAGCATAGAAGCCAAAAAAAAAAATGTTTCTCAGAACCTTGAGTGAGTGCTGATCACTTTAGTGTTTTGTTTTTGACAGTGTCTCTGAAGTCACTGTGATAAAGCCATGGGCTGTCTGGACCACAATCTACAAAGCAATCAAGATATCACAAGGAATGGAAAATACTATTCTAAAGATATTAAGTAAAATTTGTTAAAACAATCAGAGGTTCAATAGTGCCTGAGTCTGTCTGTCTATGTATGTATATATGTATTTATGTATCTATCGATCATCTATCTATCTATCTATCTATCATCAATTTTTCTATCTACTATCTTTCTATCTATCATGTACGTATCTATGTGTGTATGTATCTATCATCTAGCTATCTAGCCATCATATATCAATTATATATCTATCTACTTTTTATCTATCTATCTATCTATCTATCTATCTATTTTTTTTTTCAAACAGGGTTTCTTTATGTATAGCCTTGGCTGTCCTGAACTTGCTTGTAGATCAGGCTGGCCTCGAATTCATAGAGATCCACTTGCCTCTGCCTCCCAGAATGCTGAGATTACAGGCATACGCCACTATGCTGGATTCTACCTATATTTTTATTTACCTAATATTTCACGTTTATTTGAACAAGAATATAGCATGTTATTATTGGTTATTAAGGGATACATGTGAGTGCTTTACCAAAAGTTTGATGATGTTTATATAGAAAATATTAAAACATTTGTTGGTTTCCAAACATTATGTCATTGACTGTTATTATTTGTTCTCAGTGAGAATGTGTTACCTAATTAAAAATAGAAACTTTAAGGATAAATAGAAACACTTTATCCAACTTGCCATGGTTAGTTTTAAATATCAACTTGCCATAGCCTAGAGTCATCTGACAAAGGAGTCTAAATTGAAGAATTGTTTAGGCCAGGCTGACACATAAATACGATTATGGGGTATTTTCTTGATGGTTAATTGATGAAGAGAGGCTCAGTCCACTATGGGTGGTGAATTTCTTGGTTGGGATTTGAACTACATAGGATAGAAGAATGGTTGATGAGAGCAGAAAGCAGGCTGTATGGATGCATTAATTCTCTTTCTGGTTATGACTGTGGATATGAATAGATGCTTGAATTCTTGCCTTGACCTTCCATCAGCTATGGACTTTGAACTGTAACCTGTCATTGGAAGCAAAATATTTTCTCCTATGATTTGCTTTGCTCAGAGTGTCTAATAACAGCAACAGAAATATGACTAAAAGTTCCTTCACAATAAGCTGTATATCTATTCTATGTTAGCGTCAAATAAATTTATCCCCAGTAAACTTTCACATGAGATTTTTATAGATTGTAGTTATTTCTGCACCAAAGTCCAAAGAAATCCCTTGATAGGTGTTCATGGAAATGTAGCATCAGAAAGGTATGGCTATCTTATAGTCCATCTTGAGGCCTCAAACTGTGGCTCACACGTCTGAGATGCTTATTTCTGTTTTTTGTTTTTTTTTTTATCAGATCAAGGTCACTGGAAGTTAGGACAAATATGTTTAATGTGCAAGATGCACATAAGAGAATTAATCAGGTTCTTATCAGAAACAAAAAAAAAATGTTACTCTTTTGCAACAGTTTTACTGCTGTTGCTTCTGTCTATTTGCTTCCATTCTGAACATTACTTGGGTCATGTCACCCAAGCCTATTTTTGGCCAATTCACCACATTCTTTCCCTCTCCTACTTGAACCTTCTATTCCTCCTGCAACCGTGTATGAATGTGAAATAAAAGCCAAGCATCACAGACATGATTTGCATCTAACTACCTGTTTATCTTTGCTCATCGATTTCTCTTTTTTCTTTTTCTTTTTTAAGATTATTTATTTATTATCTATACAGCATTCTGTCTGCACGTGTGCCTACATGACAGAAAAGAGCACCATTATAGACAGTTGTGAGCCACCATGTGGTTGCTGGGAATTGAACTCAGGACCTTTGGAGGAACAGCCAGTGTTCTTTAGCCTCTGAGCCATCTTGCCAGCTCAAAGTGAACATCATTCTGGATTGCAAAGAGAAGGATATGGTAATAGAGGTGCAAAAATTCTTCTTTGAACTATTGAATAATATTAAGAGTTTTGAATATTGCACAGGTTGTTCAATTTTAGATTAACAATCACTCATAAGTAGGAATTAATTTCGGGAATTTATTTAGAAAAATAATTACTGTGTTATAAGATACTCTTATTTTGCTATGAGTATTTTCAAAGTTTCAGTTGTCAAAATTTAAAAGTAAACTAAAATAAGGAAAGCAAAGGGATAAGAACATGTTTTCTTCTCCAGTGGTATCTCAGCGTGATCTAATTTTGGCTTGAAAATGCCCAGCAATAAATAATTAATGCAGAAAGGTTGCTTATAAATGGTCATGCTTCAAGATCATTTTGTTATGATGCTCTCCATTTCCTGTACTTCCTGGGAGGTAAATAATTTTAATTATAAACAAAATGTCATACTGACATAGTTATAACCCAATATTTTTCAGGTATCTGGTGCTCCAAGGAGATAGATCAAAGTCACTTTTACCTGGGAATATTTTTAAAAGTTTACTCCATTATAAAGAACTATTTTTAAAGAAAATCTCTATATTCTTAACTACATTAACCTACCTTAACTACATTAACGTAACTACATTAACCTTAGTAACATTTAACATTTTTCCTTTTTTCAGATTCTCTACATCGCAACATCCTCCATGCTTTTCCATCTTCTACACAGGCTAGATAATTTTCACAATTGCTAAGATGTCAGTAAATTTATTTCCAAAAATGAAAGTCAAATTATGTTGTATCTTCTTGCAGGAGTTCAAGCCTAGTTCTTATATGATTGCCCATTCAGCAGTGTACTCCACTTGTAAATATTGCCTCTGTGATATATGTTTCTTGACATTTTAATGGATTTTCCATATTCTTTCTGAGTAGTGTCTCGGTTTGATGATAGTCTTTCAGACTATTAATACATTTTGACATCATTCTGCCATAATTGATCACATTTACTGTGATGGTTCCTTTGCCCCATTTTGAAGAGAAAAATATAGTCAATGTAGTCACATCTAATTCAATGCAATGAACTACCTTCTGTACTAGTAAAGGGATTGTTCACAGGCAGAAGTGACTTCTCTCTCTAGTGAATAGGGCAAAGTTTGAATTAAGTCTCTGCTTACAGAGAATTTAGAAAGTAAAGCAAGATTAGAGTGTGTCTTCATTTCATTCCCCTTATTTTTATATGATGATATGTTTTAGAAACTCGTTTCTTCATAGTCTTGAGTTTGCAGTGAATAGAGGTCTGGTCTTCTGTAGTTCTAGATCTCTAGTATAATAGAGCAGTCAGTTTGGTGCCGAACCACCAATGTGCTCTATTGGCTATGTGGTGCTTTTCCTTTTATGCTCAAATGTGTCTTATAGGAAAGAATATACAGAAGTAAACTGCTATTGCTCAACTGTCAATGAAAATCACCTACACATAGCGTGAAAACCCCATGTTTATTTTTTTCATTGTCGGAACAGTGCCATAATCCAAGCACTGTCTTCACAAAACAGTGTTCCCTTTCAGATATTGAAAGAAGGGATATAAATAGGACACACCTATCAGTGATCTTTATGTGACTCTTGGTGCAAAACTGCTCTTTAGTGACTTTATTAAAAATAGAACAGCCAGTCCTGATGAGACCTGATAAGCTAGGGCCAGATGGAAGGGGAGGAGGTCCTTCTCTATCAGTAGACTTAGAGAGGGGCAAGGAGGAGATGAGGGAATGAGGGAGAAGGCTACAGCTGGGATACAAAGTAAATAAACTGTAATTAATATATAAAAAAAGAAAGGCATACAAGTGTCTTACTACAAGCAAAAAAAAAAAAAATAGAACAAGTGAGGATGAAAAGGATTTGAAGTTTCCACCAACAGGTACTGAGACAGAAAAGATCATTGTAAAGAGGGTAACTAGAATTTAGAACTTTTTAGTTAAAAAAGTGTTTCATACATGGAAATGATGTTTTTTTTGTTGTTGTTGTTGAACAAAAACTCAGCTTATTCCACAGTGAAATGGGTATGATATTTACTTGTGTTTTATCTATAAGTATCCACAATTTGTTGTATTTTTTTTTTCAAAATACTAAACTACTTCTAAATTTTCAGCTTTGTCTCCTAGGAACCAGCATCCAGAAAGAACACTGCACCTGTGCATCAAATTGTGCACATCTGTCTTCAGTCTTCTGTGTCATGAAGTAAAGGAAAGGTGTTCCCTAGATCAGAAGTGGCAGTGGTTTTTTCAGAGGTACGTTCACCCACATCCCTGTGTATAGCTCATTCACAGTTTGACAGTTCCATTCCATGGACGATAGGGTATATTACCACTGCAGCAGCAACTACATTTCCAGCTTCCATGTGAGAGCAAGGAAATCAACAGTAAACTTGCTATGTACCATTTAGAACTAGAAATGCCTAGTTCTACGCTTATATAGACTCTTTTTGAGTGGTAAAATTTTAGGGGCCAAATGAAGAGCCCACTTAAATCAGTTCAAAAGTAGCTTTTGGCCAGTCTATCAACTAACATGTTCCGTGTCATTTTATTTTGCATGCTTGTCATAAATGAACCAGCACTAACAAGACAGATCTCACACTCAATATTTTGGCATTTTCAAGTACACAATCAGGAGTGACTAACTGGCTGATTAACGGAGCCAAGGATACATTTCTGCCTTGAATATGCTCACATGCAGCACATGTGACCCAGGGATAAGTGATGGTTTTTCTGATGTCTGTTGACAGGACAGATTGCTGATGATGTTGAAATTAATAGGGCCAAAGGACTATGAAATTCAGGGACAAGCAGACCAGGTTAGGAGCTGGTTACTGTCTGGTAGTTTGTGCCTTAACAAACCCATGGTGTTTCATCAAGGTGACTTACATTGTTATCGCTCAAAGGAGATGTATTTTGGTTGATGTATTTTGTCAGCTTGTGGCTGTCATGTCTTGGAAAGTCTGGAAGAAGTAGAGGAAGAAAATACTTGTTTGCTCTAGCTGTTTTACACAGGTTATACATGGGACCAAAATTTTACTGGGCACATTGTTTCTCACTAGAGGTTTAGAAAATAGAAAATAGATGTCATCAGTAAAGACAATATGATAGTTCATATATACAATTTTGAGAAATTAGAGGATCAGGGTAAAAAAAGGGACAAAAAATATAAAAACCTCACTCTCCTCTAATGATGGAGTTCAACAACCTTATCAATCTAGTGTTCCCATATTACATGAAATACAACTATCTTTGCTAATCTTGCACAGGATTCAATTTCTAGAGAAACATTTACCAAGGCATTTATCACATGACCACATTTGACTGGGGGGAAAGAAAGCAATATCTCCATTTGTTATTCTGAAAGACAGTACAAAGAGAAGGAAAACTCACAGAAATTCAGATGTCTCCAAAAGAAAGTTAACACTTGTGTAACATTCTCAGCCAGAGCTAAGGTTAGAATTCAGATCCAGCAGGGATCCAGAATAGTAAACACAAGCCAAGCCAAGACATCTACCATAGAAGTCGAGCATAGAAGTCATCTCTATGGTATGGGGATACTGGAATTTATTCCATAGCACCCTGATTGGGAGAAAAGTGGTTTGCTAGATGTATTACTGTCTTCAGAGCTCATTGATTCTGGACTTCTAAAGAATGCTTTCCCTGTGGCAAAAAGATCAATGAAAATCGAGTACATTGCAGATTATAAAATCTGCAAAAACATTGCTAATTAAAAGTTAATTTATTACGTATATTCATCAAAATCACCATTAAATAAAATTTAAATTCAAGTATAATATGCATTTTAGTATGGTTTAGCCATGAGTCCATTTTGAGAGCCAGTAGAACATATGGAGAAGAATATAAGTCTCCTACTCTGTGACTGTGCACAACCCATTTAACTTCCTTGTTTCTCAGCTATAAAGCATGACCAGCTGACCTCATGATACTGACTGGGACTGCAGGAAGACTGAATGAGGTATACAGGTAGATGCTTGGAACAGGTTCCTGGTGTGCATCAAATATTCCATAAGCACTTGCTCCTTATAGCATCCTTTTCACTTTGGAGTTCACTAAGCAATGTTTGCATGTCATCTTACACAGACAACCCAATGGTGAATTATCTTTTTTAAAAATATTAACGATCAAATGGGAGTTTTATTATATGGTAGAGACAGGGTGCTATCCTCATCTTTTAAATCTAAGTACTATATTCTTCCACTGAACGACTTCCACAAGTTAGGAAAGACACAGAAATCCCAATGTATAATAATAATAATAATAATAATAATAATAGTAATAATGAGTTAAATTCACAGTTTCACCTAATCATTTAGGCATGCATTAAAAAAACATACTCTCTTAATAGTAATAAATACTGCTTGTTCATCACACTTTAAAACTGGAAGATGGATGCTATTATGAGAAAATCACAGTATCACTCATCCTATGTTGTAAGATAGTGTTGACCGCATCATCTCTTGCCTTCCTTTCCTTTTATTTGTTCCTTCTATAATGTGTTCTCAGTTGAATGCCACAGTTCTTTCAATATGGCAAAACAAAATATGTGTAGTACCGCTTGATAAGCAGAGAGCAAGTAAAGGCCTTACATGCATTTTCCACATTACATGAAAAGATGTGAGCAAGAGCTACAAAACAAAGCTACTTTGGGGAACATATCACTTACACTGCTAATGCATTTTAAATTAATTCTGCCTATCGTTTTCTCTATGATACAACTAAGAAGATGTTTTATTGCTTCATAAAATGGCTTAAAAATATCAAACATGGGACTGAGGAGACAGCTCAGTTGTTAAAGTGACAACCTGAGTTTGAGTCACATGTAAAAAGTCATGGTGGCATGTGCTTGAAACCCAAACACTGGAGAGGCAGAGACCAGAACCTTTTGAGCTTGCTGACCAATCCCACACACATGATCTGAAAACTTCAGGTGCCAGAGAAAGGCTCTGTCTCAAATGAAACAAGAAACAAAACAAAACCTGAAACAACCAAACAGGCCTGATCTCTGAGGAATGAGATTCATTAAGCTTTGGCATCCACATGTATGCACACTTACATAAACACATATCTGCACATTTGTCCACATATCATACTTGGAAAATAGGATCACACTGTAAATTCTAGTCATGAAATAGAGATATCTTTTTTTTTTCTTTTGACTAAAAAGAAAGTTTTATTTTGGAGCCAGCCTAAGCTAGGCTCAAACGCTTTATTTATTTCCATGGCTAAGACTTGGAATTAACTCTAATCCATGTATGGATATCTGTTCTTGATCTTGGCATGCTAAAAGACTTAATGTGCTTTATTCTCAGGAAATGTTAGTCATATTGTCTTGCACAACAGATACCAGAGTCGAATTTTTATCTATGCCAGTTAAATAAATACCATCAACTGGAAATATCAACTAGACTTTGTTTATTCTTAAGAAAAGCAATTAAGTCAATTTAAGCAGTTTAAGTCAAGCAATTACAAATCAGGGGCTCATCCTTGGGGAAGGGTAGTTCTCCTTCTCCCAGCAGTCACAGTTGCCTTTAGTCCTTTGCATAGGAGCACAACTCCAGGAAATTGTCTCCCTCCCATGTTTCTGTGTCCACTGATATTGCCAATTTCTGCTTGTTTATTCAGCCATTTCAAGGAGTTTTTTTTTTTCCATAACAGATTTGCTGGTTAAGAACAAAAACAAAAACAAAAAAATCCTGGAAGATGATATAATTTTATATACATCATAGAACAAATTAGCAAGAATAATTTTTCTAGTACTAATGGCATCTGGAAATAATAATTAACTTATAACACACAATCAGATAAAATTAACAGAAGGAAGAAATTATATTATATTTTCTTTAAATTGCAAAATTGGAAAGTACAAAACATGTTCTCATTAAGTTTGTCTGTTATAAGTTTAATAGCGGAAATGAAGCAAAGGAAATTGTGCAATGAAAAAATTAAACTTGGTACTTTTAATAAGTATAAGGTTTATTTCTTGGAGGATATTAAAATTTGTAAAAGCATCTCTAATGACTTAATAATGCGCAACTTTACCACATTTTAACAATCCTAGCAATGTTTTTAACTAACAGAAAAAATTGTTTAAAAACAGAGAGGAAGAACGAATTAACACTTCAAAAATACTTTGCAAATATGTTGATTAAATAAAATTAAAAGCCATTGGTTTCTAAATCCTTTTCTCTTTCTACAGCACTATCCTTCAGGGGGAAAATGAATGAGTAAAAAACTACATAGTAAATTTTATTTTTTACCATTTACTTAAACCTTGTATTTAATTGTATTAGTGACAGAAGTTTACACTTTATTTCATTACAATTTGTAGATTTGTATCAGATGGAAATCACTGACAACTTACTGTATTTTAGGAGAAAGGCCATTTTAGAGAACAGAGCTAGACTATTGAGTGAATTAAGATATAATGCACGAACATACTGGGGCATGGTCAACTGGAATTGCCTGACCATAACATAGCACAGTGATTTATCATCTTTTATACAGAAGATTTATCATTAAATTGAAATAATGATTAGCTTGGTAGGTCAAATTAAAATACTCATTTAAAAACTTTTTTTTTGGAAAATATTGAAGCACAGCATTTTCTGATGTGTTGTAAACTTCTAGGGAGATGATTCAGTCTTGGCAGTTTCCATTTCTGCTGAGTTCAAGAGAATGCCCAGTCTCCATAAGTAAAAAGTAAATAAAGGAAATGCATCTGAAAGTTGGAACACAGTTTCATCATGCTTGTGAAGAAATGTCTGGATTTCTGGGCTGCTGTGATCGATATGTGTTTTGGCATTTCCCTGGGTTTCCCGTTGAAGAAGTTGCTCCAGAATCAAGAACAAGGAGAAAATATTTTCATAGCGTGTCACATTGTAATTGCCTTGACCCTACAAAGGAACAAGAAAATGTATAAGACGCTGTGTGGCTCAGAGCAGGAAATACAGGGTTATAGTGTCAGAAAAGTATCTGTGGAAGGCTCCATGCTCTTTCTTGTCTTCTCCTACATCTGACGTCTATCTTGTTTGACCTTTTGAATGAGGATTAAGCATCTTCCCTGAGGTCCTGCTTGTTGTTTACTTCTCTAGGACTACAGATTTTAGTATGTTTACCCTATATTATATGGCTAATATACACTTATAATTGAGAATGTACTATATCTGTCTTTCTGCTTCTGGGTTACCTCACTGAGGATCTTTTCTAGTTCCATCCATTTGCCTCAAAATTTCATGATTTCCTTGTTTTTAATTGCTGAGTAGTATTCCATTGAGTAGACTCTACCCACGAGGGTATCGAAGGGGATACTGAGATTCATAGCCAAACTTTGGGCAGCGTGCCAGAAACTGTAAGGAAGAAGAGGGAGATAGAAAGACCTGGAGGGGACAGGAACTCCACAAGGAGAACAACAGAGCCAAAAAACCTGGGCTCAGGTGGCCCTGCAGAAACCAATGCTCCAACCAAGGACCATGCATGGAGAGGACCTAGACATTTTGCTCAGAGGAAGCCCACAGGTTGCTCAGTTTCCAAGTGGATTCCCTAGTAAAGGATACAGGTGCTGCCTCTGACATGAACTCAGTGGTTGGCTCTTTGATCACCCCCCCGTAGGGGGTGCAGCCTTGCCAGCCTACAGAGCAAGATGATGCACCCAACCCTGATGAGACCTGATAGGCAAGGGTTAGCTAGAAGGGCATTTGGAGAGACGAGGGAGGGTGGGTGGGACTGGGAGGAGAAGAGAGACAGGGCTCCAGCGGGGATACAAAGTGAATACATTGCAATAAACAAACAAACAAATAAATATTCTGAATGCCTTCTGTCTTCCTGCCCCTTTGATTGGTGAAAGAGGGAGACAACTAAATTGATCAAGTGGAAAGAAAGAAAACAATTATTTAAAAGACTTTAAAAACATTATTTTTTCTTGACAGCTTATATAAATCGAAATTATTTTCTACCATTGTTCTATAAATAATTATTCTTAAAACTTCAATCCAAATCTCTTAAAATCAATGTGTTTTGGATCAGAATATGAGAGTGTAAATGAAAATTTCCATAACTGACTTTATATGACACATCTTAGTGACAGTAGAGGTACATGGATATACTATATAAAATCATTTACGGCCTGCATACATAAAGTGCTTATGATACATAAAGGAATTTCATGTAAGAACTGTGTTCCATTTCCAAATTATTTTATTAGGAACATGTAAAATCCTAAAGGGTTTAAAATCTAATTACAAAATACTCTTGGCCCCAAGCATTTGAATTCGGAATATTACCTGTCATTACTTATGTGCAGGTAATTACTTACTTATAAGCAAACACCTCAAGTGGTCAGTAAAGAGTTTTACCCATGACAGTGCAGAGTTTTAAATTCAATTTTATGTCTACTATTTTCAATGCATGACATTCCTGCCAAGGATCATAGAATGTTTGTGTTGGTAGGATTTTAGAAACATGTATAGAGGCAAAACGGTAGACTGACGATATTAGGTAACTAGATATCTTCACATTCTGAGTCTATGCAAGGCATAGAGTAGTCCTGGACAGTATAAAATCACATACATGGACAGAAATACATGTGGCCTTGTAGGAATTATTTGGCCTTGATAGCTATACATAGGCAAAGCAAAAGGCCTAAGTGCGTGGTGCGATGGCAAACCTAACAGAATAGAGGTATCAGTTGAGACTCATAAGCTTGCTTCATCATTTCCTTATTAATTAAGAAGTAAGTCAGAAGTCCTTGGAGGTAAGCTGAATGCTTATCACCGTTTCACAGGCAAGGAAAGAGCCACAGAAGTACACTAATTAGAACTCCAAGTCTACAGATCTTAACGAGGGACTTTTTCTTATGCAATTTTGCTGAAGTTCATTAAAGAAAGTATTACAGTTGGGGACAGGGGAGAAAGAATGTGTTGGAACCATTTCTCAATGCAGTACACCGCGATGACACGGAAATGGAAGAACCTTTTTGCAGAGTCAGAGTGATTTACTCTTCAAAAAGGTAGCCCAATAAACCCAATTATAGAGATAAAGACCATTGAAAATAAATAAATACTTCAAAAAGAGTCATGTAAGGAGACTCATGTACCTCTTTTAGATGTGGCTGGATGCTAGCAAGTTTCAAGAAGTAGCCGCTTTTGTTACCAGCTTTCCCAAATAGAGGCATGTGGCAATCCTAAGCTAAGGCCACTAAAGAGAGCCCATACTTTGAGCATGTGTTCTGTAGCTGCAGTATATAATCCCATAACCAAAATAGGCCACTGCCACAGTGCAACCCTTTGCATTGGTCTTTTAGACCCCACAGCTTCCATGTATCAATGTGCCTATGATCTGGTCCCTAGCCATTGAAACTCTAAGCATATTTGGGTTCCCATTCACAGCACTTCTGATGTGCATACTATGATCAATGCAAATATGCTATTACAAAAGCTGGTCAGTTACTGCACAGACACCAAAGACATAGCCCACCCACATGTCCTGGTGCCTTGGACATCAGCTCTGTAGGTGATTCCACATTGGATTGATGTTGCAAGCATTGTGAAATAGCCTGAAAGACAAACCCAGTGCCAAATAGGATTGTCTCAGCTACAATTTCTTTTCCTGCTAAGAGGAAAGAAGTGATTGGCCAAACCTGATTACCACACTCGACATCATTCACTGCCATAGCAGATATCCAGAGCCTCGGCTGCTAATGATCTCTGTAGTATCCTCCTGACCTCTTCTCACTCTCTGACTTTGGACAAAAGTGCACAGAGACTACATAGCTGCTGTATCCCTAGGCCCTGGCTGCCCCATTGGGAAAAAGACTGGGAAATAGAACTACATCAAGATTACTTTGCAAAATCTAACAGAAACAATTGCTCTATGGAACACATGGACAACTACATAAAGTAACAAGAACTATAGCAAAATCAAGAGGCAAATCACAGCAGACATAATTAATCCCCTAGCATCTGCCCTGAAGACTGATACACAAACTGACAAATAATTTTAAATGATTATTTATGAGAATTCAGACATGTTTAAGAAAATAGAAAATTCAAATAAAATAGGGATATAAAAATTAACAGACCAATTGAAATTATTAAAATAAAAGTAAAGAAAAAAAATTTTAGTTGGCAATAAAATTAAAAATATTAGTAGCAGCATCTATCAGAGTAGGAAAAACTACATTTATTAGAGCAGAATAAAATCTATAAGGTGGGAAAAATAATAAAAATGATGAGAATGCACAGATGATTTATGGGGAAGTAACAAAGAACAAATGTTCTAATTTTAGGAGTAAGAAAAAGACAGACATGGACAGAAAGATCACTTAACTCGATAATAGATGAACATTTCTCAATCTATGGGTGGATTTAAATGCCAAGATATAGAAAGGACAAGCGATCTAGTCTCAATCAGAACGAGATTGAATCACATATTATAATCAATTGGTTGAAAATAAAAGATGAAGACAGATTATGAAATCATCAGGAAAACCATCATGTATAATGAAATATCACTCTGCTCAGCATTAGATCTTTAGGTAGAATGTTCACAGTTTCAGAGACCGAGGATGATTTAGGCAGATATCAGAGGAGGAAGTAAGTGAACATCCCAACCAAACAAACTTTACATGGCATTATGGTCTAGAAATGAGAAACAAATGAAGACTTTCACAAACAAGCAAATCTTTTGAGAGTTATTCACCCTCAAAACACTCTTTAGAGAATAAATACATGATGAAGGGAAATCTCCAGGCTTAAAGAGAAACACGCTGCTCAGTAATCTAGCAACATGAAAACAGATGGAAGAATAAAACACACTGCTAAAATATATATGTTAAATTCAGAGGACTCAAGTTCTGCAAACACTGCCTATAAATAAATAATGTGTTTACTAGGAAGGTTAAAAAGATAGCTTCAGACATTTTATTTTTACTGGATGAACAGTATAAAAAGTTATAAATTAAGACTCCAAAAGAACAAAATGTGGAAAGTAAAGTGAACATTTTTTATGAAACCAAAATTATCAGCTTAAAATATCCTATTTCAACCATAGAACTCTTTTTAACTGCAAAAAAAAAACATATAATAGACACTAAATATATAAAAAAATGGATGTAATCAAAGCACGCCTCTAGAGAAAAACATGGAATCATGTAAAGGATGGCAAGAAGGAAAGGAACAAAAGACACATAAAATTCAAAATGCAGCATGGTGGAACCCAGTGTTAACCCATCCATCTACAACTCAAATCTAAGGCTCGGGGATCGTTGCATAAGAGGGTGGGGAAAGATTCTAAGAGCCAGGGGAACAGATAGCAGCTTGTGAGATTGTGTCTTCTAGGAATGTCAAAAGCTAAACCCATAAGTTTTCGCCATTGTGATTGTCTAAGATTGGACTAGACAAGGACAACATCAGTAAATACACTAACTTGGAAGTGGAAATGCTTGTGAAGCTTTAATCCTGCAAACAGAACAACAGACAAGTAGGGAATGCTGAGAATGAGAGACAGTTTTCCCCAAAAAAGTAACTAAGACAGTCATACTTGATTTTCCCATTTCCTCATCAGTAAACCCCCCGATTTCCTCAAGGTATAAATGAAATAACTGAATATTTGAATTATCTCTCTCATTTTTTTTTTTTACTGTTCACTAGATTAATTTTGGTGTAAAACATGACAGTATTAAGGAAGTGAAGAGGCTGCTGGGAAGACAGAGTGTGAACTAAATTGATTGGAAAACATTTGTGCCCTTCCCCTTTCATCATAGCTCCCATAGGGAAATGAGAACACAGAGCTTAGAGGAAAAACAGTCATCTGGTAAGCCGGAGGATGAATGACAGGCATGCATACAAAGTGTCATACTCTTGAGGGTACTGTGTGGCCAGAAGTTTTCAGCACCCAGGGTTAAATGTACTGTCTGCAGTGTGTTGGAGTTCCAGGTTTACAGCTTTCCATCTTTTACAACTTACTTTTAGCCAGTTTGCTCAGGAAATGGAAGAGATTTCCAGGTTCCTTGGCCTTGAAAATTACTGCTTTCTGTTATATCCTATACAAAAAAGAGAGATAGCCCAAGGAACAAAAAGAAAGCTGGAATCTCTGGCAACAGAAGTCATGAAAACAAAGCAAAACAAAAAGGAGAGGGAGGAAAACAAAAGGAAAGAAGGGTACTATAGACTTCAGGTTTAGTTTGTAGATGTATGTTTACATTTAACTGCAAAACATGAAAACAAGGAAGGTTATTAACAACTCTATTATTCAGGGGTGGTGCCATGGGCACACAGAGGAGCAGCCTGGCCTGCTGAGAAGCAAGCATACTGCCACAGAGGGTGTTAAAACACAGGCCACATTTTCGTATTGCTACAAAAGCAGGAGATGTGGGGGAAAGTTGGAGCAATTACAGAGTGGAAAATTAAGCCAAAGCCTATGGCCATATCATCTAAATGTTAAATTAAATGTTCACTGAATATAATATATCATTAGCTTGGTATTCTATGTGCCAGATTTTGTTGGACAGAAGAAAAAGTAAGATACAACTAAAATTAGTCTTCTCCCAAGAGAATGAATTCAACACAACGCTTTAAGAAAAAGGTCAGTTGTCACCACGATAATTAAGTGGGAAAGTTGCCCCTGACCTTTAGTGAGTTATCCATTTTACTTAGTAGACAGCAAAGACAGCAGAGTAGATTTCAGACAAAGATTTCTGGGGAGGAAGTTAACTTTCTGAGCCATTAACTCAGCAGCTGATAGCTTCCGAGGCACTAAAGAAGGAGTGGGGAACTGGCCTAACCACACTTGCAGCCAGGCCAAAGCTCAGAGCAAGATTCACGGGTGGATTTGTCCATCATCATAACCAATAGCCTGTGGATGCAGTGACATCCACACTGACTTACACGGTGCCTCTGGCAGAGGCTGCACAATTGGAATTCCCTCACCCCACACCCTGTGTTTTGGCCCTATATCAAGGGCATTCAAAGCACTGGTCAGAGCAGAATGTAGTAAATCAGGAAAGATTTTCTACCAATGAGCTGTAAGCTTTGGCACAAGGCTGTTACAGACTCTGCCATCATCCTTTAATCAAAGGCCATGCGAAGGAAACTACAAAGGACAGACATGGCAGACACAAATTCACTGTGCTTCTTATACTAAGCAGTATGCTTGCCTGTCTAAAACTTGGAATCCTGGAGATTAGTTTTAAGAGGATTTTGTTTGATCTGTGGGCTCATGTAGGTGAAAATTTCTATATTATTAAGACTAGTATTTGGGATTTTGGTATTGTACCTCGTTTCTGTCTGGAAGAGCTCAACAAGTATGTAAGGTTGTATTTACATGAAAGTATTCATCAGAGGCCCCCTGTGGTAGGCTCTTGTCCTGTTCACTGTTTCCTCCCTCTTCCGATGTCTATCCCATTTGCCTTTCTGAAATGAGGATGGAGCAATTTACTCAGGGTCCTCCATCTTGCCTAGTTTCTTGTACAGATTTTACTGTGATTATTCTATATTATATGTCTAATATCCACTTATAAGTGAGTATATACCATGTGTGTCTTTCTGCTTCTGGGATGCCACACTCAGAATGAACTTTTCTTTCCGTTTTATTAATTTTAATTTTCCCTTTTTTATATTAATTAGTTTATTCATGTTGTATCCCAGTTGTAGCTGCTTCACTCATTCCCTCCCAAACCCACCCTTCCTCATCTCCTTCCAGGCCCCTCTTCAAGATTATTTATAGGGAAGGTCTTCCTCCTCTTCCTTCTGCCCCCAGCCTATCAGGTCTTATCAGGACTTGCTGCATTATCTTCCTCTGTGGCCTGGTAAGGCTGTTCCTCCTTCAGGGGGAGGTGATCAAAGAGCCAGCCACTGAGTTCATGTCAGAGGCAGTCCTTGTTCCCCTTCCTAGGGCACCCACTTGGATATTGAGTTGCCAAGGGCTACATCTGTGCAAGGGTTCTAGGTTATCTCCATGCATGGTCCTTGGTTGGAGTATCAGTCTCAGAAAAGACGCCTGGGCCCAGATTTCTTGGTTCTGTTGCTTTCCTTGTGGAGCTTCTCTTCCCTCTAGGTCATTCTATCTCCCGCTTCTTTCATAAGGTTCCCGGCACTCTGCACAAAGTTTGATTATCTCCTTTGATACACTGCTGGGTCGGGTCTTTCAGAGGCCCTCTGTGGTAGGCTCCTGTCCTGTTTCCTGTTTTCTCCCTCTTCTGATTTCCATCCTGTTTGTCTTTCTGAGTGAGGCTTGTTCATATTACCTAGGGTCCTCCTTCATTATTAGCTTCCTAATAGATTTTATAGATTTTAGTATGTTTATAGATTGTATACATTTTAGTATGTTTATCCTATATTATATGTTTAATATCCACTTATAAGTGAGTATATAGCATGTGTGTCTTTCTCCTTCTGAGATACCTCACTCAGAATTATCTTTTCTGGATCTCACCATTTGCCTATAAATTTCATGATTTCCTTGTTTTTAGTTGCTGAGTAGTATTCCATTGTGTAAATGTACCATAATTTCAGTATCCATTCCTCAACTGAGGGGAATCTGGGTTGATTCCAGATTTTGGCTATTACAAATAAAGCTGCTACAAACATGGTTGAGCAAATGTCCTTGTTGTGTACTTAGGCATATTTTGGATATATGCCTGAGAATGGTATAGCTGCATCTTGAGGAAGCACTATGCCTAATTGTCTGAGAAAGCACCAGATTAATTTCCAAAGTGGTTGTACAAGTTTACATTCCCACCAGCAATGGAGGAGGGTTCCCCTTTCTTCACATCCTCTCCAGCATGTATTGTCACTTGAGTTTTTGATCTTAGCCATTCTGATGGGTGTAAGTGAAATCTCAGGGCCATTTTGATTTGCATTTCCTTTTTGACTAAGGACATTGAGCATTTCTACACATGTTTGTCTGCTTTCTATAATCCTCTATTGAGAAATCTCTGTTTAGTTTTGTACCCCATTATTTCCTTTTTTAAATTTATTTTTATTATTAGTTAAATTTTATTAACTCCAGCTGTACCCCGCTCCCTCATTCCCTCCCAATCCCACCCTCCCTCCCTCATCTCCTCCCTGCCTCTTTCCAAGTCCACTGATAGGGGAGGTGTACCCCATTTTTTAATTGGATTACATGGTTTATTGGTGTCTAACTTCTTAAGTTCTTTATATATTCTGGATATTAGCCCTCTATCAGATATAGGGTTGGTGTAGATCCTTTCCCAGTCTGTAGGCTGTTGTTTTGTTCTGATGACAGTGTCCTTTGTGTTTTGGAAGCTTTTCAGTTTCATGAGGTCCCATTTATTCATTGTTGATCTTAGATCCTGTGCTGCTGGTGTTCTGTTCAGGAAGTTGTCTCCTGTGCCTATGAGTTCAAGGCTGTTTCCCACTTTTTCTTCTAACAGATTTATTGTGTTTGGTTTTATGTTGAGGTCTTTGATCCACTTGGACTTTAGTTTTGTGTGTGGGAGATAAGTATGGATCCATTTGCATTTTTCTTATATTTTTGGTTGTGAGCCTAGCCTTTAACGGCTGAGCCATCTCTTCAGTCCTCTATTTGAATTTTTCTACATGTAGATATCTCATTTTTTTAAGATGCTGTCTTTTTTTCCATTGTATGATTTTGGCATATTTGTCAAAAATCAGGTGTCCATAAGTGTGAGTTTATTTCTGGGTCTTCTATTAGATTCCATTGAACCACCAGTCTACTTTTATGCCAGTATCATGCAGTTTTTATTACTGTTGCTTTATAGTGCAGCTTGAGATCTGGATGGAGATACCTCCAGAAGATCTTTTATTGTAGAGGATTGTTTTAGCTATTCTGGGTTTCTTGTTATTCCATATGAAGTTGAGAATTTTTTTTCAAAGTCTGTAAAGAATTATGATGGTAATTTGATGGGAATTGCATTTTAGCCTATCACAGTGGGCCTCTGAAAGACTCTACCTAGCAGGGTATTAAAGCAGATGCTAAGACTCAGCCAAACTTTGAGCAGAGTGCAGGGAATCTTTTGAAAGAAGGGGAGATAGAAAGACCTGGAGGGAACAGGAGCTCCACAAGGAGAACAACACAATCAAAATATCTGGGTCCAGGGGTCTTTTCTGAGACTACTTCTCCAACCAACGACCATGTATCTAGATAACCTAGAACTCCTGCACAGATGTAGCCCATGGCAGCTCAGTCTCAGAGTGGATTAGCTTGTAAGAGGCACAGAAGCTGTCTCTGACATAAACTCAGTGGCTGGCGCTCTCATCACCTCCCCCTGAGGTGGTGTTTGTGGGTGGCCTTACTAGGCCACAGAGGTAGACAAAGTAGCCAGTCCTGATGAGACCTGATAGGCTAAGGCCAAATGGAAGGGGAGGAGGACATTCCCCTATCAGTGGACTGGGTGAGGGGTGTGCGAGGAGAGGAGGAAGGGCGGGTGGGGTTGGGAGGGACAAGGGAGAGGGCTACAGCTGGGATACAAAGTGAATAAATAATAATAAATAAAAAATAAGTTAAATAAAAGATGTATTCATCAAAGAAATACATGCAATCAAAAAACATTTAAAAAGTTTTTATTATGTGATTTCCTTTGAAATGACATTTGCATTTGCCAGTCTTACTGGTCATCTTAAATATGGTTTTAGAGGTAAAATTCAGATGTTAAGAACAAAATGAGCAGCCATTTATTTAAGAAAGCAATCTGAACAAAAATGCTCAAAGATGGACACTGGCAGGTATTTGTCTAATAATGGTATGGACTAAGGCTTACTATGGGAACTCCTATGGCAAGGGTCCTTACTTGTGATGGTGTGTTCAACAACAGAATGTTGCTAAGCAAGATGCGTGTGAAGAGAAATTGTCAATTTAACATATATCCCATATTAAATTTACTAGGAAATAATAACAGTACGTTGTTAAATGGACTGAGATACATTCAACATTTTAATGAGAATAATGATGCCCAGATATGTAGATAAACCTTATTTTGCTATTATCGAATATCACAGTTATTATCTTATAAAGAGTGACAAAAGCAAGGTCCCCCTTTTCATCTAGGGAGAAGCTGTAATTATTGAAGAATGGCACTGATTTTGATTATCAGATGATTTTTAGGCTTCTATGGATTGTATGCCCGGGGAGATGCAAAGCCATAGGAATGTACTGTCCCCTATTTTTTCCTATCAAGAAAGTTATTCACACATAATGGTGGGACAATTACTTCTGCTTGTCTGCAGAAGCATGTAGTACTAAGGATTAAATGTAAGATGACACTAGAAGGACTATGGAAGGTATAATTCCAGAATCTACACAGTCTAATGGAGTAGCAACAAATGTAAAAGGCACTTTAATCTTATTCCCTATCTTCTATCCCCTAATTAGAATTATATTTGAAGAATTTGCTTCTTTTTAATTAAAATATATTCTCTTGTCATCTAAGATGAAGTGTGGACACTCCAAATCCATTCTAGACCTTTGTCAGTAAAAGTCAGGGTTTAGTCTATATCCCAAGAACATCACACATACATCCTAACTACTTTACGATTTTGTGTTTTTCTTTTCCCATGGAGAAATATCTTGTGATTTGATTAATTTTGTTGCTTAATATATAAAGCGAGTTAGTAAATTTGATGGAAAGGTGACATCAACTTAATTCTTAGATTCCAGACTAAAAACAGAGAGTTCCGAATAAATGTAAATTGCACTTCTGTGTTCTAAGTCAACTTTATGTGGGTTTAGCCAGCATGCCTACTGTTTCTTAGGATCTGATATCTTAATGTTGAGGCTATCAACTCTAGGCATACAGACTTCCTTATCCTACTTTCAGCACTGTAAGGCTGGATATATGTTTCAAATATTCATTTCACCTCGCATCATAAAACTTGACAAAAATGCTAGGAACCAGATGTCTACACTACCAACAGAAAGGCCATTGAAGGAGAACAAGTAGAGAAACTGGGACAAATGCAGCTAGTCTCTAAGGACTAATTTGAGTGGTGGTGCTTCGACTCCAAAGTTTACACACTTATGACCTTTGTTTTCCTTCCCTTTCATCCTATTGCAAGCGCTTACTGGGTACCTAGTATGTTTATCCCAAGGTGTTAGGGACAGAGTAGTAAGTAGCGTAGGATATCTGCCTAAGAGTATTTCTAGCATAAGGTGAATATTACCAAACCAGCATGTTTGGGACAAGGTGTATTTAAGATTTCACTTTTCTACTTCTTCCAGATGAAATAAGGGTAGCAATATATACAAAGCTATTTCGTAGGGATAAGACCAAACTCTGAACACGAAGTAAATGCTACACATGCTCCTTTTAGACAGGGTCTGGAAGGAATTATTTTTACTGTGCCTCCATTTGTACTGTACCCTGTGAAGTCATGTATGGAATTTTTCACTGCAGCATCATGCTGGGGCTCAGAAGGTTTCAGACTATGGAGGATGTTAAATTTTGGATTTAAAAATATTCATCATAAAGGAAAGATAGCATTTTCAACAGATGATGTTGGAAAAACTGGCAGTAAAATGAAATTTGGCCCGTATCTCTCATCTAGCACAAAAATTATATCCAAGGGGATCAAAGTCCTCATTTTGAAACCAGAAACACTAACACTGTTAGAATAAAACACAGGCAGAGTCCTACCTATGAAATGGGTGTAGAAAAGAACTTTCTGAACATGACCCAACTTGCTCAGGTATTAAGGCCAACAGTTAGTACCTGGGAACTCATAAAACTACAAGCCTTCTGTAAAGCTATGAGAACAATTAATCAAGTGAAGAAGAAATTCACTGAACGGGAAAGAATCATTACTAGCTATATATCTGAAAGCAGATTAATAACCAGCATATATAACCCCCCCACAAAAAAGTCACGGAACCAAATGGCCCAATTAAAAAAAAATGGATTACTTGGTTTGCTGCTTTTCAGCTTCTTTAGTTCTTTATATATACTGGATATGAGTCCTCTGTCAGATAAAGGGTTGGTGAAGATTCTTTCCCAATCTGTAGGCAGTCGTTTTGTTTTGATGACGGTGTCCTTTGCTTTGCAGAAGCTTTTCAGTTTCATGAGGTTATTGATTGTTGCTCTTAGAGCCTGTGCTGTTGGTGTTCTGTTCAGGAAGTTGTCTCCTGTACCAATGAGTTCTAGGGTATTCCCCACTTTTTTTTCTAGCCAATTTAATCTGTCTGGTTTTATGTTGAGGTCTTTGATCCACTTGGACTTCAGTTTTGTGCAGGGTGATAAGTATGGATCTATTTTCATTTTTCTACATGTAGACATACATCCAGTTGGACCAGCACCATTTGTTGAAGATGCTATCTTTTTTCCATTGTATGGTTTTGGCATCTTTGTCAAAGATCAGGTGTCCATAAGTGTGTGGGTTTATTTCTGGGTCCTCTGTTCGGTTCCATTGATCCACCATTCTGTTTCTATGCCAGTACCATGCAGTTTTTAAAACTGTTGCTCTATAGTACAACTTAAGATCAGGGATAGAGATACCTCCAGAAGATCTTTTATTGTAGGGGATTGTTTTAGCAATTCTGGGTTTCTTGTTATTCCATATGAAGTTGAGAATTTTTCTTGGGAACAGAGCTAAACAGAGAATTCTCAACAAAGCAATATCGAATGGCAGAGAAGCACTTAAAGAAATGCTCAACCTCATTAGCCATTAGGGAAATGCAAATCAAAACAACCCTGAGATTTCACCTTACACCCATGAGAATGGCCAAGATGAAAAACTCAAGTGACAACACATGCTGGAGAGATTTTGGAGAAAGGGGAACCCTTCTCCACTGCTGGTGGGAATGTAAACTTGTACAACCACTCTGGAAAGCAATCTGGCACTTTCTCAGACAACTAGGAGTAGCGCTTCCTCAAGATCCAGCCATACCACTCCTAGGCATATATCCAAAAGAGGCTCAAGTACACAAAAAGGACATTTGCTCAACCATGTTTGTAGCAGCTCTATTTGTAATAGCCAGAAGCTGGAAACAACCCAGATGCCCCTCAACTGAAGAATGGATGCAGAAATTGTGGTACATCTATACAACGGAAGACTACTCAGCAATGAAAAACAAGGAAATCATGAAATTTGCAGGTAAATGGTGGGACCTGGAAAGGATCATCCTGAGTGAGTTGTCCCAGAAGCAAAGAGACACAGACGGTATATACTCAATCATATAGACATACAACGTAGGACAAACCCACTAAAATCTGTGCATCTAAAGAAACCAAGCAAGAGAGAGGACCCTAACTAAAATGTTCAATCCCCATCTGAAAGGCAAAGAGGATGGACATCAGAAGAAGAAGAAAATAGGAAACAACCTAGAAACCTGCTACAGAGGGCCTCTGAAAGCCAGAAGAAGAAATCAGGAAACAAACTAGGAACCTACCACAGAGGGCCTCTGAAAGCCTCTGCCCTACAGACTATCAAAGCAGATGCTGAGCCTGATGGCCAACTCTCGGGCAGAGTGAATGGAATTTTATGTAAGAAGTGGGAAATAGTAAGAGCTGGAGAGGACAGGCTCTCCACAAGGAGAGCAACAGAACAAGAAAATTTGAACACAGGGAACTTCGCAGAGACTCATACTTCAACCAAGGACTATTCATGGAGATAACCTAGAACCCCTGCACAGATGTAGCCCATGGCAGTTCAGTGTCCAAGTGGGTTACCTAGGAATGGGAAGAGGGACTGCCTCTGACATAATCTGATTGGCCTGCTTTTCGATCACCTCCCCCTGAGGGGGGAGCAGCCCTACCAGGCCACATTAGAGGACAATGCAGACACTTTTGATGTGAACTGATAGACTAAGATCAGAAAGGAGAGGAGAACCTCCCCTATCAGTGGACTTGGGGAGTGGCATGCATGCAGAAACAGGAGGGAGGGTGGAATCGGGAGGGGAAGAGGGAGAGGCATATGGGGGGATACAAAATTAATAAAGTGTAATTAATAAAAAAAATGGCGAGGGGTAGGGATCTAAAGAGAGGGTTCTTAGTAGAAGAAATAATAATGGCTATGAATTACCATAAAATGTGCTCGTCATCCCTAGCAATAACTGAAGTACAAGTTAAAACAACTTAGAAATTTCATCTCAACTCGGTGAGAATGGTTCAAAGTGACAAAAGAACTAACAACAAATGCTGGTGATGCTGTTAAGAAAGGAGAACACTCATTCACTGCTGATGAGAATACAAATTGGTGACGCCGTTTTGGAAATCGCATGGCGATTCTTTAGAAAAGTAAAAATGAGTCGACCATATGACTCAGCTATACTGCTTCAAAGGAGTCAACATCACAGTCCACAGGCACTTTCTCAACACTGTTTACTCTTGTTCTAGTCACAATTGTTACGATATGGACGCAACCTAAATGTTCTTGAACAAATGAATGGATATTGAAAATGTGGTACCTATACATATACAACAGAATACTATTTAGCTGTAAAGAAAAATGAAATTGTTAAATTTTCAGGTAAATGTAGGAAACTAGAAATGATTGTGTTGAGTCAAGTAACCCAGACTGAGAAGGAAAAATACAACATAGTACCTCTCAGCTGTGGCTCCTGGTTCTTAATCTCCAGATGTGTGCATACAAACTAGAGTAACTACACACCAGGAAAATACAAAGAAACCATAGGTAAGGGGTAGGTGAAACTAGAGGAGAATAAATCAATACAGCTGTTATGAAGTAGGATATTTAAAAAAAAGAAAGGGACTCTAATTGGGGAGGAGGGAGAAAGAGCTGTATAGAGAGAAGGAAAAGGAGAGATAAAGGACAAATAAAACCAATGCTGTCTGATAAAACCCCAAGGAATTGTTTCCTTTTATATTTATCTAAACTTACACAGACACACACACACACACACACACATATGTTGTGGGTTATTAATATTTATTATTGATTTACTTTTAATTATGCAATAGTTACTCCATCCTAAATCTCCAAGCCCACATAGTTTCCTCCATTCAGATTTCACCCATTATACTTGTTTTTAGTCACATCTTAGGACCCGTTTATCCCTCCTAATGATTCCAAGTCCTGTCCTGCTGATCTCTCCTCTCCTCCCACTTGCTTCCTTCTCCTCTCCTCTGAACTAGGATGTCCTACCTTATTCTCTCCATCACACAGCACTGGCTGGTTGTTTTATTGACAATACAGAGAAAAAAATGGTGGTATGTTTACACAAACTTGAGATAGGTGATGCTTAGAATAAGTATCACAATTCAATGTCCGGATTGAAACTAGATAGTGAGGTAGAGAAATCAGCATTTGAATGAACAAGGGTACATTCCACAAGGATATTATAACAACATATACGTATGTATATCTTAAGATACACACACAGACACAGATACACACATGGGTATACACACACACACATACACACAGATACACACACACACACAGTATTAAACAGTCTTATCAGTGGCAATACCTATGAAGAAGCAAAATGACCATCATGACAAGACTATATAAAGGTGCAATAAAGGCCACTCACATGTGGGTTATAACCAACAGCTGTCTAACTTGTTTTAAGGCTCACTTAATGGAAGGGGCCAGCTTCCCAGGGCCCCTCAGGTTAGGGACAGTAGAAAAGAATATACCTCTCCCACTTTGCTATAGCAGCGTGATTTCTTACCACATTCTGTATCTTATGTTTATAACTTACAGTTAAGTGTACTTATCACTCTTGTCCAAATAAGCCTTTCCTTACAGCAAATGGAGAACATATTATAAAGAGAAATCAATAAGGAAATGTGCAAAAATTTCATCAAATATAAACAAATACTAAAAGAACAGAACTTTTGCATGAAGAGAATCTTTCATACTTAATCAATATAACTTTAAAGCACTTCAAGAGCTTTGTTACCTTTTTCAAAATAATTTTTATTAAATATATGTATCATTTAATAAACACATTTGGAACATACTTGCATACTTCTTAACTTTAGTCAGAAATTCCAGTAAATTTTACTATATGTAGAAACTAAGATGTAAAGTTAGAAACTAACTTGTAATGTTCTGCTAACATTACAAGGTGACATGTTCTTTATTCAAAGACACACCCAGATACGCTGCCTGAACCTGATATATCAGTGACATTAAATAAATAATAAAATAAAAAAGCTTCAGATACTTCAAGAAAGTTCTTTTTATGAAGCAAATATTAGTGCTAATTTTTTTAATTTTATTTTTTTCTTATCAGTTACATTTTATGAACTCTGTATCCCAGCCATATACCCCTCCCTCATTCCCTCCCAATCCCATCCTCCCTCCCTCATCTCCACCTTGCCTCTTTCCAAGTCCACTGATGGGGGGGACCTCCTCCCCATTCATCTGATTCTGTTTTATCAGGTATCTTCAGGACTGGCTGTAAAGCCCTCCTCTGTGGCCTAACAGGACTGCTCTCCCTTCGGGGGTGGGGAGACCAAAGAGCCAGCCATTGAGTTCCTGTTAGAAATAGTCCTTGTTCCCCTCACTATGGGAAACCAATTGGTTACTGAGCTACCACAGGCTACATCCGAGCAGAGGTTCTAGGTTATATCCATACATGGTCCTTGGTTGAATATCAGCGTCAGAGAAGACCCTGTGCTCAGATATATTTGGTCTTTGTGGAGCTCCTATCCTTTCCCCATCATACTAACTCCCCTTCTTTCCTATGATTCCCTGTACTCTGCCGAAGGTTTGGTCATCAGTCTTTGTATCTGCTTTGAAAACACTGCTAGTTAGAGTCTTTCAGATGCGCTCAGTAGACTCCTGTCATACATTCAATGCATATCCCATCTGTCTTTCTAAATGAGGATTGATCATCTTACCCCATAACTGCTCTCTTGATTATCTTTTATAGGTGTATAGATTTCATTATGTTTATCTTATCTTATAGGTCTATATAAGTGAGTATATACCGTGTTTGTCTTACTTCTGGGATATTTCACTCAGAATGATCTTTTCTAGATCCCACCATTTGCCTGTAAAGCAAAGGATACCGTCATCAAAACAAAACGACTGCCTACAGATTGGGAAAGAATCTTCACTAACCCTTTATCTGACAGAGGACTAATATCCAGTATATACAAAGAACTAAAGAAGCTGAAAAGCAGCAAACCAAGTAATTCAATTAAAAAATGGGGAACAGAGCTAAACAGAGAATTCTAGACAGAGGAATATCGAATGGCAGAGAAACACTTAAAGAAATGCTGACCCTTATTAGCCATCAGGGAAATGCAAATCAAAATGACCCTGAGATTTCATCTTACACACATCAGAATGGCCAAGATGAAAAACTCAAGTGACAACACATGCTGGAGAGGTTGTGGAGAAAGGGGAACCCTCCTCCACTGCTGGTGGTATTGTAAACTGACACAACCACTCTGGAAATCTATCTGGCGCTTTCTCAGACAATTAGGACTAGTGCTTCCTCAAGACCCAGCTATACCACTGCTAGGTATATACCCAAACTTTGCTCAAGTACACAAAAGGGATACTTGCTCAACCATGTTTATAGCAGCTTTATTTGTAATAGCCAGAACCTGGAAACAACCCAGATGTCCATCAAGGGAGGAATGGATACAAAAATTGTGGTATTTTACACAATGGAATACTACTCAGCAATCAAAAAGGAGGAAATTCTGCTTGCATGCCACTCCCCAAGTCCACTAATAGGGGAGGTTCTCCTCTCCTTTCTGATCGCCATTTTCACAATGTTAATCCTACCAATCCATGAGCATAGGAGATCTTTCCATCTTCTAATATCTTCTTCAATTTCTTTCATCAGAGACTTGAAGTTTTTCTCAAACAGGTCTTTCACTTGCTTGGTTAGTATCACCCAAGGTACTTTATGTTATTAGTGGCTATTGTGAAGGGTGTTGTTTCCCTAATTTCTTTCTTGGCCCTTTTGTCTTTGATATATAGAGGGCTTCCGATTTTTTGAGTTGATTTTGTATCCTGCCATATTAGTGTTAATTTTATCCCCAATCTTTTATCTTTTTTCTAATCGAACCCTTTCTGCATGCATGCCACTGAAAGGGGAGGTTCTCCTCTCCTTTCTGATCTTAGTCTATCAGTTCACATCAAAAGTGGCTGCATTGTCCTATAATGTGGCCTGGTAAGGCTGCTCCCTCCTCAGGGGGAGGTGATCAAAGAGGAGTGCAATCAGATTATGTCAGAGGCAGTCCCTCTTCCCATTAATATGTAACCCATTTGGACACTGAACTGCCATGGGCTACATCTGTGCAGGGGTTCTAGGTTATCTACATGAATAGTCCTTGGTTGGAGTATGAGTCTCTGGGAAGCTCCCTGTATTCAAATTTTCTTGTTCTGTTGCTCTCCTTGTGGAGAGCCTGTCCTCTCCAGCTCTTACTATTTCCCACTTCTTACATAAAATTCCATTCACTCTGTCCAACAGTTGACCATCAGGCTCAGCATCTGCTTTGATAGTCTGTAGGGCAGAGGCTTTCAGAGGCCCTCTGTGGTAGGTTCCTAGTTTGTTTAATGTTTTCTTCTTCTTCTGATCTCCATCCTCTTTGCCTTTCAGGATGGGGATTAACTGTTTTAGTTAGGGTCCTCTCTCTTGCTTAGTTTCTTTAGATGCACAGATTTTAGTGGGTTTGACCTATGTTGTATGTTTATATAAGTGAGTATATACCATGTGTGCCTCTTTGCTTTTGGGACAACTCACTCAGGATGATCCTTTCTAGGACCCACCATTTACCTGCAAATTTCATGATTTCCTTATTTTTCATTGCTGAGTAATACTCCATTGTATAGATGTACCACAGTTTCTGCATCCATTCTTCAGTTGAGGGGCATCTGGGCTGTTTCCAGCTTCTGGCTATTACAAATAGAGCTGCTACAAACATGGTTGAGCAAATATCCTTTTTGTGTACTTGAGCCTCTTTAGGATATATGCCCAGGAGTGGTATGGCTGGATCTTGGGGAAGCGCTATTCCTAGTTGTCTGAGAAAGGGCCAAATTGATTTCCAGAGTGGTTGTACAAGTTTACATTCCCACCAGCAGTGGAGAAGGGTTCCCCTTTCTCCAAAACCTCTCCAGCATGTATTGTCACTTGCGTTTTTCATCTTGGCCATTCTCATGGGTGTAAGGTGAAATCTCAGGGTTGTTTTGATTTGCATTTCCCTGATGGCTAATGAGGTTGAGCATTTCTTAAAGTGCTTCTCTGCCATTCGATATTCCTCTACAGAGAATTCTCTGTTTAGCTCTGTTCCCCCTTTTTTAAGTGGATTACTTGGTTTGCTGCTTTTCAGCTTCTTTAGTTCTTTATATATACTGGATATGAGTCCTCTGTCAGATAAAGGTTTGGTGAAGATTCTTTCCCAATCTGTAGGCAGTTGCTTTGTTTTGATGACGGTGTCCTTTGCTTTGCAGAAGCTTTTCAGTTTCATGAGGTCCCATTTATTGATTGTTGCTCTTAGAGCCTGTGCTGTTGGTGTTCTGTTCAGGAAGTTGTCTCCTGTACCAATGAGTTCTAGGGTATTCCCCACTTTTTTTTCTAGCCAATTTAATCTGTCTGGTTTTATGTTGAGGTCTTTGATCCACTTGGACTTCAGTTTTGTGCAGGGTGATAAGTATGGATCTATTTTCATTTTTCTACATGTAGACATACATCCAGTTGGACCAGCACCATTTGTTGAAGATGCTATCTTTTTTCCATTGTATGGTTTTGGCATCTTTGTCAAAGATCAGGTGTCCCATAGTGTGTGGGTTTATTTCTGGGTTCTCTGTTTGGTTCCATTGATCCATCATTCTGTTTCTATGCCAGTACCATGCAGTTTTTAAAACTGTTGCTCTATAGTACAACTTAAGATCAGGGATGGAGATACCTCCAGAAGATCTTTTATTGTAGAGGATTGTTTTAGCAATTCTGGGTTTCTTGTTATTCCATATGAAGTTGAGAATTTTTCTTTCCAGGTCTGTAAATAATTTTTTGGTAATTTGATGGGAATTGCATTGAATCTGTAGATTGCTTTTGTTAAGATGGCCATTTTTACTATGTTAATCCTACTAAGCCATGAGCATGGGAGATCTTTCCATCTTCTGATATCTTCTCCTAATTCTTTCTTCAGAGACTTGAAATTTTTTTCATACAAGTCTTTGACTTCCTTGGTTAGGGTTACTCCGAGGTACCTTATGTCATTTGTGGCTATTGTGAAGGGTGTTGTTTCCCTAATTTCTTTCTCAGCCCTTTTGTCTTTTGTATATAGGAGGACTACTGATAATTTTGAGTTAATTTTGTATCCGGCCACTTTGCTGAAGGTGTTTATCAGCTGTAGGAGTTCCCTGGTAGAGTTTTTGGGGTCACTCACGTATGCTATCATATCATCTGCAAATAGTGATAATTTGACTTCTTCCTTTCCAATATGTATCCCCTTGATCTCCTTCAACTGTCTTATTGCTCTAGCAAGGACTTCCAGAACTATTTTGAAGAGATATGGAGACATTTGCAGTACCTTACACCCAAACACAAAAGAATTTACCTTCTTCTCAGCACCTCATGGAACCTTCTCCAAAATAGACCACATAGTTGGTCACAAAGCCAGCCTCAGCAGATACAAGAAGATTGAAATAACCCCTTGTATCCTGTCTGATCACCATGGAATAAAGCTGGACCTCAACAATAACAGAAATAGCAAAAAGCCTACACATACATTGCAACTGAACATCTTGCTACTAAAAGACAGCTGGGTCAGGGAAGAAATAAAGAAAGAAATTAAAGTCTTCCTAGAACTCAATGAAAATGAAGACACAACATACCCAAACTTGTGGGACACAATGAAGGCAGTGCTAAGAGGAAAGTTCATAGCACTAAGTGCCTTCAAGAAGAAATTTGAGACAGCGCATTCAAGCAACTTAATGGTTCACTTAAAAAACCCTAGAAAAAGAAGAAGCAGACACACCAAAAAGGAGTAGAAGGCTGGAAATAATCAAACTCAGGGCTGAAATCAATCAATTGGAAACAAATAAAACAATTCAAAGAATCAATGAAACCAAGAGCTGGTTCTTTGAGAAAATCAACAAGATCGACAAACCCTTAGCCAAGCTAACTAAAAGGCAGAGAGACACCATTCAAATAAACAAAATCAGAAATGAAAAGGGGGCCATAACTACAGACACTGAGGAAATTCAAGCAATCATTAGGACTTACTTCAAAAGTCTATATGCAACAAAATTTGAAAATTTAAATGAAATGGACAATTTTCTTGATACTCAACAAAATACTCGCAAACCAAATACAAGAACACATCAAAGATATCATCCACCATGACCAAGTAGGCTTCATCCCAGGTATGCAGGGGTGGTTCAATATACGGAAATCCATCAGTATGATCCACCATATTAACAAACTGAAAGAAAAAAAAAACACATGATAATCTCCGTATATGCTGAAAAAACATTTGACAAAATCCAACATCCATTCATGTTTAAAGTATTGGAGAGATCAGGGATACAAGGCACATATCTAAACATAGTAAAGGTGATACACAGCAAACCTATAGCCAACATCAAACTGAATGGAGAGAAACTTAAAGCAATCCCACTGAAATCAGGGACAAGACAAGGCTCCCAAGTCTTTATTGGTAAAATCGAACATTTGAGATTTTCATAAAAACAACAGGTCTACCTACTCTGAACCATATAAGGAACTCATTTTGAGGGTAACTGGTTGGAAAAAGAAATGCTGTTCCAAGAAATTGACAGAAGTGAGAATTGACAGCAAAGAAGGTTGGAAACATTGTGAAGCAGACACAGGCGCTTCTGAGTGTTTTAAGTCGGTAATGAACATTGATATGCCTGGATGTGCTTCTACAGACATAAATCTAACAGCATGCAATTGAAAAACAGGTAGCGATTCTAGGAAATGTGTAAGTGGTGGAGCCTGAGTTCAATCATGCAGCTAATGAATCAATCAATCATTACCTAATAAAAGAACCATTAAAGTTCTGAGCTTGCTGGAACTTCCTGGTTGGTGAACAATCCAATACAACAAACTAAGAGTGAGAATCTACAGGGAGAAGATTCCGTTTCGGCAGTTACCTTCCGCATCTCTTGGCTAATCATGATAGAAGTTCTTTGAAATAAAACAGAACAAAACAAACATAAACACACAGACACGCAAAACAAAATTAAAAAAAAAAAAAACCTAAGAAACAAACATTTATTTATCTAGTTCTATTCCTCTGGAGCAAGTGGTGAGCTGGAGGGAAACTTGGGAACTCCCTCCGATTCACATCTATTTGGTCAGAAATGCCGGACACCTGGAAACCCCTAAAAGTGCAAACTGGGTTCTGGAATGATGGCAGTTTTACTAGGCATTGCCTTTGACCTCAGGCATGTGTTTTGATTCCAAGCAGTTGACATCAGCACTAACCTGAACTGAGCTGAAATTTATCCCACCTATGAGTCTTGAAGTCCAGCTCAATTTGTGAAGGTATGCAAATAACCTCATGAAGTCATAGGCTTTTCTGCTCATATTTCTGATTTCAGTGGCCTCCCATATGTTATTCAGTTAGGTAGCCTCTTTCTGTTTGAAACCTTTTCATTTCATCAGCTCAAAATCCTCTAGGGAGAGGAGTTGGTATAGTCATTACAAAAAGTGGACAAAGGCATTAAGACAAACATGAGTTGTGGAGAGGCAGGAGCACTGCAGAAGCAGTGCTATCATCTAGAAAAATGCAACTAGCTATCAGGCTAAATTTTGATCCAGGCAGTTATTTAAGCTATTAAGTGAGTCAGACAGAAGTAATCTAAAAGAAAAAGTTCTACTTTCTTTTGCAATGATTTTATATAATTTCTTTTTGAAAGTGCATTTTACCCTGAGTATGTTTCAGTAAATATCAGACTTGGGAGGTTTGTTCATACAGAGAGTTCTGTCTGGGGAAAGCTGAAAATAGTCAAAACTGAAAATCTCGCCTGGAAAACACATGATTCAAATGGAAACCTTGACCTGCTTTCAGCAAATTTTCAACATAGAATGATTTTGTGCTTACTCATGAGGAATTAGGACCCTGTGGAGAACACTACTAGGACAAGTAAGTGATAAACATGCCTAATAAAGATGTCAAAGACACTTCAATTGTCATTGTTAGAAAAAACAAACAAAAATACTTTACACTAAAAAGTTTGTTGTTTTTTTTTTTAAAAGTATCATCTGTCAGATACACGGTTGGTGAAGATCCTTTCCCAGTCTGCAGGCAGTCGTTTTGTTCTGATGACAGTACCCTTTGCTTTACAGAAGCTTTTCAGTTTCATGAGGTCCCATTTATTCATTCTTGATCTTAGAGCCTGTGCAGTTGGTGTTGTGTTCAGGAAGTTGTCTCCTGTGCCAACAGTTCAAGGCTGATCCCCACTTTTTCTTCTAACAGATTTAGTGTGTCTGGTATTATGTTGAGGTCTTTGATCTACTTGGACTTTAGTTTTGTACAGGGTGACAAATATTAATCTATTTTCATTTTTTTTTTGCATGTAGATATCCAGTTAGACCAGCACCGAAAAGGATCTTCACAACCCTGTATCTGACAGAGGGCTGATATCCAGAATATATAAAGAACTCAAGAAGTTAAAAAGCAACAAATCAGATAATCCAAATTAAAAAAAAAAAAAACGGGGTACAAAGCTAAACATAATTCTCAATAAAGGACTATAGAATGTCAGAGAAATACTTAAAGAAATGTTCAGCGTCCTTAGTCATCAGTGAAATGCAAATCAAAACAACCCTGAGATTTCACTTTACACCAAACAGAATGGCTAAGATCAAAAACTTAAGTGACAACACATGCTGGAGAGGATATGGAGAAAGGGGAACCTTCTTCCACTGCTAGTGGGAATGTAAACTTGTACAACCACTTTGGAAATCAATCTGGTGCTTTCTCAGACAACGAGTAGTGCTACATCAAGATCCAGCTATACCACTCATAGGCATATATCCAAAAGATGTTCAAGTATATAACAAGGACATTTTCTCAACCATGTTTTTAGCAGCATTATTCATAATAGCCAGAATCAGGAAACAACCCAGATGTCCCTCAATGGAGGAATGGATGCAGAAATTGTGGTACATTTATACAATGGAATACTATTCAGCAACTAAAAACAAGGAAATCATGAAATTTGTAGGCAAATCGTGGGAACTAGAAAAGATTCTCCTGAGTGAGGTATCCCAGAAGCAAAAAGACACACATGGCATATACTTACTTATAAGTGGATATCAGACATATAATATAGGATAACATACTAAAACCTGTACACCTAAAGAAGCTAAGCAAGAAGAACCCTGAGTAAGATGATCAATCCTCATTCAGAAAGGCGAATGGGATGGACATCGGAAGAGGGAAAAAACAAGTCAAAGGACAGGAGTCTACCACAGAGGGCTTCTGAAAGACTCTACCCAGCCGGGTATCAAAGCAGAGGCTGAGGCTGTTAGCCAAACTTTGTGCAGAGTGCAGGGAATATTATGAAAGAAGGGAGAGATAGAAAGACCTGGAGGGGACAGGAGCTCCACAAGGAAATCAACAGACCAAGAAATCTGGGCACAGGGGTCTTCTCTGAGACTGCTACTCTAAACAAAGAGCATGCATGGAGATAACCTAGAACCCCTGCACACACGTAGCCCATGGCAGCTCAGTCTCCAAATGGATTAGCTAGTAAGGGAAGAGGGGCAGTCTCTGCCTAGGATCACCTCCCCCTGAGGGGGGCCAGCCTTACCAGGACACAGAGGAAGACAATGCAGCCTGTCCTTTTGGGACCTGATAGGCTAGGGTAAGAGAGAAGGGAAGGAGGACCTATCAGTGGACTTGGGGAGGGGCATGGAAGAAGAGGAGGAAGAGTGGGATTGGGAGGGGACAAGGGAGGTGGCTACAGTTGGGAAACAAAATGAATAAAATGTAATTAATAAAAAATATAAATTAATTAAAAAATAAAAAGTATCATTTATTTGCCATCACTACATATACTTATTTTAAAGAAATACTACAACATTATGGTGCCTGCAGTTTTAATCTTAATTAAAATCCATATGCAGCCTGTCCTATGTCCTACATATAGAACCTAATAGATATTTTGCTTCAGAACTGAGGCACTAATAAAGTGAGTGTATTCTAAAGCAAAATTCCTGCCCATTTTTCTGACGTTGTTTTAGTTATGAGTCCCCATGAGGGGGTCTGCCATCTTTCCCTATGTTGTAACGCAATCTTTCCCATTCCTGCACGTGCTGCCTGTTTATGGACTGTTCTGTGGAGGATGGGTGGTGTTTTCTTTCAGAACTAGTGTCACTCAAGAGCTCCAGAACATGGACTAAGCTTTTGCACGTACTTGTAGGGTAAACAAGAAAGTGGAAAAACAACACATCCTCCTTTATTCTCTGCCAAATTGCATAATTAAAACTATGCACAATTTTTATGTGAAATGGTACAAAGTCAGAAAACTGTTTTTTTTTTTTTTCAGATGCATACAATACAACTGACAGGCACAACTTCTTGCCATTTCATTGTTTATTCTCAAGTAGCATAAGCATGGAGTGAGCAGCTGTATAAATAATTTATCTCTCCAATTGTGTTAAGTGGTATGATGGAGGAATCCAGTTTTCAAAGAGTGCTCTACTTCTGTTGCTTCAATAGCTTTTCTGGTTTGCATCAATAATAATCACGCTTGTCTCATTCTAAAGCACAGCTCCATAACCACAACAGCATATTTGGGATGGCTCCCTTATGTAGACCTAACAGTCTCTCTTCTGAGCATGCTCTAAGTACCCAGGGGAACGAATGTAGGTTCTGAGGATGGAAAGTGGAGCCCCTCATCCCACACCCAGGAGGTGCAGTTTCAGAGCAATAGTTATCTTACTAGCATGAAATTCTCAGAAGGTTTCAAATGCTTTCCCCCGTCAGTAAATGCATATATGTGGCCAAATATAGTGTCAAAACCATAAATTTTAAAATATCCCTTATGTGGATGCAGGTTACTACCGTCCATTTGCCATAAATGTGCAGGGCCAAATTTAGTCTCAAGCACTGCAAGCATAACAAAACAAAACAATATGCCCAGACACAGACCATTGATATATCACATTAGGCCGTATCAGATTTGACTCAATAAAGCAGCACTTTTATATACTTCAAAGTTAAATGTGGTGTGTGTGTGTAAATAAAATTCACATTCTTAACTGGTTCGTTAGACTGTAAACAAATGAAACAAAAGAAGAAAGAACAACATTCTGAAAAATTACTTGCATAGCATTTAACATTAAATTACCCAATAAATAAGGTGGTTATTTATAATCTAGTTTTTAAAACCAGTTTGGAGCCAAAATTGGTAATGATCAGCTCTTAATTTTTTAGCACTAACTTTTAAAGTACTTAATATTTACATTTACAAAAATGATTTACAAAAATCATTGTTTCTGAAAATTAGTAAGAATTAGAAGATGACCCCTGAGCTACAGTTCATCAGTTCATTTTAGTTAAAACATTTCAGGTATGTTGTTGCTGAAACTTCAAGCCTAGACAAAGAACTACAGGTAATTGGAAAACACTGAGAGTCAGAGAAATAGTCTTTTTCATAGAAGGCATCCAATACCAAATGGACATGCCTAAATACACACACACACACACACACACACACACACACACACACACACACACACAGCTCTACAGTAACAATATTTAATGAAAAAGGTGCCATGATTTTGAATCAAAGTAGGATTGTAGATAAGAAAGGGTTGAGAAAGGAGGAAATGACAAAATTATTGTTGGGGGTTGGTTTGGTTGTATTTTGATGCTAATTACTGGCCCTCAAGATTGGTTACTGTTCTATCCTGGTTGAGTAAATCTGCCTATGTCATTATTCCTGCCTGGTTAATAATAAAAGGCCTGTACCTGGGCAGGTCAGAAGGAGGTAGGTGTGGCTTAGGTTGTTGGGCTTTGAGGAAAGGAGAATCACCAGAAGGAGACAGACAGGAAGAGAAGGGGAAGGAGGTCGCCAGAATGGGTGAGCTGGAGAAGAAACCACGTGGGCTGGGAGGAAGGACTCCAATAGCGGCATGAAAAGAAACACCAAGAAGAAAAATATAAGCATGTATTTATGAGATTACGGATAGAAGGTAGCCCAGATAGGAATGGTTAAGGCAGATAACATGGGATTCGTGCTGGAAGATTATTGCGATAGCATAAGCGGAATCATCTGCCCAGCCCAAGGTGTTATAAGGCAATTATAAAATCTAACAGGCGTCCGTGTCTTATTGATTATGAAGCAGGTTACACAATACTGACATAATAATTATAAGGCTAATAATAAGTACTATAATTTTATAATGTAGGATACCATTTAATTTTCAACAAAAATTATTTTATAATCTCAAAGTAATTGTAAAACCGTATACAAATAATGTCAAATCCTTTAGTTTTAGTCAGGAAAAGTCCTATAAAAGTCTTATTTAATTCTTCACACATGAAATACTTACAATGAATAATTTTAATATAATTGATTTATTTACCAGTTAATTATTACCATACCTTCAGATCACACAATTATTTGTTCATATTAATTTTGTATTTTTGACTCAAACAGTGAAGAACATGCAGAAACCCAGGAGGGCCAGATTTTACCAAGGGGCAGAACAGCACCATCCCTGATGATTGATCACTCAGTGCCTGGATCAAAAAATAAAATCTCTGAAATGTAGCAGTCACTGTGAATTTATTGCTAGATGCATTTTTATTATTAATCTGCTGTGTTATGTTTTAATTATTAAAGGCTGGACATCATTAGATACTCACCATTTATTTCCGTCACGTTTAATTTGTTACAGCTAGGCTGTTTTCAGAATGGCCTAGCTGTAACAAGGATGATCTCTCCCAAGTAACATTTTTGTCCCCACAAAGATCTTGCATTTTTCTCCATAGGAAGAAGTGACTTTGGATTGACAGTCATTCCCAAATCTTCCAGTGTTGTTTTAACAGAAACACGGTTATATTTTATAACACACTCTTCCCACCCTTTCTAAAGTCAAGCCCCAAAGGACAAAGGTTTCTTTCTACCTGCCATGGACACAGGTGCTCTTAAGGTATTTGTTTTGAAAATTTCAGACTTAACTTTTTCGAGGATCAATATTTAACATGGTCACATGAGACTAAATCACTAATCTACTGTGAATGAACTACCAGAGACTGGCAAACAGCATGAAGGAAACTTCTGCTGCCAGCAACCAGCAACTGAAGCCTATGGTTAAGGGTCTACTATTCCTATCTTCTGAAAACTGGCAGATCAACTAATCAAAGTATTTTCTTCTGATATATCTGTCCATAAAATTCTGAGCAACTCTGTTATTGGGCTCAAATCTATATAATTTGGAAGGAATGAAAAGATTAAAATTAAAAACAAAAATTTAAAAACACGCACACATAAATTTGTAGTAAATAACTATAAAAAATGTATGATTACATTCATTCTATTTTTTTAAAAAACTTGAAAATTGGTTCTTTCTCATACAGTATATCTTGATGATAGTTTCCTCTCCTTCTACTCCTCCCAGTTCTTCCCCACCTCCCCTCCCCTTGGTTCTACCCCCTTTTTGTCTGTCATCAGAAAATGGGATTTAAAAGATGACAACTAAACATGACAAAATAAAAGATAAAGGAAGTTGGGCATGGCAACCCAGTAGGAGGAGAAAGTCCCCAAAGCAGGCACAAGAGTCAGAGACCCACTTGTTCTCGCAGTCAGGAGTCCTACAAAAACACTAAGCTAATAGTTATATATGCAGAGGATCTTGTCTAAGTCTTGGTAGGCCCTGTGTTTGCTATCTCACTGAGCTCATATGCACCTTGCTTAGTTGATTCAGAGGGCCTTGTTTTCCTGGTATTACCCAAGCTCTCTGGCTCTTACAATCTTTCTGCCTATTCTTCCACAGGATTACCTGAGCTCAGGTGGGAGGGTTTAGATGAAGACCTCCAATTTAGACTCTCTCCACATAACGTCTGGCTGTGAGTCCCTGCATCTGTTCTCATCTGCAGCCAGAGACTCTCTGATGATAACTGGGTCAGGCACTGATTTATGAGTAAAGCAGAATATCATTAGGAATCATTTTATTGATTTTTTTGTCTCTTTTCAGACTAGTAGTGTTTGGTTTTAATGTATCTGATATCCTAGTCTATGGTTCTTGGTTTTGAAGGCAGTATAACGTAATGAGTTCCTTCTTGAGTGGAATTTAGATCAAATCAGACATTGACTGCCTACTCCCACAATTCCTGTGCCATTATTGCCCTAGCAATATAGGCAGGACAGGGTGTAGGTCAAATATTTGTGACTATCCGGTATCCAAATTTCTCTTTCAGTAACCTGTAAAGTTACCTTCCCACACCAAAGTGATTAGAGCATAAGGGTGAGGGCTGTATGTAGGTACCAGCTTGACTTCTCCACGTTCAATGAGTGGTGTTTATGTTGCTCTTGGCTATAGCCCCCCCACCAATCAGTTTGCATAAAGCAACCTTTTGTCTTAACACATAGCCAGGTTGTCAGGAACTTCCATGGGACTCCCTTATTCAACAACTCATTTGAATGTAACCTGGTCCAACCACTAAGCTCCATAACCTCTATTACTGTGAGTCCTCATTAGGATTACATTCAGATTCCAGGGAGTTTGTCTCCTACCCCCCAAATTCCAGCTGTCTCTGCTCGTATGAGAGCATATGCTCTCCCTCCATACCATCCCTCCTACACCTGATTCCATGCTTCTGTACAACATGCCACTAGTCCACTCCTAAAATCTATTCTATCCCCACCCCTACACCAAGAGAGATCCCTCTGACTTTGCACCAGAAGAGGGCACCAGATCTCATTAGAGATGGTAATGAGCCACCATGTGGTTGCTGGGAGTTGAACTCAGGACCTTTGGAAGTGCTCTTAACCTCTGAGCCGTCTCTCCAGCCCCCACTATTCTTAGTTTTGTCTTTTCACAGTGTCCCAGATTTCCTGGATGTTTTACGTTAGGAGGCTTTTAGATTTACCATTGTTCTCGACCATTCTATCTATTATTTCCCATTACTATCTTCAACACTTGAGATTCTTTCTTCCATCTTTTGTATTCTGTTGGCAAAGCTCGTCCTAAAGTTTTCATTTCCAGAATTCCCTCAGTTTGGGTTTTCTTTTTATTTATTTATTTATTTATTTATTTATTTATTTATTTATTTATATCACCGGTCATTCACTTGTATCTCAGCCGTAGCCCCCTCCCTCTTTCCCTCCCAATCCCACCCTCCCTCGCTCATCTCCTCCCTGCCTTCTTCCAAGTCCACTGATAGGGGAGGTTCTCTTCCCCTTCCATCTGACCCTAGCCTATCAGGTTTTCATTAGTAATTCTATTTCCGATTTCAGGTCTTGAACAGTTTTTATCCATTTCTTTATACTATTTCTTGGTGGTTTTTTTTTTTTTTGTTTGTTTGTTTGTTTCTTTATTTCTTCAATGGATTTAATAATTTCCTATTTATAGTTTTCTATCATGTGCATAAATTTTGTCTTAAGGTTTTTTGTTTATTCGTTTTTGGTGTTTCAGCTATGTCGGAATATTCAGTGCCTGCTGTGGTAGGAGAGCTGGGCCCCCTCTCTAGTGGCCTCTAGTGAGGACATATTTCCCTGGCTGTTGTTAGTTGTATTTTTATGTTGGTGTCTCAGTACCTGGGTTTAGGATGATTAAAGGTCTACCTGCCAATTTTGTCCATGTTGAGTGAGTGGTTTTGTTCCTTGGTTTATGTTTCTTCCCTGAATTTTCAGAGTGTGATGGCTGTGTTGCCTGTTTACCTGGCCTGGTCAGCTGGTGTTCACAGCATAATTTTCCCTAAATGATTAATATTCTATTTTTTGAACTTAAATTGTTGACTTTTTCAGAATAAGTTAGATGAGATTGAGTCCCTTTAATCAATGGCTACTATCTTGTTATTTCTAAATTTTAGTCTGTATTTCCTTTCTTCCTCTCTCCCTTTTCTTTACCTCTTTTTCCTTTTTTGCATGTTCTTTTTTTATTTTTTATTTTTATTTCTCGTCCTAATTTAAGACTCACTGGGATACTTTGCAACTGAGGTTACTTTGATATTTTACCTAACTGTTAAGTCATGACCATTTCAATTTTAACTATGTCAGTGGATGCAGTACTGACTTGGCAGCACTGTGATGGAATTTCTGTTACTGAACATTATGTCAATAGAGGTGGCATTTAAACAAAGACAGGAAAAACTAATATTTGAAAACCAGTGGCTTTTAAATAAACATTTAAATTCCCATTTATATCAGAGGATTAGGTAATACAATTATCTCTGTCTTAAAGTTAAAGAACCAGTGACTTCGGCTTGTGTCAAGGCAGTATTGTTTCTTGGGTCACAATAGCTCTGAGGTCTCTATTCTTTCTTATCCTAAATTCCAATGTCTCTTTGTGTGACTCCAAGGTCAGTTATGTATTGATTTGTATCAATCCACAAAAAGATCAAAAGAGAATGTGAAGAATTGGGTAATCTTTCAGGATTAGGTTCTTTGAAGACTTCAACTAGACCATTCCTTGAACACTGGTTTGATAAATCCCGTATTGATTGGAGCTCCACAGATGCTTGTAGAAAGTGGCACAGCCATTGCTTAACTGTACGATATGCTTTCTGCCTTTCACCATTAATTCACTGAGACTTTGGATGCTTTTGACCTTTTGAGAATATGTAAAGTTCTGTTGATACAAAGCTATGTTATTAATACAGTTATTTTAATATAAAACTGTGTGTTGAGAATTCAGTGTTTACTGTTACAGTAAACATTTCTTTTTTTCTAGTCTTGAAAGCCTCCCAAATGCCTAACAATTCTGTTTTATATACCTTTTAAGAGCGATTTTCCAATACCCAGACATGATCCAGGATCATATGCCTTTTAGTCATTTCAAACATATCAAAAAGTTAACGTTTATCCATACTTTTATCACAAATAATTCCTTCATATCAAAAAATCACTTATTCTCATAGCCATATATTCACATAACTTTTTCCAAAGATCTGTTATGGGTTACTTAAAATTAAGAGCCTCTTTGATAGTGACCTCAAATGATGGAGAAAGTGGTTTTTATATCAGAGTAAAGAACATAGGGATTGTGTGTGCATATAGATGCATGCATGTGCTCATACACATATACACACACACACGGGTTGCCTGCACATGTGAGTGCTGGTAAGAAGAGAAAGGAAGATCTACTCATGATGAGAGCCCTAGGAAGGAGCTCACCACCTTTGAAAGGAAATGGGAAGAGAGCTTCTGTCAGGGAAGGGCCTAACGTGGACTGGACTGTGTGTCTGAGAACTTTAGCAGATTGTTCAGCTTCACAACAGTGAGGCTGAGAACATAAGTGCCTCTCTACCTGCTTTCCTTTATAAAGGCTCTACTTCTAGGCCTTCCTACTTGTGGGTTTTTTTTTCCAGGTTAGCATTTTTTTAATGGTATAGTCACATGCATGTAGTAGCCCTACAAAATAAATTGTACTTAAGATGAGTTTATATTATATCATGATTATGCTTTCTCAATAATCTTCCCCCGATTATTTTGAACAGCAAAATAGCACTGAGAAGTCCACCCATTCCAACCTTCCTTTAACTTTGTCACCTGCTTTGCTGACTTGGAACTTCTTTAGTTTTAGCTCACCATTATGGAGAGATTAACTGTGGGGTATTTGAACCCTCTAAATCAGCCCCAGCAATATAATGGCCCATGTACATGTGAAGAAGCTAAAACACAGTACTAAGCGTACAAATAGGACAACTAGGTGCATCACTGCTAATCAGAACCCCTTGAAAAGGACCACTCAGGAGTGTTCCCAGAAATGCATCCCCTTACCACGTCTCCCTGACCTACATTGGCCTTTAGTGTGAAATAATTCTATGGCAGAAGTTTCTTTAAAAAGAGGTATTTAAATTATCTATTTTCAGAAAGTAGTTCACTGGGGTTTAGTCATAAGAAATTCAAACCACAAGCTTCCTTAGAAACTACATTGATGTGCTGTAAGGAACTAATAATGTGACATCCTGATAGAATCCAGCATATTGCAGCTTCTTCCAGGCCATAATTACATTCATGTTTGTCAACAGTTTGAATGGCATGTAATTATCTGTTCCCTTCTGATACTGCCCTGAACCACTCTGTTCAAATGTCTTAAATAAAAAAAAAAAAGTCATTCTCCAGTTAAACAAAGTCAAATGAAAGACATACTCTTTAACTTTACAGTTTGGACATATAGCTTTAGAAATAAGTTTCACTCATGAGCAGTATTATCTGGCTTAAGCACACTGATATGAGAGTGACTGGGTTCATTCTCCTTGGGATTCTATAAGTTAACATTACTAAAGCGTTTGCCTTTGAGGGCACAAGTTCATCTGTACCCTTTCTGTCTTTTCCCTCCCATCCTGCTACTTAGAAACATACTGTAAAATTTAACCACTTCCTCTCCAGTTTTTGGCAAGATAGCTTGGAGAAAAAAGTAGCGCCATGTCTCTGTTGGACCTGTCCTCCAACCAAGGAATTCCCAGGTATGGAAGTTTCCAGGCATTTACAGTTCACCCCAATGTCTCCCAATTTATCATAAAAGTATTTAATATCCCCTCCACCATCCAATCTTCCACTTCTTGTGTCAACAGATATTTTCCCCAAGTTCAGCAAAGGCAAAGTCCAGGACCTAGGTGTCAGCAGCACTGATTTGCTTGGAGGCCTCTCTCCTTTGCTTTCCTAGACCTGGCTTCTTGGTGACTTCTTAGTTTCTGATACCTTGCCTCTTCAGCGCTCATGTAGCACTTCATTTGGTCACTGCCGCTTACACTCTTACAGTTGACCGCAGGATACAGAGTAAGCAAGGAGAATGGATTTACATATTCCATCTCCATGGAGGCTAGGCTAGATTCATTACTTGGAAAGTTTTAACTCTCTTTTGACCATAAGACTGAGGATAGGCTTAGAGGCTTGCTGTCATCCTTTTTTGTTACTTTGGAGCTGTGAGAAAATATGTATCTGCCATTTCTCTCACCCAACTTATGTCAACTCATTGCAGCATCCATTGCAAATGGATGTAGTCAGGGTGGACTTCTGCAAGGTGCCACTTGGAAGCTACTCTGGTTAGAAGGAAACGAACTGTGAGGATTGTCTGAAGAGAATAGCAAGGAGAAAGGGCAGCAATCCCAGAGTGCTGAATACCATAATGCAGAAAACATTACAACACTTTATGTGAAAAAAGAATACGGCTATACCAAGAAGAAAGTTTAGTGAATGGTGCTGTGAATTCTTCTGTCATTAGTAAACTATTTAATTTTGGAAAACAAAATCCATATATGATTTTTCATGAAAGATATTTTTGTGACTACAGAACGAATGTGTAATTGCTTAAAATCCCCACATGTTGGCTTTTATTATTAAGTAGCTGCACTTCTAATTTGTTCAAGGGAGACCTAACATCCAGTTGTCAAAATCACAATGTCAGAATATGAACAATTAGAGAAAGCAAGTCGAAGTAATAAATTCTTTGTATGCTGAGTTTTATTAGAATAATAAGGACAGAAAAGCCATCACATTTATCTGTATAAATTGTCCTGAGATATAAAACTGGAGTCAGTACTGCAGCCAGAAAAAACCTTCATCTACACATTAAAAATAATGTAAGCAGTCATGCAGAACCTACAATGTGTTGGGCAATGGGTAAGTTTTTCACACACATGTGACATCGTTTCATTCGTACAGCTACTTCTGACAGTTCAGTAACATACACTGGGCAGATGAAAAAGCTCAGTTGTAACAAAGCTAACTAATTCCCAGAGGTTCCAAAGCTACTGAGTTCCTGCATTGGTTTTCAATTCATGGCCGCTTGACTTTACAAACTAACCTTGTCTTACTGCAAACAGCCACTCAGGGCACATCTACATTGATTTTAGAACAAGGAAGCATGTGTTAAAATGTTAAAATTTATAAGAGATAAATCGGCACACTTTTACAGCATAGAAGTTCCTAATATATCTAGTTTTTTTCAATTTTCTAAGAAAAATAATTAATAAAGTTTGACCTAAGATATAGTTTGAGTCCACACTCCCATTTTGAAGATCACAAGACCAACTGTTGAATGAAAGAGCTATTGTATAGGTACGCTGTACAATGGCTTAAGGGGTGGAAAATTCGCTTACCATATGACCCTCTGCAATCAGTCTACAGGGAAACACAGAACAAGAAACACTAATGGAGACCACTGGAGAGAAAAAAAACAGGAAACGACCACAACCAACGGGAAATATGATTCCAGATAAGCCCTATTTCAGTAATGGGGTTGAAGAATTCTACATCAGAAATGACTCCTGTGAGAAAAAAAGTGTTACTGCTATCTACATAAAGATATGAGAGAAAAGCAGCAGCCAGGACATAATGAGACTTGGGTAGCTAGAACTCAAAGACAACGAAAACTCCTGAGGCACATGTGTAAGACCCGTGCTCGGAATTCCATCAGAGGTTTGACATGGCTCTCTGAAGTCTCAGGGGGTACTATCAGAAATGCTGTTGTTAGATAAGACGTCGCTTCTTAACTAAATAACTACATAAGATAATTTGATAGCTTTTCAATGGAGTGTTATGAGCCCTGTTAACATTCACCAGAGCATGAACAACAGGCTTTCTAATGTAGCACACCGACCAGAATATTTGCTGAATCTTTCTCAACAAGATTATGGCTCCATTTTCCGTGGAGTCATAAAACCAGTTAAATTAACCAGGCAGGCTGTCTCCTACATAATTTTGCCTGTACAGTATGAATACGCAATGCCTGTTCTATTTGCCACAGCAATACTGTAAAAGCAAAACAAAACAAACAACAAAAAAACCAAGTTAAGTCATGTGAACAAAATCCTGGAGATCATAGCATTTTGTTACCCTGTGACTTATAATTCTTAAAAGTAAATGAGTTTAATAAGTCACTGAAATCAAACGGGAAGAAATCACTACGAACAGCTAGGAGTGTTTGTAAGACTTTCATCTGGCTTTTGATCAATGGCACACATTTGGCATAATTCGATTGACATAGATCAGAAGCATACGGCTACCAACACCAAGGTTTGTCCTTTATCCTCTCTGTAAGAGGATGAGGAGATTTCTGAGTCTGCTGTTCAAGTGACTTTGCAAACAAAAGATCAGTGGTTTAAAAGAATCAAACGAAAGCATTTCCCATCATTTGACTTACATGGTATTCATAATAAAATTCTTTTGTATTCATTTCCCACTTAGAGTGCTCAAAATCAAAAGAAAGCCACACTAAAAGAAACACAAAAACTTAAAATTCATCATTCTAAAACAGTGTAGCTTCTCAATGAAAATAACTTGCAAACAAGATTCGTGGCTCCAGCTTCTATTCCCATAACTTTGGAATTCCAGACCAGAGTGGCCTGCATGGTGAATTCTCAATGAACCAGGACTAAAAGGTGATATCCTGTTTAACAAAACAACGAACAATATCAACAACCACTCATAAAACCCAAACCCAAAACAAACCAAAATATCCTTGTATGGAAATATAAAGAAGGGTACTAAAAGGTATGAAAATCTAAGGGGGTAATGAAATAACCATTTCATGAGTAAGTGCTACTGCTATCTGCAGGAATATTACTTCTTTCTGAGGCCCAAACTAAAGGCTCAATCTTTCCAAGGGCTGCCTACATCTGTTTAGATTAACTGAATGTTTTGACCACTGTAATAGTCAATAAATGTCCATAATATGATCAAGAAAGAATTAAATGAGAAAGAAATGAGCCCTAATTAATATGTATACAATTTAATTAACTTAGAATAGCTTTAAAACAGTTATACAATACCAAAGCAGTTACCTATTGTTGACAAATAAATTAATGCATCATCATTTTGGAGATGATTAAATTTTAAATATTTACTGAAATTCAATGTATCTAAAAGGCCTCGTCAGTTTTATATAACTAGCCATTAATGGATTAATTGTGACAGCATGCATTTGTTAGATTACACATTTACTCTCAATCTTCATCAGGCGTTAACAAAAAGTCCAAAGTCCAAATCATTCATTCATATATATATATATACACAGACACACACACACACACAGACATATACATATACACACTGGGGCTGAGGATGTAGTGCAGTTTATAGAGTGCCAGCCTAGTCTGGAGGAAACCTTGACTTTGATTCTCACTTCTGCATAAACTGGACACAGCGTTACACACATGAAATTCTAGGATCTGGGAAGAAGTTCTCTATCATCCTTGACTACATAGCAAAGTCAACGACAGTCTGTGATAAATGAGACCTTAATTTTTGTATTATTATTTGACAGCTTATTCACTTTGTATCCCAGTGGTAGGCTCCTCCCTCATCTCCTCCTGGCCCCGCCCTCCTCCCCACCTCCTTCTCAATCTCTCACCCCTAGTCCACTCATAGGGGAAGTCCTCCTCCCCTGCTATCTGACCCTAGCCTATCAGGTCCCATCAGGACTGCCTAGATCCTCTTCTTCTGTGGGCTGGCTAGGTCACCCACTAGGGAGAAGTGATCAAGGAGCAGGCAACCAAGTTCATGTTAGAGACTGTCTCTTCTTCCCTTACTAGAGGACCCACAGGAAGACTGAGCTGTGTATGGGCTACATCTGAGCAGGGGATCTAGGTCCTCTCTACGCATGGTCTTTGGTTGATGCATCAGTCTCTGTAGTCCACCCCCACCGCCCCCCCCCCCCCCGCCGCCCCGGGCCCAGCATTTTTTTGATTTTTGTTTGTCAGTCTCCTTGTGGGGCTCCTGTTCCCTCTGGGTCCTTTTATATCCCCCTTCTTCCATCAGGCTTCCTGCGTTCTATCCAAAGTTTGGCTGTTTGTCTTCTGTTTTGATCCCCTGCTGGGTGGGTTCTTTTAGTAGGCATCTGTGGTGAGCTCCCATCCTGTTCCCTCTCCTCTACAGCTGCTGGTGTCCATCCTGTTTGCCCTTCTGAATGAGAATTAACCCTCTTCCCTAGGATCCTCCTTGTTGTTTAGCTTCTTTAGGACTATAGATTTTAGTATGTTTATCCAATATTATATGGATAATATCCACTTATAAATTAATATATACCATACATATCTTTCTGCTTCTGGGTTAGTTACCTCACTCAGGATGATCTTTTCTAGTTCCCTCCATATGAAAAAAGAAGACCAAAGCAAACAAAACAAAACAAACAAACAAAAATGGTATAGCAAGGAAAGCTAATATGTTTCTTAATCCAAAGCACTTCTTTGCAATATTTAACTAAACTGCTTTCTATTCAATAACTGAAGCAACTTTATAAATTTAAATAGAAACATTGAAATATACTTGACTGTAATTCCTTTCATACCTTTGGGTATTATTTGTTAATATGAAAATATGGCATGGCTGTCTCAAATAAATCAGTAAAGGACTGTGTTTCCTGTGTAATTTACTTAGTAATATCTTTGAGGCACAGTATGTGCCAGCACCAGTGTCTGGAGTGTCATTATAAATAAAGCATTCCTTCACATAAAGTTGAAAATATGGCTCTTCATGAAGAATTATGAATTTCAAGAATAATAAATATATCAAAAAACTCAAAAAACAATATATACTAAACATTATTTGGGAAAACATCACTTGGTAGCATACTTTTATTGCTCAGGATTGAATGTGTTTGCTGTTGAAAAAGAACATTTATGTACCTCAGAAGATCAAACTTTACAGCAAAGATGTATGCATTAAAGCCACCCTAATGATGAAAAATTTCATGGAATTCTTGTTGGGAAGTATTCCATTATAATCCATACTGATGGTTTTGGAAGAAAGAACAATTAAAAAAAAGTCAATTGAGACACTTGAGATGCTTAAACTGTTGCTTCTATCAAGTCATCAGGAATACCTTCAAATTATGAGCTGTGTGACTTGAGAATTTGATTAGTGGAATAGCAAATGTTCACTGTGGTAATAAAGGTACTATCCCAGTCTTTAATGATACTCATTCTTTAACTACTTTCAGAGTAAAATTTAATTTTTACAATAATATTTAATAGTATGCCTAATTAGTTGAGATGAGTATTTTAAACACTCCATTTATGTAAGTCTCTTACAAATTAAATAATTATGAATAGCATTAACTATATACTGTATATGTCTCAATGTAATACAACTTTCTAAGCTAGGTTAAAAAGAATAAAAACAATAACAACAGAGTCAAAACCCTGGCTCAGATGTAGCCCACGGACTCAGTCTGAGGTGGGTTCCCTAGTAATGGGAACAGGGACTGTCTTTGACATGAACTCAGTGGCTGGCTCTTTGATCACCTCCCCCTGGGGTGGTGCAGCCTTGCCAGGCCACAGAGGAAGACAATGCAACCAGTTCTGATGAGACCTGATAAGCTGGGTTCAGATAGAAGGGGCAGAGGACCTCCTCTATCGGTGGACTAGGGGAGGGACACAGAGAAAGAAGAGAGAGTGAAGGTGCGATTGGGAGGACAAGAGGGAGGGGGCCACAGCCAGGCTACAAATTGAATAAATTGTAATAAATCATCATAATAAAATTGTTTACATAAAAAACAGTCATTGAAAAACCACTAAAGATTAATCTGAAATTTCCACTTTTATGCTGTCTCTCGAAGAGTTTGGTCAAAAAAAAAAAGATCCTGTAAGAAAAATGTGTGGATCTGAAAAGAGAATTTCTACAACATCCTTAGGCATATGCTCACACACAGCCTGTGAAGCCAAAGTCAGGGGAAGTAAGAGGTTCAGAACAATGGTTAACTGAGTGCAAATATGTAAAATGATTTTTTTTAAACAAGTGAACTGAATCAGTAGATTGTTCTTCAAAGATAGGTCGGAAGGGAAGGGTAGGGGGACCATTGGATGAGAAAATGTAGGTAGGTTGCATAAAGTATACTTTAGGCCAAGTAAGTTTATTAAGAAGCACAACATCTTATATATAGTTTGCAGGAAAACATGTGAGACATTCAACAGAAAACTAACATACATACATGGGACGAAGGCAGTAAGGAACTAATCAAGTAATTCTCCATAAAAAGAACACGGGATATCTCAGGTGTATCACGGACACCCCACAAAGGCATGGGATTGTTAACCATCGTCCGTTGAATTCTCAGGGTCAGGGTCAGAGTTCTCAGGGTTAGAAGTCACTGTTTGCCCACGATTTCAAGAGAGCACAGAAGAGAAGGTGATGTGTTCAGGGAAAAGACAGAGGGATAACATGTCAATGCTTCAGTCCTGTTCTTCGTTGAGGGAAATACTAATTCGTTCTAGATATTGACTCAGAAATTATTTTTTTCAATATGAGTTTAAATAGAGTGAACCATCTTAAACTAATTCAAGGTAAACAGCCTCAATGAAGGATGATGAAGGGAAAGCAAAACAATAGTGAATTCTGATAATCAGAACAAAAATAAAAAGTATGGAATGTAAGAAAAAGGATAACGCATAAGTGACTTTATTTAACCCGACTTCAACATAAGTCTCAATGTTTTCTTCATAAGGATTATAAAAATCTGAAATTATTTTATTACTCTTGGTAAGGTTCTCATTCAGGTTGGCCCCGAAGAATGAAAGCACCATGAGAAATTATTATTTTCTCATTCACTAGGATGTTCAGGGCATTGTATTGCATACATCAGACAAATATAAAATAATAAAGTATAAATCATATGGATGGATCACAGAGTTGGCAAATGCTAACATAGTCTATGAAACATAGTTGCATAATAGACTATTATTGTATTCAAGATGGGGATTACTGAATAAGGTAGAAAAAGTTTTTTCATTCTAAGCAAACTTACAAAGCACCAGAAAGATACACAAACATAAAAACATAACTGCAAACAACAGAGAAACAAATGAAGCAGTATATATCGAAATAGTGGATATATATTATCCACAATCATACTTAGTTTAATATTTCAGGACAAAAATTTATGAGGAAAATAAAAAGTAATTAATTATGCGTATACGACAAGATAGTTAATGTAACAAAAACTGCTTACAGATACAGTCTTTTAAAAATCCACGTTATATGTAAAAATAAAATAAACAGAAGAAAACCAGTAGTTATATGTTAGATCATAAAGAAAATTTCAAATCATACCAGAAAGTGTAAATCTGCAAGGCCACATCTGAGTGTAATGTAATTAAATTGGATTTAAAATAAAGAAGACAACAATAATAAAGTAAATTCAAGGCACTTGGAAATAAATAGACGTAAATTGTAGCTTGAAGAAAAGACTTGACATTGCACAAATGCAAATTTTCCTTATGGCAAACTAAAGAATCACTGCCATCCAGTGAAAATTCTAATTGGACATTTTAATAGATCCCACGTTGATTGTAAAGTTGACTAGGGAGAAAAAAATTAATCATAAATAAACAAGTAAAGTATTTAAAAAAAATAGGGTCTTGTTCATCTAACTGGAAATTATAAAGGCTCACGGGGACATCAGAGATATCCCCAAGTAAGTTGTACTCAAAGATGCCCTCATTACTTCAAATGAGATGCCAAGCACATGCCACTGCCTGAAACGGGCACCAGGCATCCAGTGGATGTTAAAATCAAAACATTAAAATTAATTTTTTCAAAATGCTGATATTAGAGTTATGAATATATTCACATACCGACTTACCATGACTTGCTAGATATTTTCTCCTTCAACCTAAGGACATTTATGTTGTAAGACCTGGAGTCTCACAGCTCAGTAGTTTAAGATCGCGCCCTTCCCAGAAACTCCCCCAGACCAAGACTTGTTGCAAAAGCAAGAGGTTTATTAACCATTGCACAATGGGGTCACCCCTGCGGGTCAGCAAAGAGTGGCACCGGGAGACAAAGGCCTTTAGGTTTTTAAAAGAAAAATTGTGGGAAATTTGAAGTTGTAGTTTTGGCAACTTAGGATTGGATGAGGAAGCTATAAAGTAAGATAATTGGTTAGTCTTAGGTGCTCAAGCTTGGCCAGTCCTGCCAAGTGTGGATGCAGCTGCAATTTAAGGTGGGGGTGGTTAGCTCATCCTTGAAGATTAGGGGCTACAGACTTTTGGTTGGAGGTCAAAAGCTACTCAGAAGAAGTCTAGGTTCGTTGCTAAGAAATGCTATCTCAAGAAATGCTGGTCCTTCTTTTGCTGAGTGAAGGTCATTGCTTGCTTGCCCTTTTTTTATATCTGTCCTCACAGATAGGGTCACATTCCTTCACTCTCTGGAAAGGTACTAAGAGGCTTTAGCTTAACCTGGACCTAAAACTCAAAACTATAGGCTTTAGAAGACATATAGGTCACAAAATTAGCCTAACCCTTTCAATGTCACATACTTGATTTTACTACTCACATCAATTGTGTGCATTAATTGTGTCCTCTGGTCCTACTTAAGAGTCTGTATTGTTTCAATGAGACACTACGTCCAAAGCAAGTAGGGGAGGAAAGGGCTTATTTGTCTTAAACTTCCTTGTCATAGCCCATCGTTGAAAGAAGTCAGGACAGGAACTCAAACAGGGCTGGAACCTGGAGGCAGGAGCTGTTGAGAAGGCTATGAAACAGTGGTCCTTACTGGCTTTGCCCCACGGTTTAGTCAGCCTTCTTATAAAACCTGGGATGAACAGCCCAGGCAAGACCTCCCCCCCCCCCAACACACACACAATGAGCTAGAGCTTCGCCTACCGATCACTAATTAAGAAAATGCCCCACAGGCTTGCTTCCTATGGTGGCATCTTCTCCATCATGGGTCCCTTTTCTCAGGTGACTCTAGCTTGTGTCAAGTTGACATTAAATTAGCCAGCACACCTACTATATAAAGAAGGAGTTGTAGTTTAGTTTGCCAAACTCTATACAGTTGTCAATGACTGGGTTATGGCTACATAACTAGACCTTGGTCAAACTTTTGCATTCTATACGCTGTATTGATAAGGCAGCCGGCACTGATTCATACTTGAAGATTAAAAGACTTTCGTCAATTCAGGCTACATTATACTAGACTCATGCTGCTATGTGCTAGCAATAATCCATTTTCATTAACCACTCCTCTGGGTAATAATTTCACCAAGCCTATGTTCCTGAAGAATCCAGGCAGCTTTCCATGTATGAGTACAATATTGTAATTAAATAGGGCCTCCTGGAAAAAAGAGGGCAGAAATAGCCAATAGAGTTTAGGGTTTAGGCAGAAACCTGAGCGAGCCTGAGGGATGGGAAGGAGTGAGAAAGGGAGACAGACAGCTGACTGGGTGAGAGGGCTGAGCTTTGAGCAGAAGCTTAGGATCAAGCACAGACAGAAGATAGAGCTGGGGATACAACAGTACACCGTGGAAAACATGGCTCTGGTGGCAGGCAGGAGCGTGATCACAGAGGGTATGCACTATCTGGGGAAACTTAGAGTTTATCCTGTAACCAATGATGAGCAGGAAGAGATCCAGCATGAGAGAAATCCATTTACTTTCCCACTCCTGGAATTTACTTTTTTTTTTTAAAGCAAACTTTATTTATAGAAAACTTTCAAATAAAAAAATTAAATGGTTTCTGCATTCTAACTATGCCGTGGGGTTTTGGCTTTAGTGACAAATAAGCTACTGGTGTCATTTGTGCCCATCTTCTTCCCTCTGTATTAGGATCTTGTGTGGCTTGAGGTTGTATTTTGGCATGGGTCTTCTGCACGCTGTCACAGTTGCTCTCAGTTCATATCTGCAGAGTACTATGTGTGCAGAAAACATTGCTTTCCTGATATCGACCACATCTGACTCTTAAAATCTTTCCTCCTCCTCACCTTGGATTGTCCCTGAGCCTTGAGGAGAGGGGCATGGTTACATCCCATATTTGGTTAAACTCTCCACAGTTTCATTCCTAGGTCAAAAATATTAGCAGAAAAACACATAAGGATAAAAGTAGGCAGAGAAAAAGTTTTCATAACAGCACACTGCGCATTCTGAGTGGAAACTACTATTACCTTGATTGAAGTTCTAATTAAGCTATCTGAATTACCATCGGTGGTAGTTAAGCTTGATTGCCAACTTGATAGACTTTAGCACTACCTAATACAAAAACCTCTGGGCATGTTAGTGCAGGCATTTAACTGGGCTTTCCTTGAGGAGGAAAGATGACAGACTGAATAAAAAGGAGAAAGTGAGTTGTTTGTCATATCCATCTTTCTCTGGTTCCTGACTGTGGTGTAGCCTGAGCAGCTCCCTCGGGCTCCTGTGACCACACCTTCCCAACCATGATGTGTTACAACCTCAACCATGAGCCAAAATAAACAGAAGTTGCTCCTTACTAAGGATTTGTTCACAGAGTAACAGACAGGTAATTAATATACCATTTCATTCTATGGGGGGGGGGGCTCTAAACTACACAAATGTATTTTCTTCATAATGTAATTATTACTCATGGTCTCTGCTTCACTTCCTACACACACACACACACACACACACACAGAGAGAGAGAGAGAGAGAGAGAGAGAGAGAGAGAGAGAGAGAGAGAGAAAGAGAGAGAGAGAGAGAAAGAGAGAGAGAGAGAGAGAGAACTTGTCTTTACTATGCTTGATGATGGATTGTAACCTAGAAGCCAAATAAACCCCTTTCTCCCCAAGCTGATTTGGTCAGTGGTTTATCACTCCTACAGAGAAGCAAACTAGGACACTCAGCTCTCCCAGGAGAATGTCTGAAGGACACACCAGCAAAATGTGTCCAACGTAGTGATCTTTTAGTTTGTACTTCCTACGCCTCTCATTATCTTACTTTTTATTCTAGTAGAGCCTAATTTATGACCCAACAGAAAACTATAAAACCTACATGCAAAGCTTCTGACCATACTTTAGATTTAACTCCTTTGAGAAAGACATTTTCACAAAAAGTAAGATTTCTCTAGAATCTGATCTACCACAGTTTCAAAGCACCTCACTGCTTATTTTCTCACAGGCTTTTCCACGGCCCTTTAGGTTATATAAGCTGGATATTTGTCAGTTTTGACTTATAACAGAAGAGCTAGGAGTAACAAATATTAAATGTTCTTTTGCTCCCCTAAAACCATGGGGCATTGATTAACTGCAGAGATAAAACAGCAGTCTTGATTTTGCATTGTTTAATGCACTACCTTGTATAACTCAATGAGTCCATGTGATTCGTCTTTCATTAGTAAACTAAAAGGATCAGATACTTTATTTTTTATTGAGCCTCTATGATAATATGAAGTGTATCGTTCACAAAAATACTCCAGGTACTAAAATTGATAACATTAACCTGTCTTAATGTCCTTATAGATTATTTATTTTATACATTGCCATTTCTGAGCACTTGTGTCGTATTAAAATTCACATGTTGAAACAATGTGATCATGTTAGAAAGTGTGGCCGCTACAGACTAAATGCACTAGAACATGTGATATAATCTCTCACATATTTAGTCATTTCCTGCATGTCTAAGATGAAAGCAGGAGTGAAACTGCTCTTACTTTTTACCAAGTTCTGCCACATTCCAAGATCAGGTGTGTTCAGAACTGCGCAGTTAAGATCAACATGCCACAGATTGTGCTCGTGAAAACATAGCCTCAAATGTTAACATAGCATTGTGTAGAACAGCAGTCCCACCAAAATATGTCATAATTTCAGGAACAAACATTCATTGAAGGAGTCAAGGCGGTTTTCTCATAGAGCCAAAGAGAATGGCATGAAATGATCACTTTGGCATTCCAAGCACCACTAAATAGCTCCTCTGCCCCACAGGGCACAGCAGCTCTGCAATCACCGTGGCTGTGTAAGGAAGTGGACGTTTCCTAAAAACCTCCTTTGAAGTTCGCTTTTGGTGTGTGTGTGTGTGTGTGTGTGTGTGTGTGTGTGTGTGTGTGTGTTATTCATGCTCTTTGTCCATCTAAGCACTTTGGAGAAACTATACCAAGAAGAAACTAATGCCTGTGCAGGAAATCATAAAGCACAGGTTATATTTAAAAGTGGAATATGAACTGTAATCTTTGCACTGGGAAGGTATAGAAGCAGGCAGTCTCCTCAGTAGAGTGTAGTTGCTGTCCATCATTCACTGAGCTGGGATGGCTTAAGTCTTCTCTTTTTCGTAATGCATCCTGAGAACACCAGCCACCTCAAACTTACTTTTTCCCCTTTACTCCAATGGCCCTTTCTTGTGTGAAACAAGGGAAAGAGATCTTAAGGAAGGAGGCTAGTAGAATATAGGGGATAAGAAGTGAGGAAGAAAATAAAGGACAGTAAAGTGGAGGAGCTGGAGCAAGAAGGCAATCCTAGTCCCAGACACCAGAAATTGCCCAATAAAAAGACCTGGAGGAGACAGGAGTTCTAAAGTAGACCAACTGAGCCAAAACAAAACAAAACAAAACAAAACAATACAATACAAATCTGGGCCCCCTGGGCGAGTGCAGCCTTGTCAGGCCACAGAAGAAGACAATGTAGCCAGTCCTGATGAGACCTGATAGGCTAGGGTCCAAAAGAACGGGAGGAGTACCTCCCTTATCAGTGGACTAGGGAGGGGCATAGGAGGAGAAGAGAGAGGGAGAGAAGGATTGGGAAGGAATAAAGGAGGGAGCCACAGCAGGGATACAAAGTGAATAAATTGTAATAATAAGTAATAAGAAATTAAAAAAATAAAACAATGCCATGTATGGAACACCTTCCCTCAAAGCTGTTGGCAGGGGTGTCTTAGAGAGGCTCCAAACAATACAAGCAATTGTCATTGCCTTTGGTAGCTCATCAGAAATTGATGTTAAGACTATTCTCCTGAGGATAGCACACACTATGACCACAAGACGTGGAGAAATAAAGTTGGTACTAATGACTAAGTGTCATCCCCTTTTGGAAAGCATTCATATTATTGAAAGGTGCCATACAGGTTGCCTTGTGAGAGCACAGGAACCTTCAGGGATAGGTTCTTACCATAAAGCTCTGATGAGTAACAAAGAGCAAGGGCGATTACCTGTATTGTTTTGGGGGTCTCTTGAAACACCCTCTCACTCAATTGTTACATACTCTATCTCCAGTACTATCTCAGAGCACCTCAGAACATATTCAGGGCCCAGTAGCTCAACATGGTTCGTTAGATTAATAAGTCATAACAATACAATTTTAAAAGAAGTTACAGCTCAGCTTCATAGTAGCATGGCTAAAAACTGAGACATCACATCCTAATTAACTACAAGGCACAATCAGGGAGATGATCTCTTCCTTCTCGGTCCTCGTGGAACCAGCCTCCTCACTTACTCTGCCAACTCCAGTTTCCCTGAGAGAAGAGCTTCCGTGGAGATCTAATTGAGAGGGGGCAGGGATGCAAAGCGTAAGATCTGGGTGTGGAATGTCACAGCCACCAAGCTAGCCTTGCAGAGGTCTCAGCAGAGTTAAGTAGTCCATGGCCCATGGTGTTTCCCTGCACCACTCTTTCTGCTTTTTCACTCACTCATGAGATCCAAGGCAGCTTTCACTCAGGTTCACTCAGGTTACGAAGACTGAAGTGCCTGGCACCTTTCTCTCCGGTTCCCCTTTCCTTCTGCTTTTCATTTAGCATCTTCGCGGATTTCTATGCCTCCTGAACAAACCATCTAAACTCGCAGCGCCATTAACAAATGATTCCTGGCACACCTCCAACTTCTGGGATCTTTTTGAGAACCTTTGAGTGTATCCCAGGCTGGCCTTGAACTTGTGATCTGCCTGCCTCTGCATTCTGAGTGCTGTTAGCAGGTGCAGAGTTAATTGTAGCTGACTGGGCCCAGGGAAAATACTCACTGGGCAGGTACAGAGGAACAGTCCAATGAACTTTACATCTATTCTGTACCAACATCTGGAAGCCCTAACAGTTCTACACTTTTCTTCTTATTATTTTTATTAATTTATTCATTTTACATCTCGATCATAGCCCTGCCTCCGCCTGGTCCCTCCCTCCTTTCCCCATCCCTGTGCCTATTCCTCAGAAACAGGAAGCTCTCTTCTCTTACCAACTGACCCCAGACTATCAAGTCTCTCCAGGACTGCCCGCATCCTTTTCCTCTGTGGCCTGGGAAGGCCGCCTTGCCCTGGAGAAGTGATTGAGGAGCAGGCAACAGCTGTAAACTCTTAAACTGCAGAAGTAAACTCCACACTCAGAACGTAACTTTTCTCCTTTATGTTTCTTTCATTGATATCCCAGGACCACTCATAACCTTCCCACCCCCTCTAATGTTTTTTTTTTCCCCTTATCTTTTTGTTGCTTTCAGTACACGCACATTAAGGCATCAAATACGTGCCGTGGATCTATCCTACATCCTCCAAAAAGGAAAGACCCTCCAATTTACTTTGTACCTGAAATCAGTCTTTTCAGGGATCAAAAGCCCTCTGCATGAAGTGAAGGGGAGACAGCGATTCCACTGCTACTTTCTCGCTTCCTTTTTAATTATGAATCACAGCTTGGAAAACAAGTGGTGGGAAGTTCTAAGTGAAAATTGCTCATAGAAATTGCTACGTTTTGTTGTAAGGTGAAAAGTCCTTGTTAGTAAGCTCATTATTTTTGATATGTGAGATATGAAACAATGAATAAAATTTTGCTAATCTTAGTATATTCTAAGATGCAAATATAAATAATGTTGGAGCAAACTGCATTTGTGTTCAATAAAAATGTGTTAATATGTATGCTACAAAGTGGGAATAATAAGGAGACAGTTGCTCCTGGTTATAGTGGTTAGGGCAAACATCATAGAAAGCATTAGGTTAATTTCATCAAAAAGATACTCAGAACAAACATTATTCGCTACCAATAACAAGAAACAAAACCAGAAAAAGGTAGGGCGAGATACATTAGAATTTTTCATTACACTGAAATGACTGGGGATTTCTTTTTTTTGTTACTGATAAACCTCAGCACCACAGCCATTAGAGCTATTGCAATATATTCTTGCCCTTATGGAAAAGGGAAGAGTTAATCATATTTAATTTGCATTTTATTGCCAGGGTAGCCAAATACAGAGAAAATAATTAGCATTATTTTTTTGTCGTTACTCAAAGCATCTCTTGAATTAATTATCTTCTAAAGCATAGAATTATTCAGACAGTGACAGTGCACCTGGTTTTCCTCCGCCAAGTGTTCTGTACATAATGATTCATGCTCCACTTCAGAATGTTCACAGCAAGCTTTCCTCATTATTTTATTTAAGTATACTTTCCATTTTTCATTAACTCACCAGAATAAATAATAAACTTATGTGCCCTTACTTCTTTCAGTTCCTAACAAAAGTAACACATCTTTGTAGGTAAGGATTCTTCTTGAAAATTATTTCTGCAACACTAAGTCCTTCAGTTTCTTACTACGGAAGCAAAAAGGAAAAAGGAGCTCTAGGCCAGCAGCTGATTAAGTTTGATGGAGAAACACAATCCATGGCTTAAAACCTCCACAGAGGAAGACGATGCAGCCACTCCTGATGAGACCTAACAAACTAGGATCTTCCTTGTTTTTTTAGCCTAAAACCCAGCTCATATGTAGCACATAGACTCAGTCTCCAAGTAGGGTCCATAGCAAGGGAAGCAGGGACTTTCTCTGGCATGAAATCAGTGGCAGATTCTCTGATCACCAGGACACAAAGGAAGACAAAACAAACAGCCCTGATGAGACCTGATAGGCTAGGGTCAGTGGGAAGGGGAGAAGGTGCTCCCTTATCAGTGGACTAGGGGAGGGGCAAAGGGGGAGAAGAGGAAGGGAGTAAGGGATTGGGAGGAGATGAGGGAAGTGGCCACAGCTGAAATACAAATTGAATAAACTGTAATCAAGGACAACAAAAAAAAAAATTAATAAATAAGGGAAAAAAACCCTCTCCTGGATTCTGCAAATAGTGAGGATGGGGACCTAGGTGCATGGATGCTATATATCTTACAAGATATGCATCTGGAAACTACCAAAACCAACATATTAGTTTGAGTGTCTCAGGAATCCATCAAAACACTATGGTACAGGGTTCTATATCGGTGTGAGTAAAAGATGACTGAACATAAGAATAGAAAATGCTTTTTAGCTAATGCCTAAATGCACAGCCTTTAGGGACAGAAACAACTCCTATGACCATCCACTGGGAAACCACAGTCAGCTCCAATAACGCCTTATTAGAGTATATATATATATATTTTTTAAAAAAAGCAAATTACGTAAATATAAGTGAATCAATAAATAAAGAATTGCTCTCTGAAAAACATCAATTGGCCAAGAAAAGGAATGGTAAAGTAAATACTAAGTTGAATACAAGACTGAAAATGACTTATTAAAGAAAAGCCATAAGGATAAACAGAGACGAGAGTTCAATGTACATGATCAGTGACATAAAAGAACATGAACCCTTCAGGAAACTTGATTAAAATGTAAAAGGACAAGCAGACATTGAGTTGCAAGAGGAGCATGTGCAAAAAAAATTAGAATGTAATGAAATGAGGAAATAATATATAATATTACAAAAGGAAAAGTGAAATGTACACCATTGATAGAAAATCTTTAAGAATAAGCATTAAAGAAATTGAGTAAACAATGACGAAATAACTTGAGAAAGAACAAATAAGTCAAAGTGATGAGGAAATATAACAAATACAAATAATAAGACTTATAAGCCAAGACTTTTCAATGTAAATAGATAATGCTGAATTAAATACTAGAGTCAACAAAATTCTCAATACAAAGTGGTAAACTCTGAAACCATACACACACAAACAACAAAATCAGACTCTGTGGGATACATTGATGATTTGTGTATACATACGTATATATCATCTTAATCAAGAAAAAAGTTGCTATGAATTAGGTAGTGGGTACTGAGTGGGAGAGACTGGTGTTGAGGGTACTGAAGGAGCTGGAAGAATAGTACCTGGAATGAGCTGGAGAGAAAAAAGGAAAGGAGGAAGTTATGTAATTCTATTTTACTTAAAAATGCCTTAATTTTTTTAATTAAGTATATTTTTAATCAAAATGTCAAAGTATATTTTTAATCAAAAATAGTTTTGTTTTTTTTTTAAATAAACAAATGGTCAGGTCCACATACAGTAGTTAGCTTATTTTTCCTACACAGGCTTGATAATTTGAAAATTACTAACAGTGACTTGAAAATAATTTTTAACAATTGACTAAGTAATCTGGTTTTATTTGTTTTAATTTCTACTGTATGTCTTGAGAGATGCAAGTATATCACGATACCGTACAGAGGTCAGAGTTCAACACGTGAGAGTCAAATATCTCTTTCCTCATTTCATCCAACCTTGATGACAAGTCCCTCTACTGAACCACATTGCCGGGTATTCTGCATTATACCGAGACTTAAGAATATATGTTTCACTTGTAATTTTTATTTTAAAATTTTACTGAGAACTTAATATATGTATATTATTTATTTCATTTTTAATCTTTAAGGGAAGTTACTTAGAAGTGCAATAAAAAGTATTAAACGTAAATACAAAAAAATCCAAATATTCGACTTATGAACTTGAATATATTAATTTCAAAGTCATTTAATGTAAAATAACTTTTTTCACTAAAATGGAGGCACAAGATTTAGGTATTAACATATATAATAAAAGTGAAGTCACAACACTGGTGTCACAGCTGTGAAAGAACTGATGGAAGGATCAAGGAGTATGCTTTGCCCATGTGGAACCGAGTATATTTTAGAGAGGGTGTCACACCATAAGAGAAGGTAGCTAGAGCAGCCAACCACTGCTCAGTGCATGCTTCACACCAATGCACTTCTGAGATCCACCAAATAACTGAGCAGGCAGAAAACTAGGTCACAAAAGAACAGGTCCCTGATGAAAAGCTGGGTGAGCACATTAACCTTCCAGATAGAATACTTGAAGTATTAAGCACCTATTTGTTCTTTATAGACTCATGAAGACCTACTCTTAACATGGTTTAAAAATGAATCATCTGGCAAACATGATCCCCTTGGAGGGTCTGAAACAGTGAGAAACACCAAATGACAAAAGACAGTCTGTGTTAGAGAGCTGTCCCAGACCGTCTCCTCATAGCCACCTTCACCCCTAGACACAACATAGACAGTTGCCCACAAGAGGAAGCGTTTTGGTATTGAGTTATAGACAAAAAACTGAGCCACCAGACAGCCAATATCACGTTATCACATCACCATATCAACAATATACAAATGAAAGAAAATGCAAGACTCAAACAGCAAGTGTCTGGTTTTATTTGGCTTCCAGTGGTTTCAAAACCAAACAAACACAAACAAACAGAAACCCAAACTAAAAACAACAAAAACATTCTGATAATCTAGCAAAATCATCAAGTTGTCTGAAAGCTTGGAAATATAGTTCATGTATAAATTAAAATTAAAAGAGTTTGTTTTATTCCTTAAGGGCCATTAAATTATACTCCCTAATGCCATCTGAATCTCAGAGTTTTTAAAGAGATGCTGAAGGAATGAAAAGATATTGGCTAATCGTCAATACAATATCTGCTTTATATTTTCTCAAGATATCACAAAACTATTCAAATATAATCATTTTATGAAATACTTACACACTTACATATTAATCACATGTATAGAATATGAACTAAAATCCTTTCCAATTTATTTAATTTTATATATTTATTGTTATTGGTTGGTTACCTGTAACTTTAGCATCCTTTAACATAGGATTTCAGTTTTCAACACAAACTTATTTACACATATCCAGAAATTTTGAGAATGCTCAGGTTATTTAAGTAACTGAGAGATTTTCAAACAGGACTTTCACTTGCTTGGTTAGAGTCACACCAAGGTATTTTATGTTATTAGTGGCTACTGTGAAGGGTTTTGTTTCCCTAATTTCTTTCTCAGCCCTTTAGTCTTTGGCATACAGGAGGGCTTATGATTTTTTTGAGTTAATTTTGTATCCATCCACTTTGCTGAAGGTGTTTATCAGCTGAAGGAGTTCTCTGGTTGAATTTTTGGGGTCGCTCATGTATACTATCATATCATCTGCGATTAGTGAAACTTTGACTTCTCCCTTTCTGATTTGTATACCCTTGATCTCCTTTAGTTGTCTTATTCCTCTAGCTAGGACTTCCAGTACTATGTTGAATAGATACGGAGAGAGTGGGCAGCCTTGTCTTGTCCCTGATTTCAGTGGGATTGCTTTAAGTTTCTCTCCATTGAGTTTGATGTTGGCTATAGGATTGCTGTATATTGCCTTTACTATGTTTAGGTATGTGCCCTGATCTCTCCAAGACTTTAAACATGGATGGGTGTTGGATTTTGTCAAATGCTTTTTTGGCATCTAAGGAAATGCTCATATGGTTTTTCTCATTCAATTTGTTTATATGGTGATTACTTGATGGATTTCTGTATATTGAAACACCCTAGCATGACTGGGATGAAGCCTACTTGGTCATGGTGCATGTTATCATTTATGTGTTCGTGGATTTGGTTTGGAAGAAGATATCAGAGGAACTGAAAGATCCTATGTTAATCCTTCCCGTGTTCATAGATCAGAAGGATTAACATAGTGAAAATGGTTATTATGCCAAAAGCAATCTACAGATTCAATGCAATTCCCATCAAAATATCAACACAATTCTTTTCAGAACTAGAAAGAAAAATTCTCAACTCCATATGGAAAAACAAAAACCCCAGAATTTCCAAAACAATCCTGTACAACAACAGATCATCTGGAGGTATCTCCATCCCTGATCTCAAGCTGTATTACAGAGCAATAGTAATAAAAGCTGGATGGTATTGGCATAGAAACAGAATGGTGGATCAATGGAATCAAACAGAAGACCCCAAAATAAACCCACACACCTATGGGTACTTATTTTTGACAAAGAAGACAAAATCATTTAATGGAAAAAACAAAACAGCATCTTCAACAAACAGTGCTGGTCCAACTGGATGTCTACATGCAGAAAAATGAAAATAGATCCATATTTATCACCATGCCCCAAACTAAAATCCAAGAGTATCAAAGACCTCAACATAAAACTAGACACACTAAACCAGCTAGAAGAAAGTGAGGAAGAGCCAAGAACTCACTGGCACAGGAGACAACTTCCTGAACAGAACACCAGTGGCACAGGCTCTCAGAGCAACAATCCATAACTGGGACCTCATGAAACTGAAAAGCTTCTGTAAAGACACTGTCGTCAGAACAAAACAACAGCCTACAGACTGGGAAAGGATCTTCACCCACCCTATATCTGACAGAGGGCTGATATCCAGAATATATAAAGAACTAAAGAAGTTAAAAAGCAACAAATCAAGCAATCCGATAAAAAATGGGTACAGAGCTAAACAGAGAATTCTCTGCAGAGGAATAAAGAATGGCAGAGAAACACCTACAGAGATGCTCAATGTCCTTAGCTATCAGGGAGATGCAAATCAAAATGACCCTGAGATTTCACCTTACACCCATAAGAATGGCTAAGATAAAAAATTCAAGTGACAACACAAGCTGGAGAGGCTGTGGAGAAAGACAAACCCTCCTCCTTTGCTGGTGGGAATGTAAACTGTTACAACCACTTTGGAAATCAATCTGGCGCTTTCTCAGACAATTAGGAATAATGTTTCCTCATGATCCAGCTATAACACTCCTAGGCATATATCCAAAAGGTGCTCAAGTACACAATAAGGACATTAGCTCAACAATATTCATAGCAGCTTTATTCATAATAGCCAGAACCTGGAAACAACTCGGATGTCCCTTGAACGATGAATGGATACAGAAATCGTGGTATGCTTATATAATGGAATACTACTCAGCAATTAAAAACAAGGAAATCATGAAATTTGCAGGCAAATAGTAATATCTAGAAAATATCATCCTGAGTGAGGTATCCCAAAAGCAGAAACACACACACGATATATACTCATTTATAAGTCAATACTACACATATAAGACAGGATAAATATACTAAAATCTGTAGACCTAAAGAAGCTAAACAAGGAGGAGGACCTGGGGTAAGATGATCAATTCTCACTTAGAAAGACAAATGGGATGGACATTGGAAATAGGAGAAAACAAGGAACAGGACAGGAGCTTACCACAGAGGGCCTCTGAAAGACTCTACCTAACAGTGTATCAAAGCAGATGCTGAGACTCATAACCAAACCTTCGGCAGAGTGCAGTGAATCATATCAAAAAAGGCGGAGTTAGTAATTGGAGAGGACAGGAGCTCCACAAGGACCAAATATATCTGAGCACAGGGGTCTTTTCTGAGACTGATACTCCAACTGAGGACCATGCATGGATATAACCTAGAACCCCTGCACAGATGGATCGCATGGCAACTCAGTATCCAAGTGGGTTCTTTAGTAAGGGGAACAAGGACTGTGTCTGACATGAACTCAGTGGCTGGCTCTTTGACCTTCCCACCTCCGAGAGAGGATCAGCCTTGCTAGGCCACAGAGGAGGACATTGCAGCCAATCCTGAAGAGACCTGATAAGCTTAGGTCAGATGGAAAGGGAGGAGAACCTCCCCCATCAGTGGACTTAGAGAGGGGCAGGGAGGAGATGAGGGAGGAAGGGTGGGATTGGGGAGAATGAGGGAGGGAGCTAAAGCTGGGATACAAAGTAAATAAACTGTAATTAATATTTAAAAATGAAACTGAGAAAAAAGTGCTGCAGATCTTTAAATGTCTAAAGGATTTCAATGTATCCAAGCATTCCTTTGGAAGGCCTTGAGAAATACTTTAATGTGTGAGCCTTCAACATAGACAAAGAACTTCTTGTACAGGGCATAAAATATTTAGGAATTACAAGTACAAATTTTAGAGCATTCTTCATGATCATGGACTCTAAGGAGTTATTATCAGTATGAGTGTCAAGAGAAAGACAAATACAAACAGATTAATGTGCCATTATACAAAGCAACACTTATGTGCTGTACTTTACTTTGTCATTTGTCATTTGTCCTTGAGACACTCTAAACTAACTGATCATAGATGCAGTTTGGGGAGAACCAATACTTAATGCTGGATAAGCCTTCCTGAAAGTTTGTTTCAAGTCCATGGGAATCTCATTGCCTACACTTAGCTTTCATACAGCTACTGCTCAAGTCAGGTTTGCTGGGTAATATGGTATGTCCTGAACCATTTTCCTAAACTGAATCCTTCCATGGATTTCTCAGGAACTCCGCAACAGTAGCCTGGAGAATGCCTTTTATTCCAACCACTAGATTCCTGTCCTTTACATCTTGAGGCATCATTGTAAATAGATCCCCGTGAGCTACATTTAGAGACATCAACATGTTTCTCTAGTTTTTAGTTTCATGATACCACCAGTCCCTTAAAATGAATTTCAAAACATCTCTGTTTCTTGGAAGAGGCTGTAGAAGAGGCAAAGTTTCTTTACATGTTTAGTGTGCTAGCATGCTCTTTGAACCCATACTAAAATAGCATTTGCTGTTGCTGTTACATTTCTTGTTGGAAGGTTCTAAAATTCAATCTGTTTAATGGATGTGGTAAACTACCAAGCTATATGTTTCTTTCTGAAGAATACTTGGAAGACTATAGTGGCATTCAAAATTGTCACTGGCAACTTTGATTTTATTTCATTTTCCCCCAGTAAGCAGCTTTGGGTTACTGACTACTTTCTATTGTTTCCACTCTTTATAATATCACTAATATTTGGTATTTTATTCTTTTCGTACATTTGAACTTAATTGCTTTCTTGCTTTTCTCATTTCCCACATTACGTATAGGATCTCTTCAGTACTATCATAAGCCCTGATACTCTAACATTCTATAATAATTACTACTTTATGTGAATCTCATTAATTCTGGAGTTATACTTTCATTTAGCCCATTTTTTTCTGTCAATAAAACTTCAACTGTGTCCTGTTTGATATGTAAAGAGTTCTGGGTGGGTGTTCCCATACTCTTAAGTTACCAATTAATTGTTAACTCCCATGGTAGTTAAATAATAATCAGATACATAATTCAACGCTTCAAATGTTGCTAACTTCTGCTTGCTGTTCAGATTAAAATCTACCCCAGTGCTTGTCTTACTCACACTTGAAAACAGCTATGCAGTCTGCTACTGACTGATGAACTACTCCAGAAATAACACTGAGGTCAAGGTGGGTTATGGCTTCATTCAGCATCTATATAGTATTTATTGATTTTCCCTCTACTGTATTATCAATAACGAAGAAATGAATACCAAAATACTTAAGAAGAACTGGAGACCTATCCAATTCTACTATGTTTTGCCAATTTTTGTTTTATGTATTTTGCTTTTTTTTTTTTTGTTAGTTTCCCTAGTGCTTGCTTACACATTTAAGATCATATCTTCTTGATAAATATAATCATGTGCTAGGCATTAGGAAAAAAGCAGCCTGGACTACCTGTAGGTCAGGGTCACAGCCCAAGGATGTCTGTGTGCCCTCACAGAATCAGCAGTCAGATAACACAGCACTAAGGTTTAAACAGAAACATTACTAATTTCTGAGCTAAGGAACTGAACCTCTGACCTACTTTCTTTATATCTCCCCAAATCTAAATTTACACATTATGTAGATGACCTTGTCTTCTGCAGTCCACCCCTCCAAATTAGCCAAACTCTGCTCTTCTAAATTTCATGTCCAGCTTGGGCTACAGAGTCTCCCTGTCTAAGGTCCAATTGTCTACCCCTCAGTCACCTACTTGGGACTAACAATTACTCCAATCCACAAAGCCATTACCTTAGATGGAAAACATCTAATCTAGTCCCTTGCGGTCTCCACCTACTAAAGAGGAGATTTTATCACTCCTAGTAAAGGCTGGTTTCTTACACTACTGGATCTCCTCTATTTTTCCTCCATGCCCCCTACATGATGCAGCCCTTGACCCCTCGCATGAATTTCATACAATTACCAAGCCTTTTCAGAAGTTCCAACAGGCCGTCCTTCAGGGCCTGGTCTCACACCTCCCAGATCTAACCCATTCCTTCTCCCTTTGTGCAGCAGAAAAAGAGGGGTATGCCCAGGGCATCCTAGGCCAGCAACTGGGAATCCCATTTGCACCCATGGCATAGCTATTAAAGAAATCAGACCTGACCATATACTTTCATGAGAGAACACTGGAAGAGATTAGAGATTAAAAACAGAACATAGCTTAACATAGTAAAGGCTATTCATTAAGTCTATAGCCAATACTATTTTACATTAGGGAAATTGAAGCATTTCCCCTAAAATCTGTAATGAAACAAGGATGTCCACACTTTTAACTCTCATTCACTATACTGCTTAAGTTGACAAAATCAGATAAACAAAAGAAAGATATAAATACATATGACAGGAAAAAGGAAGAGGCAAACAATTGCAATTTGCAGATAAAACTATTCTAGTTTTAAAGGATTCTACAGACTATCAAAGACTTTCAATACTGATAAATATTTTCAGTAACTATATAAAACCGTAAGTAGGTTTATATATAACATTAATAAACTGTATAATATAGAAACTGAGAAAAAATATCCTTCCGGTTTACTACAGGTATACTGTGATAACAGCAGTAGCCTCGGAACAATGGAACAGAACGAAGGACCCAAGTATAAATTCATGTTGACAAAATCATCAAAACATGTACTGGAAAAACTTTTTCCAATAAACAGTACTTGGAAAGATTAGGAATATTATATGTATATACTATATAATAGATTTGTATTTCTCATATATATATATATATATATGCATGCAAGAATAAACTAAAGACTACTGAAGATACAAAAGACATTTTTCATTTTGTTAAGCTATGTTACATTTTAGTAAACAAACAAGTAATTGGTCGTACTATGCCACCTTCAGACATGATGTACTTTTACTGAACCTCTCCCACTTGTCTTTCCTGACTCCCTGTACCCCTGTACCTTTCTAATGTCAGTAAATTTTCTTTCAATAATTCTTTCATACCATAAGTGTTCTATTACTATCTCTCTATCCCTTAAAACATTTTTGATGTGCTCATGGTCTTCTTTCTATTTTCATGAACTTTATCCAGACTCACACCTGTATAAACATACATATAAACAATTAAAAGTGTACAAGAGATAACATATAGTATTTGTCTCCCTATGTTACTTCACTGAACACAGTAACTGCAAGTTACAGCACTTTTTGTAAATTTCATTTTTCTTTATTGCTAAATAAAATTTTATCATATTTTCTTGCACATTTTCATTTTAAAATGTACTTAAAAATTAAGTGTATGACCAGTGTTTGGGCTGTATTGTGTATATGCAGCATGTGTGTGCCTGGTGACATTGGAGCTGAAGGGTCCCCTGTAACTGGAGGTTCAAACAGTTGTAAGCAGGGTACTGTGAACAAAAACCAAGGCTACATGAAAGGCAGCAAGTCCACTTAATCCACCAGCCGCCAATCTAGTCCCCACACCACATTTTCATAACCTATTCTTCTACTGTTGGAAATCTTGGCTGCTTCCATTCCCTTGCCCTTGGGAAAAGTTCAGCAATAAACCTGGATCTGTCAGTAATTCTGTTGTAACATACATTGTCATTTGGATATATGGTCAGGAGTGTCTGGGTCTTACGGAGGGTCTACCTTTAGTTTTCTGAGTAAACTCTGTATTTATTAGCTTTATTTTTCCATCAGTGTTAGTGTTAATACGTTCTTTGGCCTCACAAACAGAGCTCCCAGATACCCTGAACCTTTTACATTTTTGTTGACATTTACATTATGTCCACAAAGACCTTCTAATATACTCTGGATCTTAGATCACATAAGAGGAACATTTTGATCTATTAGATTTCTAACAATGTGGAAAAAAAGAAATATCTGAGGAAAAAAAAATCAATGCTAAGGAGATAGATTTATTTCACCACATAATTTCTGAGTTTTTTGTCCATGGACAGCATGGCTTCTGGGACAAGGTAGAAAGATGGAAGGAAGTACTTGCTGGAGAGAGCTTGTTCCACTCACGGTTTTGGTAACAAAAAGCAAGCTGACTTCTCTGACACAGTCCCTGCCCCATGCCCTTTGAACTGGTCTTTGCTTGCTTTCTATTGCTGTGGTAAGTCATGACAAAAAACTGCTTGGGGAGGAAAGCGCTTATTTAGCTTACATTCCCTGATCACACACCTTCATGGAGGGGGATCCAAGAAAGAACTCACGACAATAACTAGGAGGCAAGAACTGACTTAGAGACTACAGAGGAGTGATCCTTGCCAGGCTGCACTGTGACTCACTCAGCCACAGATCTCAGGGCCACTGGCTCAAGGCTGGCACAGTTCACAGTGGGCTGGGCCCTCCCAAATCAATCAGAAAATGGCCCCACAAACTTGTCCAATTGAAATTCCCTCTTTTCTGACACCTCTAGCTTGTGTCAAGATGATAAAAAAATATATCAGCATGAAACTCTAAAACCACAACTAAATTAACATATTTATCAGGATAGATCCCTAAAGAACCAGTCACCTCCCAAGGCTGAATTTCTCAATATTACCACATTTGGGAGCAAACTGTTAACATGTGGGCTTTTGGGAGACACTAAGCTATCCTACCATATTTACCAGATACCAAGCACTTCTTAAGCTTTTCCTTTTCATTCTATAGCAGATGGATATCATTAGCTGCTCAACAGACACACACACCCAAATAATAATAATAATAATAATAATAATAATAATAATAATAATAAATTTGAAAAGAAGGGGTAGCCATTAATTAGGGACTGAGTAATGAGACATGAGAGGAGTTTGAATGGAGTAGTGGAGTAGGATGGAAATATGTAAATACATTAGTGATGTACAACAGTCTTAAAATATATATAAAGTAACATAATCTAGTTTTCAAATGGCAAACACTGTACTGATCATTGAACAGATAAATGCTTTGTCAACAGTTTTTAAAAGGTTTTCAGAAAATGCAGAAATTTCTATGTTCATTCTGAATTTTGGGAAAATTCGAGCCTTGCTCTATCCAGACACAACGATTGTTTACATAAGGAAATGCACATGTGGTAAATGTGCATGCATGATAATTTGGGACTCATTATCAGGAATTTCTATAAATTCATTTTAAATAAATAAAAACAGAAGAACACATACCAAGGGACCCTAATCATTAGTTTTTATACTTGAACACGTGAAAATAAATTCTATTCTACACAATGAATTGACTGGAAGCTGCTTGAGCCAAAGCTCTTAGAGCTACAATATCAGTAAAAGATTAACAATTTTGGAAGAGTCCAGTTTCTCTCTCATGTGAAATAGCCCAGCTGTTTCTTGCTCAGATTTATTACTCTGATTATTTTTCTCATAGATAAAAACTACTTATTTTCTCTTAGATAAAAACTACTTATTTTGTTAGTATAATTTACCCTGATGTAGAAAATTCAGTTAGCTTTGTATTAGGAATATGTATGAATAAACATGCCACATTCAGAATATGGCATGTCTATTTTATTAATGAATTGTTTAGTTTTTATGTTAATTAATAAGAAAAAAGATATATAAAAGGTATAAGTAACATACTTTTTAAGTTTCTTCCCTTGTATGCTTTTATTCTAAAATTTAAATCCGTCATCATGTAGACATTTCATCTACTTTGTAAACACTGTGTCACTGAACTATTTAATAAGAGTATGAATATGCTACTCAAAATTCAGATCTCACTTGTTCTTACTGATGTTCCAAATGTACTTTTTATTTTAATAATTTGGCTACTGTTTCCAAAAACATGCTGAGTAGACAGCAGTGGAAAGTACATCTAAGGAGAAAAACATTTCTGTAAAAATGCAATTAAATTTGGACTTTCATCTTCAGTCAGTATATTTCTGATATGCAAGGAGAACTTTTCTCTTCAAGATAAAATTTTTGTAATGCAAAAGTCATGGGAGTTCATTCATAAAATATGCAAATTTAAATACAGTAATATTTTCTCCTGTATTACTCCAGGATTTATATTTAGAAACAATAATTTTAAAGTATGTGTATGTTGGAAGAGTGTCAGATGTGTGCAATGATTTTGTATCCACAATTTTACCACTGAGTATTTCTCTTCCTTGGATAGTTCAACCTCCTTTTCAACTTAATATAATCATTTCAAAAAAGAAAAATCTAGGAACAAAGGGTTAAGAGCCCATCAAAGCAGGGAGCCATGGCAACAAGCAATAGGTGAGTTCATGTAGCTGAGAACTCACATCTTCAAATCCAAGCACATAGCAGACTAAAAGTGACAGAGATTTGAGATTCTCAAAGCCTGCCTCCAGTGACATAGTTTCCCCAGCAAGGGCAAACTACCTAAATCTTTCAAAACAGCATCACCAACCAGGGACTGAAATTGTTCAAATACTGGAGGCTTTGGGGGGCATTTATCATCCAAACTACCACAAAGATACAATTAATATTCATGAATAGTTTTTCAAAATGTAAACAGTTATTGAATTGTGAAGCCAAATGGTGGTTCAAGACAATGCTTAACTTTCTAAGAAAGTATGTGCATTTGTTACAATTCCCATAAAAATTTATAAATTCAAGTTGATCTCCACTTTTTAATATATAGAAGTGTTAGTCTTTAAAAAAAAAAAAAAACTTAGCAATTCTACCCAGCACATATTCTTGTTGTGAATTATTCATGTTCTTTCTGACCACTAATACAGCAATTTTATAAAGGATCTGTCCCAGTATATTCCCCATTATCATACTGAGCATTGGCCCAATCTTTCCCAATGGAATTGCCTTAAAGTAAGTATAAAATCAATTGGCTATATGTATGAGGAATTATTTACAGACTGTTACCTTAGAAAACAATTTTGGATTTTTTTATATTCATGGTCATGCTGACTGTAAACAATGATAATGTGACCCATATTACTCCAAAAGCACAGCAGCCTACCTTGCTAATAGAAATGATACAAAATATATTTTAAGTTTTCAGGGCAAACCATAACCATACATCCAAGCAATATACAAAAAATACAGGTTATTATTAGAATATATATATATGCATAATAATAATATATGCAGTGTTTTTTTCCTTTGGGTAAATTCTACTTGATTGTTTGGTATTACTAGTATTTTCATATATTGTTTCATTCCATTTCCTAATATTTAGTACAGCTTCTCTTTCTACGTTTATGAGAGATATCGATATGAGGCTTTGGTATTTGCTGTTAGTGTGTTTTTCTAGTTTTGACAGATAACAAGTGGCCTTCTAAATTGAATTCAGAAAAGTTTCTTATCTCCTAAAGCAGTTGTTTTCAACCTTCCTACTGAAGTGACACTTTAATACGGTTGCTCATGTTGTGGTGACCCCCAACCATAACATTATTTCGTTGCTACTTCAAAATTGTAATTTTGCTACATATTATAATTATAATGTAAATATATGGTATGCAGCACATCTGAATGTGATCCCCCCAAAGGGGTCACTATCCCCAGGTTGAGAACTACTCTTCTAGGATTTGTGTAAGAGTTTTATCACTTGACCCCAAACTTTTACTTGGGTAATTGATTATAATTGTACATGTAATGCATCTAGTACACAGAAGGTAACTTTACCTTCTATTTCTTCTTCACCTCATTTTGGAAACTGGCAATTAAGAAATGTGTGAGCGCTGTAAATTACTGAGCTTACTGGTATGGATTTCATTCATTTTTATATTTATTTATGTTTTCACAGTCTTTATTCATAGGTACACTGCTTTCAATTTTAGTTTTGAAATCTATTTTCTTATTACTATTCTGATTTGATTTAAGATATGTGACAGATTTGTAACAGACGTCCTTAAACTATCATAACACATTTACAATAGCTAACAGTGTCACTATCTTCTGGATTTATTTTATTTTATTTAATGTGTGTGAATTCTGCATGATGTCTTTGTCCCTCATGTGTGCAGTGCCTTCAGAGGCCAGAAGAGGACGTTGAATCACTTAGGATATTCTGCCTGATGTGAGCTGCCTTATGGATATCAAGGGTTGATCTAGGGTCCCTTGAAAAAGCACATGATGCCTTAGTCACACAGGCATCTTTCCAGCTTCAGTTTGGGTTTTATTTCTACTAACTAATTTTTCTCCTAAAGCTTCTAGGTTATATTCTTTTGTTTTTTTACATGTCTACAGAGAAGACACTGATGACATGATATTGGCTTTGGTTTTCCAGATTGCTCTAGCAGCCAACTGTGAATCAGCTAAGACCTCTCCAAAGACTGTCTCATATTCCCATCTGCTTATATTTGTGGTACTTCAAAACTTCTTCCTGTTCATTATATTCAAACTCCATCTTTGTCCACACACAAGCATTTTTTTCCACAGTAGCTTCTTTTTAGTGATATTTCTACATTTCTTAATTGGGTAATATTTTTTGGTTAAGTTAAATCTCTTCACATTGACTTTAACTTAGAATCTGTTGGTATACATACTGCAGTGAGACCTGGGAATAAGTGGCTTGTTGTATCCAATCTTCACCTGTACACCTTTGCATTCCCGCTGGCTTCCCACATGCAAGCTTTTCAATGGTGCTATTACCGTTCTTCCTCTAAGAATGTGGTACCGACTCTCTGACCCTTAGATATGATATAATTTATGAGCTAACATTACCACTCATTATTCTATCCTCTTTTCACAGTTTCAAATAAGATAAAAATGCATGTAATTAAATATTTTATTTTTTCCTTGCCTATAGTTTCTGAATGTGTTTTTGGTTGTATATATATGAAAAAAAAAACCAAACATTCAACTGAAAGTAAGTTATTTAGTGAGTCAGATCTTACACAGTGCTCACATGATCTGCTCACACTGTGCTGAGACTGAACTCTCAGAATGCCAAAGAAGAACAAGTACCAATTAATTCAGTACACAGCTTCATGGTATGTAATGAGAAAAATTGTAGCTACGCCACTGGTAGCCTAATTCTGTTGTATGATAATGGCTTAATACAGGAAAGCACGGCTGGAGTCTCATCCTTCAGACCACTCCCAAATTCCATAGCTTCTCATTAATCCATTTGTTTAAATTGGCTGCACAGCATTCTGTTATTTGCCACTAGAAATGCTGACTTATAGTTTCTTTGTCTTTGATCAATACTAATATTTGGTAGGCTTGTCAAAAGGATTGATTGGGAGAGCTCAAATGAAGCATTTACTACAAATGCCTGCCAACAATTAGTTGTTTACTGTCTTATTGCTGTTTTTTCTTTTATTATTTAAATTCACTTTCTTCCCTCCACCTTCCTTCACTCCCTCCTTTACATATGTTTTAAACAGCATGCATTCCTGTGTGCCAGGTGCAAGCTGACAACCTCTGGAGTCCAGGAGAGGCCACTGAATCCCCTGGAACTGGAATAATGGGCAGCTTTGATGGGTGCTTGATCCTGAACTTGGTCCACTGCAAGAACAGTAAGTGCTCTTAACTATTAACTCATTTCTCCAACCTCTCCATGCGTTATTTTAGAGCAGTAGATCAGAACACCTAAGTTAAAATTACACATTTGCAGATGTCATTTTGCAGTCATGGTCAAGTGTGTTATGGACATTAAGATTTAGCTTCTGTGTCTATGAACTAGATAAAAGAGGTATATGTGTTTCACGTTGCTGCTTTAGAATTAAATGAGATTCCATCTTATACCTATCAGAATGGCTAAGATAAAAAACTCAAGTGATAACACATGCTGGAAAGGATGTGGAGAAAGGGGAACCCTCCTCCATTGCTGGTGGCAGTGCAAACTTGTTCAACCACTTTGGAAATCCATCTGGTGCTTTCTCGGAAAACTGGGAATAGCTCTACCTAAAGATCCAGCTATACCACTCCTGGGCATAAACCCAAAAGACGTTCTACTGTACAACAAGGACACTTGCCCAACTATGCTCATGACAGCTTTATTCCTAATAGCCAGAATCTGGAAACAACCCAGATGTCCCTCATCAAAGGAATGGATACAAACATTGTGGTACATTTGCACAATGGAATACTACTCAGCTATTAAAAACAAAGAAATCATGAAATTTGCAGGCAAATGGACGGAACTAAAAATATCATCTTGAGTGAGGAAACGCAGACCCAGAAATATGCACATTGTATGCACTCATGATAAGCAGATATTAGACCTACAGTGCAGGATAACCATACTAAAATCCACAGACCCAAAGAAGCTAAGCAACAAGGAAGACCCTAGGGAGGATGCTTAATTCTCATTCAGAAGGGCAAACAGGAAGCAGGGGAAGAAAGGGAACAGGAAGGGAGCCTATCACAGATGTTCTCTGAAAGACTCCACTCAGCAGGGGATAGAAGCAGATTCAGAGAATCACAGCCAAACTTTGGAAGAAGTGCAGGAAGTCTTATGAAAGAAGTGGAGGACTTGGAGGGGACAGGGGCTCCACAAGCAGACCAGCAACAATATTCTGCACCCAGGCAGCTTACAAAGACTTGATACATCATCCAAGGACCATGCAGGGAGAAGACCTAGACTCCCTGCTAAGAACTTGACCAATCTCCAAGTGAGTAGGGGAGCAGGGACAGATTCTCTGAAATGAATTGTTGCCTGCTCTTTGATCACTTCCCCCTGGCAGTGTGGACTTACCAGAACACAGAGGAAGAGGAAACAGACAGTTATGATGAGACTTGATAGGCTAGAGTCAGATAGTAAGGAAAGAGGACTTCACCTTTTCAGTGGACTAGGGGCTGCTATGGAGGGAAGAGGAAGGGGAGAGGTACTGGGAGGAGATGAGGGAACGGACTACAACCAGACTACAAAATGAATAAATTGTAAAAAATAATAAAATAAAAAATTTAAAAATTAAATGAAATATGCAGATAAAATTCTGACTTCTTAATTTGTTCTTATACTTCAAACAAATATTTCAGTTCAATTAAACTTATTTCACACATTGTTTCCTGTTAAGTACCAAACCCATATTGTTTCTCAGAATCCCTGAGACACCTCTCATCACACAACAACCCAGTTCCTTTGCATTCTGCTAGCCTATCCTGATTGTACTCAAATCATTATTTTTAACGTTGTTTCTTTGACAGGAAGTACTTTGGGCTTGTAAACTATTATGACCAGTTCTTTGACCTTGGAACTCATACAAATAGCACCACTCATTTATTTCAACATTTTGTTCTTTTTACAGCAGTCAGCTTGACTTATTTTTACCCCTTTAGATCTGTGACAGTGACTTTATGAGCCTACCTTGCAGAATCACTTTAACAGTTGCTGATATAACATGGTATCCACTAACAAGACTAGAATAACAGTTTTAAAAGCAATCCAATAAATGTAGAGAAGAGGTAAGCACCTAGCTGAAAAGCACTTTAAAACTCTACAGTTGATTTGAATCATTAAATTTCTTTTACCTAAATAGTCAACTCGTTTCTGATTTCTATGGAATGCTACAATAGAGAAGAATCCGTAAGAATAATGAAATGACATAAGGTAAGCACAAGTAGCTTCAATTACCAACATCAAAATCTGGGAATGCCTTATATTCCTTTTACATGTTTATCAAAGTTGGGAAGCAAAGCTTTGTACCCATGAAAGGGCGGGGAGCACTGGTATTAAGCCTAGGCTGAATAGCAGAATTACCAGGCATACTTTTACAATATTGATACCCACCATCCCACTTCAGAGACCTCTGTTTAATTGGATTGTGTATGGCTTGGCAACAGGATATTTAAAATTCAGCTGGAAAATTCTCTCAGGCAATTGGGTAGAAGAACCATTCTCTATTTAGGATCCTCCTGTATCCAAATTTTCTTTTTTCAGTTTTTCTCTTTATACTACCACTGGGAATATTTCAGTCTATTTGTCTGAATATTCCTTTGCTAAAAAGGACAGAAAATTTGGTATATGTGTGCCAGACAAGAGAAGTTTAGTTAAACAAAACAAAACAAAAATAACAAGGAAGCATACAAAAGCCATCCTGGCTGAAGTACCTTTCCATAAATTCAGTAGGCAGGAATATTCACATATATTTGAGATAATACAATATATGTGAACAAATGAAATTGTACCAAATCAATGTGGGAAGAAAAAAAGAGAGAGAGAACAAAGCCAAAAGCTGATAATTGTGTTAAGCACCGTTAATGAGTTACAGCTTCAAGCTCCGTGTACCTGAATGATGGCTCCCAGGTCGTCCACAAAGCTGTTTACCTCCGATAGCAGTAGCGATACAATCGACTTCCTCAACAAGCTGCAGCTTCCTAAGGTCACTAGACTCTGTGAGACATAATGCTGCACCTGGAACTGCAAATGAAGATGAGTGAGAACATACTTTCCTTCACATCAGCATCCTTAACAGACAACTTCCAAGACCTCCGTTGCTAAGGTAAGCCCTGGGAGGTAAGCCCTGGGAGGAGGGTAAGATATTGGCATAGTTTGGGGTTAGTACTGAGAGATAATATGAACAAATTATTCTAATGTAGGTCCTGTGGTTTTATGTCAAAAGTTTTACATGTATCACAGTGCTAAAATGGAAGAAGTTGAACTGTCGTTAAGGATGAGTTTAGAACACCTAAGAGACTACATTCAAAATGAAGAAAGAAGATAATAAAACTCACTTTATGTCCTCACTAGATAGAAGACAGACAGGCAGACATATACCCAAGTAGATTTAAAAGGTGGTGGGTGAACTTTGAAGGCTCTGAGGACTAGGGGTCTTCTGTGTATCTCACTTCCACAGTGGAGAGGATGGGGTGAACCAGTTCCCTATTTACCAGGAGTCAGGCTTCATAGTTACGAGGAAAAAATAGGTGATGGTCTGAGTTCTCTTTGTTAGTTCTTTTAATCATTTCATCTATCTATCTATCTATCTATCTATCTATCTATCTATCTATCTATCTGCTTATCCATCTCTCTGTTTTATAGTGTGGGTACATGTTTGTGTGTCTATGTGCATGAGTGTGTAAAAGTTCCAAAATGTACAAGCATAGGTCAAAGGAAGACTTAAGAGAGTTGGTGCTCTCTTTGCATGTGTGGGTTCCTGGGATCAAATTCTGATCATTTGGCTCAGCGACAAGCTTTTATCCACTCAACTATCCTGACAAACCACCCACCTTTAAGAAAACCACAAATGCCAACAGGAAACAACATATCACATCTCTGCTATTGGAAATGAAGCCGTGTGATCAAAAATATCAAAAATCATACTGTAAAATATAAAACTCGTGAGCAGGACTTCATGTAATATGACCTTTAACACAATTGAAGAAAAGAGGCTTGAAACAGAACTGGCCAGATTCCATCACTGTTTTCTGTGAGTTTAAATAACACTGAGGAGACATCAATTTCAGTGCTACATATGCCAGGTGAAACTACTAAATGTTGCACCGTGTCTTTTAAGATAAATATATGTTTACAGGTACTTTAACTGTACATATTCTTTTAGGAGTTCACAATGACAATAATAACAATGCTACAGAGTAATGAAAATATTCACATGATTCTGGAATATATAGCTTATACTTCACAGTAGCCTAAGATAACCTAATTCTGGAAATATACTGCCATAGGGACACTTAGATATTTCCTTATCATTGTTTATTAACAACATAATTGCTTAAGATTCAGACTGCTCATGAAGGTGGAGCATGACATTTCTTTACAACATTTTCATTTTTGTAATTAAAGAAAAACATGCCTTTATCTGAGCTGAGAGATTTCAGATGGCTATTTTAACTGATGCTTTGTGTGTGTACCCTTCTCCACATTTTAATTCTTTAGCACATAAGTGCAAAATTTACTGAGAATGAGGGACACTTTGGAGGAGTAATAAAGTGGTGATGGCAGTGATGAGGTTACATTAGAGATTCTAACTAATGTCCTCTGATTCAAATCTTAGTCTGGCTGTTTCAGAATTTGTAGTAGCACTTATTTGGCCTTTTGTGTCATAGATTCCAGACATGCAAAACGACAACTGTGACAGTAATTACTTTGTAGAATTGTTAGGCACATTAAGTTGAGACAGTGAAAATGCTTAGCATAGTGTCAGACACCTAGTAAGGTGCCCAATAGGCAACATAACGCTACAATTCCTAACAATAATTTCAAAGCATTGGTGGGTAGAGGATATAAATTTAAATTATTAGCCACTGAAAAGCTAAATGTTATGAATATGGAATGATGCAATTATGCTGGTGAAGGATGCTGAGAATACAGACAACTTCAAAATAAAGACCTCATCTACAGTATAACAACAGAGAGCTACTATACTGACTAAATTCATAAATAAAATGACGTGTATAATTCTTACTGCTGTTTATAATTCTGTAAATGTTATCTTAAAATGCCCTCTATATATCTGAAGTTATAATCAAAGCTTCTTCTCTTTTAAGACACAATGGAAACTTTGGAGAGACTGAATAAAGACCAGAAATAACAATGAAGGCCTGACCCAACACCCAAATCAACCTCTTTTTTCCCTATCAAATCTTCCTTTATTAATAATCTTTGCTCAAATGCCTGTGTAGCAAGGATGAGCTAATTTCTGCTGATGAGACTGCTCACTGAGCCCCTGAGTTAAAAGGGCATTACAGAAGAATAGACTGGACATAGATGCTCAGTGTGCATTTCCTTGCTGAGGGTCTGCCTCAGCAATCATTCCGAATCTAATTAGACAGGTTCTTTGTAATCACCGCAGAAGCAGCAACTTCATTTGTGATCTTATAGGTTAGAGAGTTCTTCCTTAAAACTCAGTTGCCAAAGTCCTACCTATTGAGGATGCACAGGGTACACTGTTACATTAAACTCTTGGAATATGGAGGGTGAAAATTCCTACCACACGCCCAATTCATTGTCCCTGTGCACTACATAGGAACAATGTAGGTAGGAAGAGCTGAGACATCAGAGGATGGTTCATTCAATTGAGGCATCTAGGATTATGTAGTGTTTTTGTGCAGAGGTACCATTTCCTCTACCTCTAGCTTACCATTGGTAGGCACATGGTGATCCTAAATGTAGGCAAAATGAAGCAAGTTTGCATTTGCTTAGTTATCAAGCACATACTTTTTTTTTTTGCTACTTTTAAATCTATGTCAATCCGTTGCCCCTTAGCCATTAGTTTATAAGAACTGCAATCTTCAAATTATTCCACAAGACATTGGGTTGATGTGTTATATTGGTTATCATGATGGTAAAAAGCAGGTATTTTGAAGGCTCTAGAAAACCATGAGTATTCTAGAAAGTAAGAGATAAATCTCAGAATATGGGCTATAAGCAGCCTATGGTTCATGCTGAAAGATAGCTATGAATACTTCCCAACACAAAATCAAAAATATTCTTGAAATATATTTTAAATTATTTTATTTTATGTGTATGTTTTGCCTACACATTACAACTGTGTGCCATCTGTGCTTGCAATATCTACAGAGGTCAGAAGATGGCATCATGTCCTCTGAAGTTGGAGTTCCTGATAGTTATTGACTATCATGCACGTGCTGGGAACAAAACCAAGTTCGCTGTAAGAACAGCCAATGCTCATAACCACTGTGCCATCCCCAGCCCTTGTGAGATTAGAGGTTTTTTCTTTCTCTTCCTTCTTTTCTTCCTTCTTTCCTTCTTTGTAATTTTACTGTGTGGTTTCTGAGCATGAAATGAACATTGGCATTATGCCTCAACCTCAAAAAGGTTCAACAATACTTAAAGGAAGCATTCCGGAACTAGTATTATCAGTACTGTTAACATGTAGCAATAGTTATTCTAAGACTCTGCCAAGCAGTCATCTCTATATTTGGTTTGCGGTTCAGATTTATAGTACCAAGTATTCCAGGAAACCACAAATTGAGGAGAATAACTAATTATTCCTGACATTTGGAACATAAAAATGCAAAACACATTTTGGGAAAAAGAAATTTCCAATTTTGGTTTTCAGAATTTTTACAGTTTAAAATTCAGGTAAACATGGACTTATAATAAAATCTGAACAAATAAACTTGAAAATAAGATACCATCTAAAAAACAATAATAAAAGTGACAAACATGATTTCCAAACACATGAGTCATTAGTCAGACATCAAGTATAGGATAGAAAATTATTGTGAATAAAACTGCTCAGAGTATTAAGAAAAATTTGCAGATAAGAAAAAAATGATTAAATGTTTAAGCCAAGAAGATAAATACCAGATTAAAGAGAAAGGTAGTAAACTGGGAAAATGAAGGAAAGGAAACCAGGTAGAGATGAAAAGCACTGTGTGATGTATAAAAAGCAGCTACAGGTTTTAAGAGAATCAAGAGGCATAGCTTATTCAGAATTTGAAAAAAAAAAGGAGAAAGAAAAAGGAAAGAAGAGACTGATGGAAGGAAGAAAGAAGAGCAGAGGGTGAAGCTCTATTGATCAGTGATAGAGTATACAGCAGCCTGGCCTAGAATGTACAGTGCTCTGGGAAGGATTCTGGTAAATAAGAAAAACAGTGGCAGGGAGAACAAGAGGAAAGAAAAACCATGAAAGGGTAAAGGAAAATAATTTATTGAACAATAAAGTTTATAGACTTAAGAACTGTAATGCATATTAAAAGAAAAAAGATAATAAGATCAACAACATAGTTATTCAACAGAGCAATGAAAACCTCAATAGTCTATCACCATCAAAATGCTCGTATTTAATAAAATGTAATTTTCTGTATCAAGCAGAATTAGTCTTCAAGAAGGAGAAATGCAATCAAGATATGAAATGAGTCAGCAAAGGACAGATACAGTACAATCAAGGTATGAAATATGGGTCAGTTTATCAGGGAGAGGATAAAGGTAACCACTTTGTGCAACAGGCTTGGTTACCTTTACTTGGGTTCATCTATTTAAATACACATATAATTGTATTATTTTTATAATTTATTCACTTTATATCCCAATTGTAGGCCGCCTCCCTAGTCTTCTCCTGATCCCACCCCCTTTTTCCCTCTATTCCCCTCCCTTAAACCACAGAAAAGGGAATCCCTCCTCCCCTACCATCTGACCATAGACTGTCAAGACTCATCACGACTGCCTGGATCCTCTTCCCCTGTCGCCTGGCAAGGCTGCACAGTGATCAAAGAGTGGGTAAGAGAGTCCATGTCAGAGACAACCTCTGCTCCTCTTTCTAGGGTACCCACATGAAGACTGAATGATCTCTCTATGCCACCCTGGCTAGCCTGGAACTTGCTTTGTAGTCTAGGCTTGTCTTGAACACATAGAGATCCTCCTACCTCAGTGCTGGAATTAAAGGCCACCATCTTTGGCCCTATTTTAAGTTTTTATATATACTTTTACGTGTCATATGTCATGTTTGTTTACATCAAAACTTAGCATATCTTGAAACTGATGTTTCTTGGATGGGTTAGTAACATCATAGATAAGTTGAACAGTGAGAAAAAAGAGCCACAATAAAAAAACAAATCAAACATAACTGAGATACAAAACAGGTGAAGAAAAGAAGTGAAGTATATAGCAATCACAACAAAGAATAAGTATTATGAAAATAAAAATTCTTAAAAAAGAAAACATGATTGAGGATCCATAAACCCAAACTGTAAGTACAGAAATTCTATTATTCATGAGACATCAGATGATGATAGTGGAATGACTTCTAGAAAAATAAAAGAAAGGATGGAAGGAAAAAGGAGGGAAGGAAGGAAGGAAAGAAAGGTAGAAAATCAGTACTCTAAAACCAAATCTCAAGACATATTTAGAGAGTACTTCTGTATGAAAGAATCTTACTACTTGCTAAGGCTTTTGTGCCCCTCTGGCAGAGAAAGGGAACAGCTTGCTAGTTTCTTATGTGTATGAGTTCTAGTCTACTCATTCATAGAATTTTACTACCACTATCTTCACAGAGGGCTCCATCATTCAAAAAGATGCAAGGAGCTGTCAGGAAGGATAAATTCAAACGTTTAAGTACATAGAGTATAAAAAAGAAAAAGACTAGTTTTATTGTCTATAATTATTGCTCACAATAAAGATAACAAATATGTAATAGAAATGAACTGAATACAGATATATATCCTACATAAGAAGAATAGAAATTAGATATGATAAAATGCTGGTTTTACAAGTATTTAAGAAAATAACTACAAAGAAAAATTTCACAAATTCCCACCTCTAGACAAAGAACTACAGGTAAAAACTGACTGATGCACCTTAGCAGTTACACAAAGCAGAGTGGTCAGCCCTGAAACCATTGACAAAATACCATCAAAAACACCCAACAATGCAAATATATATTATATATTATATATTTTTGATAGATACACTTACATATAATATATACATATAAATATATATAATATTTAGTATATATTATATAGTATATATGCATTATTGAATCTTTTATATATATACAGAGATAGACAGATGATAGATATTTGCATTGCTGAATTTATTTTTTATTTTCCTACATGGAGATACTAACTTATTAAAAAAAATAAAAATGGAGAAGGTGGAGAGATGCCTCAGTGGCCAAGAGTACTGGCTGCTCTTCCAGAGGATCTGGTTTCAATTCTCAGCACCCACATGGAAGCCCACTATTACCTGTTACTCTGATCCCAGACAATCCATCATCCACTCTCTCCTCTGAAGCCATAACATGCAAATGGAATAAACACATGAATACACACAGAGTAAAAATAAAGATTTAAAATAGGAGTCCAATCTAGGGACATAATAAAGTAGGAAAATATGGAAATGACATGTATGGGAGAAAAGATCAGATCTGACCTTCGGGAGTACATTCTTTTCTATACAGTTAAAAAACACTTTTATCCTTGCTCTGGAAGGAAGATTTTGTGGGAATCATGTTATTTAATTTAGACTCTCCGTTGTGCTTCACCCACATTTTAGAGAAAAGTAATGTCTGGGCATATCTTTTGTCCTGCCAGCTCAAGCCTTGAAGTTTTCAAGAATTCACTATCTATTAGACAGCACTGTGTGTATCAAGTTTCTTGTCCTTTTTTTAATTTTTATTTTTTTAATATTACAGTTTGTTAACTTTGTATCCCTGCTGTATCCCACACCCCCTTTCTCTCCCAATTCCACCCTCCCACCCTCATCTCCTCCCTGCCCCTTTCCAAGTCCACTGATAAGGGAGAACCTCCTCCCCTTACATCTGATACTAGTTTATCAGGTGTCTTCAGGACTGGCTGCAAAGTCCGTTCCTTGTCCTTCTACAAGTGAAAAAATAAAAGAAAAAAAATGATAGTGAGGACAAGAAGGGACAGGCCGGGTTGCTTATCTAAAGCATCAATAGCTACTTTGAGATACAGCAAAGTCAGAGTTTGTAGTCAGGAGCTTACGCAACATGCAAAAATACCCATCAGAAAAATGGCCTCAGGTTCTGTATCAGGAGGGTGGTACAGGGATGCCAATCACTGATTTCCTCTCACTCCCAGGGCTTTATTTGATTTTCTTTCACATCATCTGGGTATTCACTTTTTTCCTTTTATTTTCCTTTTTTTTTTTTTTTTGTTTGTCTGTGAGTTGATTTCTATTGAGCTGAAGCAGATTTATTGTCCACCAGAGACTAAAACTAATTTCTGAATGTGCCCTCACTGTATACACCACGGGCAGAGAGTCCTTCAGGGCATCTCTCTAATACCGTTCATGTCACTCCTGTTGAACACTTGAAGTACGGGGATAATATTTTATGACCAAGACGTTTTTATTAACACAAGCAGGTTACTACTTCCCTTCTCACTGCCGTTACAGAGCAAGCAGGCCTATCTTTCCTGTAGTTGTAAAAGGTTGCTTTGTTTTGCCCTTGATGCCTGCCTGTGTACTGGAGTAACACTTCATCAGTCACTTCTTGTTCCTAACATGTCTCCAAGCAATCTTGTCCTTTCCTTTTTAACTTCCACTTACTCTTCCCTCCTCATGCCTACACAGGAGGTTGTTTTTTTTTTCTGTACTACAGACATACAATTATAAACACAATTTCTTAACAACAGAACTAGCTGAACTAATCCAAACACTATCATTTCTAGATATTCTAACACACAGTTATCCCACCCAACTTTTGCTTTTATTTTTTTTATCCATCAGTAGATGTTTTAAAACGATCATTATTTGTAGATATTTAAATCGTTATTGTCTATTACTAGCTTAACTCTTATTGCATCAGTATGACTTGACACATGCTCAACCCAGTCCAGTTCATTTGCCTTTGGTAAGCATACAAAGCTAAATATTTGGGACAATTAAGAATACAGATGTATTGCCAATATAAATCATGCAACATGATTCCATGTAATCCTTTAAAAATAGTTCATAAATGATGAAGAGTTGGCAAGATTGCAACTGCTAAATAATACGGACACATGCGGCCCAGAGTTAGCTTTCAATTTCAACCAGCCCTCACTAAATTCCTGCCATTACATGCAAGTCTCTTGTCTTTTTTTTTTTTTTTTATCAGTTACATTTTATTAACTCTGTATCCCAGCCGTGTCCCCCTCCCTCATTCCCTCCCAGTCCCTCCCTCCCTCCCTCATCTCCACCGTGCGTGCCCCTTTCCAAGTCCACTGATAGGGGGGACCTCCTCCCCATTCATCTGATCCTGTTTTATCAGGTATCTTCAGGACTGGCTGCAAAGCCCTCCTCTGTGGCCTAACAGGACTGCTCCTCCCTTCGGGGGTGGGGAGACCAAAGAGCCAGTCATTGAGTTCCTGTTAGAAATAGTCCCTGTTCCCCTCACTTTGGGAAACAAATTGGTTACTGAGCTACCACAGGCTACATCTGAGTGGAAGTTCTAGGTTATATCCATAGATGGTCCTTGGTTGAATGTCAGTCTCAGAAAAGACCCTGTGCCCAGATATAATTGGTCCTTGTGGAGCTCCTATCCTTTCCCCATCAGACTAACTCCCCTTCTTTCTTATGATTCCCTGTACTCTGCCAAAGGTTTGGTCATGAGTCTCTTGTCTTTAATGCTATCCCTGTTCACACCTTCCGGCTCTACTTTTTTTTTTTTTTTTTTTTTACACAAACTTAAAGACTCCACTAATTACTTGACCAGAAATTACAGACACTAAACATCAACTAACTGCTCTTCAGTGTAAATCCCAAGGCACCGCTGTAGTTCTATATATTATTATTATTTCAATTCAAAGATGATAGTAATCACATCTTGGAAATATTTTGATTCGTTAGAACTTAAACTTGTTTGGAAGAGACAGTTCTAGAAAAACAGATCAAAGTATTACCCAGACTGCTTCCAGGTTTGGCCCAGGACATACTCCCAAATTCACACCCTCTTTGATTGTTTTTCAGTGCAACACAAAAAATTCTGAAGATTCAATGTGAGGCAAAGAATCTAGCAGAGAGCTGGAAGAACTCAGCGAACTCTGAAGCCACAGCAGATTTTCTTCTTTTTACACATTTGAAAAGTCTAGCTTCCTGCTCAGAAGAGAAAACCTGGTGTTTTTCTTCCTGGGATTGGCTTATGCTGTTTAACATGATGACGTCATTTTCATTTTCATTTCCTGAAAATAGGATTTCGTTCTCCTTAAAGGCTAAATTGTAAATGCCGTTTTTATTTCCTCAGATGAGGAGATGAGATAAGAGCCATACCTAAGCTGAACCCAAAAAGTTTTTATCTAATTATCCCTAGGTATAGGCATGGAAGCTCCTAGACTTCATACAATTTAATCTTCTATAAGCCTGGACGTTGAAAGCTTCAGCTTCCAGCCTCCCATCTGTTAACCTAGGCCTAGAATGTTTGCAGCCTGTGAGACTTGGTGCAGAATAAGCTCACACTTTCTAATTCTTTCTGAACTCTGGCTGGCTGGTTCAACTCAGCTGTTATAACACAAAACTCCTCTCTAAGCTGATTACTTCAAACTGGCCTTTCTCACCTTCTCCTGAGTTGCTCTGCTTAGAAAAACTGCCTCTGAAGTCCATGAACTGTTCTGCACTGACTACACAAACTGAATGGAAATAAACAGAACTGAATGAACCCAAATGAACTCAATTGTTCTCAACTGGACTGCACGAACCAGTACCAACTGAAATGAACTGTTCCATACTTCTCAAGTCTGCTGTACTGTATGCAGGAACTCCCTGCTCTCTCTCTCTCTCTCTCTCTCTCTCTCTCTCTCTCTCTCTCTCTCTCTCCCTCTCTCTCTCTGTTGCTCTTAAGTAGCTTCTATTTCCTTTCTATTCCCCTGAAAGTTGGGCTTACTCTATCTCTAACTCATTCTGTCAAATCTTTCTCTGATTCATCACTTTGTTGGCTCCTCAATTAGACATCATTGTTTGGGATTAACTTTTTTGTGTACTAAATTTTAGTCATAGGGATTAAAAATGTGTTGTGTCTATATTCCAGCCAGAAGGATTAAAGGTGTGTACTAAGGTCCTATATATTCCATCAGGATCACGAAGACCTAGAACTTTGAATGTGATTTCCTGCCAGAGCAGCCATGTTGCTGGATTAAAATTCCTCTACACTAAACTACACTGATTCCATAAAATGTTGCTTTGAGTACTGTTCTGATAAACATGAGTATGCAGATAGCTCTGTTTTATACTGACTTTCATTTGTTTGGGTATATACTTAAGCATGGTATAAGTGAGTTATGTGATAGTTCTATCTATAGTATTCAAGGAACCTCCATTATGGATTTTCATTGTGTCTCACCTAATTTGCATTTCTACAGATTATTTATGGAGGCTAATTTCTGTTCACTCTTATCAATATGCTTTTTGTTCTTCTGATGATAACAGTTGACTGGGTTGAGATTATTGCTTCAAGGAACAAAGTTTTAGAGTGATGCATTACATAGAAACAGTGAAAGGAATAAGGATCATTCCACAGCATTGCGAATAATTACAACTCTCTTCTCAGTATCAGATATCAGCTAGCTGAATCCACATTAAATTTGATTCTGTATTTTTGAAACAGTTTTATGGTCTGATTATAACAAGAGCCAAGATGATCCAGCAAGTCTTAAATGTACATGCTCTATGATAAAAAAATAAGGCAAGGTTTTTATCTCATCAAGAAAACAGAAAATCAAAGTGTGTCCCCAATAAGAAGTGTTACATCACCTCACATGATTTTACATGCAGATGATATATAAGGGTCAAGATAATAGCATTCTATTCTATAGTAGCCAAGGAATCCAGGGCACTATTAGTAAAATAAAAATGTAAATTTACTTAAGATTAAGGGTAAATTTTCTTTTTTTATCTTTTTTTTTTATTTTTTATTAATTACAGTTTATTCACTTTGTATCCCCCCATAAGCCCCTCCCTCCTCCCCTCCCAGCCCTACACTCCCTCCCCCTTCTTGCTTGCCTCTCCCAAGTCCACCTCCTCTCCTTCCTTCTGATCTTAGTCTATCAGATCTCATCAGGAATGGCTGCATTGTCATCTTCTGTGGCCTGGTAGGGCTGCTCTCCCCTCAGGGGGAGGTGATCAAAGAACAGGCCTATCAGATTATGTCAGAGGCAGTCCCTCTTCCCATTACTATGGAACCCACTTGGATACTACGCTATCTTCAAGTAGCTTGAAATATGACTGAATCCTACTATTCTTTTTAATTCATATTAACTTGCTTAATCAACATTTAAAAATAATTGGCTATGATCCATCTGAGATTATATCAGGTCCTCCATCTTAAAAGAAGCATATTTTGATAAAAATGCAGTGTTACAAGAAGTCATTGTTTAGTTATACATACATACATAATTTAATATACTAGGTTAAATATAAATGCACATGTACATTACATATATTATATTATATATTGTATATTATATAAAGATTATATATGTATATGCATATACAAATATAATATGTATATATGCAGTTTTTGAGCCAGAGTTTCTCTGTGTAGTGCTGGTGTCCTGGAATTGCCTCACCAAAACATCCTGGAACTTACAGATGTACCTACCGCTATCTCCAGACTACTGGGATTAAAGGTTTGTGCTATCATATCCTGGCTCTTGCTTACTTATGTTATAAAGAGGAAATAAGGATGGATTAAAGTTCAAACTGTGAATTGAGTAGATTATTATTTAGCATACAAATAGACCATACTGAATTCTTTTGGGAAAAACACGTGATTCAGTAAAGCAGACTTTTACAGTGTGCTCTTCCTGAATGGACTATGTAGACAGATATTTTCTCAAAGTTAAATGTTTGGGGATAAAATACATAATGATCTTTTTATGGATGCCTGGGTGCCTGTTCTGTGGAATTTGAACCTTTTGATACACAATTACTTCTGCTTCATAAGAAACTTTCACCCTCATTGCAAACATAAGATCATTTTTGGAGGTGTAATACATGAACACTAAAATCACATCATCAGGTTCACCAGTGCCACTTTTTTTTCTTCGACTCTGGATGGTCAGAGTATGTGAGCTTCATGGAAGACAATATAATGGAGAAGCACAGTAGTAAGCAGAGATTTCAGGTTTGCTAAAGATGTCAGCTCACAATGACATCGGCACACATGCCACATGCCAACAGGATGCCAACTCTAGTCCTCCATGTTGCTTTGTCTGCAAAGAAAGCCACCAGAAATTGACAGGTCTTAGGGCTAAGCATTCTCATACTTAGCCAAGCCAAGATACATAAAATATGGTAAAAAAAAAGCAGGAAATTAAGATCCCCACAAGGCTGAGATAATACATAACAAAAAAATAAGCCAGTACTACTCCGACTTCTCAATTTGGGGTAAATATCAACTTAGGTCACTTATGAGCAGTGTATGTGACCTATATTAGGTAGTCTGTCTTCAATGATGACTTATCCAACTATGTTTCAATAGTATGTCATTGACTCTCCAGGAAACTGTGGAACATATACATACCACAACCAGTTTTGACAAGCCATGACTACAGAATTTTCCTAAGAAATAGCTTTACAATACAGATACACAGATACAATGCATACAATACAGAGATAGCTTTACAATACAATTCGTCTGTATTGGTTAATCCTCTGCTGTTCACAGCTATCAGCAATGAAAACTTGAGAATATAAGGATTCTGTTTGTGTGATTGTTAATACTGGGAATGAACCTATAAATTCAGAGAGTGAAATCCACTATCGTCAGTGTAGAGTGCCTTGCAAAAGTTCCTAGAAAACATGGAGGCTGAACCTGCTAAATCTTTTGTAACTAGGCAAGTCTCCCAGCGGAGGGATTGGCACACCAATCCAGTGACAAAACCTGTCCCACTGGCAAGATGCAGTGGGCCAATGGTGGCTCAGAGCTGATGGGAATGGCCAAGCAATGACTGGTCTAACTTGAGTCCCAAGCCTGCTTCTGCCTATGTGGCCAGAATCCAGAAGCTAGATAGCTCAGAGACCTAGGTTAGAAACAAATATGACTGAACCACCTCATTCTCCCATTCCCCCCAAAGTCAATGAAATGTTTCTTAATGATATTTTGCTATACTCAGATTGATGTCTAGCTGACTTGTCATGAAAGAGGCTTCCTCCAGAAGCTGATAGGCCAAAATACATAGACAAACAGCCAAACATTAGGCAGAGCTCAGGGAATGCCACACAAGAGTGGGAGAAAGAATTGCTGGAGCCACAGCAGCTTGAGGACATCAGGAGAACATGTCCACAGAATCAAATAAACAGGACTTCTAGGTGCTCACAGAGACTGAATCAGCAACCAGGACCCTGCAAGGGTCTGTACCATGCCCTGTGCACACATGCTGTGGTTTCATTGCTTGAGTTTTTGTTAGACTCCTAACAGTGGGATTTGGGGTGTCTCTGACTCTTTTACTTGCTTGTGGGACCCTTTTCCTCCTATGAGTTGCCTTGTCCAGCATTGTTATGAGGGTTTGTGCCTCATCTTATTGAGCTTTATGATGCTGTGTTTGCTTGATATCACTGGGAAGCCTGTTCTTTCTTGAAGGTAAATGGAGGAGTAGAACTGGAAGAGATGGGGAGATGGGATGAAGCCAGGTGGAGTGGAAGGAGATGTGGTTGGGATGTATTGTATAAGAGAAGAATAAAGGAGAAAAAGGAAACTAAAAAAGAAAAGACAATTCTGGGGGTCAATCAGGTATATGCAAAAGTCACTGGATGCTTTTTCAGAAATAAGCTCCTGTTATGGAGTAGAACAGGCCTTAAGAATCTTTACAAACACACACAAACACGGATAGGTAGATATAGATAGATAGATAGATAGATAGATAGATAGATAGATAGATAGATAGATAGATATGTGTGAGTGTGTGTGCTGTAAAGATTATGTCTGATTATTGTTAAAAATAACCAAAACACCATGATATAAATAGATATATAGATATAGATAGATAGATAGATAGATAGATAGATAGATAGATAGATAGATAGATATCATGAGAGAGAGAGGCTTGGATTATATTCTGAGAAAGTAAAAATATAACCCACGTGTCAACTGGCCCATAATGTTTCTAACAGAGCATAAATGTATTTCTAACAGGATGCAGCTAGCCCATGGAAGAGCTATAAAAATGAACAGTAAGTCCTCTGTCCTCCCATTGCAGGGGTCAGCTTTCTTACTGATGACTATTGAGCCCTGCTTTGTTCTTCTAATCTCCTGGACAAAGATTACAGAAATATTCACTTAATAGCCTGGCCCCTGCTCCTGACAGTAACAAGTTCTGAAACCAATTTCCACTTCTTAATCTTTCCTCTGAGTTTCACAGCAGAAGCTCAAACTCTAGCAAAAAGCTACTCCCGTTTCACTTTTGCTCTGATAGCTCTGATTCTACAGGATTTGTCTTCAGAAAGCAAAATGCACTAACTTTGAATGGATGTTGTCTCTAACGTTTTCTGGGCTGTGAGAACCAATAATTTAAAAAGAAAGTCTTGTGAAAAAAACTATCCATTTTAAAAATGTACACAAAAAGGAGGAAAAAGAAAATTCTTTAGACCCACATTTTATTCCACTCAAATTACAACCTTACTAAGATTACAGGTTTTGTGCACAGTGAAAAGTAAGAATATGTACGTAGGTGCCACGGTGTTTTTTTTTTTTTTTAAACAATAAGCAGACCCAATGAAAGAAAAACAGGTATCTGTAGAACTAAAAAGTGAAATAGTTTAATGCCAGCAGTACTTAAAAAGAATGGAGGAAAAAGACTAGTGAGTTTTATAGAGAACCCTGAAGACCACACACACATATACACATATACACAGAGAGAGAGTTTCATAAATTTATGAATTATAAAATGTTTTGTGAAATGAAATCACTTACAAAAGTACTTACCTGTTTCTAAAAACCACCTGTCTGAAAAAATAAGAATAATCCCATTTATAATGTCATAGTGAAAATTCTTTAGTGAAAATTTAATCAAAAGTATTGAAAATCTAAATAATAACAATTCTAAGACATTGACAAAGGAAATAGGAGATGACACAAATAAAAAAAAAGATAATCCATGTTCATGAGTTGGAAGAATATTGTTAAAATATTCATATTACTCCTTGGTTGGAATAGCAGTCTCAGGAAAGACCCCTGTGCTCAGGTTTTTTGGTTCTGTTGCTCTCCTTGTGGAGTTCCTGTCCTCTCCAGATCTTACTGTTTCCCACTTCTTTCCTAAAGACCCCTGCACAGATGTAGCCCATGGCAGTTCAGTATCCAAGTGGGTTCCATTTTTATAGGAACAGGGACTGTCTCTGACATGAACTGATTGGCCTGCTCTTTAATTACCTCCCCCTGAGGGGGAAGCAGCATTACCAGGCCACAGAAGAAGACAATGCAGCCATTCCTGATGAGACCTAATTGACTAGGATCAGAAGGAAGGAAAAGAAGTCCTCCCCTATCAGTGGACTTGGGGAGGGGCATGCATGCAGAGGGTGGAGGATGGGAGGGATTTGGATGGGAGGAGGGAGGGAACTACGAGGGGGATACAAAGTGAATAAAGTGTAATTAATAAAGAAAAAAAGAAATTAAAATAAAAAGAAATATAAACAAATATTCATATTACTCAAAGCAATACAAAAATTCAATGTAATTAATTTCTATCAAAATTTTAACTGAATCATTCACTGAATTAAAAAAAAAGTCAGTCTTAAAACTTATATGAAGCTACAAAAGAAAACCAATAAAGCAATCCTGACAAAACAGAATGGAGTCTATCAGATGTTTGAGTTTATAGTCAAACCAATGAGGTGGTCCAGTGTGTATAGAGGCTTGCTGCCAAGATCGATGATTAGGGTTTTGATGATGAGCTTTAATGTGGAAATACAAGCAAAATAAATCATTTCCTCCCCCCAGTTACTTTTGGACATGATGATTCTTCAGAACAATAGAAACCCTAGCTAGATAGGGAAGAAAGGGATTAATTGGCTTAAAATTCTAGGCTACAGTCTTTCATCTAGAGAAAACAAGGCAGGGACCTGAAGGAGTTAGTTGCTTTACATCCATAGTCACAATTTAGAGCAGAGAGAATAAGGGCATGATGCAAGCTATCCTAGTTTGCTTTTGTTTTCATTTTTCATGCAGTATATTTTGACCGTATTATTTCTCTTCTCCTCAATCCTCCTAGCTCCCTTATGATTCCTACCTATCCAACTTCATATTTTTTTCTCTTAAGAAAAAGCAAGCAAACATGCATGCACACACAGAGACACACACAGACACACACCCTGAAGTCCGTTTTGTGCTGGTCAACTGCTCCTCAGAGTGAGTCCTACCCTGGAGAGTGCTTGATGTGCTGTAAAGTTTTGTGTCAAACACAAGCTAGGGTCATGTGAGAAGAGGGAACCTCAACTGAAAAAGTGCTTCCTGCAGGTTAGCCTGAAAACAAATTTATAGGTTACTTTCTGTATAAATGCCACTGTAAGGTGTATGACCAATGAACAGGTAGTCCTGGATTTCATTAAAAAAAATAAAAATAAAAAAAAAAAAGCTAAGTGAGTCACAGGTAAGCCAGGACTCCTCCATCGCTCTGCTTCTCAAAGTTCTGACCTAGGGTTCCTGCCCTTACTCCCCTTCATGATAGGTTATAAGCAATAATAAAAAATAAATATAAATACTTTACTCCCCAAGATGCTATTGGTCATAGTGTTAATCACATCAACACAAAGCTAAAGGCTTTCTAAGGGCAAACTAAGGGCATATAAATAGGAAAGTAAATATACAGTTCACTTATTGAGGAAATATTTACAAGTATCACATGAGATAGAGAATAACCATAATATAAAAAACTCAATGATAGGAAGATAAAATAAATAATTGATAAAATATGGAAAGAAATGGAATAGACATTTCTCAAAGAAATTCCAATTATAAAACATATGAAAAATGCCCCATACCACCAATATTCACCGTTTTTAATCATGAGACAAATTAAAAGTAAAGTCACAATGAGTTTACATATCATGAAAATTAAATTAGTACTTCTCAAGGTTTTACCACACACACACACAAAAAAAAAAAAAAAAACTGGTAGTTAAATTGAGACTACTTGGTAATCTGATACTATAATGTGTCATTAAGCAAATACAGAACCACTAAATACATGTGTTCTCTTAAATAAATTTGTTTTCCAATAATTGAGATGCCTCTGTAAACAATGGAATGATATGTGTGATGTCCATTTACATAGCCTTCATCAATTTTACGGGGAAATTATAGTACAACCAAGTTTTAATTAAATACTCTTGAAAACTCAGTAAGGAAATAAATTTTAATGCAAGCAGTACTGATCTCAAGTGTTTTTCTTCCCTGTCTCTTCTTTCTTACAAAAGGAGATCTAATCAAGAAGATATATTTCAACACACTAATTTGGACAAAGAGCTTAGATACTAACAAAAGAAAAGGGGCCTATGTAGAGCACACAGGATATGAACAAAGGTAAAGATCCCTACTGGAAACTTGAAAAAAAAATACTCTAAGTTGTATTCTATTTGTGTTTATATTTAATTAACAGGAATTCAAAAGTGGCTAAATAAAGAAATAAATGAAAATGAAAAGAATTAAAGGTACCCATGGTATGCATTTTCCTTTTGGCAGAAAGAACTAAAGACAACTACTAAAAATATTTCCAATGTCTGAGTTCTACTATCTCATGTCATGAGATATAGCTGAGTTGGAAACTTCCACTCTGATAACTAGACAAAAGCTTGTGAACTTTATGGACTGGACTGCCTTCACCTGTTCTTGTCCAGCAGCAGTGAGATGCACTGTTCACCTCCTTTGGGTTAATAGACATTTTTACTTGTGTGATCAAACACTTGCCAAGGTCTTCTCTGGCTCTCCATCAGCCTAGAGATCTGTGTAGTCATAGGTAACTTAGCCAAAGTACTCGCAGTTCTTTATCCCACAGCATTTAGCAGCCAGAAGCTACAGCCATGCTTCCAGAGGCACTAACAGGTGGCCTGGAGGAAGATTTGGAGATTTAGTCAAGTGTTAACTGCAAATTTTTGCAGTTTGGCACAAAAAAAAAAAAAAAAAAAAAAAAAAAAAAAAAAAAAAACTGAACCATCTGCCAAGTACTCATTAAAACTATCTTTTTCATGTCTGTTTTCACCTGGGAAGACACAGTGGACAGTAATGAGATTCCACATCTGAGACTGGGCAACATGTCCCAACCAGATTTGCCCGGCATGCATTGACTTAGCTCACTTTAACTCACATTCAGTCACACCCATCAACATAAGTTACATATTTGGCAGACCTTATATTTCCACTGTTGTCAGTTCACAGGCTATTAGAAAATTCTTTCTATTTGAATTTGTTTAGCATAATCTGAAAAGAAACCTGGAATTTCTTATTGGATTATACAAATCAAGCTGCCAAACTGAGGAAATTAAAATACAGGAAAATTAACGAATTTGAATAAGCAGGTTATATTGTCTGATCTGATTATCCATGTGTTATATTTGAAATTTAAGGCTTCCATAATGCCAATCACTCAGGTTAGTTTTATTTCTTGGGAAAATTGCTGCAGATGATGTATTCAAGGACAGGTAGCTCAGGCACCTTACACAGCCTCTGTGATTGCACAGACTCTAACCTATAAAATTTATCATCATAGTTTAGTACATGGAAACCATGAGTTTTCTCTTTGAAGGTACTGGGTTGAGAATCAACTATGTGTGAGGAAGTGGAGAATATTAAAATGTGAACTGAAAATGTCTCTATGTCTGAGTTATTGAAGGCTTTTAATTAAGGGATGTAACTGTCCGTTTTCACAGAAAGAAAACCTAAGGCCTTTAGAGCTGAAACAGAACTACTTCATTCATTGCTATTTGTGTCTGTACACACACCACTCTACCCACTCTACTAACTAGTGTTGTCAAGATCTTGACAATACCCTTAAATAATGTGGGTGAATCCCAACATGGGCACCATAGAATAAGTTTGTTCATTCATTCTCTGCACTTTTACAATATGTGATAGTAGCTTTGCACATTTTTCTACCTGAATTTAGTTTACTGCCAGGAAGAACATGAGCATTCCATAAATCTCTTGAGTAAGGAGATAAACAAAGATGATATAATTTGTCTTCTCAGGAAGACACTGATGTACCACCTAGATCCCCATGCATTCAATCACTGTCATCCTAGGTAGCAGGACTGATGTCAACAGCCTCCAGGCTGCCAGGCCCTTCAGTTAACTGCTCAGTTGCTACACAGTATCTTGTCCAAAGTTATACCTGTCCTCATGTGGTCTAGTATCCATCCTTGACCCACAGAAAAGCATGACGTCTTGGACAAAGCAAGCCTAGACAATGGGTGTGTGGGCTATATCCAGACAGACCATAGGTCCACAGCTGCCAAAGCTTATGGGAGGTCATAGCCTGCTATAGTTACCACAGACACAGACACACACACAGACACAGACACACACACACATGCAGAGACACACAGACTCACACACACATGAGCTACTTTTTGTGCTTGCTTTAGCCTGGTAATCCTTGCTACTTTCTTGTTCCTTCATTTGAAGTAGAAGTGTTTAGCCTGTGTCATGTAAGTATGTAACTTTCTTGATTTTTTTTTTTTTTTTTTTTTTTTTTTTTTTTTGTACAGGAGCTCATGGCTGAAGAGTCTGTTGTGAATCTCAAAGGAGAACTTTAATTTGAACTTATGAGCTGAAGACTTGGGAAACTGGGAAGATACATTCTGTGTATTCTCCATTACAAGATGGAGATGATCAACTTAGTGACAGGTGTAGAATGCTACAATCTGGATGTTAAGTGTTCCCTAAAGGCTCATGTATTAATAGATCTGCATTCTATGATGTTCTAGGGAGGCAATGGAGCATTTTATTGGGGATCGTTTTCTGGGAGGTTTGAGTTCATTGAGGTATGCCCTAGGGGGGAATTATGGTATCCTTATTTTTTTTCCTTTTTATTTTGCTTCCTTGTCATGAGGTGGACTTCATCTCTCTGCCACAGGTTTCAGTAAAGATATACTTTGCAGGCCCAATCAACACAATTAAGCAGTGATGGACTGGAATTTCTAAATATGAATCTAAAGAAACCTTTCTATCTCCTGCTGCAGAGGTCCAATAACACATTCACTGCATATGTATATATACATATATATATACATATATATATATGCACACCTATGCATCTATCACATGTATTTATCACATCTTCTATATTGTGCATCTCCATAAGAACTGCTTCTATCACTCTATAGTAGGAAGATTTACCCTGAGCATGCATAGGTGGTTTCACAGAGCAGCAGGTACAGTGACACAGAAAGAAACAGTTCAGCATCTTAAAGTGATAGTATACTCTATGAAAAGATAGCTGAATGGCATTAGTAAAAGGGAGCCACATTTTCATTTCTTAAAATCCACAGCAACAAATACACAGACTTAAGACAACATGTCTCTTATGTACTTTATGCCCATGTTTTGTTGTGAGTTATTCCTTTCGTCTGATATTTATTAACTATTTCTTTATTTTTCCAGAACAGTAATAAAGGTTGGGACCTATTTTCTCCTTACATATAGCAACCTGAGGGCAAGCCAGATGAAAGAACAATGAGAGGTCAGGACATTTTCACTTAATTGGAAAAAGCTTACCCTCTGAAGAAATGGAAAACAGATTTCATTTCCAGGACCTTAGGAAAATGTTTGAGAACCTGCTTTGGTAATGTTCTGTAATGTGTTAACAAGTTGTTCTGTCAAAAGTCTGTAGAATGGAATAATATTTTTTATACTGTTCACAGGAAAAAAAGGAAAAGAACACCTAATTACTAGGATAAGATTTTTTTATGCTTGGAATTGTTGCAAAGTGATCCCTGAGATATCTGCCCTTATCTATCCATTCATTACAAGATCCTGGTTCTCAGACTGTATATTATGAGAAATTATAATCAATACTTTTAGTCTTTCTAGTATAAACAACCATTAATAAGTAAATAAGTATTGATAAGTAAAAGCTGCTTTTACTGGTCTTATTTTCTTATTTCTCATAAAAAATTTAAAGTTCTAAATGATATTCAAATGGAATAAAATATATTTCAAAAATTAACATGTGCTCTTTTCTTTGCCCTCTAAGGAATGATGTGAATAAGGCATGTTATGACATACATCACAGAGAAGATTTTTCAAATGTACAGTTCTATATCGCATAAGGAACTGAAAATAAATGAACACAGCATTATCTAAATTGGGAGGCTGGAAAGTTCATGAAACGTTAATGAATCATCTTGAAAAAAGAAACATCTGGCAAAGAATCGTGATCAACTCAAAGAATCAAAGAATACTATTTCATCTATATTCAAAGAAAAATTTTTACAGAAGTATAAAGGGTGGTGGCACAACAGAATTATGTTCTGTCCTGGGTTATATGAAGTCTCATTCTTTACCTTTCCAATTAAAGGTCTTCATTCAGAATAAAAATAACTGCTGATACTCTATTTTATAGTAATAAAAGTTATGAACAACATATTTTTCATCAGGATATGAAAAATTATTTACAGTCAAATTTCATGTGCTAAATAATTATAATGAAAAAAAAAATATATATATATATAACCTTCTGGACAAGACAGCAATACTGTGGAGGAATGTTAACACCCAGCAACATGGGTGTTCTGGGAAGAGATCACATCCAAAGACCTTTCTAGGTCTATGTGATCTGGCTGAAATACAGACATGCCCTTACTACACACCTTTAATCCCAAACAATGAATGTAAGATCAGTTTATAGAAAGAAGCAGCCATGTTTAAAAGTGGCATTTAATTGGGGGACAAAGTGACAAATCAGAGAAAATTTTAACAGAATGAGAGAGAAATAGGATACACCCAACTCTTGTCAAGAACAGGACAGGGTAGAGAGGCTAGTTAAAAGCAGCACAAGGAGCTCGTGTCCCCTCCAGATCTTTCTGTCTACCCCTTCTTTCATGACAGAATTGATCATCTTACCCAGGGACCTCCTTTTTGCTTAGCTTCCTTAGGTGTACAGATTTTAGTATGTTTATCCTATATTATATGTCTAATATCCACTTATAAGTGAGTATATACCATGTGTGTCTTTCTGATTCTGGGATACCTCACTCAGGACGATCTTTTTTAGTTCCCACCATTTGCCTGCAAATTTCATTATTTCCTTGTTTTTAATTGCTGAGTAGTATTCCTTTGTGTAAATGTACCACAATTTCTGAATCTGTTCCTCAATTGAGGGAAATCTGGGTTTTTTGCAGGTTCTGGCTATTACAAATAAAGCTGCTACGAACATGGTTGAACAAATGTCCTTGTGTACCTGAGTATATTTTGGATAAATGCCTAGGAGTGGAATAGCTGGATCTTGAAGAAGTACTATTCCTCATTGTCTGAGAAAGCGCCAGATTGATTTCCAAAGTGTTTGTACAAGTTTACATTCCTACCAGCAATGGTGGAGGGTTCCCCTTTCTCCACATGCTCTACAGTATAGGAGGACCCTGGGTGAGGTGAGCAATCCTTACTCAGAAAGACAAATGGGACGAACATCAGAAGATGGAGAAAACAGGGAACAGGACAGGAGCCTACCACAGAGGGCTTCTGAAAGAATCTACGCAGCAGGGTATCAAAGCAGATGCTGGGACTCATAGCCAAACTTTGTGTAGAGTGCAGGGAATCCTATGAAAGAAGGGGGAGATAGAAAGACCTAGAGGGGACAGGAATGCCACAAGGAGAGCAACAGAACCAAAAAATCCTGGCAAAGGGGTCTTTTCTGAGACTAGGGACCATGCATGGAGATAACCTACAACCCCTGCACAGATGTAGCCCATGGCAGCTCAGTCTCCAAATGGGTACCCTAGTAAGGGGAACAAGGACTGTCACTAACATGCACTCAGTGGCTGACTCTTTGATCACCTCCCCCTGATGGAGGAGCAGCTTTACCTGGCCACAGAGGAAGACAATGCAGCCAGTCCTGATGAGACCTGATAGGCTAGGGTCAGATGGAAGAGGAGGAGGCCCTCCCTATCAGTGGACTTGGAAAGGGGCATGGGAGGAGATGAGGGAGTGAGGATGGGATTGGGAGGGGATATGGGAGGGGGCTACAGCTGGGATACAAAGTGAATAAACTGTAATTAATAAAATAATAAATTAATAAACAATAAATTAAAAAAGAGCAGCACAATGAGAGAGGAGCTTTTAACACTTGAGAGTTTCTGACTGGGGACAGTTTTACAGAGACAGGATGTACAGAGAGCAAACTAGTCACAGATGAAAATAGAAGGAGACAGAAAAAAAAAAAAGGAGCCAGAAGATTAAAACATAGTGCCAGAATTAAGTTGAGCAATACAGAGCAATTCAGTCAGAGGCCAAGAGAAGCCAGTTTGAATCAGTCATCTTGGAGAGGAGTTAAGGCCAGAACAATTGAGTTGAATCAGCCAGCAAGAGTTCAGAAAGAGCTAGAAAGGCTTGGGAATAGCTCTCACCTCAGCCCCTCATCTGAGGAAATAAAAACCACATTTATACAACACCTAATAAATTATTTAGCCCATCACCAAAATCCCAAATGCCATAATTGGTAATTTATTTTTAAAATGTTCAAGTCAGAAATAATCTAAGACGATACAATAAGACCATGCTTAAACCCTCATATCACTTGAAGGTCTACTCTTTTCTGAAGGGTATCCAGGGTTGAGGGGAGGTGGGTGGGTGCTGGGAGGAGAGAAGGGAGGGAAGGCTGCAGTCCAGATGTATTGTATGAGAAAAGAATAAATAAAAAAACAAAAATAAAAACAAAATCTGAAACGGTCTAGATCCCTTAAATCTAAAATTCTGAAATGTCAAAATTCCTGAACAATAATTCTGGAAAAAAATTCTTTAACAGTTTAATCATTTTCCTTTTTAAAACAGTATTTATTTAAGGAATACAGAAAGCTTAAGAGTAAACCTCAAAAGTAGACTGAAGTTCCCCAAAGCATCATGCTGAAATGACACAAGATTCCAGGTGTCCTTCAGCTATGTCTCTTTTTTATATAAATGTATGACAATATCTAAACTGCTAAGTCATAGTTTGCAACATGCTGAGAGCCTATGTATCCTGGATATAAAGATCCACCACTTTGTCTAACTCTCTTCCTGTTCCAAAAATTTTATATTTTTGCTCTCTCCACAGCCTTTTATGAGAACCATGCTATGTACAGGGATTTCCTGAATCAATATTATTTATTGACAAAAACCTGATGCACTTCCCAACTAGTTGTTTTTGCCTTTAAACATTTCTTTGAATTCTGTATGATTCTTTTCTTAAAATTCTTTATTAATTACACTTTATTCACTTTGTATCCCCCTTGTGGTTCCCTCCCTCCTCCCATCCCAATCCCTCCCTTCCTCCACCCTTCTGCATGCATGCCCCTGCCCAAGTCCACTGATAGGGGAGGACTTCTTTTCCTTCCTTCTGATCCTAGTCAATTAGGTCTCATCAGGAGTGGCTGCATTGTCTTCTTCTGTGGCCTGGCTCTTGAGCATATTTTAATTTTTCCAAAATCAGTTTCTCTTAAGATGAATTGATACATAAAACACGACAGGCTACTTTACACAATAAACTGAATCAATAATTACAAATGTTTGCAAACCTAAACACTCATATATATTAATAATAGCAAAACAGGGCTAAAAGTGTTGATCGGGTAAATTACAAATGAAGAAATAGTGCAAAGATCAAATTGAATAAACATGTCACCATGATTGGCAATCATTGCAGCCAGCTTTGTAAGTATAGTCATCTGAAATGAGATTAGTCAAAAACTACTCCGGATCCTAATTCATATGCCATATGCAAACCAGATTACCTGAGATGCTGGTGGTATGTTGAATCCAAGTTTAAAGTCCTCTACAAACAAGTGGTGTAGGACAAACAAGCAGCTGTAAGGTAAACTCCTGAATTTCCTAGGAGCCACTTGGCACATATTCTACAAACCAAAGGAGAGTGAGCACAGAGTTCTAGATTCTGACCTATCACAAGACAGGCTACAATTCATCTTATTTGTTTTTTCTAGGCTCCTGGAAAATTAGATGGCATCTACCCAAGATGAGATGCCCTTTTTCACGGTACATTAAGATTCATATCCCATTAGAAAGAACACTCATAGATACACCCCCCAAAATGCCCAGGTTTCTTGATATTTGTTCTATGTGAAATACAGCAAGTATCTTATGTCTTTAATATCAGTACTATATTATATATGGGATACATAGTATATATAATATATATAAATTATGTATATATAATATAATTGCAAAATTATCAGTATTTTAGCATATAAGATTTCAATGTTTAGTTTAGGATTTTAATATTTTATGGTGGTTATTTTAGGGATTTAGATGGTAGGATCCTTTATCTTTCAGGATTTCAACATTCAGCATTATGGTATCTTTTTAGATAACGAAATTATCAATGTACAAAAATAAATTTTATTGATATATTACACCAAAAGCATGGCATTTCTAAGTATAACTAAAACTATTTTATATGAAAATGATAGGTGATTCTCTTAGAAGGTCTTATCTTAAATCAATATTGTGAAATACAAATGCCTCTCAATCCAGGTACACTTCAGAATCACATGGGAAGTTTTTGAAAAGATATTCATACCTGAATTCTAATACCTGGGCAAATTAATTTTCTGCAGTGAACCCTGAACATGATTACTATTCAAAGCTAAATGATCCTATTACATAGCAAAGCATGTAAACTGCTATAATATTCCAGTACTGGCTCATCCATCCAATGTTAGGACAAGTTCTGGTTTAAGAAATATAAACCCATCTATATGCTCAAATACAAATGGAATTTCATTTGTAGAAAAGGAACAAAGTGGAAAAAGAAGCAGATGTGCAGGAAGAATAGACTGGTAAGGAATAAAACCTGCCAATGGCTAGTTCTGTGGTTCTATCAGCAGTTTAAAGAAACTGTGCTGGGAACCACAGACATTTTTGTTTCTATTATTCTATTCCCATTAATAATTTTCTAAAAACATGATTTTATCTTATCCCACAACTCACTGTTTTGCCAACTTCTGGACTGCATAGCTAAAAGCCAGTGTGTTCACCAACACAGCTGACTAGGATTTGTGTTCTAATTCTAAATTCCTAGAGAAGCAAATATGCCTGCTTTTGTTCATTTTCTCTTTTGTGATAAATTTGAAACTAAGAAATACGGGGGTATGGATAGAGCCACCTAAACACAGTTTGAAACACAACCTTGGGTAACGAAATATTAAATTATCTCAAGCAGCCTTAGTAGAATCCAAGGATTCCAGTTTTCCCTTCTAAATGTCCATATTTCACCCAGTGATCCTTGTCCATTCCATCACATTTGGCTAATTCTGATTGTACCACAATACATCCACACCATATGTATTATCACTAAGGTTTTGCAAACTCAAAATATAATGCTCCGGTTTGGCTCAGCATTCCTGGGAACCAATTGTCATCACCTGAATTCTTTGGCTTTTTTTTTTATTTTGTCCTATTTTGGTTGTAAGTAATTATACTTGTAATAATTACATAAAGATTAGCCATGGAGACTTGGAATGAAGCTTGTTTGAGTGTAATACTGGCATCATAGTTTTACGAATGCACAGTAGGTTTGCAAGTATTGTAGATACACAACAAGTTTGTATCATGGAAAGTTCTGGGAACTTTCTCTTTGCTAGGTAACAATGTTCTACTGTACCAAAGGTTTTCTAAAATATATCAGGAGGAATATATTTATTTTCTTCACTATTTTAGGTTATAATAGCATATCAGAACTTACTATAATTAAGAAGTATGTAAAGAGCAGATAAGATCACTTGCTGTACAGTCATGAGGACATGAATTCAGATCCCGACATGGCCTAAATGGCAGGTATGCTCATGCACTTACATAACCTTACCACAGGATGACAGGATGATCACTGGGCTGGATGGTTACAAGCCCAGTCCCTAGCTCCATGACAGACCCTATCTCAGAGGAATAAGGTGGAAACTTACAGTGGTTAGGACATATATCTGCCTCCACGTGCCCACATGAGCATAGACATCATAGTGATATGATACGTACATACCCTAGCCTCCACATGCATGCATGTGTGCATATGTCATACTTACACAATGTATACATACCCTAGCTCCCTCATGCACACATGTGCACACAAACCATATTTCCAAAATGCAGACATATTCTAGCCCCCAAACTCATGTACTTACACAGTGTACATATATCCTATAGACACAGCACACATCAAATGTATGAACGGTACATCTAATGTGCTGAGTTACAAATTTATAAAATAAATCGTATTGTCATTATTTTATGATTATTTCAGGTTCATAGAGTGGTGCCTATTCTTACTGACTAGCCTTCAACTTACCTGCTCGCACATATCAAATATGGAACTGTCTTGTTCACGAGAACTGTGCTCAATGAGCATACACTATTTCTGAAGGAATATATGAATATTTGGAGCATTTCATATCTGACTTGAAAATTTTTCTACAAGAATGGAGTATTTCCTAAAATAAAAATGTAGTATCGAAATTGTAGCAAATAAGCATTTCACATGCAGGTCTTTCCAATTTCACTGTAGCCTTTCCACACCATCACGTTACACTTAGGCCCAAGTGAGAACTTAATCTCTGAAGTACATACTAAGAAATCATATATTCTGTTTTTATGAGTTCCAAAGGAGTAGAATATAAGAGATAAAAGTCTGACCATAAGTTTAGCTTTAGAACCTGAGTGGTCAGGAGATCTCAAGAGTACATGAAATAGAGATCCTTTTGCTTTTGTAATTTTCAAGGGACTAGCATATAATAAGAGATGAATGTCTAACCTTCAATACATTGCCATAGTTCTTTATACATCTGACATAGAATTTTACTACTTCATTGATTGTATCTAGTGCATTTACAAACTCAAGATTAAAATCTACATATTGGCAAAAAACTTCATTTCAATATTATTACATCAATTTGATGTCCTACATGTCAGATAAACATGTCCGTTCAGAATAAAAGCTAGTATACAAATTCTGTATCTCCCTGGTAATTTGTAAAATGTAAAAAAACCACACATAAATGATACATTTATACACTAAAAAAAGCTGGAAGAAAAGTGAATTTAATTATCTGTTGCTAAAGTAATTTGTCCCATATATAAGAAGTATGTTTTGAGCTAACATATTTTGTCATGCCTCATTTCTAATTTGAAACATTATCAGACATTACTGAGTATGAGAAAATAAAAACATAATAACAAGTCATTTACATTTAAATTGATTATGAAAAGATAAGAATCTTTGGACTTTTTGTTAATTTCTTGGATTTAGGGCTTTCATCTACATGTCTTCCTCTCTTACTCTGCTCTCCTTTGTTTTAATAAGTGTTGGTGGTTGTGTGGTTCAATTTAGGGTTCAAGTTGTCTTTTAGCCTTTATACTACAGTTATACGTAGCTTGCATGCCACCATCATAGTGATCCAGTACTTTCAATTTGTACCTCAGAGCTCTCAATCTGTACCTTTATGTTGCTACTTAATGTCCCTCTCTTTCAGTCAAAAAATTTACCTTTTCTAGAAGGCAACCTTTATAATGATAAACTCCCCTGACTTTACACCGTCTGAAAATGTCATCTATCTATCTAACTTTGACTTCTGTAGGACACAAAGGCAAGCAGCATGGCTGGAAGCACTAACAGTGGGTTCTCTTGAGCCTCTTACCTTAAAGATGCTGTTATGCTTTTTAACTGACATCAGAGTCACTAGAAATAGAGGAAGAAAAAAATAGGGTTGCGTAGGACTGCAAATTAACAGTATCCATGTGGGCAATTACATCCTCTTTTCCACTTAGTGTAGGGTAGAAAAACAGAAAATTTGCCAGCCAATATGGCTTTCTGAAAAGGCAATGTATGGCAAGTCAATTAATTTTGGTATTTACATTTAACAGTGCTCAGCACCAGGCTACTTGCTGATACGTGGCAGATTGCAGATTTTTAAAAGAGCTTCATAATAACCTCTGTGATTGAGCTGCTGTTCTGCCAGCTTTAATTGACACTTGGACCTAGGAATGTACAGTATTTCCTCAGCGTTAATTCCCTGGGCATTTAATTAATTTATGGAAAACAAGCCTCGGGTTCATAGATTTGAAGTGCATCTAGAAAATCCATTAATCTATTTTTACATAGAATTGGTATATAACCTTTCCAAAAAGTACGTCCTAGTTGCTGAGTCAGGCCGTGACTGTAACAGTTGTTTAAAAAGAATAGTCAGCAACTGACAGGTGTCTCCCGAACAACTTCATAAAGAGGGTAAGCAAACAATATATCAAGACACCAGTGTTCACGGCTCTCTAATCCCTAAAATCGCCTGTGAAACTTTAGAAACTTCACATACCATGAGATCCAGAATGTCTGGTGGGGACATATGTATCACTAGTCAAAGGTCAAATCAAGAACAGTCTTAGCGTCACATCAGCTAGACCATACACCACGAAGAATTCACTGAAACTAATTTTTAAGCTGATTTTTCTTAATTTAGCCACATAAGGTAAACTTAGAAGTTTCAGACTTATTTTTGTGGGAAAATATCTTTTAACTTAAAATTGAGAATTTCCATTATGAATACTGTATTTACATCCTTCCCACCCCTCCCGTTTCCCCTACACCTTCTCCAGTATCCCCGAGCCCCTTAAACTCCTGACCTCATTTTCTTTATAGTAACATGTGCTTGTGCGCATGCGTGTGCGCACACGTGCCGTGTAAATATAATGTAGTGCTGCGGTTAGTATTGCTCGTATGCGTATTTAAGTAGGGCTGACCACTGGGAGTGGAGAACAGGACTTTGCCCCGGAGAAGTTGGAATACTCCTCTCTCAGTAGCTCTTCATGTTGGTGTTGGGCCACATGAAATCCCCTCATCCATGCCGGCATGCCATCTGGTAGTGTAGTGGAGGCCTTGTTTAGGTGATGATATTTTTCACATTTCATGGGTGAGGCTTCCTTAGCATTTATAGAAGACATCTCACAGTCGACGCCCTGGTTCTCTGGCTCTTAATATTATTTCTTATAAACATTATCAAAACTAAGCACCAGAGCTTTGTACATAAATTTGTACATATATATATTCAAATATATGTTGAAATCTATTAGTGATTAAAACGTTCCAATTTCATTTCATTGAAACATCATGACAATTTCACACTGGAAGCATCTAATATCTAGCATTTTGTTTAACCTGATATTCCTTTTATAAAACAAAACAAAGACCAAACCAAACCAAACAAAGCAAAAACCCTAGACTATATCAGTGAGACTAGTAAAAAAAAAAAAAAAAAAAACTATCCTTTTGATTAAAAAATGACCTTGTATTTCATAACTCACTTTCAGAATTCAAGGGGAAAACTCACAATGACAGAAATCAGTGATCTTCTGAACAAAACCTTGGACTTCTGTGGAATGCAGCTTAGAATTAAAGACTCAGGAAGGTACCACCTGTCTTGTTTAAAGAAAGTACTTATAATTCATATACTAGAAGTTAGATCGGGGGTTTGCATGGCTGCTCTCATGAGAATAGTATGCCCCCTCTTTACATCTTAGTTTTCATATCTGTAAAGCAGGAATAACCACCTTCCCAGACTATTGCTAAAATTACACTTACTGAACGTTGCAAAGTAGGTAGCAAGAACTCAGTAAATGTAGATCTAACAAATTAGAAGTTAGAATCAAATCTGTTAATGAGGTGTTTCTAAAATTTAATGTCTGTATGAAGTACCTGGGGACCTTATTAAAATGCAGACTGAAATTCTGTTGTTCTGAGACAGGGGCTCAGGAGTCTGTATTTTAACGAGGTGATGCTCACATGGCTCATGCCTGAACTGCACTCTGAGTATTACAAGGTCTGAGGGATGTTAAAACAGGTACCAGCACCCACATGCTGTGGGAAAGAAGAGCAGGCCTTTGCAAAATTTAACTGCAATGATGTGGGCTTCTGCACTTAAATAACATTAAAAAGGGAAGTAGAGTCACTCCATTTAGACCTACAATGGCCATCTATACCTCCATATAATGCGTTATTAGAAGACTGGTATTCGTATCATTAATAATTCTTTACCTAAATTACCTAGTATTTTTTTAATATTACATAACTGTTTATCTTCATATGCATGGCTCACGGGCCGAATTTGGTGATTTTACCATGATCTTGACATACTCTTTTGTATACTTTTGGGTGCTGTTTCTTGTTTTTGTTTTGTTTTGTGTTTTATGGTTCTGGGACTAGTAATCTAAGGACTTCTGAGGCAAGTATTATTGCTGAATTATATCCTAGACTCTTAAACCTCCTTTTCTTTGTTCCTCCTCTCCTCGCTCTTCTTTTTCTTTTCTTCTTATCTTAAGCCCACCAAAAATATAACCAAGTAATATAGTGAAATATTGTAAAATGTACAATGTTATTAATTCAATTATCTATACAGGTTCCCAGCATTAACTCAAAGATGAACCTACTCCTCTTTAAATTTAGTGTGTGTGTGTGTGTGTGTGTGGTGTGTGTGTGTGATATGTGGCTGTATGTATGGGTGATATGTGTGTACATGTTATGTGATATGTGTGTATATGTGTGTGTGATATGTGTGTGTGATATGTGTGCATGTTTGTGTGTGCTCAAGTGCAGGTGTGAACATTCATGTGTGTGTATGTGAGTGCAGGTATATCTGTTCCATAGCACTTGTACCACAGCAGAGAATAGCTTTCAGAAGTCAGTTCTTTCCTTCCATGCCGAGTTCAGGTGTTGAACTCAGGTCATCACAGAAAGCACTTTACCCACTGAGCTGTCCAGCTGGCCTTTCACCTGTTTTATATAAGTAACATTATGACCAGCAACACATTTAAAGCAGCAAAAGCAAATTAAGGACAACAGCACCAAATTGTCTAGCCATACATCTGTATGAAATGACTGTAACTTAGAACATCATCCAGCTCTGATTTGATGAAACTTGAGTAACATTCAGCAAGTCTGAACAGTCCCTTGTTTTAGAAAAGCCTTCCTTTTGTTGGTTTCTACAACACTTTCCTAATGTTCCCTCTAAGGCTCAGGCTTCTAAGTCATTAATATTTTACATTATTTATTTTTTTAGTAATTACAGTTTTTTCACTTTGTATCCCAGCTGTAGCCCCCTCCCTCATTCCTTCCCTATCCCACCTTCCCTCCCTCCCTCTTCTCTTCCCATGCCCCTCCCCAAGTCCACTGCTGCTGTTACTAAAACAACATTCATGTCTATTTCTCCTTCCTCTCCACATGAAGCCCACATTCAAACACCATAGGTCTGCTGCATCAATACCCACGTCCTTGGTATTTTTAATAGCACCCCACGTGTGCACACATATGCTATCATGAACATCTATTCCCCGGATGATAGTGCTGCACCCCTTTTCTTATCGTTCTATATGAAGACCTCTTAGTTGATTATTTTGATATTTACCTTCATCACTCTAAAGACCACACCTAGTTCTCCATTTTGGATGCTCAGACTTGATGGTCTTTGGCACTCATTCATCTCCTCTTACTCTTCCCTTCCTTTCTGTCCGCTATATATTGGTTATTCTTAATTTTGGCTAACTAACTATTCAGTATTATTCATATCATCATAACTACTTACACACCGCTACATCCCACAGAATATTATATTTCCCTATTTAATAATTGTCTTATTTGACTCATTGGGTTTATTTTGTAAACAATAAAAACTCATCCCTAGTTACTATCAAGATATTGATTTATATTAAATATTCCACCAATATAATTTTATTAATTCCTACTATTTTTCAATTTACCTGAAACCAGAATGATTGGTCTCTTAGCTTAGCTCGCTGTGGCCAGCCTGAAGTCTCCTGTCAGCAGCACCCTCTCTCATCATTCCTTCCAGCTGATTGAACACAACAACTTTTAGTTTCCTTTCCTAGCTAATTTGATCAGAAAACAACAGCTTCCAGCAGCATCCAAGAAGGGTTTCCAAGGAGGTTCTTTTTTGTTTGTTTGTTTTGATTTGTTTTAAATACCTCCCAACCACAGTTTCACCACCTTCCATTCCTCCCATTCATCCCCAACACATCTCCTCTCCTCCAGATAGATCCATCCCTCCTCTGTTTTACTTCAGAAATGAACAAGACTCCCAGGAATATCCACCAAAAACAGATGACAAGAGAAAATATTACAAGGCACAAGCCCTCATACTTAGGCTGAGTTAGACAACCCCGCAGGAAGAAAAGGGTCTCAAGAGCAGATAAAAGAGTAAGGGACACCTCCACTCTCACTTTTAGTGGTCTAGGAGGTATCTGTTAAGACAATGAGATATATCTGAGAATCTATTCAAACTATCCCTAAAAGGGCAGAAACAAAATAAGATTGAAAAAGAAACAGTAAAAATGAAAATTGTGGATACTTCTATGGTTCTAAATTCTTCGACTACAGTATTTGAAATGTTTATGGTATTTGATTTGTTTATATTCTTGGCATTTTTCATTTTCATTTTTGTTTTTTTTCCTTTTCTACTTGGGAGTATACAGGAATATAATATTTCTTGGTCTTAGTGTTCTGAATTTTACAATGATAGCCTTAATATAAAAATCTATTTTCATAAGAGTACTGGACACTTAGTAGGCTTTCAGTTTTGAATTGCAGCATTTCATTTTTAGGAAGATCTTGAAATATTACCTACAATTATTCCTCCCTTCTTCTATTTTTCTCAACTCCCTCGCTCTGGAAATCCTACCATTCAAACATTGCTCTACAGGGGGGCTCTTAATTTTTGCTTCTCTTTCCACATATTCTCCTTTTCTTTTCTTGTACTTCCGGGGCACTTTTCCTGGATGACCTTCTAACTTTTTAATTTGTGTATTTTTAAAAGGTCTTTTTCATTTCCTGAAAAATGAAAGTACTTTACTCATTTTTTTTTTAGTGATTGCAAAGCATGTTTTTATCTTTGAGAGTATTAAAGTGCATACACATATTTGTACAGTTTAAGTATTTAAGTTGTTTGTTCTTTCTCTTTAGTTCCTTTATGCCGCTGTCAAGATATCAGCGTCCTATTTCAGAAATTTGAATTGTATGCCAATACTGAATTGTATGCCAATATTTAAGATCAAAGATTAAAGGACAACTAGGAAGTCTTGGTTTTTTATAAGGGGTTATGTGATACAAGTTTCAGGGTGCAGTAATATTGTTTGTTTGTTTGTTTGTTTTTCCTTTTCTGAATCCTCTGTAGTAGAACACACACATATTTTCCCTCTTGAGACAGTCATTTTTCCTCTTTGGACTGTCACTTTTTTCCAGAAAACTCTGCCTATATGCTATCTGAGTATGTAACATACACCCCTTCTTTACTTCTAACCAATAATACTGATGTTACTCAAAGTGAGATTTTTGAAACTCAAATCAATGGCTTCCCATCACCTAAATTCCAAATTTTGCAAAAAAAAAAAAAAAAAAAAACAGAAAAAAAATTATCCAGTTAAACCATGTTGTACTTGAATTTTTAAGGAAAAAAAAACAGCTTAAATCTCCTTAAATACTAGGGAAATGCACTGACACCTATGATTTGATATCTCTAAATTCTGCAGGCCTCATGGTTGACTTAACCTAGTTCAGTTCTTGTTAAATTTTATTTTATCCCCTGGGCTTTAACCTTTCTTAACATAGCTGTTCAGCCCTTCCAATATAGGAAGGTGACTGTAAGATCACAGCTTTACAAAAGAGAGCAACAAGTATTCTCAGTATTCCCCAGGGAATAAAACAAAACCACCAGAAAACTAGAGGAAGCCCCTACTTAGCCACAGTCAAAGATTCACTGTTGTCCTACTCCTGGTAGAAGGAATGATGTTAGGCCTAACCATAGATCTTAGAACTGTGGGAGAGAGACATGGCTATGTGGAGACATGAACACACATTTTAATAAATCTAAAGGGCTATACTGGAAAAAGAAATACTAAGACGGTAGGCAGAAAATAATAACAAAAAATCTTCCAAAACGATATTCACATTAAGTCCCAGGAACATGTGACCAGTACTACCTTATGTGGCAAAAGCTTCTTTAGAGAAGGGATTTAGTGATCTAGAGATGGAGACCCATGAGCTATACAGAAGCAATCTTATTTATTTTCATTTATAGAGATTCTAGAGAATTCAAGATACATTTCACACACACACACACACACACACACACACACAAACCTGTTTAAGTCGGAGGAGGGCTTTTCATATTTGGAGATAATCAGAACTATGTAACTTATATTCAATTAGAAAGGACATCATAAGGATGGACATGCAATTAAAAAGTTTCCAAGATATAGTTACTTATAGCCAATAAAGAAAGCAAGGTGATTCTACATTGAACCACAGAGCAGGGCACTCTTTTTATTTTTTTCTGCTACCTACAAATATGAATATGTGTAACACTTACCAAGGCAAACTGCAAATATTCTCATTATAAACTTGAGAGAAATATTACTAACGTGTGTTTCCCAAGGAATGCGTTTTAGCTCATAAGCATAAGTCAGTTTGTTTTTCTGCACTTAGGAGAACTGCACAAATAATTTTTAATACTAAAATGAAAATATGATACAGGAGGAAGAATCTGTCATCATATACTTAGATATGAGACCCAGTCTTTTCATTACAGGTTAATTAAGTATTTTGAATGAGTCTTTTAACTTTCCTGACCTCAGTTTGTTCATATATTAACTTAAGATAGCATTAATAGCCATTACATGGATCTGAGTTGTGGTCACTACAGATAATGGACTCTCAGTGTGAATACTTTTAAAGCTGTAAGGTAGATTATGAAGTCAGACTGCTATTAATTATCTTGGAAAGAGATACTGAAATATACAGTATGCTTTGAAATTAAACTGAACAAAGTGCTGTTCTATATGCTCCTTCTTCCTCAACCTGAACACTGAAAGTTAAAACTACTGTGAAAATCTAACAATGGTTTGCTTAAAAACCGATGCAGTTATCAAAAAGAGCACTTAGATTGTACCTTAAGACAAAAAATATTTTAATGAACACTTATGATATTAAAGAAAAACTGCAAAGAAACTATCCTATATTTAAAAAATGGCACTATGCAATGGGTCATGGGACCTGTGGTGCTTTGAATGAAAATGGTCTCCACAGGCTTAATAATCAGAAAGCTTAGCCATCAATTGGTAGACTATTTGAAAAAGATTAGGTGTGGCCTTTTCGGGAGTGGGCCCAGATAAGTGGTGGCCTTTTTGGAGGTGGTATGCTACTAGGGGTAGGTTTTGAGGTTTCAAAAGCACACACTAGGTATCCCCTCCCTCTCTTTCTCTCTCTCTCTTTCTGTGTGTCTGACTGTCTGTCAGTTTCTCTCCCTCTCTCTGTCTCTGTCTTTCTCTCTTTCTTTGCCTGCTGTGGATGGGTCAGGATGTAGTTCTAAGTCATTTCTCCAGAACCATGCCTACCTACCTGCTGCCAGGCTCCCTGCCATGATAATAGCGGATTAACCCTCTGAAACTAATCAAGCCCTAATTCAATGCTTTCCTTCACAAGAGTTGCTTGATCATGTTGTCTCTTCAGATCAATGACTAAGACAGAACCTTAATCTTGAAATCCACTTATTTTTCTTTTCTTGACAAATAATGTAAAACAATGCCAACTTAGTCTAGTTTTTTTTTTTTTTTAAAAAAGTCTTTCTGGCACACTCTAAATAAACTGATGAATGTCTATGACAAAACAAAATAATGACAGAGGATAGCAAAGACTTTGAGTAGGAACAAAAGTTATAAGAAAAAAAGCTATAGCACTATTGCAATGATGCTCCACTTCACAGTGAAAAAAAATGTGTAACCAATGCTAATATCAGCACAGAATGAAATTAATAGCTTATATGCCTCACTGATCAACATAATTATGACAAGAATGATTTTAAGATATAACTAAGGAACACAGAATAATGGAAAAGAGGAGGCCTGATTTCATGAACCATATTCTTCAGATTTATCTACAAATTGCCTGAAATTAGTCTGAGGAAATATCAAATATCACCTTGATTCTGGCAAAAAAAAAAAAAAAAAAACACATACAGCCAAACAAACAACAACAACAAAACAAACAAAAACCCCCCAGCCATTTCCGCAGAAGAAAACAATGCAGCCAGTCCTAATGAGAACTGATAATCTAGGGTCAGATAGAAGGGGAGAAGGACCTCCCCTATCAGGGGACTAAGGGAGGGACATAGGGGGAGAAGAGGGAGAGACGGATTGGGAGGAGATGAGGGAGGGGACCACAGCTGGGATACAAAGTGAATAAATTTTAATAATAATTAATAAAAAATTAAAAAAAACAACCCAGCCATTTATGAGGAAATGATCAATTATAAAATTCAACATCAAAGCCACATGATGGAACTTCATGGAAAGAGACCAGTGCAAACAGTCAAGGAAACTGACTGGCACTCAGACTCTTAATTTATAGTAGAGTTCCATAACTGAAATAGAAGGAAAGAAATTCCAGGATATCCTACTAATCACTGCAAGCTGCAGCTATGGAAGTTTGGTGAGGGTACAAAATGTCTAATGACAAATGCACACACGCCAGGAATGTATCCACCATGTCAGTAAGACATGCTCTTAGGGAACGAACTGATGGTCCCTAAATGTATGGGCATGTAGGAGACATAAATAGCCACACGTTTTCACCCTATTTTCAGTTCAAAGAAGCCCGCATCAGGGGCCTGGAGATATGGCCCAGAAATTAAGAGTACTTGCTTCTTTGCAGGAGATTTAGCCCAGTTCTCTCACCCACATGGAGGGTAAGAACTGCCCCAACTCCCACTCCAAAGGGTTCAATCCCTTCTCTCCTCTTCAGTCACAACACATGTGTTTCACAGTGACTTAATGTATGTGGTGCACAAGTATTACACAGGCAAAAACAGACATACACATAAAATGAAAGTAAGTACTTTTTTTTTTTTGAGAGGAAGCGCTCACTGGAATACTAGTGCTCAGGCAGAACACAGGTTTACTGTTCAAGAAGAAAAGCAGAGATGTGAAATATATATTTAGAGTTTATATGATGTTAAACAGCGTGTTAATTATGTACTTCATCAGTGAAAATTTCCAACAACACTACGATGCTGCCATATCTCAGTTCTACTTTACAGAGATGCAAGTTAGGTGACCTCTTCAAGGTCACAGCTAGTAAACAAAACTTTCAGTAGACAAATTTCAGCTGTAATTCTGTGTTTAAAATACTAGTTTTTCATTTTTTTTTGTTGCTGGTGTTTTGTTATGTTTTGTTTAGATTTCGCTCGCTCTAATGTAGGCATTCAGCCCTACGCCTGTATTTTCTTTATAAAACAACTTTTGGGTAAAAACCATACATGCTGGTAAATTTTCATTCACCTTAAAATACTTTTAAAGTTTCTTTTGCTTTTGTACTCACTCCTCATGATTGCTAAATGGTTTAGTTTCTACATTCTTATAAAAACTCCCATTTCATTTATTTTTATTCTATTATAGTTTTATTACCCTGTTGTCAGAAAAGATCCACTGAATGATTTTAGACTTTTACAGTCACCAAGGCTTGTTCTATGACTCATTTGTGATTTATTCTGGAGAGAACTGTAAGTATGCTTCAGAAGACTGAGCATTCTTCTTCTCTTGAGTGGGGAACTCTGTCAATGCCAACTAAAACCATTTGGCCTACACTGTTGCTCAAGCAGATGCTTCCTTTATTGACTTTCTCTCCAGATGTGCCATCCATCACTGTAAATGAAGGATTAAAGTCTACCAGGGAGAGCAAACGCAGCCCACAATTAGGAGGATGAATACAATGGTGAAAATTAGAAGAGAAAAAAAAATGAGAGCAAAAGAACCACTTTAAAAATCAAATCAAAATTATTTTCATATAATGAAAAAATGGGGAAATCTTAAAACAGACACAAGAAAAGTAATATTCAGAACATAAGGAGGCACATTGGGTGGCTTGGGCATAAAATGAATATTAAGAAACTACTATCTGAACAATCTTAAGAAACTGAATAAGAGAATAAATCAGTAAACTCCTAGAAAAACAAAACTTAAACGGTACTGGATTAAGAAGGAATAGGAAGTATTGACAGACTAATGACTAATATGAAACAAGGTAGTAATAATAATGAAAAAAAAAGTCTTGGCATCACACCCCACTACTTTTACAGATAATTCTTATTAAAAAAAAAAAACAAAATAAATAAAGACTCGCAGCTAATTAATTCTTCTTATAACCTACCTAAATACAGAAAGAATTTCAAAACACCTCTGAGAACTATCAAAGATCACTAAAAACAAGAGAGATAATACTTTATGAAAAAAAAAAACAGAATTTGACAATATCTCTGAATTTAGGTGACAAAGTCTTTGGTGGAATGCAAAGCAAATTCAGCATTATAATGATCAAACATTGTGTTCACTTAAAATATGTCACAGGGATGCAAGGAAAGTTAATTTCTTGCCAGTCAATCAATATGATGCAACATATTAGCCATAAGAATTAGAGAGAGAGAGATAAAGGAACAATCTCAACAGTTTGGGAAAAAACATTTGATAAACTATGACTAAAACAATATAGATATTGTAGGGTCTCATCCCAATACAAAAAAGGATACGAGCAAAAAGCATACTGCTAAAAACATGATCAGTAAACTGTTAAATACTTTCCTCTAGGTTTTGAAAAGGGTAGGGATGTTCACCATTACCATTTCTCACCATGATGTTATAGATCTTGTCAGAGGAACTGAGAGAAGTGGGAGGGAATGGAGAAAGGGTGAACTGTTTTTTTTTTTTTTATTATTCTTTAAATTTTTACTTTGGCACATTTCTATTTATTATTATATTTAATAATGCCCTTTATATACTTCAAATAATTGCATGTGTGTCATGAACCGTTTAATTTAGTCTTTTTTTTATTTTTTTATCAGTTACATTTTATTAACTCTGTATCCCAGCCCTGTCCCGATCCCTCATTCCCTCCCAGTCCCTCCCTCCCTCCCTCATCTCCACCGTGCCCCTTTCCAAGTCCACTGATAGGGGGGACCTCCTCCCCATTCATCTGATCCTGTTTTATCAGGTATCTTCAGGACTGGCTGCAAAGCCCTCCTCTGTGGCCTAACAGGACTGCTCCTCCCTTTGGGGGTGGGGAGGCCAAAGAGCCAGTCATTGAGTTCCTGTTAGAAATAGTCCTTGTTCCCCTCACTTTGGGAAACCAATGCAGACAAATGGTGGGATCTAGAAAAGATCATTCTGAGTGAAATATCCCAGAAGGAGAAAGACAAACATGGGATATACTCACTTATATAGACCTATAAGATATGATAAACATAATGAAATCTATACACCTAAAAAAGATAATCAATTGAGCGGACATGGGGTAAGATGATCAATCCTCATTTAGAAAGACAGATGGGATGTGCATTGAACGTATGACAGGAGTCTACTGAGCGCATCTGAAAGACTCTAACTAGCAGTGTTTTCAAAGCAAAGACTCATGACCAAACTTTTGGCAGAGCACAGGGAATCATAAGAAAGAAGGGGAGTTAGTCTGATGGGGAAAGTATAGGAGCTCCACAAGGACCAAATATATCTGGGCACAGGGTCTTTTCTGAGTCTGACATTCAACCAAGGACCATGTATGGATATAACCTAGAACCTCCACTCAGATGTAGCCTGTGGTAGCTCAGTGAACTGTGTTTCTTACTGTCTGATTTTGTCTCTTCCCTGTCTTGTCCTAGGGCCCCCACTTTTGTTTTCACTTTCTTCTTGCTGTGACATTAACAGGCTGAGGGGGAAAAAAACATTCCATATTTATATGTAGCAAATAATTCACTGTATGTGTGGATGGGTTTTACTTATAGATTGTAAATTTGAGAAAAAGTAGATAAAAGAGAATATCTGCTCCAGAGATTTTTCTAAGCACTAGACCTTACATGAATGAATAGTGGAAATACATCCATCTTTTTCTACAGATGGGTAGTTGGCCATAAAGGCTCCCCTACACTGTGTCCTTGGGTACTGGGATATCTTTGATCCACAGACTTTAAGAAAGGAATAGCAATTATTTTTTTTTCTGCACAAGGCCTCACCTATATACCTATAAAAAGCCTGGCTACTCCCGGGAAATACATAGTAATTAACAGGGTAGAAAGTTTCCATAGCTTCTGAGTTGATCCTGGCATGGATTGAGAGTCTGATTGCTTCTTACTTGGTGAAACCCATAAGTTCCAGTGTTTTTTAAGCACTTCACAATTCCTGCCAAGTGTTGTCAATAAGGGAAGCACTTAAGGAAGGCCTCCAGTGACAAAAGAGAGACTCATTGCTGAGGCCAGGAGAACAAGAAGGCATTACATACTGGAATTCTGAAGTCAGCTGCTATGTTCTGAGTACCTGGGGTGATTATCCAAGATGCAGGCTTCCTATGGTCAACAGGGATTATGTAGTGTCTAAATTTTCTGCCCCTGATCCTGCTTTCCCCTTTGCCTGACAGCAGTCTGGTCTCTGTGGCCAGGGGATCTCTAAGAGGGCAAAGGATACTCTTGCTGGCTGAGTGTCCTTGCATGTGTCCATTTTTCCTCCCAATTAGATATCCCTGTTCTACCAGTAATGGCTTCATGTTGTTCCTCTTGAAGATGTACCCTCTCTGTGACTGCTTTCTATTACAGGTACTACTTGAACCCTTGGCATGATGGTTCTGTAGTGAGATCTAATGGGAAGAAGGAGATGAGCAGCCAGTTTCTGTTGAACAACTGGCAGAATAGTTGTCAAGTATCAATGGCCTGAATGCAGCACAGATCTGAAAACTTGCTGGCCAAATCGAAAAGTACCCATGACCTGCACATAATTTGTTTCAGTTGAGTGACATCAGACTCTGGGCCAAATCACAATTACCTCTTGAAAGGCCTTCAGCCTGTTAGTCTGGGAAACAGACAGAAATGTGATGAGCACCAGAGGTAAGGCTGTGAGGGAGGGCCAACCTGCCTGTCAGCTGTGGTTAATGGCTAAGAGACCTAGTTTTATGAGGGTCAGGGGGAAGTTTAGAGTCCCGTAAAGACAATCTCAGGGTTGTTCATCTAATCTTTGTGTGGTTCTGCTCAGCTGGGCCTGAAGCGTCAGTGTGGCTAATATGAGACCAATACCATTGAGGTGGGAAGGCTTTCCTAAGGATCAGCACACAGAGACTACTCCATTTTGTAAGCCAGACTTGGTAAAATCTTCAAGTTTCCCTAATGGTGCTGGTTTCGGTGGCCTAAAAGCCAAAGAAAATGCCAGAATTGTGTGATGACTAGATGTGCTATGTGTGTTGTGAAGGGCGGAGCCAGAGAAATGGAGCGACCCAAGTCCTTTAGAACCCAGAAGATCATGAGTGAATCCTAAATATTGAACACTGAGCTGTTTACAATGTTGGACTTTCATGTTGCTGTAATGTGCTTGTAATTGTGCCCTGGTTCTTCCCTCTTGGAATTAGAATAGTCAGATTTCTGCAAGGGGCAAGATTTTCTGAACTGGTAAGTGGATGGGTCCCAGAAATGGGAAGAACCAGTCTTGACTCAAACTCTCCTAGGAGATTAATGAGCTAATGACCATGAGCCTATCTGCCTCCTTTCCGCACCTGGCTCTCTTTAGCACTGTGACTGCTCATAGATGAGGTACTGCTGGTGCAGAACAAGACCCATCATGCAGGTAATCCCAGGTAATCATGCAGGATCCATTACCCAGGTAAACAGAGCTTCCGATTTCTGTTTGGGTTGTTCTGGTGCTTTATTTTGATGCTAATTACTGGCCCTCAAGATCTAGTTACCTGATTGTTGTTTTATAAACCAGCCTAAGACATTTTACCTGATTGGTTGATTAAAGGCCTATAACTGGGCAGGACAGAATGGGGTAGGCGTGGCTCAGAATCATGGGAGACAGCCAGGCTGATGGGAAGAGAGGAGGGAGGAAGACGCCAAGGATGGATTAGCAAAACCACATGGGCCTGGAGAAAGGACTCCAATGAAAGGAAGGACTGGCATGGAAAGGCCCAGATGAAAAATATAATCAAGTATTTTGGAATTATGGATGGTTAAGGAGGGTGGCATTGGATGGGGCAGGGAGATGAATGGTGAGGTTATTGAGACAGCGTAGGTGAAAGATCTGCCCAGCCCAAAGAAATATGACAGATATAAAATCTATCAGGTGTCTGTGTCTTACTATTTGTGATAGTGGGTTAAAAATACCACTATAATAATCATAGGACAAGTAATAAATAACATATAGCCCAACACCCATTTTATATTTATGACAGGTTTCCCTGAGAGCTTGTGTGGTTCAAGGAAGGAGGAAACTGAGAGATGGGAATGCTCCAAGCCATGGGTAAGGTGCATTTAATAGCATACCCAGTCTGAGCTCTCCAGGTATTCTCTGCTGGCAGACTGCACATTCCCATCCAGGTCAACTAGGGAATGAAACAACCCTGACCCAAGGCTTCTCTGTTTCTCTTTATCCTCATTGCAGATGGGACAAACTGATTTTAATAAAGTAACCTATCAGTTGCCTTTCCAAACACTGAGCAGAATTAGAATTAAATCCTCAGATACTCAAACAAACCGACAAACCTCTCTTTTTTCTCAAGTCACAAAGAAAATAATTCTTTATTAGGATGCTGTAATTATATTTTCCCTTAGATTCTTTCAAGTCTAAATTTAAACAGATCATCTGTAATGATGAATATACAACCTTCTTTGATTGCTATTATAGGAATAGAAATGTCATGAAATTAGGATTTCACATTGATGTTAACTCCTATATAACTTTAAGAAATCATGTCAATTGCTGTCCATTTGATTGACAGCAGGAAATGAACTCTATATGGGACTAGTCCTTGGGTGCTATGGGTAGAGGGAAGTGCTACTAATGTGTTCTGATCAATACAAAATTCCTAAATCCACCCTCAGTAGATTTTACTGCTAATACCTATGAAAGGATGAAAAACAGTGACTGCCATTTTGAGGTCACTCAAATATAAATATAGATTTGTAAGTGGAGGCTGGCAATGAATTTGAAAGAGAGCAAGAAGGGGTGTACATAAAGTTATGGATGTAGAGAAAGAGAAATGTTGCAATGACAACTTCAAAAATAAATTTAAAAAATGACACCTAAGTAAAACTTAAAACCCTAAAATGTAAGGATGTAAATTTGTACTAGTATCACACATTTAAATTTTCTCAAAATCTAATTAAGGCTTTTAAAAAGCTTAGAAATATGCTTTCAGCATTTGTTAAGATTCTGCATGCATATACCTGGTTTGTTATATGCCCCCATTGACTTTCTTTTGATAGGAAGTGTTGCCCTGTTATCCCTTGGAAAATCTCCTTGCAGGAATTCTGGCTCACTTATATTCATTCACATAACCTTCTTGTTAGCAGAGTCAAAAGATAACCGTTTATTACAGACTTCCAAGCAATTGCTATACCAAGTCTAGCTAGGGTTTCAGATAGACACTGTAAAAGGTAGATTCTTCTGCCAGCTTCATCCTCCTTGATCACAGATGTACACTGCTTCTCACCCATGAACTTATAAAGACAGTAAAAGGAAAGCTTGTTGATCCCTTTTCATATCACAATGCAGAAGCCATCAGATTCATCCCATCTGGACAAATCTGTATCGGTAAGGAGGACAGGTGCTTCAAGTTGTCACTGCACTCAACAGCAAGCCTCCTCTTCAGTGTAAACCACTAGGTTCAGTTTAATGGAGGAACAATGTCTTTTGTGTATTCATTAATTGCCATGTGCTTTTTGAGCCTACCGAATCCTGGCTCTGGAGACAAGAGTTAGCCCTCCAACTTCAGTCTCAAGTATTTCATCATAAATGTTCTCCAAAGTCACCCTTTCTGAGTCAGGCTGACACTGACTCCGTGAAAGGAAAAGGAGAAAAACAAAACAGCAAGGGAGTAAAGGCACTATCACTATTATCTGATGCACTGTCTTTTGTCTTCTATTAAGTTTACCTGGGAACTGATCAAGCTCCATATTCTAATAGTATGGACACAGGTAATATTAATTTATCATGCATACATTTTAGATTCAAACTCATTTTAATAAGTTTATATTACTATTGATATGTCCCATAATGTGGCTTGGTGTGTGTGTGTGTGTGTGTGTGTGTGTGTGTGTGTGTGTTTTCCAAAATGGAAAAGAAATCTGGAAAATTTAAGCAAGTTGCCAAGGGTCTAAGCAGGTTACATAAGTTATTCAAGTGGTAAAAGTTCAGCTCATTGATGTGAAAATTCTGCTTAAACCAGATGGTATAATACTCTCTGTAATGATTACAAGGACTAGCCTAAATAATAAAAAAAAAAATTGTTCCTAATCAAAGTTTATATATGTGTTTGATTTTTCCAAGTTTTATCTATAAGAATTACACAATAGTGAAGAGTGGCAGACTGATGCAACTAACCCACTAGTCTCAGTCACCATACTTGCAGACTAAACAATGAGATCAAAAGGATTAAAACGGAAAATTCTCTCTGAGGTCAAGTAGGTCCCCGAGAATTGTGGGGCATGTCTCAAGTTTTTTTTGTTTTTTTTTTTAAATTCTGGGAGCCACCTGTTCATCACCTGTTCAGTCCTACCTTGTGAATTCAAACCAGTGTATACTCTACAATGATGAGCACCTTGGATAGGGACATCATCAAGAGAGGGAAAGAAATGTGATCTAACTGCTATCTTACTTAATGAAATCACATAATATAAACCATAAAATCTCCTGGCACCCCTTAATTTCATGTACCACAGGCATTCATTCAGTCACATATCCCATACTTTTTCTTTCATTTTTGTTTTGTATTGGTTTGGTTTTCTCCTTCCTGCATGCTTAATTTTTCATGGAAATGGAAGACTTCCAGCAAAGGCTGCACTACCCAGTGATAAGGATCTTGAATTTTTATGTCAGAATAAGGGGGCTGATTTCCCTTTGCCTCTGGCTGTTGTAGCTGTCCATTAGCAGCAGCTTATATAGCACCTGCAGTTTATCCTTTGGGTCCAGGATGAACTTTGTGCTTGCCCATGTTTTCTCTGGGCTACTGTAAAATCACATGTGATTTCCAAGTCCAGCTATTTCAAGGTTTCAACTTCCTTTGATGTCTGGGTAGTGTGGGAGGATCATGACTAGGAAGACTCTTAAGTCCCTTGTAGAAATCAGAAGTTACATTAGGCAAAACAACATGTCAACGTTAAAACAAAACAAAACAAACAAACAAACAAAATACCACCATGGAGGTCTGGTATATATTACAGAGTGCTTAAAATTACAAGACTGGTGTAACTGATCTTCTGTGTATTCAATTACCGTATTTGGAAGCCAATATTCTTCATAATGTCCAGAGGCTTAAAAAGGAGATTACTTTTCCTTCTCTAGAAATGTATCTAGAGATATCAGGTATCTCTAGAAACATTCTGTAATTGTGGGGAGTCCCTCGTTATGTTGTTAATGAAGGTCATGGAGACTCCATGTGGTGAATTCTAACAAATGACCAGTCTGCAATCAAGGTCATACAAAGGAATGATTTTGTCAGTACTTCCCAGTGAAGCCACAGTCATGCAAGGCTTTTGACTTATTCTCACAAAGATGGAAAAAGTGGTATAAGAAAGACAAGATGAGGGCAGAGTACAGGGAATCTTATGAAAGAAGGGGGTGATAGTAAGACCTGGAGAGGACAGGAACTCCACAAGGAGAGCAACAGAACCAAAATATCTGGGCACAGGGGTCTTTCCTGAGACTGATATTCCAACCAAGGACCATACATGGATATTACCTAGAACCCCTGCACAGTTATAGCCCATGGCAGCTCATGGGAACAGGGACTGTCTCTAACTTGAACTCAGTGGATGGCTCTTTGACCACCTCCCCCTGAGAGAGGGAGCAGCCTTGTTAGGCCACAGAGCGGGACAATGCAGCCAGTCCTATGGGACCTGATAGGCTAGGGTCAGATGAAAGGGTGGAGGACCTTCCTATCAGTGGACTTGGAGAGGGGTTTGGGAGGAGATAAGGGTGGGAGGGTGGGATTGGGAGAGAATGAGGGAGGGGGCTACAGCTGGCATACAAAGTGAATAAACTGTAATTAATATAAAAAAATTAAAAAAGAGAAAAGACTAGATGAGGTAGAGAGTTGTCTCAAGTCCAAGAGACTCCTGAGGGCAAGATCATCAACTGGTCTTGGTGGTACAAAAGAGGAGGAGAAGATGATAAATTTTGGATAGCTACAAAGCCTTATCCAGCAAGAAAATACGTCTGAAACTTAAAATTTGGGCATGTTCAATAGTTCAAGAAATATACCTCCAAACATTTTAATGGCTCTAATCTATATAAGATGTTCCTTGGACAACTATCTCTCACTAGTTAATCTCTTCACGGTAAGTAAAATGATGCCCAGATGTATGACTGCAAACCTCAATTCACAACAGCATTTGCTTACAGTCAAAAGAGAAAAACACACTATTGCTTTAATCTAAAACTTGGATTATGAGCAAATATCTAGAAGACACATGGGAAGGACATCTTATTTATTCTAGCCACTTCAACAACCATCAAAAAGCCTGTAGGCAGACACTGGCTTCATCATTGTAGAGAGCAGCCTTCTAGGACAAACAAAAGTATGCAGGTGTCAGATCAATACGTGTTCTTTTGACCCTGTCAAGATATTCTAATGGACTTCAGTTTGAACATTTAAACCGGACTACTTTGGCTTCCGGCTCCTTGACTAGGACTTGCGATGTTAATAACTTTCATCTTTACTTCCCCTCCACATCCCTTTCCAGACACTAGACATGAGGAACTGCATCACTGAAGTCACAAAGTGTGAACTCTGGGCATTAGTATTCATCTGGATAGGATTGCAACTTCTTGACCAATGGCAAATAAACAAGGACACAAGGGGGGAAAAGTAAAAAAGTCAAAGGCAAAAAAAAAAAAAAAAAAAAAAAAAAGAAAGAAATTACAATAGTAATTACAATAGTAAATAGAAATTACAATAGTAAAAGAATTTAAACTAGAGGCAACAGAACTTGAGGCACAGGCATCTCAAGAAAGAACAACACTGTAGCAATGGAAGGCTAGAAACACTCAACTTAGAAAGAGATGAGAGCACAGGTGCGGAAGGCCCAATTATGGACTCTCAGTCACAAACATGAACGACATATCTCTGCCAAAACAAATGCTCATATATATGGCTTCCACATTAGGTCATAATTAGATAGCATGTATTACTTACCCGGTTTATACTGTTGTTCCCTAAAATAGCCTGAAGTAGAGTTTTCTCAAATTCTTCCAACTTCTTAGAACATTTTTTAAGAATATGATTAGATAAATTAAAATCACTTGCCACTCTGGCTAATGTACCAACAGCTTCTGTCCAAAAGCTTGAAAAAGGGAGTTTGGGGTTCTGGTAAAATGTGATCAGGCCATCTAACAACTGTGAAACAGAATCAGAAACGGTAGAAGAGTCTTTTTCAAAGTGGGTTAAGTATATTTTCATACTACTGGATTCTGTCAGGCTCTTTAGTTCAAGCAGATGTTGCAGGAACTGCATGTGAGAAGACAGAGGACTATCCTTGATGGTGCACTGCTTTTTCTCAAGAGGCAGTGGTAGAAACAGTGGGGGACTGCAGCCCTCCACAAAATGCTGGGACAACTCTGGGGATTGGCTTCTTTGCTCATTTGATAAAACACATCCGGAATCATCCATCAAGGTCGAAGTGTTTTCAGAACTTGTAGGTTCCTGATCTGGCAACTGGGGGAACACATCGTGTCCTGAAACACAAAAGAACAGAAGCATTATCTTCCTGCAGCTCTATGTCTTAAGAACTACACAATGCTTCTGTTGTAAATCAAAACACTACATAAAACTTTTAACAGGGTAAGAACTGGGTGGAAGCAAAACCAGAAATGGCTTAATTTGGCAAAAGAAACAGTTTTATGCATCTTAAGATAATAGCTCTCACTCAACTACAAGCATGCTCCTAGGAAGTGACAGTCACTCCAGGGTTTTTCCTCCATGCAGAACAGAAACAGTCTTTTTTTTTTAGAAGTTTTATTTTTAATAATCTGTATGTATATGTGTCTATAGACCTCACTGCATTGTGCAGAGGCCACAAATGGGCCACAGATCCCTCTGGAACTGCAGTGGCAGGTGACTGTGAACCACATGATGTGGTTTCCAGGCCCTCTGCAAGAGCAGCAAATGCTCCTACCCACTGAGACTGTCCCCATGCCTGTCCCTCACAGTTCTGAAGTAGTTCCAAATGTGTGTGTGTGTGTGTGTGCCCTAGAAGAGAGTAATACTCAAACTGACCATGAATGATCCTTGATGCTTACACATCTTTTCTGTAGAATAGGTGTCTTAATTATTGCAAAAGCATGAGATATATTTCCATTTGTGTGTGTGTGTGCGCGCACGCACGTATGCGCACGCGTTAAGTCGACCAGACCTCATTTTTAGAGAACCCGATGTTAAGCAGTTTGTTCAATGCCAATATTACTCACTGATTTTTAAGAATTTCATTCATGAGTGCTATGTTTACACGATTTCTACCCCTGTATTTCCCCTGTACTACCCCACTCCATTTAAAATTCACAATGTCTTCTTTTAATGATTATTGCTGCACAAAATTACATGTATGTATATACACAGCCTACTAAGTATGTACATGTGTTTACAGCTAAATACTTGCTATCGGATAACCTAGTAGAGGCCATATCCCTGAAGAAAACCAATTTTTTTCTTCCTCAGCGGCCACCTTTTGCATATAGCTCTTTGGGGTGCAGCAAAGAGGCTCTTGTGTTTGCATGGGAGCTCCTGTACATCCCAATTAGAGTATTTATTGGTTTCTAGGTGTCCCATCCTTGTCACGAAATCCTGAGGGTATAGGATTATACCCTGTTAACCCTCCTGTTAACTTTCCTTTCCTTTAGTAATAACTGCATCATATGTAGAACACAAGTTAGAAGAAGAAACACTTAGTGCTATAACCTGCTACAGGCTTTGAGAAATTCTTCATGGTTAACAGGAACAATGAGCCAGGATCAATGTTTTGTCAACTTAGATAAAATCATAAAAAAAAACCCAGGCACTTATTTATTACAATAATACAATTATTGTAATAATCATCATAATAATAGTGTAAGCATTTTAGAAAACTAACAATGTTATGTTTTCTCATGCCATATGATCACCAATTTATAGTCAATGTACAATGTGCTTTTTCTCCTACTTTCTCAATCCTAGCATTGCTCATAGCTACCATTTACATCAGCAGTCAAGGTTTTCATATTAAAAAATACTCATGGCCTAATTATCTAAATAATGGATAAATGAAGTTACAGTGTGTTCTTATAGATGGAAAAAGAAATACATGTTTTTCCTTACAGAAGATTAAACCTCTTGAGTGATGCTATTAATGCATTATAATCTCTAGCAATAGCCATAAGCAAACAAAAACACATTTTTATTTTTTAAATCTCTAAGTATATTTTATTTTTATTATTATAAATTATTCAATTTGTATCCAGGCTGAGGCTCCCTCCCTCATCTCCTCCCAATCCTTCCATCCCTCTTATCCCTCTATGCCCTCGTCCACTGATCGGACAGGACTCCCTCCCCTTCTATTTGACCCTAGCCTATCAGGTCTCATCAGGACTGGCTGCATTGTCTTCCTCTGTGGCCTGCAAGGCTGCACCCCACTCCCACGAGGAGGTGATCCTAGCCACTGAATTCATGCCATACAAAGACACTGCGCCCCTTACTAGGGACCCCACGTGGAGAATGAGTATATGGGCTACATCTGAGCTGGAGTTTTAGGTCATCTCCATACATTGTCCTTAGTTGGGTTATCATTCTCTTCAGGACTCCCAGGGCTCAGTTTTTTTTTTTTTTTCGTTTTTGTTTTCTCTGTTGGTCTCCTTTTAGAGCTCCTGTTCCTTCAAGGTCTTTCTATCTCCTTCTTCTTCCAAAAGTATTCTGGCACTCTGTCTAAAGTTTGGCTATGAATCTCAGTATCTCCTTTGATACCCTGATGTATAGAGTCTTTCAGAGGGCACTTGTGGAAGGCTCATGTCCTGTTCCCTGTCTTCTCCTGCTTCCGAGGTCTATCATGTTTTTCCTTCAGAAAGAGGATTGAGCATCTTCCCTAGGGTCTTCCTTGTTGTACGGCTTCTTTAGAAATATAGATTTTAGTATGTTTATCCTATATTATTATATGGCTAATATCCACTTATGAGTGAGTATATACCATGTGTGTCTTTCTGCTTCTAGAATACCTCACTCAGGATGATCAAATGTTCCCACCATTTGCCTGCAAATCTCACAAATTTTATAATATCCTTTATTTTAATAGCTAAATAGTATTCCATTGTGTAAATGTACACAATTTCTATATCCATTTCATCCCTCCATTGAGGAACATGTAGGTTGTTTCCAGATTCTTGCTATTACAAATAGAGCTGCTATGAACATGATTGAGTAGATATCCTTGTTGTATAGTTGAGCATCTTTTGGATATATGCCTAGGAGTAGTATAGGTGGATCTTGGTAGCACTATTACTAATTATCTAAAAAAAGCACCAGATTGATTTCCAAACTTTGTACAAGTTTACATTCCCACAAGCAATAGAGGAGGGTTCCCCTTTCCCCACATCTTCTCCAGCATGTGTTGTCATTTGAGTTTTTTATCTTTTTTTTTTTTTCAATGCAGTTTATTCAGGAACATTGAACAATCCTCGGACCCCGGGGAAAGCCAGCCCACAGCTTAAATAGCCTCTGGGTAGCCAACCCAGGCGTGCCACGGGGGCAATGCAGATAGGTCCACATACATGGAAGCAAGCCAGATCCTCGGCCTTAGCCAAATGTGGAGTTGTTCGTGACAGAGAGCACTCACCATCGGGAAGGTGGAAGGCGGAAACCAGCTCCATCTTTAAGGCATAGCATTCCGCAGCTCTCTACAGTTCCCCCTTTTTGTTTTAGACGCATCAGGCAAGAGTAGAGGTCTGATCTCTGATATTAGAAATAAATTGGGACTTTGTACAGATGTTCATTTAGGTGTCATCCACCCAAAGAGCATCAGACCCGTCCAATACCTTTTTCTCAGAGGCGGGACCTGGGGCATCAACCCGCATGCAATCAGACATGCTCTTCTCTGGGTCCAAAGCGGCTGACCCTGAGTGCAGTGCTTAGCCTCGCATCCTGAGCGTATCATTTTAGCTTTTTATGGTATCCAACCATGCTTGGGGAGAATGTCCTGCTTCAATGGCTGTAAAGGCCTGAATGATCATGGCTGCATCACACTGTTGTGAGACTCTAATCTTGCATATATACCACAGGCAAACCAAGGAGACCAACACCAGAAGGCCTGCTAACACTCCCATGCCCGCCCATTCCTTCAGATGATTCATGGCTGCAGCAATCCATGTTGATAATCCTGTGGCTAGTCCTGCGTCCACTCCGGTAGAATTTACTGTGACAATGGCCACTCTCAGCTGCTCCATCGTAGTATCGAATTCTCCAGTCCAATTACCTAAAATATAGCTCGACAATTGTTTAGACAGATTTGCAGCACAGGAAAAATTCTCATGTTGTATGCTAGTGACACAAAGTCCAGCATACTTTCATTGACAGCCAGGTTGAGCGATTTGCCATAGGGTATCAATTTGCTCCTGCAAGAGGTCAATCCTCTGATTGAACACCATCAAGCTTCCTTTTAGTTGAGCATTAATTCTTTTATGTACAACTAAGGCATGAGCTACATTGGCTAAATGATTATTCAGGGTCTGAGCAGTCTGCCCAGTATGACTCATGGCTAATGCCCTGGTGGTAGTTCCAACAGCCGTCAATGAGATGGTAGTAACAATGGTGGCTGTAGAGTTTTTTATCTTAATCATTCTGAGGGGTGTAAGGTGAAATCTCAGGGTCATTTTGATTTGCATTTTCGTGATGACTAAGTATGTTGAGCATTTCTTTAAGTGTTTCTCTGCCATTAAATATTCCTCTATTGAGAATTCTCTGTTTTGCTCTGTACCCCATTTTTAATTGGATTACTTGGTTTGCTGATGTTTAATTTCTTCAGTTCTTTATATATTCTGGATATTAGCCCTCTGTCAGATATAGGGTTGGTGAAGATACTTTATGAATCTTTAGGCAGCCATTTTGTTTTGATGACAGTGTCCTTTGCTTTACAGAAGCTTTTCAGTTTCATGAGGTCCCACTTACTTATTGTTGATCTTAAGAGACTATGCTGTTGGCATTCTGTTCAGGAAGTTGTCTCCTGTGCCAATGAGTTCTAGGCTCTTCCCCATTTTTTCTTCTAACAGATTTAGTGTGTCTGGTTTTATGTTGAAGTCTTTGATCCACTTGGGCTTTACTTTTGTACAGGGTGATAATATGGATCTGTTTGCATTTTTCTACATGTAGACATCCAGTTAGACCAGTAAAATTGGTTAAAGATGCTATCTTTTCTCCCATTGTATGGTTTTGTCTTTTTTTGTCAAAAATCAAGTATCTTTAGGTATGTGAGTTTATTTCTGGGTCTTCTATTTGATTCCATTGATTCTGTTTCTATGCCAGTACCATCCAGTTTTTATTACTGTTGCTCCATAGTACAGCTTGAGATCAGGGATGGAGATACCTCCAGAAGATCTTTTATTTGACAGGATTGTTTTAGTGATTCGGGGTTTTTTCTTTTTCCATATGGAAATGAGAATTGTTTTTTCATGTTCTGTAAAGAATTATGTTGGTATTTTGATGAGAATTGCATTGACTCTGTAGATTGCTTTTGGTAGGATAGCCATTTTCATTATGTTAATCCTACTGATCCATGAGCATGGGAGATCTTTCTATCTTCTGATATCTTCTTCAATTTCTTTCTTCAGAGACTTGTAGTTTTTTTTTTTTTTTCTGTACAGGAAAGACACATTTTTAAATGTCCAAACCTATTTGTGAAATTTACAGCATCGAAACAGCAATGTACCTGTTAGATGTTTAGAGAGTATTCCACTGCAGCAATCAGAACCTTGTCTGCTTGGATATGTTTTCAGAGCAGATATCAAAAACTAATAGGAAACATTATTTCAAGTACACATCACAGAATACCCCATCCAACAAAACAGACATTCTTCTCAACAGCTCCTGGAACCATCAGCATTTTATTATCTCACCCCACAGTAGGCCACAAATCAAATCTTAAAAATATAAACTACACAAATACTTAAACAATGCACTTTGTAAGAACCTGTGGACCACTGAAGAAAACATGGAAGAATTTTAAAAGCAATTAGAACTAGATAAAAAAAGAAACATAACTTAACAAAACCTCTGAGCTATATACCCAAGTCAGCACTAACAGCAAAGTTCATAATTATACACGTTCTTTAAAGAAGAGATGAGGTCTCAAATAACTTAATGAACTACCATAAAACCTTACAAAAACAGTAACAATCAAAACCAAAAGCAGTAGATGGCAAAATATTATAAATAGCAGGGTGCCTACACCTTATTGATACATCTTTTACAAAACTCCTGCAACTAAGGTTTAGGGAACATTGCTGTAGAGGAGACAAATTATAAGAGCCAAAAGACCAGAAATTTTGTGAGATTGTGATACCTAGAAATGCAAAGGGAGTTGGACCCATGCTGCCTCAACATTATGGCTGCCTAAAAGAAGACCAGAAAAATACCAGTAGGTATGATAACATGGAAGTAAGAAATTTCACAAGGCCCCAACCCAAGATGAAGATCTATATTCAATTGAGAACTGCTAAGAGACGGAAAGTTATTTTATCCCAGGGACAATCCCTCTAATTTGTTATCTAATATTAAGTAGTCAGTCCTGAACATATGTGTGTGTATGTGTGTGTGTGTGCAATATTAAACAGACTTACAAGGTTGTATTTAAATGTTTATAAATTTATATGTAACAATAGGAATTAATGAAACAGAAGTCATAAATTTGGGAGAAAGTGAGAAAGGAGACATGGAAAGAAATGTACAGTGCAGAAGGAAGAGGGAATTATATATATATATATATATTTTTTTTAAATTTATCAAATAGAAAATTCTAAATAAAGGGTAAAAGATTTATATTATCTGAAGAGAAACCAGAGTATAAAAGAAAAATTTTTAAAGATTTCAACAGATTGAGTAAACATGTCCATTCCTAGATTAAGAAGAATTTCCTGCTAACAAACAAACAAAAAAACACAATAAACAACTTCAGTGCTTGCCCTCTAAGCAGCCCTCTGTCCAGCAGGATTCTAGACCTTAACTTTACTGCCCTTTGGACCACATAATTCTTTTCTGTGAAAACCGAAGGCTTTCTTAGGCATCTTGTGTAAGATGTTCAGGGTCTCTAGATGCCAGAAACAACACCATTTCTGTGTCCAGATACTGCCGAAAGTGTCCAACTGAAATGCTTGGTCGTACAGGGGAAGAATGATGGAGGCTGAGAATACTGGTCTCAGGAATGGGCCCTTCCTTGCAGACCTTGGAGGAGTGGCCAACCAATGACTGGTCTACGGTGAGGCCCATGCCATGAAAGGGAGCCCAACAACGCCTGATGAGGAAGGAGAACTCAATAGCCTAGAGACCCAGCACTACGCGGAGAAACCTTGTCTTGAATCCACTCCCCGAAAACAAACAAACAAACAAACAAACAAACAAAAACTTAAACATAAAGACTAGAGAAGAAATGAATAAATGAATAAAATGGAAACAAAAATAATACATAGACCAGATAAGACAACTTTATTTAGTATATAAAGTATATATTTATTTATTCAACTATATAAATTTATTTATGGACACATATATATGTATATACATACATTTATACTTCTACAATGTCCTACATGTATTAAAGTCCTTTTAAGTAGACAATTTAGGTTACGAGAGGAGAAAAGTAATTATTAATATCACAACTGTAAACCCCACGACTTACAACAATGACATGCCTCTAAAAATATATTGGTGCATTAGTGGCACAAATGTTATGGGAGGAACCAAACACACTTGTATTGGATTTAAAGCCACTCCATGGAATGGGACTCATCCATGTCACTGTGAAAGTGACCAAGAATCTGAAACTAGATAGGTCATGAAGATACCTGATAAAACAGGGTCAGATGAAAGGGGAGGAGATCCTCCCCAATCCATGGACTTGGAAAGGGGCAGGGAGGAGATGAGGGAGGGAGGGTGGGGGTGGGAGGGAATAAGGGAGCGGGATGCAGCTGGGATACAGAATTAATAAGATGTAATTAATAATAAGATTTATAATAATAAAAAAGAAAAAGAAAAGAACTTCCTACGTTAAAACTAAAAAAAAAAAAAAAAAAAAAAACAATTCCATGAAAGAGAATTCATGCCTAATATCATAAACCTGTCAAAAGCCTATTCAAGGAGGCCAGGATGGGAAGAGCACTATTGATGGTTTTGCTAAATGCACATGAACTTAAACCACCATATAAACATGCATATTCATACTTACAGACTAGTAATAATATTAATCTTACTTTAAAAATTGATTTTTGCAGTGGGCAATAGTTAATACAAAGACCCTTAATTGGTTAAAGTATCGAGAATAATAATAGCAAAAGTACCATTATGAAGTAACAATGAAAATAATTTTATGTTTGGGGTCACTACACCATGAAGAGATGTATGAAGGGGTTGGAGCATTAGAGGTTTGAGAACCATTGCATTAGATCTCCTACAATCATAGAAAGGCAGGATAATGTAAAAATGGTTATAATACTGAGTGTAATCTATGGATAAATGCAATTCCAATTAAAATGCTAATTATTTTTTCTCAAAATGAGACAAAAAATAGGAAATAAAAAAAAGATGATAAACTAGTGGTTCTAAACCTGTGGGTCCCCACCGTTTTGTGGGTTGAATGGGTCCTTCATGATTCATTACGGTAGCAAAATAACAGGAAGTAGCAATGAAATAATTTTATGGCTGGGAGGGGGGTCACCAAAACATGAGCAACTGTATTAGAGGGTCCCAATGTTAGGAAAGTTGAGAATCACTGAAAACAGTTATATACCCAAGCAGAATGAGGAATCCCTATCTCAAGCTATCCTACAGAGCCAGAGTAGCAACACTGCATGGTAGGAATACAAAATCAGACATGTAAAAAGAACAGAGGAACTAGACTAGATAAAAATCCTCACAGTAATACTCAGAGGACTTCAGAAAAAAAAAAAAAAGACAAAATTATACACTGGAGAAAGGACAGCCATTCAAACACATGGGGCTGAAAAATTGATTATCTACATGGAAACAAACAAACAAACAAAAATGAAATGAGATCTGTATCTCTGTACCTCTCTCTCTGTATAAAGTCAACTCAAAATGAATTCCTTAATATAAGACCTCAAATTCTGAAACTATTAGAGGAAATCTTAAGAAAAACTCTTCAACATATAAGCACATTCAAGGATTCGAATAGTTCAGAAAATTATACCAAAAATGAGCGTGTGATTATATGAAATTAATAGGCTTCTGCACAGGAGAGAAAACAACAACAAAAACTTGACTGAGTAAACAGAAATCCTTCTGAGTGAGATGACTCTTTCTTAATTGTGCTATTGTGCTGAAGTACGGAGGATAACAGCTCTCCAACTTGGTATACATGATCTTCCTAACAGGTTTATCACTGGATTTGATAGAGATAAAATACACATAAATAAATTGATATTGTACACAGACAAACAGTGTACACTCAATAAATATAAGCCATTGCTATAAAATACCAGCACTTTTATGAAACGTACAGTAAAATAATATACAAAGACATAGGGAATGAGATAGTAACTAAAAGCTGTAACAAATACCACCTACTGAAGTCTACAATTTCTGCATGTGTCTCTCCTACATACTGAGACCTATAAATATTCTACTTCATTTTGCTGAACCACAGACATCACATTTACTGTTTCTAAATTCCAACATAAATCTATTTGCCATTTCAAGATACATCTCAAGTATGGTCAGTAAATAAAGAATAAAGTATAATTAATGTAAAAATGAAATAAAATTGTTATAAAATTAAAATATTTGTATTATATAAATAATGTATATAAATTGTTTATAGCTATTATAATTTCTTAAAAAACAAAAACAAAAATAGAGCTGGTACCTTCCTGTAACATACCCTGACCTGGAAATATTCACTTCTGGTTCAAAGGTAATATATGCTCATTCAATCAATTTTTGATGTCTTATCTCACTCACTTTTATAACCTTTACACGATCCCTAAAACTAAACCTACAGATCTGTTGTAAAGATAATATATTCTGTATCCTCTATAAGCCCCATGAAGTTCATGATTAACAAACTGAAGATGTCTCTATACACATACAAAGGCAAAATTCATGTCTATTCTATGTATTCTCTCTTGCAACTAATTTCACTAATCCTTCTGTCATTGGGTACAGTATTATGGATAAACCTAGTCTCCTTTCTCATCAATACACATACAGTGAAATTCCCTATTACAATTATTTTACTTTACAAAATCTGATGATCAGATTGATCCAAAGGAATACACACAATTTAGTGAGTGTGTGTGTGAAAGAGAGAGAAAGGGGGGAAGGTAAGAACAATTAAAGAAGAAAAGATATCCCAAGATATTTACTAGACAAGATGGAGACCCAGAAAAGCCAAAAATGTTCTAGTCCAAACACCAGCAGTCTGTAGACAAAAGGACTGATGGCTCAGATTGAGTCTGTAGGAAAGAAGAGACTCGCATTTCCCCAAAAGTCAGAAATGAATGCAGAAATGCCCCTCACTAGAACAGAATTGGCTTTTGTCTTCTCCATGCCTTCAGCCTACTGGATGAGAGCAACCCAATCTGCTATACTCTGCAATCTGTAGAGTGCCCAGAGAGCTGAACTGAAACTTAATAACTAAGACATCTGTGTCTCAGTCCTCCCCCAATAACTTCCTCAAACTGATTCATGCCACCATCATCCCCTTAACTATTTAATGCAGCATCTTCACTCACGTGAGCGACTAGCCTCTAGTTTCATCCTCCCCTGTCTATCTTTGGTAAAGGACCACTCTGATGATAGGCCATTTGTTCTTAAAAAGTATTCTAGAAGTGTCTCATGCTACAGAACGAAGTCCTCCAAGGTCCTCAGCACACAAACTAAATCACTGTTTGCAACCCTTCCCCAACATTCTTATCTAGCTTACCTCTGTCTACACCCTCTTTCCTGCATTTAATAAGCCATTGTTATTTCACCTATGTGGTTGTTAAGTTGAATACTTGTAAAAAAAATCACACACATGTATATGTATATTATGATTAAATCAAGTAACATCCATTAAAATATACTCAACATAGGCATGTATAATTTACCACTACCAATTATGATTTCCAATTATTAATAATCATTAAATAAAATACATTCATGCATTGAATAATGTATAAGTAATATTTATGCCACCTGGTGGTCAAACAGAAAATGTTATTTAAATCCATTTCATAATTTCATTTTAGTAATACTTTTTGTATAGTTTTTGAAATTATAAGATAATTACGAATGTCATTATAAAATAATTACATTCTGTATTTATAAAAAAAAAAAAACATTCCCCCTTCCTCCCTCCAACCCTTCCCATGTTCCCCTTTTCAAATTCATGACTTCCTTTTAAGTATTTAGGTTTACACACACACACACACACACACACACACACACACACACGTAAACATATAAATAAACACAACCTGCTTAGTTAGTCTTTGTTACTTGTATTTCTATGATCTCAAAGCAGACAACTTGGTATACGATAATCAATAATATGGGGGCTCTTAATGACAGTATTTCATGTAAAAGCAACTGCTTGCTTCTTCCTCTAGGAAGATATGTTTTAACATATAACAAAGTACATTTGAGAAATGCTGACAAAGGAAAGGTTTCATTGCATTCTCCAAAAGTACAGCAATGTACATCACATTCTGACTTTAAATACACCAAAAAGAATGAAATATCAAATGCATGGAAATATAACCAAATGGAATGATTCCTCATGACTGAACCATCTTTTCTGACTATAAACCCAACAAAATGTGTACTTGTGAGCCAATTTTATCCTAGACAATTTGACAGCACAGTTCCTCCTGCCTTTCAGAGCTCAGACTCTGGGATTTCCATATAGTCTCTTTCCTGAGATGCCTTCTGGCTCCCAACAAGAACTCTCTTTACTGAAGCGCCCTTTGAACCTGTGGCTTTCTCCACCTATTTCACCTTCCTGAATATCTCCATCCTAACAACCTTTGATGGGTTACTTCTAGCTAAAGACTCTTAAATCTCTATCTCTAATCATAATCCATTCTCAACTCATTAGTTTTCTTTGCTGGCTATTGTCTCTCTTTTTCAATGCTGACAGAACTTTACTAGATTATTTCTTTGTTAATTAAGTTTCTTTTTTTAATTTACTTTACAACACAAGCGCAGCTCTCCCTCCCTCCTCTCCTTCAAGTCCTCCCCTCTCACCTCATTTTTCCCTGTCCCCACATCTACTCTTCCTCCCTTTCTTTTCACAAAAGGAGATGGCTCCCATGGATATCAGCTAGCCCGGAGATATGAAGTTGCAGTAGTATTAGGCACATCTTCTACTGAGGCTAGACAAGGCAACCCAGTTAGCAAAAAGGGATCCAGAGGCAGGCGATGAAGCTACACCACTCCAAGACATATACCCAAAAGAAACTCCACCATACAAAGACACTTGCTCAACTCTGTTCATAGCAGCTTTATTTGTAATAGGTGGAAACTGGAAACAACCTAGATGTACATCCGCTGAGGAATGGATAAAGAAAATGTGGTACATGGTACATGAGCGACCCCAAAAATTCAACCAGAGGACTCCTTCAGCTGATAAACACCTTCAGCAAAGTGGCTGGATACAAAATCAACTAAAAAAAAAAAAAAAAATCAAAAGCCCTTCTGTATACCAAACACAAAAGAGCCAAGAAAGAAATCAGGGAAACAACACCCTTCACAGTAGCCACTAATACTAATAACATAAAATACCTTGGTGACTCTAACCAAGCAAGTGAAAGACCTGAGTGAAAAAACTTTAAGTCTCTGAAGAAGGAAACTGAAGAAGATATCAGAAGATGGAAAGATCTCCCGTGCTCATGGATTGGTAGGATTAACATTGTGAAAATGGCCATCCTGCCAAAAACAATCTACAGATTCAATGCAATTCCCATCAAAATAAATCCACATTTGGCTAAGGCTGAGGATCTGGCTTGCTTCCATGTATGTGGACCTATCTGCATTGCCCACGTGGCATGCTGGGGTTGGCTACCCAAAAGCTATTTAAGCTGTGGGCTGGCTTTCCCCAGGGTCAGATGATTGTTCAAGGTTCCTGAATAAACTGCATTGAAAAAAAAAAATACCAACTCAGTTCTTTACAGACCTTGAAAGAAAGATTCTCAGCTTCATATGGAGGAACAAAAAACTCAGAATCTCCAAAATGATTCTGTACAACAACAGGTCATCTGGAGGTATCTCCATCCCTGATCTCAAGCTGTACTACAGAGCAATAGTAACAAAAACTGCATGGCACTGGCATAGAAACAGAAAGGAGGATCAATGGAACCAAATAGAATACCCAGAAATAAACCCACACATGTACGAATACTTAATTTTTGACAAAGCAGCCAAATCCATTCAATGGAAAAAAGACAACATCTTCAACAAATGATGCTGGTCCAACTGGATGTCTACATGCAGAAAAATGAAAATAGATCCATATTTATCACCCTGCACAAATCTAAAGTCCAAGTGGATCAAAGACCTCAACATAAAACCAGATACTCTAATTCGGTTAGAAAAAAAAGTGGGGAACAGCCTAAAACTCATTGGCACAGGAGACAACTTCCTGAACAGAACACCAACAGCACAGGCTATAAGAGCAACAATCAATAAATGGGACCTCATGAAATTGAAAAGCTTCTCTAAAGCAAAAGACACTGTAGTCAAAACAAAACAACAGCCTACAGACTGGGAAAAGATCTTCACCAACCCTATATCTGACAGAGAGCTGATATCCAGCATATACAAAGAACTAAAGAAGTTTAAAAGCAATAAATCAAGTAATCCAATTTAAAAATGGGGTACAGAGCTGAACAGAGAATTCTCTGTAGAGGAATATCGAATGGCAGAGAAACACTTAAAGAAATGCTCAACATCCTTAGCCATCAGGGAGATGCAAATCAAAACGACCCTGAGATTTCACCTTACAGCCATCAGAATGGCTAAGATGAATAACTGTAGTGACAACACATGCTGGAGAGGTTGTGGAGTAAGGGGAACCCTCCTACATTGCTGGTGGAAATGTAAACTGGTACAACCACTTTGGAAGTCAATCTGGTGCTTTCTCAGACAGTTAGGAATAGTGCTTCCTCAAGACCCAGCTATACCACTGCTAGGCATATACCCAACTTTACTCAAGTACACAACAAGGACATTTGCTCAACCATGTTTGTAGCAGCTTTATTTGTAATAGCCAGAACCTGGAAACAACCCAGCTGTCCCTCAACGGAGGAATGGATACAGAAATTGTGGTAATTTTATACAATGGAATACTACTCAGCAATCAAAAAGGAGGAAATCATGAAATTTGCAGGCAAATGGTGGGATCTAGAAAAGATCATTCTGAATGAGCTATCCCAGGAGAAAGACACACATGCTATATACTCACTCATATAGTCCTAGAAGATATGATAAACATAATTTAATCTATACACCTAAAGAAGATAAACAAGAAAGAGGACCCAGGGTAAGATGATCTATCCTCACTTAGAAAAACAAAAATGGGAGGTGCATTGGACATAGGAGAAAACAAGTAACAGGACAGGAGCCTACCACAGAGGGCCCCTGAGAGACTCTACCTAGCAGTGTATCAAAGCAAATACTAAGACTCATAACCAAACCTTCGGCAGAGTGTAGAGAATAATATGAAAGAAGGGGGAGTTTGTATGATGTGGAAAGGATAGGAGCTCCACAAGGACCAAATATATCTGGGCACAGGGGTCTTTTCTGAGACTGACACTCAACCAAGGACTATGTATGGATATAACCTAGAACCTCTGTGCAGATGAAGCCCATGGTAGCTCAGTAACCAACTGGTTTCCCATAGTAAGGGGAACAAGGACTATTTCTGACAGAAACTCAATGGCAGGCTCTTTGACCTCCCCACTCCCCAAGGGAGAAGCAGCCTGCTAGGCCACAGAGGACTTTGTAACCAGTTCTGAAGATACCTGATAAAACAGGATCAGATGAAAGGGGAGGAGGTACTCCCCAATCAGTGGACTTGGAAAGGGGCAGGGAGGAGAACAGGGAGGGCATGTTTGGGAGGGAATGAGGGAGCAGATATAGTTAGGATACAGAGTTAATAAAATGTAACTAATGAAAAAAAAACAATTTATTCACTATGTATCCCACCTGTAGCTCCCTCCCTCATCTCCTACCAGTCCCACCCTCCATCCCTCCTCTCCCCCTATGTCCCTTCCCTAGTACACTGATAGGGGTGGTCCTCCTCCTTTTTCCAATTTCTCTATCTAAATAACTAGTCACCAAGATAATACAGATGAATAACTTTAAAAAAAAACATACTACTTTCAACAAGTATAAAATGTGGTACAATTTATACAATGGAGTATTACTTAGCCATTAGAAGCAATGACATCATGAAATTTGCAGGCAAATGGTGGAACTACAAAAGATAATCCTGAGTGAAGTAACTTAGACCTAGAAAGACAAACATGTTATATACCCACTTATAAGCAGATATTAGTTATAAAGTACAGGATAGCCATGCTATGAACCACAGACCCAAAAGAGCTAAATAATAAGTAGTGCCCAAGGTGGGATGCTTGAATTTCATTGAGAAAGTAAAATAGATTAGACATCGGGGGTAGGTGGAAGGAGGAAGGGGTGGGATGAGAACAGGAAGGATGAGGTGGGGAAGGAAAGAGGGAAAGAGTATTAGGAGAGGCAACTAGAGGACCTAGAAACCTAGCACAACGGAAACTCCCAGGAATCTATGAGAGTGACCCTAGCTAAGACTCCTAGCAACTGAGGCTATAAAGCCTGAAATGGCCATCTCTTGTAACCAGGAAAGACTTAGAACAGAGGGACACCAAACCAGCCACAAAACCTTAGATCCACAATTTGCCCTGCCTACAAGGGGTAAAAGATGGAGCAGAACTTGAGGGAAGGGCCAACCAATGAGTGGCCCAATTTGAGACCCATGCCATAAGAGGGAGCCTACCTGTGACACAATGACTGATCCTCCACTATAGTTGCTGACAGGAGCCTAGCATAAATGTCAATGGAGAGGCTTCACCCAGCAACTGATGGAAACTGATGCAGAAACTCACAGCCAAACATTAACTGGAGCTTGGGGAATCTTGTGGAAGAATGGAGAAGAAAGATTGAATGAACCAGAGGGGTTAAAGACACCATAGAAAAACCTACAGAATCAACTAAACTGGGCCCCTAATGGCCCAGAGACTAAACTACCAAACAGAGAGCATGAATGGGGTGAACCTAGGCTTTCTGTACATCATGTAACAGTTGTGCAGCTGGGTTTTCATGTGGTACTCCTAAATCAGAAACAGGGGCTTGTCTCTGAATAAATTATTTCTTACAAAATAATCACTGGCATTTTGTTGAATATTAAATTAAAAATAAATATTTCTTTCTGTTTTGAAATTATGAGGTTTAGGTTTAGAATGTATGGGTTTAAATGAAGGATTTACTAGATAAAATTAATCAGAGACAGTACAGTGAACATATTGACATGATTTTCTAGCATGCTGACAACCCAGGATGTGACCATCCAAACTGGAATAAATAAATAATCAGATATTATAAGTCAACTTATTTAGCTACCTATCTATTTACTTTGGCTCAGTTTGAGATGACTTGAACCTTTCATAGAATGGAAGGCATTATGGAAGAGCTAGCTTCTTGTGGGTAGAAGTATCATAAAAATACTTGCTCATATCTAAATGGACAAAAAGCAGAACTATATATCTCGAAGCTTGCACCACGGTGATTAACTTACTCCCATGTAGATAAAAGATCTACAGCCTTTCTAAACAGTGTCATCAACTTGTATCAAGAGTTTAAATACATGAACTGGGAAGGGGGGATCATTTTATATACAAGTCATATTCTGGCCGTTATCTCAACAACCTGACCTCTGCAGCTGACATTTCCAAGCCCAAAAGAAATCAGCGGCTTCCCTTAGATTAACTTCGATATCCTGACATTGAGAATTTTCTCAAGGCTGGTTTCCTGTCATTCAAAATTTCTTTAAATATCATTTCTTCAGAAATCCCTTCTCTAACCACCCTAACCTAAGGAAGCCTCCAGATCAATCTTTGTCCTATTTTCCTGTTTCTTGGCCTGTCACTATCAATTCATGACCATTTCCCACTGATTTTTTTGTTTTTTTGTCTTGACCCTTAAGCATGTGTGCTTCAGGAAAGAGATAGACTTCTGGTCTACTGCTTTATCTCAAAGTGTACAATTCTGAGCAAGAGCTAAGTAAGATTAAACAAACACACCCTTTTTATTCCATCTCTTTTATTTCCATTATCATGTGATTGTGTGTAAAGAGTGGAGCAAGATAAGGAAATCTGAGTCTCTTGTCCAATTTCTCTATCTAAATAACTAGTCACCAAGATAATACAGATGAATAACTTTTCAAAAAAACATACTAATTTCAACAAGTACAATTTATGTCAAATAAATCATCCTAGAAAAACCCCCCAGACTCTACCTACCAACTGAAAAAGCACATTTTGTGCTGTGTCATGCCTTCTCTTAAAAAGACACACACTAGATTTTTTATTATTTATTTATTTTCTACACTGTTTATTTCCTACTCTATATGCCAGTCAACTTAAGCTGTTTCCCAGTAGATTCTTATATTTATCTTTATACTATTCTCTCCTGCTTAAAAGAGCTTAAAACAGCTGTCTAGAAATAACCTCTTCATACACTTTATAGAAAATATATAGCATAGTGAAATCTTTCAGCCAATGCAATATTTCCATAACTTACATCATAAAGGGAATATGCTTCAGTCGAGTAACCTTGAGACAGGAACTCAGTATTTCCATGTAGACAATATCAAACTTGTATCTCAAATAAACATTTCTGGATTTTCTCTTATTTACATCATATATACCGGTTTTTTTTTTCCTTCCCAGACATAGAATTAAAGAAAACGTATCTCTCAAAATGACTGCTGTTCTGTTTCCAAATTCTAGCTTTTATTAGTTGCTGCCTGTTCCTGACTAGACTCTAAATCTCTATGATACAAGAAGTTATCCTGAAGTAACTTGCTTCTCTAATGTTCTGTCTTACCTACAGATAAGAATTGTTTAAATTCTATTAAAATCTAGTACAGTCAGCTCATACTATGCCAAATTCGCTAGACCCTCCAACTCACAGGGCCCAAAAGTCAATGTACAATTGTTATCTATTAATTCATATTTATTATGTTATATTTTTAGAGAATAACGACTTGGGGCTTTTTGTGCCATTCCAAATAATACCTTCACAACTTCCAGAATGTTTTCCTACTTTCTCTTATGGTCCTCATAATGTTGTTGAATATGTGTAAGCTCAACAGCAGCTCAAATCTCTTTCCATGGATTACCTTTCCAACCTTGCAAAAGTAGAAGCTTTCCTATTCTACCTATCCATTCCACCTTAGCCTAAGTCGTTATTATTAAGTTATTATTTCATGATATTACAGCCTCCTTCCTGCCCAGTGGTTATGATTTATCTCCCACCAATAATCCAATCCATACAGAAGTGATAGCAAGGAGTTTAAACTCTTAGTTAATTTAGCCAAAGGCTCTCTCCATTGTCACAAAATTTTTACCCACTGAGAAAAGCCCCGCAAATGTTGGACACCTGCCTTTTCCTTGGCTTTCATCATAGCCCCAATATTCCTTATTTGTTCTCTTCCACAGTCAGTGTGGCCTCTGTCTATTTGCTGAGCATTCCTTTCTCATGGCCATTGAGTAGATGGCTCTTTGAGGAGTTAGCCCAACCACCTCCTTCTATATAAGGGCACACTGCCCACGCAGTCTAACTATTCTGCTCTTTTCCTCTCTAGGTAATTCACCACCACAGCCTACTTTTATTGTCATTGACATGTTTTAACAGACTCTAGTATCCCTTCCTTATTGTTTCATTAAGTTATTTTCTGCTTTGTGAATAGAAAATTTATTACTTCTCTATTCTCACTACAGAAATGACAGAATTGTACATTGAATAAGCAATGAACTGATGAATTAATGTACCTATTTCAAGATATCTTGCCTCCCTAACCAGACACAGGCACCTGATTAGTGAACAGACTTTTTGTCCCTTTCGAGTCTTCGAAATCAAGTACCATAATGATAGAACATGACATATTCAAGTATATGTTTTATATATTATTTTCTCCATTTCAGGAGATTATCAGCATATTTTTGAATTGAACAGTACTAAGAAATATTATAAATGAGTTTTTCCATAAACTTTCAATCTATAAACACCCAGCCTGAAATTTCATTTTATTATATAATAATTAAAAGCACATAAGACATCTGTAATTTTAATTCCTTTATCTTTCAGTTCCACTCTTTAAATCATATCCATATTCTAGGAAGACAATGTGGAAAGGGTGATCCACAGTTATAGACTTTGACTCTGTAGACGCTGATAGCATCATGTAAGTCACACACACTTAATAAATATATATATCTGCTTATAATTAAACCCATAGGAATCCTAATAAGAAAACGCCCCAAGTCTGAGCTGCCTGCCTGTATATAAACACATTCTGACTACATCATTTTTACAGCTTATTGTGTATAGTTAGTGGTTTTGGAAATTAGTCTAGTTTCAAGATTTTTTTTTTACATTCCATACATTGAAACTGATCCATGAAACGTAGGCCTTGTTAAAATGCCATCAAAAAGTTCAGTGTCTCACCCTAAAATAATAATTTTTCCTAAAACCTACTGACAATCACAGGTACTAAGGGAATTGTTTCCTGTTTAAAAAAGGGGAGGGAATACCACAAAATTCAGGCAATCATGGTTAACACTGCATTTTGACATCCTTGCTTTTGATGTGGTTATAGTTGGCAGTTCTGCTTTCCTATGCCCTTTTATTGGAAGGTGATATAAGTGCCTACTCAGAGCTAATGACATTTCAGACTATCTGCAGGTAACTGCTAAGCATACATCTTAAAAAAAAACTTGACATCTCCAATGATATAATCTGGCAGGCCTAAGAAACAGAAAACATTTACAAAAGCCTCTTTAATCTTCACTTTGGGTGACTATTGATCATGTTTCTTCCATGTGCTGACCATAATTATAAAATACACAATACACACTCCTACGCATCTTTCAGAGTCTTAATATATGCACCTATTGTCTGTTCAGAGTACTGAGAGTCTGAATTCTATTAAGGCAGGTGAAACAAATCTACCCTGCAACCCTACTTTTCTGTGATAGCTCAAAATTGCCATGTGCATCTAAAATATCTTTATTAGGTAAATACATCATTTACTGCAAAAGAAATCTGACTATGTATCTTCTAGATACCAAAAAGAAATAGAAAACAAAACAAAACACCAGCTCATTAAATTGTCTCCCTTTCTTGTTTAAAGTGGGAAATACTTTCAGAACTTATAAGTAGTAATAGTTAAATCACATATGCAACCATTACTTTTGAGAGAAAAATAATTATAGCTCAAGTTGAATATGATGAGCTTGTAATCTCAGCACTGGAGAAGCTGAGGCAGGCTATTTTTGAGTTCAAGGGAAGTCTGTTTTACTCAGAACATTCTAGGCCAGTCTGGCTTAGAATCTCCATATTGGAACAAAAGATATTGTTTCTATTCTGAAGCAGCCTTTTCCTCCTCTTTTTATTTCCAGTAGGTAATTTCAATGAATTATGTTAGTTTGGTTTCAATGTGCTCTTATATGGAATCTTTTCATTGACTTGCTGGCTTCCACATTTGTTCTGGTTTTTGTTGTTGTTGTTGTTGCTGCTGCTGTGTGCAACACAAAGAACAAAAAAACAACTTGGGCCAGGAGAAGGTTTGTTTGGCTTACAAATTACAAACAGTCCATTACAGAGGGAACCAACGCAAGAATCCAGAGGCAAGAACTGAGGTGGAGAGCAAGGAGAAATGTTGCCTACTCGCTTGCTGCCTCTGCCTTTTCAGCTACCATTCTTCATGTAGCTGAGGCTCACCTCTCTAGGCATGGTAGCAACCCAAGAAGGCTTGGATCGACTGTGATTAAAGGAGACATAGAGAGAAACAAAAGCTTGTCATCCCAAGAGTCTAGGAGAGGCCACCAGTATAGTTACAACCTCAATTGTAGCGAAGACCCCAGGATAGTGGCCACCAAGACCACAAAAGTCAGTGACAAGTGTAGAGTGGAAATGGCTCGAGTTTACCAAACAAGAGGTGGCTGACATCATTACAGAGGTGAGGCTGCCCAAGCCCTTTGGAGCCCAACATAACTGATGGCATACCTTCAATAGTGGTGTCTCTTGGCCTCTCACAATTTCAAGTCTCAGCTGATCTCCATGATCCCTTCATGTTTTAAAAAAATAGCACCATGGGGAGAGTCTTACATATTCTCAAGTTGTGCTGCCATCTTGAGATACATATATCCTCTGGTCCCTTTGGACCATGGCATTTGTATATGTGAAGTCATAACAGCTATGCTTGCTGCCTATATAATGCCTACAGGAGACTGAGCAAGTCAGCATTCCAGGACGGAAGATGGAGGGCTCATGAGGCACCACTCTTAGTTTGTACTACTATGTACTGTCAAGAAAGTAAAAGGGGCTGGAAAAGCAATTGCGAACTATTCATTCAAAGGAGCCTGAAAGCATCAGTAACAGTCCAGTTCTAAAGGCGGCCATGCTACCAGCCTACCTAATATGCAAAGCCAAGTCCTACTGTCCTTTCTTGCCAGTAATTTTGACTCCCTCACATCTCACAGTAGAGCTATTTATATACAGACATCGGCACACACCTGTATTTTCTTCCCTACAATGGACCTATATCAGGTGCCTTGTTATAACTAATGAATAAAAAGTGCTAACATTTTGTGAGAATATTTAAGATCCACTGTTTTAACAATTTCTGCAAATACACTCTTAGTAATTATGATCATTATGCTGTAGAAGATGTCACCAAACCTTTACTCACTCTGCCTACCTAAAATTTTGAACCATTAGATCAACACCACTCTATTCTCACCCTACCTAAGGTACTTGAAACAAACAAACGAAAAAAATGTATGAATGGACGTGTATGTAAAATACAAAACACTGAGCTCTGAGAAGCAAAGAGTAGAAATCCAGAGCTGGAGTATGTGAATACTTCAATGCCATAAAAGAATTTAAATTAGATGAGATTAATGCTACAAGCTGGTAGTAAGAACAGATGCATTTAATATTGAAAATAAAAGTTCCCCTTAAAAACGGGGTTTCAATTTTGGCTGCATTTGAAAATAATCCAAATATTTTATGGAAAATGAAAGACACTGATTACTTAGTCCAATCCCTCACCTCTAGATTCAGACATCACAAACTTAGGTGTAATGTGGCATCAGGTGACCCTAGCATTAAAATCAAGGCTGATGAGAGCCACACCTAAAACAGTGTGTATACCAACAGTAAAGCAACAAAGACTTTCAGAAATATATCGAAGAAAACCCCCCATGCCATTCCTCTGAGTTTGATATAGATCCTAGATTTTAATTTTTATATATGTAGGGGAGAGTTAGGTCATAAAAAGAATAGAAACAGTGAGAATGAGAAATGAGGTCTTAAGGAACAGAGAAGTGAAAAATAAAAGTAAGGCAATAGAATACATTTGCTATAAGGCAGAAGACAGCAACTGGGGAAAGAGAAGGCCAGCTGTGAGGATGAGGGTGGAGTAAAGGAACAATAAAAATAAAGTATGTACAAATGCCATGACAAAACCCATCACTTTGTATTACTAACTTTGAAATGCGAATATAAAAAATATATATATTAATTTACATATATATGTAAAGAAAAACCTACAAATTTAAAAATGAAATTGTGCTGGGGACTGTTGATATCGGGGGAGAGGGAGCTCCCCTTTTTCTGCAGGGAAAGGGAGAGGGAAAGGCGAAAGGAGGAAAAGGGGGCCTGGGAGGAGAGGAGAGAGGGAGCACTCCTGGCATGTAAAATAAACTGAATTTTTTTAAAAAAGAAAACTACCAATCTGTCTGTGGCAATTCATTTTTGCAGTGAGCAGAAATAGTTACGAAAATTCCTGATTACTAACATGGGCCTGCAGGTGCAGAAGGTCTCGACTTATTCGGCACTTGCTGTTAAATGGTGTAAAAGAACACCTCAGGTGGCTATTGCTTTCTTCACAATCACAGCCCAAGCAGCAGTCAGGGCTCCCTTCTTTCTCTCAGGTACTCTCCGCCTCTCTCTCTCTCTCTCTCTCTCTCTCTCTCTCTCTCTCTCTCTCTCTCTCTCTCTCTCTCCCCAGATCACCTAGTCACACAGTCCTCTGGCTCCATATACCGCTGCCTCTCCAGTTCTGTCAAAGAGCCACACAGATACAAAGAGCTCCCCACCACTGTGGACTGAGAACTGCTCAGAAATCACAGAGATGATGAGATTCTTCATGGTTCGCTGAGTAAGAACTAACGAGATAAGGTTAAACACTTCATACAATCACACATAGAAACAGCTTCGTTGCCACTGAAAGCACAGTAAATTATTAACGAAATTATGCATTAAAATATGCAAGCTGCAATCTAATTTGTATAAAGTAGGTCAAGGAATGGGGCATTGTGTTAAAAATACTACTTTAGGGAAAGAAATGGGCACGTTCTACTAAATTCCAGGGTAAACAGTATTTGTTATCAGAATAACAATGTGCAGAGGCAAGATACCTAAAGCCTCAGTATTCTGTTTTAATTACAAATTAGAAAACTTTAAACATGAAATATGTAGAAGGAGCAGATATATTTGAATTTTCATCAGTCACCTTTCACCAAGGTACACCTGTTAAGATAAAATTATAACTCCTATGCATTACAACGTAGTTTACACTGAAATAGTCACCAAGCCTCATAAAATAATTTCATTATTTCATATTTATTAGCTTAATTGGATATGATATTTTAACTAGACCCAAAAATATTTTTTGAGGGCAAATCGATGTTCAAGATATCACTGAATCTAAAACCAAGGGAAAACACAAAAGTAACTTAATATTTAACATTTAAGTTAATATAAATTTAACTTAAAAAGTAGAGGTATTTTTAGCACCAGGATGTTGAAAGTATAAAACCCAGATTTTACTGAACAGTCTTTTTTCTGTGTATTTTAAAGCACAAACACTACCAGAAATACTCTGAATGTATTAAAGACATATAAGCAGTATTTCCTTTAACTCTGAGAAAAACTGGATACTGAGAACAAGAAAATGACCATATAATTTCTACAAAACGATCCGGTGACATGAAATAACGGGTCCGTTCACAGGCTGTGACTAGCTCACACCAGTCTCATATCGCCTTTAACACACCACTATCCCAAGACATCCTCTGCAGTTCTGTGTCCTGCTCATACTGAAACGTGCTAGTAAATGTATTCTTCTTAGAAATTCACTCAAAATGCTTTATTTTAAGGTCAGTTACTTTAGGTTTCTATGTGACCTGGAACATAATGTAAATACAGTTCTGCATTTGTGATGAGACTTTATTTACATGGCAAAATTACATTGTCTGTCTAGACTTTGCTAACATTCATCCACAGCATCATACTTACAATTTTTATCTTGATAATATGTATACTTGTCAAATGATTGTTACAGTTTCATCCAATTTAAAGTTCATATAGATTTCCAGTATGCAATATGCAACTTTCTTTCTAACTACCTTCTCCCTACAAAATGTCTTTAAAATTACTTCAAATTGATATAAGAATCAGAAACTGCCTTGTTTTGGAAAAGAAAGATTGCCCTCAACAACTGTACACTTTGTTCCGTAAAGTATGGGGTATCTTGGTAGACCAAACAGTATTCAAGGGTGCTTCCTTGCTTTCTCCTAACTGTGCTGTATTAATCTTATGTTAAATGAATATTGAACTCTGGAACCGCAGGCTCAGTATTTTTTGCTAGGTATTATAAAATGCTTCAAGGCTTGTTTCCCTCTTCATTTATGGTACGCAGGCATTATGGTATACCAGGCAATAATTAGGTTCCTATCGGTTCATTTCCAGTAAATCCTCAATTATGTTCCATGAACGTAAATTTCAATTTTATTTCTTTAAACCGGTAGCATTGAAACTTCAGTATTCATCATGAGCACCCAAAAGAGTGTTACGTTCTGGGTTGCTGGGTATACAGAGTTTCTTATTTGCTTTACAAGTAGGATTGGAATTTTTTGCTTTCCAACAACCTCCCAACTATGCTGATAATTCAAGGAAATAACTTAATGTTGGAGAAAAACATTGCTGAGGATTCCATAGGATCCTGTCGCATTTGCAATTGTTTATTTAATTCTAGATAAGTTCCTTACCCTGCTTTCCTCATTTAACAATGACCAAGAAAGAGTTATAGATGACCTCCAAAAAGCAGCCTAGAAATAAATACAAAAATTAAAATTAAAGGCAGCTGAAAAAATTAAATAGGACCAAAAGGCAGACGTGTGCATGAAAGGGCTTGGAGGCCAGAAAAATGTGAACTTTAGAGGATGATGCCAAATTGATACCCACCCAATGGTGGGCATGAGACCCTCCGAGATGTCTGACATTCCTGGTGGCTCAGGCCACCCTTTCCTGCTTCTACTCATTTTTATTCTGAATCCAGGTAGTAGGCAGGCGACCTACGATTTGTTTTACATCCTCCTCCTTCAATATCTTCCTTTTCCTGTCTTCTAATTCTTTCCAGCTGAAGTGCAAGAATAGTGTTTTTGCTGCAAGTGTGCCTTTACATACTCCTCAACTACTCTTTACTCCCTGTTCTTTTCAGCCGAGTTCATTATATTAAAACAAAGAGGTCTTAGGCTGTGCCAATGCCACCAGCAGCACCCACACTGCCTGAAGATGGTCAGAAAAGTGTTCTTAGGCACACCCATTTGACTCACTTATCTGATTTTATTTTTGCTTTCATAATGAGAATGGTAGTATATGGTACATTTCCCACAGATATCGCCATGAATCTTGTTCATTGAATATCCAATTTATTTTTATTTTTTATTAATTACAGTTTATTCACTTTGTATCTCCCCATAAGCCCCTCCCTCCTCCCCTCCCAATCCCATCCTTCCTCCCCCTTCCTTCTTCACCATAGGGAAGGTCCTCCTCTCCTTCCTTCTGATCTTAGTCTATCAGATCTCATCAGGAATGGCTGCATTGTCATCTTCTGTGGCCTGGTAAGGCTGCTCCCCCCTCAGGGGGAGGTGATCAAAAAGCAGGCCAATCAGATTATGTCAGAGGCAGTCCCTCTTCCCATTACTATGTAACCCACTTGGACACTAAACTGCCATGGGCTACATCTGTGCAGGGGTTCTAGGTTATCTGCATGCCTGGTACTTGGTTGGAGTATGAGTCTCTGTGAAGACCCCTGTGTTCAAATTTCTGGTTCTGTTGCTCTTCTTGTGGAGTTCCTGTCCTCTCCAGATCTTACTATTTCCCACTTCCTGCATAAGATTCCATGCACACTGCCCAACAGTTGACCATAAGTCTCAGCATCTGCTTTGGTAGTCTGCAGAGCGGAGCCTTTCAGAGGCCCTCTGTGGCAGGTTTCTAGCTTGTTTACTGTTTTCTTCTTCTTCTGATGTCCTTCCTCTTTGCCTTTCAGGATGGGGATTGACCATTTTAGTCAGGGTCCTCTCTCTTAGTTAGTTTCTTTAGATGTACAAATTTTAGTAGGTTTATCCTATATTACATGTTTATATGAGTGAGTATATACCCTGTGTGTCTTTCTGCTTCTGGGATAACTCACTCAGGATGATCCTTTCCAGGTCCCACCATTTACCTGCAAATTTCATGATTTCCTTATTTTTCATTGCTGAGTAATATTCCATTGTGTAGATGTACCACAATTTCTGTATCTTCAGTTGAGCGGCAACTGGGCTGTTTCCAGCTTCTGGCTATTACAAATAAAGCTGCTACAAACATGGTTGAGCAAATGTCCTTATTGTGTACTTGAGCCTCTTTTGGATATATGCCTAGGAGTGGTATGGCTGGATCTTGAGGAAGCGCTATTCCTAGTTGTCTGAGAAAGCGCCAGATTGATTTCCAGAGTGGTTGTACAAGTTTACATTCCCACCAGCAGTGGAGGAGGGTTCCCCTTTCTCCAATTTATTTTTTAAAAATATAAATTTGAGCATCTAAGGACCAAAATTAAATTTAGAATCATGACACATTTAACTTTCTAATATATCCTTAATTTAAAAACCAGATTAACACTGGGACATTTAAAAACCACTTATTACACTATACGAAAAGCTAAAAATAAACAGGAGAAGAATATTGAAATGTGTTATAGGTTTACTGGTGTAACTAAAAAATAGTGCTTATACTTAACATACATTATTAGACCATGAGTTCAATTCCTAGAACCAAATTAATAATAGTAATAACTAAATATCTGTGCTAATGGTTGAGCTAAGAACAGACCTCACTGAGCAAACATCTAAATATCTGAAAGTATTCTAAACCATTTCACTCCTGTTTTAAAGAACAGAAGCTGCAATTGTCACTGTCCACTTATTCTGATCTGATTAACCTCCTGGGAAGTAGAACTCCAGAAATTCATCCTGCCTCCTGCACTTGCCCTCTGGGACGTACGTCTATTACTACAAGGGCTAGAAATAGCTCCAGAAACACACAAATGAGAAAGGATAGATAGTCACTAACTATCCCTGATATGCAGGCGCTGTGCTAACTATCTGATTATTCTGATGATGATTCTAACACAGTTCCTGCAAGGATGATTCAGGTTCCACAAGGCAGACAGACTGCTTAACCACCTATAACTTACCTTACACAGGCTGTGAAAATGGGGACTATGAGACCCACAACATGAAAACCTAATCTAGTCTAGAGAGGTAATCGTAAGTAGAATATTAAAACTGTATAAGGAAAAATGAAGAGCATTTTGAAACAAAAAGGAAAGGGAGAACACGCCATTAGAAATAGTGGGTGTACAAGCTTGCAGCAAAGCAAAAGAAATAAAGTAACATTAGTGGAAAAAATTCTCTGTCCACGGGACAGAATGTGAAGGAACCTGAAGTAATGAGGTTGAGATAGAGCTGCAAATAAGCCACAGCCCCGAGAAAGTTGTAGTGCAACTTAAGAATTTCAGCATTCTTCCCAAAGCAATTAGAAGACCTGAGATTGGGTACAATTTAGAGTAGAAAACATCCATGCTGCAAAAATAAATACACTATAATTAGATAAATTAAAGACAAATAACATTATACAGTTCAACTTAGGTAATTGGACAAAACTACTTCCATTAGGAATGGCCAGATTTGGAAAGATGCCAGTGATACATAGAAAGTAGAATCTGTCTACAAAGCAAATCTGAGAAAGCCAAGGCTACACAAACAAATCCTGTCTCAAACAAAAATAAAAATGTAGACTCCACCTAACTCAAGTGGCTATCTGAGCACCTAACAAAATATCCTTAGAACCCAGCTTCTGCAAGGAAGATGGTTAAATTAAGCAATCAGATTCACAACCCTGTACCAGAAACATGGGATGAAGGATGGCTTCTGTCTGGTATGTTAACCACTATGAAATCTTCAATCTTCAGATGAGCCTCTGAAGGTCTTATCTGTTCCCTGTGTGAGCACATATTTGGTACTTTTATGTCCTTTTTGGGTTATTATTACTACAGAAAGAAGTCCTCTTAAGATCATTAAAGTAAGCCTGGTGTGGTGAGACACTTTTTTTTTTCTTTAATCTTTTTCTTTTAATCTATTTTTTTTATTTTTTACAATTCATTCACTTTATATCCTAATTGTAGGCCCCTCCCTCATCCCTTTGCAGTCCCACCCTTCTTCCCTCTCTCCTCCCCCACCCTCCCTTAGTCCACTAAAAGGAGGAGTCCTCCTCTCCTACTATCAGCCCCTAACTTATCAAGTCTCATCAGGGCTGCCTGGATCCTCTTCCTCTGTTTCTTGGCAAGGTGGCCTCCCAAGAGGGAAATGATCAAAGAGCAGACAACCAAGTTCATGTCAGAAATTGTCCCTGCTTCCCTTTCTAGGGCAACCACATGGTGACTGAGCTGCCTATGGACTACATATGAATAGAGGGTCAGAGTCCTCTCTATGCATGGTCCTTGGTAGATGCCATCAGAATCTGCAGTCACCTCTGGGCCCACATTTGTTGGCTTTGTTGGTCTCCCTGTGGAACTCCTGTCCTTTTCCAGTCTTTCTACTCCTTCCTCTTCCCTTCTTCCAAAGACTCCCTGTGTTAGATGTGTCTGCATACACTTCAACCTGCCTGCTGGGTGGACAAAGGATATCTGTGTCTTTTCTGTCCTCTTTCTTCAACCTCTTCTGGTGTCTATCCTGCTTGCCCTTCTGAATGAGATTTCAGGGTCATCCTTGTTATCTTTAGGTCTTAGATTATAGTATGTTTATCCTGATATATGGCTAATATCTACTTATAAGTGAATATATTCCATATGTGTCTTCCTGCTTCTGGGTTAAATCACTCAGGATGATCTTTTCTAGTGTCATTCATTACCTGCAAATTTCATGATTTCCTTGTTTTTAATTGCTGAGTAGTATTCCATTGTGTAAGTGAACCACAATGAATCCATTCTTCACTTGAGGAACATCTAGGTTGTTTCCAGATTCTGGCTATTACTAATAAAGCTTCTATGAACATAGTTCAGTAAATGCCCTTCTTGCATAGTAGAGTGTCTTTCAGGTATATGCCCAGGAGTAGTATAGCTGAATTTAGAGGTATCATTACTCCCAATTTTCTGAGAAAGTGCCAGATTGATTTCCAAAGTGGTTGTAAAGTTTACATTCCCACCAGCAATGGAGGAGAGTTCACCTTTCTCCCACATCCTCTCCAGCATGTGTTGTCACTTGAGTTTTTGATCTTAGCCATTCTGATGGGTATAAGATGGAATCTCAGGGTCGTTTTGATTTGCATTTCCCCAAGGACTAAAGATGTTGAGCATTTCTTTAAGTGTTTCTCCACCATTCGATATTCTTCTGTTGCAAATTCTCTGTTTAGCTCTGTACCTCATTTTTAACATTGAATTATTTGGTTTGTCAGTGTTTAATTTCTTGGGTTCTTTATGTATTCTGGATATTAGCCCTCTGTCAAATGTACGGTTGGTGAAGATCCTTTCCCCATCTGTAGGCAGGCGTTTTGTTCTGATGACAGTGCCCTTTGCTTTACAGAAGCTTTTTAGTTTCACGAGGTCCCATTTATTGATTGTTGATTTTAGAGCCTGTGCTGTTGGTGTTCTGTTCACAGTTGTCTCCTGTGCCAGTAAGTTCAAGGCTCTTTCCCACTTATCCTTCTAACAGTTAGTGTGTCTGGTTTCATGTTGAGGTCTTTGATCCACTTGGACTTTAGTTTTGTGCAGGGTGATAAATATGGATTTTTTTCATTTTTCTGCATGTAGACATCCAGTTAGACCAGCACCATATGTTAAAGATGCTATCTTTTTTCCATTGTATAGTTTTGGCTGCTTTGTCCAAAATCAAGTGTCTGTTCTTCTGTGGGTTTATTTATGGGTCTTCTACTCAATTCCATTGATGCAACATTCTGTCTCTATGCCCGTAGCATGCAGTTTTTATTACTGTTGCACTATAGTACAGCTTGAGATCAGGTATGGAGATACCTCCAGAAGTTCTCTTATTTTACAGGATAGTTTTAGCTATTCTGGTTTTTGTTTTTGTTTTTTGTTTTTTGTTTTTCATATGAAGTTGAGAATTGTTCTTTAAGGATATGTAAGAATTATGTTGGTATTTTTTGTTTTTTTATTTTTTATTAATTACAGTTTATTCACTTTCTACCTGAACCTCCCTCCTCCCATCCCAACCCCACCCTCCCTTCCTGTTGCCCACCAGTACCCCTCCTCTAGTCCACTGATAAGGGAGGTCTTCCTCCACTTCCCTCTGATCCTAGTCTATCAGGTCTCATCAGGAGTGGCTGCATTGTCTTCCTCTGTGGCCTGGTAAGGCTGCTCCCCTCTCAGGGGGAGATGATCAAAGAATAGGCCAATAAGTTCCTGTCAGAGACAGTTCCTGTCCCCATTACTATGGAACCCACTTGGACACTGAACTGCCATGGGCTATCTCTGTGCAGGGGTTCCAGGCTATCTCCATGAGTGGTCCTTGGCTGGAGTATCAGTCTCAGAAAAGATCCCTGTACCCAGACTTTTAGGATCTGTTGCTCTCCTTGTGGAGCTCCTGTCCTCTCCAGGTCTTACTGTCTCCCACTTCTTTCATAAGATTTCCTGCACTCTGCCCAAAGTTTGGCTATGAGTCTTAGCATCTACTTGATATCCTGCAGGGTAGAGCTTTTCAGAGTCCCTCTGTGGTAGGCTCCTGTCCTGTTCCCTGTTTTCTCCCTCCTCCAATGTCCATCCTCTTTGCCTTTCTGAATGGGGATCGAGCATATGTTGGTATTTTGATGGGAATTGCATTGGATCTGTAGATTGCTTTTGGTAGGATGGCCATTTTTACTATGTTAATCCTAGTGATCCATGAGCATGGAAGATCTTTCTAGCTTCTGACATCTTCTTCAATTTCTTTCTTCAGAGACTTGATTTTTTTTTTCACTCAAGTTTTTCACTAGCTTGGTTAGACTTACACCAAGATACTTTATGTTTTTGTATGTTTAATTCCAGCTCTCAGGGAGTCAAGAGGCAGGTGGATATCTGTTGAGTTCAAGGCTAGCCTGGTCAATAGAGTCCAGGAAAGCCAAGGCTACACAAAGAAACATTGTATTGAAAGAAAAAAAATAGATTATTAAGTACCTATATTTCATAAGAAATTTTTATAATTAAGGTATCTATTGTTTCTTAATTTTGGATTTATCGCTATTAAAACTATTTGATATTCTAATTAGTTCAACTTTAATTTAATTGTTTATATTTGATGATCTGTAATATCAAGTTAATTCAATTTTGTGTAATGAGTAAAGCACTTCTAATATATAATTGTAAATTTCCCTGTAATTATTATAATTTCAATAAAACCTCAACTGAGTGCATATTTTAGTGCAAGTAACTTTCTGTGACTATTTTAAATTAACCACAATTTTAATCAAATTTCCATTATCATCATATTTGATAATTTGTATTTTAAGTGTTACATAATGTTGAGTTTCACAGTTGTATCCATGAGACAGATTCTCTATATGTGGTCTGTCAAAGGATAAGAACATAAGGATGAGCTAAGGCCCAGTGGCTGTAACCGGGAGAATGGCTTCTCAAAGCGAGTGCTGCCTTAGCTCTGGCAGAGTGTACACAAACATGGGATGATGTACAGCTCCTGTTCTGTTGCCTTGCTGTCATCAGCTCAGCTAAAAACATTTTGCTGAATCCACATTTGCACTGGATGAAAAGTAGGAGCTGTTGGAGAAGTGAAACAGTTAGGATTGAATCCTCAGGACAAACATCAGCAAAGGAGACTGGGGAGACAAATATAATGCCAGCCAGAGAATTCACAAAGCAATCTAGTCGAGTTAATTATCTCCTGGACACAGAGGAAAAAGCCAAAACTCAACCATAGGCAAGTGTGCAAGCTTGCATGTTGAACCTCCCTTCCACTCCTGTGCTCAATGAATACTTGATAATAGATATATAAATCAATAAATTAACTTGTTCTTAACTTTATTTTGATCTAGCCAATTGTTTGCTCATCCTGTAGGCTGTCATTTATGAAAGGATGAAAATGTAAACAGCATATAATTCATGCTTTATCCATCTATTTTCTTCATTTGAATACCAAACGACTATGAAGGTACAAATGACTTATAAAAATATCCCTCCTGAACTAGAAAGGATCATCCTGAGTGAGCTATCCCAGAAGCAGAAAGACACACTGTATATACTCACTCATATAGACATATAATATAGGATAAACCTACTAAAATCTGTACACCTAAAGAAACTAATCTAGAGGGAGGACTCTGGCTAAAAGGCTCAGTCCCCATCCCGAAAGGCAAACAGGATGGACATCAGAAGAAGAAGAAAACAGGAAACAAATTAGGAGTCTCCCACAGAGGGCCTCTGAAAGGCTCTGCCGTGCAGACTATCAAAGCAGATGCTGAGACTTATGGCCAAACTTTGGGCAGAATGCAGGGAATCTTATGAAAGAAGTGGAAAATAGTAAGATCTGGAGAGGACAGAAGGTCCACAAGGAGAGCAACAGAACCAAAAAATTTGAGCACAGGGGTCTTTCCAGAGACTCATACTCCAACCAAGTACCATGCGTGGAGATAACCTAGAACCCCTACACACATGTAGCCTATGGCAGTTCAGTGTCCAAGTGGGTTCCATAGTAATGGCAGCAGGGACTGCTTCTGACATGCTCTTTGATCACCTCCCCCTGAGGGAGGAGCAGCCTTACCAGGCCACAGAAGAAGATAATGCAGCCACTCCTGATGAGACCTAACAGACTAGGATCAGAAGGAAGAAAAAGAAACCCTCCCCTACCAGTGGACTTAGGGAGGGGCCTGCGTGGAGAAAGGAGAGGAAGGGAGGGATTGGGAAGGGAGGAGGAAGGGAACTAGAGGGGTAATACAAAGTAAATAACGTGTAATTAAAAATAAAATAAAATTTAAATATATATATATATATATATATATATATATATATATATATATCCCTCCCTAACTATCATTAAAATCTAATCTTCCTTATGTGCAATACAATCCTGTGAATTTTATTTTCACTATTGAAGCCTTGCCACTGGCATCTCATCTTTTTTGATACTCTTATAGGGTAAGGATAGCAATTAACAGCTTTCTGGACTGGTCCTATACCTTCAGATTTTTCTCTTCCTTTTACTCAGCCCTAGATTAAGTACTAGCAATCATCATGAGGCCAGCTTCGATAAAGCTGTTGCAATTGAAGAACATTGTTTTTCTCTCATTTTCTCCCCTACAATTGAGTAGATTTCTGGGGTAAAAGACACCATGCTTATCATTAATTCCACTCACTAATTCCACAAAAATTAAGAATAAAAGACCTTCAGTAATGTCTTTTACCTTTCTCTACCCTTTAAAAGTTTATTAACAAGATCTTCTCTAGATAAAAGAGCAATGTCACCAGGATACAGGCTCACATCATCCTCACAGTTTTGCATTCCTTAACACATTAGTCAGTGGCTGCAACAGTCCTAAATCATTTCTTGGTTTAGCAGGGTGCATACAGGAAGCAAAAGGGTTAAGAAAAAGGTGATTTTCTAATCCCTATCTTTTATGGGTCTCTATCTTTTCATCCAAATATGTAAATCTCCCAATTGCTTTCTTCCTTTCATTGGCCAAAATTGGGCTTCGCAAAACTTAGATCAAGACTCTCAAAAACAGCCCTAAGCCTTTTATGGGTCAACCCACTGGACACGCGCATCTTTTCCAAATAAAATGAAGAACTTATAAAAATAAAAAGGAGTTGCTACTGAGTAGAGAACTGTGTCTGGCACAAATCATTAAAAAAGCTTGACACAGGCACCACAGGTATTCAGGATTCTTCCTTTCCATCTCCTTCCCTCAGTTGCTCCTTTCTCCCATCACTTCCTTCTTTACTACTAGTGAACATTTCAGTAAGGAAAGAATACGGTATAAGTCTAGAATCGGATTCTATGTATCCCTTCTCTAGTGCAGTTCCCTAAGGAATAGACTCCTCATTAAGAAAGGATAGAAAAATCAATCAGAATACAAAAATAGTTCAGTTCCTAAGATGTTGTAGAAGCCATTTCCGCTCTGCTTCATTTAATTCTAGATTGTTCACTGCTTCAGAGGATAGATGATTCTGTAAATTATGTTCCCAGTCTGTCAATCTTTCCAGAAGTATTCAATTCTGCATCTATTAAGAGTCTGAGAACATGTAAGAACAGTAAGAAATATAAAGAAACACTGAAAACTACAGAAAAAATATAGTTAATAATATAAATATCTCTCTACTATAGTTTTGATTCCTTGGAATAGGTTTTTGTGGAGCAAGTAGTGACATCCTTTCAAATTGTCTGTCCTTAGACAACCACTCAGTTCTTCTCTGACTTTCCTGATATTTTAATGCCCCCTTTGCTTTTATCTCACCTTGTTTTAGTCAGGGTTGCATTGCTGTGAAGAGACATCATGACCAAGGCAACTCTACCAGTCAACATACTATTCTAGTCACTTTATATAGGTCCCTATGAGCCACATCCTCTCAATAGCTCACTCTAATGTTTACATTTTAACATGAGTTCACATCACAGGCTTTGGAAAAAGGTTTTAAAATTGGTATTCCTGTCTCCAGTGATGGCTATGTTTCACATTCATTGATCAGGTAGTCACTGAGCACCTTGGATTGTGTTAGGATGGAGGCTGGGAAAATCACGGACACCTCTTCCTCCTGGATGAAACTCAGACACTAGATCAGAAGCTAAGGCAGCAACCAAGCACACTTTCTATAGAGTGACTCATGAAATGTAAGCAGAATGGTCAGGGAAAACTGCACTGAAGACAAGACATTTAAAATAAAAACTGAATAACAAGAACAGAAACAAGATGTGAGAAAAGATAACAGATATGCATCCCCAAATGGAGCCTTCAAAGGTAGAGGAGCTTATGATGGGTAAGTGCAGATAAGGTTGGTAGGAAGAGAGGAGTACAAGTGACATCACCTACGGGACACTGTAAAAGTCTTGATCTAAAATGAAACAAAAATAGAAGTCAGAGAAGAGTTTTACACAAACTAGTAGCATGACCTAGTTTATAACATGATCTGACTTTCATGTTTTTCTGCAGTTACCAGAATTGTTTCCTAGTCATTCTCCTCCTTCAGAAAAGTTCCTGAATGAAGTGGATCATGGGATGAATGTTCCAGATTACTCAAGGGATCCCTGGTTTGCCTGAACCTTCCTAGGATAATTACTATCAGATTCCCCGCTAAGATCACGAGGAACTAGTGCTGACATTCATATAGTGAACTTGACACTAATGAACAAGTACAACTTTGCTCCCTTGATTTTTAGGACCTTTAACTCTCCAAAGTCACCTCTCCTCCTTTCTGTCATGTCCAACTTGCTCACAAGAACTCTGGTTACTCCAAAACACAGAATTTGGGATGGGATTCTGAAGGGGGGTATAAACTCTGATTCTCCCTCTTTGCTCATACTCTTTTGCTAGATCCTCTGCAACAATTTCATTGACCAGACCTCTGAAACCTTCCAAAAAATTAGCCAGGATGAATTGTCAATGCCTCTATTGTTCTTCACTGTAATACAACACAACTGGGTTAATTTTAGGTCTATTTCTCCCACTAGAATGGTAGGTGGTCAATGAAGAAAATAGTATCCCATATTGCATATTTTGGGGCCTTAATCACTCACCTTGTACTTTATAAATGGCATTTATAGAAGAGAAAAAATAAGATGGTTGAATTGAAGAATGAGATTTTAAAATGAATTTCTTTAAGTGACTACAAGCATTATTGTCACTGAGTGGTAAGATGCTTCCTTTCTTTACCACAATAACAACAACAATAATATACACTATTTTGGCATCTGGAGTACTTTGATTCCATTAACTTAATCTCCTAGTCTAATATGGCTCCCTTCATCCAAACCCTCAGCAGAGTGCAGGGAATCATATGAAAGAAGGGGAGTTAGTATGATATGGAAAGGATAGGAGCTCTACAAGGACCAAATATGGGCATAGGGTCTTTTCTGAGACTGACACTCAACCAAGGACCATCTATGGATATAACCTAGAACTTCTGCTTGGATGTGGCCTGTGGTAGCTCAGTAACCAAGTAGTTTTCCAAAGTAAGGGGAACAAGGACTATTTCTAACAGGATCTCAAGGGCAGGCTCTTTGACCTCCCCACACCCCCAGGGGAAGAGCAGTCCTGCTAGGCCACAGAGGAGGACTTTGCAGCCAGCCCTGAAGATACCTGATAAAACAGGGTCAAATGAAAGGGGAGGAGGTCCTCCCCTATCAGTGGACTTGGAAAGGGGAAGGGAGGAGACTAGGGAGGGAGTGTGGGGTTGGGGAGGGAATGAGGGAGCGGCTGCAGCTGGGACACAGAGTTAACAAAATGTAACTAATAAGAAAAATAAAATTAAAAAAAAAGAAAGTGACAACAACTTGTAATGTTTAACTAAACAGGGCAAAATGTCTTTTGATGCAAGAAGATTATGTCTAAATGAAAAAATAAACATCTCTCAAATTTGTAATACATTTCTAGCTAATTATCATAATAATAGGTTTATACATTACTAAAAAGTGATCTCACATACTTACCATTCTTAAACAACCCGGAGGATATCTTACTCAAGAAAAGTTTTTGACGTAATTGTAGAACTTCAGCTTCCAAAGCTGCAATTTTTGATTTCCATTTGGACTCCTGCTGGGTCACCAGGGTGGCGAGGTGCTCTGTATATTCTCTGCTGCTTCTGTCTGCTGGTTTTGAACGTATAATTGCCAGTGCTAGAGCCAGCTTTGAAGTTTTCAAATACCATTTCTGCATATCCATCATGGCTTTTGTCCCTATCATATAATAAAACAAAAGTTACCAAATTTCCTCTTAACTTTAGCAGTACTAAATCTTTCAGAGTAGTGCTAATTAAAAAGCTTATAATATAAATTGGTTCCAAGTAATTGAAACAAAATTCTCAGGGATTAAAAAATAATACAAGATCTCATGGGCCACTTTAGCATGTCCATTGTTGTCCTTGCTCAACTCATGTTTAAGTAGTCGTAGGAGTGAGACTGTGTGGGTGTAGCTTCTGACATTACTAGGAAACATAATCTCGCAGACCTCAACCAGACACAAAGAACTACAAGAAAGTATGGAATACCGAGAGTAGGAGAAACAGTCATTCCATGGAAGAACACAATTGGTTATCCAATCCAAATGGTCAGACCTGAAAATATACATGAGTAACACTATACAGGCAGAGCAGGTTGTATTTAACAATATACAAATACACATATACATGCAACAAGAATTAATAATAGGAGGCCATATATTTAAGAGAGCAAGGAAGAGAATATGTATAGGAAGGTTTCGGGGGAGAAAAGAGAAGGGCAAAATAATTTAATTACTTTATAATCTGAAAGAAGGTAATAAAAACACATTTCAAATATTTGCATTGTTGTAGTTTGATCCTGTGCTTCTATTTCAACTGCTGCCATGAGTATACTTTTCCGAACCATTAACATTTCACAGCCTTGCAATATGAATACATTTAAAGGGAAAACATAGTGCAAAATCAAAGTTTAATTTCATCATCTCTCCTGAAGAGTAATCACTTTGTGGTTTCCACCATATTTTACTGGACTACCACAGAGGCTCTAAACAGAAAACATACTATAAGAATGTTTACCGAGTAGTTAAAAGTACGGTAGCTTCTCATGCCTGCAGTATCCACTTCCATGTACACGCATTCAGCCGTCTGCTCATCAAAGCCACCGGAATAAAAACTTGCACCAGTTCTGAACATGTTCAGATCGTTTCTCTTGTTATGTCTTAAAGTCATGCAACAACTCTGCATAGTAGTCACATATATAGATATCATAATGATGACTTGAAGCACAAAGGAGGAAATTCATAGATTATATGTGACTAGTAATCTATTTCATGTAAAGTACTTGTTCATTTATATATCTTTGTATTTGACAGGCTCCAAGTAGCCATTTCCCCAAAGCTCAGAGATAACAATGCAATGTTGCAAAAATTTCAGTGTCCAGTTACAATACGGATCCATTAACACAATTTAACATTATAGCCCATATTTTATTAACTTTACTGTTCAGGCCTATCCTACACTACTGTAGGGCTGCACTGCTCGTGTTGTTTCCCATTCACATCTCTGCTAATGAATTTTCATGAGTTATGATGCCTTGACTCCCTTACACCTGCCCAAGGCCAGTCTGTATCCTTTCTGGATAACTCATAAGCCACTAGTGCAATACATTGTTAAGATGATCTGAGTTGTTTCCAGCTTGTGGCTATTACAAATAAAGCTGCTACGAACACGGTTGAGCTAATGTCCTTGTTGTATACTTGAGCATCTTTTGGATATATGTCTAGGAGTGGTATAGCTGGATCTTGAGGTAGCACAGAAGCCCTCAGTTAAGGAATGGATACAGAAATTGCAGTACAATTACACGATGGAATACTACTCAACAATTAAAAACAAGGAAATCATGAAATTTTCAGGTAAATGGTAGGAACTAGAAAAGATCACCCTGAGTGAGGTATCCCAGAAGCAGAAAGACACATATGGTATATACTCACTTATAACTGGATATTAGACATATAATATAGGATAAACATACTAAAATCTGTATACCTAAAGAGGCTATGCAAGAAGAAGGATCCTGGGTGAGATGTTCAATCCTCATTCAGAAAGGCAAATGGGATAGATGTCAGAAGAGGATGAAAACAGGGAACAGGACAAGAGCCTACCACAGAGGGACTCTGAAAGACTCTATCCTGCAGGATATCAAAGCAGATGCTGACTGAGACTCATAGCCAAACTTTGGGCAGAGTGCAGGGAATCTTATGAAAGAAGGAAGAGATAGAAAGACCTGGAGGGGACAGGAACTCCACAAGGACAGCAGAGAGAAGAAAGAAAGAAAGAAAGAAAGAAAGAAAGAAAGAAAGAAAGAAAGAAAGAAAGAAAGAAAGAAAGAAAGAAAGAAAGAAAGAAAGGAAGGAAGGAAGGAAGGAAGAACAAATCTGGGCATGGAGATAACCTAGAACCCCTGCACAGATGTAGCCCATGGGAGCTTAGTGTCCAAGTAGGTACCGCAGTAATGGGAACAGGGACTGTCTCTGACAGGAACTGATTGGTCTGCTCTTTGATCACCTCCTCCTGAGGGGAGTGCAGCCTTATCAGGCCACAGAGGAAGACAATGCAGCCACTCCTGATGAAACCTGATTGACTAGGGTCAGAGGGAAGAGAAGGAGGACCTCCTCTATCAGTGGACTGGGGGAGAGGAGGGGCATTGGGGAAAAAAAGGGGGGAAACAGTGGGATTGGGAGGGGACAAGGGAGAGGGTTACAGCTGGGATACAAAGTGAATAAACTGTAATTAATAAAACAAATAAATTTTTAAAAGAAATAAACAGGTTTACAAAATTTAAAAAAAAAATGATGATCTGAGAATAAATAAAACTCCTGAGATTCACCCCCATACAAAACCAGATTGATCAACAGCGGACTGTTTCTGACATGAACTCAATGGAGTGCTCTTGGACCACTCCCCCACCCCCTCACCCTCCTACCCTCCCACCCCTCAACCCCCAAGGGAGGAGCAGCCCTGCTAGGCCACAGAGGAGGACTTTGCAGCCATTCCTGAAGACACCTGATAAAACAGGGTCAGATGAAAGGGGAGGGGGTCTTCCCCTATCAGTGGACTTGGAAAGGGGCAGGGAGGAGATGAGGGAGGGAGGGTAGGATTGGAAAGGAATGAGGGAGCATGATACAGCTGGGATACAGAGTTAATAAAATGTAACTAGTAATAAAAATAAATAAAGAAAAAAAGCAGATTGATCTATCTGACTTCCTGCCATTGGGGGAAAAATGGAACACCGTGACAAGTACTCTAATGTCACTTACATTTCTCTTTCTTGCTCTCTCTCTCTCTCTCTCTCTCTCTCTCTCCACACCTCCTCTTTGTGTGTGTCTCTGTGTATGTGTGTGTATTCCTGAGTGTCTACAAATGTGGGGAAGAATATATATGTTTGCGCATGTACATGTGGAATCCAGAAATCAATGTTTGGTGTCCTCTTTATCAGTTTTCTATTTATTTTATTTTAGGCAGAGTCTCTCACACTGACCCAAGAATATGACCCATTAGTTAAGCTGGATGCAAGGTCCCAGCATCCCCTTGCCTCTGCCTCCCCAGCACTCTTGATTATGGACACATGCTATCATTGCTGCTTTGAAGATAGGTCTTGAAGATCTGAACTTGCGTCCTCATGCTTGCTAACTGAAAAAACTCCCCAGCCCTTAGTGACTCACTATAATTGTGGTAACCACAAAACTCTGAAATGAATATGCACCTCACAGCACTACCTTTCTATTGACAATTAAATAGTTAAGTATATGAGGCCATGATTATAAAACTATTATTTAGTCATCAACAATTAGCTATTAGTAGGAAAGGTTTTACTTAGATGGAAAAGTATTAATGATATGGTGACTGAAGCAATGAAAACGTGGAAATCTAAATATAGTAATAAAAAACCTGTAAATTAGTAATTATATGTAATTTTAGAATTACTGATTTTATAATTTCATTTGTCTGTTATCGTTATTATCAGTGATTATGTATCAGGTTATATCAAATTATTAAAGAATACATTTCCAAAATGAAAGCCTAGTGACATTTTTTTGAACCATTCACCGCTACTGAATAAACACACCAAGGTCTATACAAGTGAGATAAGAAATGCTAATTGGAACTAAAGTCCCACTTATTTTAACATTGGCAACAGCCATCCCACTTGCTGGTTCATTCTCCATCTGTTGTGTCATGGATAGAGCTAAGGATTCTGACACTTGTTACTCTCAGAGAAGCATCCTGCATGCAGATCACAGACACATGGATGACTCTCCCAGAACAAGCAGGCCTGCTTGTATATTTAACAATATTGACAAACTTTTATACACAAACACAGAGGGAAAAAAACCCTAAAACCTATTTAAATTTGTTTTAGTTAGAAAAATTTCAAATGCAAATGTGTAGTGGGAAGATAGCCTAGAAGAAAAAATAGTTTGGTAAGACAACAGTGCAGAGTTCCCTGCATCATAAAAACAGGCAAATCCCCAATGTCTTGCAGAAATACTAAATTGATTTAAGTCATTTGATTGACTACATGTTCTGAATTTTAAGTCTTTGTACGTGATTTATCTTTAAATCATGCTGTTGGTCATCAGAAAAAAGATCAAATTACAAATCCTTCGGTTTGTTACTAACTCAGGGTCTGAACAAATGAACACATTGCTTCAGTTACCATATCATTAATACTTTTCCATCTAAGTAAAACTTCTCCTACTAATACCTAATTTTTGATGACTAAATAATAGTTTTATAATCATGGCCTCATATACTTATCTATTTAATTGTCAATATAAAAGCAGTGCTGTGAGGAGCATATTCATTTCAGTTTTGTGAATCACAAATGAATGTCAACCGTTGCTAATAGAGATGCCTGGTGCAAAGCTGTAGGGTATAAATCAAACTGAGAAGAATCAGAATGGGCTTCTGAGATGTGTGTGTGTGAGGGAAGGGGGGTTGTGTCTTTTTCATTTTGGAGTAGTCATACAAATCTATTTGCCCTAAATTTCTATGAAAGAAGTACAGGCTTCTATAACAGGCAAAATATTTATTTGGCCATTGTCCCAAGATCCTAATGCAAAGCTCCTGAATACTTTAGAATATTAATTCCGTAGTTGCAGTAGATACTTTTGCTCTACTGAGGTAACTTCTCCCATGTTTCCAAATTGGACTCAATGCCAGAAAAACCAAACCATACTTAGACAGTTGGTTGTTCATTACCAACTCCAACCTCAACCTCAGGGAAAAAGGTAGAGACAGAAGACTGAGATGATGGTGGATCAGGCCTATCTAATGCCACCTAAAGCAACAGATAAGGAAAAAAAAATAATTTAAACAATGGAGAACAGAGAGCTTCCAGGTTAATAAGCACATCCAGATGATAGGCAAATGTGGCATACAAAATGAGAATCACAGCTTTGTGTTCTCCACAGCACAAAGACCACTAGTGTCTCTTCCATGAGGCTGTTCCTGGCCTGAATCCTTTGTGGCAAACTCTATGGGGCAGATTTATTTTTTGATTGGCGGATTATAAAGTTCCTTCTTTTCAGGAAGTTGTCTCCTGTGCCAATGTGTTCTAGGCTGTTCCCCACTTTTTTTCCAACTGATATAGAGTATCTGGTTTTATGTTGAGGTCCTTGATCCACTTCGACTTTAGTTTTGTGCAGAGTGATAAATATGGATCTATTTTCATTTTTCTGCATGTACACATCCAGTTGGTCCAGCACCATTTGTTGAAGATGCTGTCTTTTTTCCATTGAATGGATTTGGCTGCTTTGTCAAATATCAAGTATTCATAGGTGTGTGGGTTTATTTCTGGGTCTTCTATTCAGTTCCATTGATCCTCCTTTCTGTTTCTATGCCAATACCATGCAGTTTTTATTACTGTTACCCTGTAGTACAGCTTGAGATCAGGGATGGAGATACCTCCAGATGATCTGTTGTCATACAGGATTGTTTTGGAGATTCTGGTTTTTTTTTTTTTTTTTGTTTCTCCATATGAAGCTGAGAATCTTTCTTTCAAGGTCTGTAAAGAACTGAGTTGGTATTTTGATGGGAATTGCATTGAATCTGTAGATTGCTCTTGGCAGGATGACCATTTTCACAATGTTAATCCTACCAATCCATGAGCACGGGAGATCTTTCCATCTTCTGACATCTTCTTCGATTTGTTTCTTCAGAGACTTGAAGTTTTTCTCAAACAGGTTTTTCACTTGCTTGGTTAGAGTCACACCAAGGTATGAACGTATGACAGGAGTCTACCGCAAAAGGCATCTGAAAGACTCTACCTAGCAGTGTTTCAAAGCAGACTCTAAGACTCATAACCAAACCCTCAGCAGAGTGCAGGGAATCATATGAAAGAAGGGGAGTTAGTATGATATGGAAAGGATATCATAGGAGCTCTACAAGGACCAAATATATTCGGGCACAGGGTCTTTTCTGAGACTGACACTCAACCAAGGACCATCTATGGATATAACCTAGAACTTCTGCTCGGATGTGGCCTGTGGTAGCTCAGTAACCAAGTAGTTTTCCAAAGTAAGGGGAACAAGGACTATTTCTAAAAGGATCTCAAGGGCAGGCTCTTTGACCTCCCCACTCCCCCCCCCAGGGGAGGAGCAGTCCTGTTAGGCCACAGAGGAGGACTTTGCAGCCAGCCCTGAAGATACATGATAAAACAGGGTCAAATGAAAGGGGAGGAGGTCCTCCCCTATCAGTGGACTTGGAAAGGGACAGGGAGGAGACCAGGGAGGGAGTGTGGGGTTGGGGAGGGAATGAGGAAGCGGGATACAGCTGGGACACAGAGTTAACAAAATGTAACTAATAAGAAAAATAAAATTTAAAAAAAAATAAAGTTCCTTCTTTACATGGACAGCTAAACTGAAAACCATGTATCAGGCACCTGAGCTTGTGGTAGTCTTTGTAACTGGGCCAGAACCCCTGTGCAATCTAACATTGTCTTTGGTCACAAAGTTCAGAAATGAACTCAATTGTTGGATACCTCACTAGGATCTAGAGAATCAGAAAATTTGGTGTTATAACTGAAAGAACCTTAGCTTCCTAACTATATTCAGAAAGCCTTTTTAAATTCAATTTATATGCAAATAATTATAGTAAATAATTAAAATGAACATTTAATATCCCCCAAGCAAGTCTTTAGTGTCTTTGAATTCTTAGTAATTTGAAATATAAAGTTTTACATTTATAGTATATATTAGTTTAAATTGGATTTTTTCTTTCCACTTGGGAGAAGCCCTTACCATAAAAAAAAAAGTCCTCCACTGAGCTGTGGAGTACTAATCTACTGGATTCCTATAGCCCCTGGATCTCCATCTGGCAATTAATGCTACTCTGTCAAAATGTAATTCTTCCAGCCTTCTCTCTTCTGTTTCAGTAATGAAATGTAATATGAGATTAATGAGCAAAACTTCTAAACTATCAAAACTGTTTTGAAGTATAACCCAAGATTCTGAACTTGCTTAATTTCTGAAAACACTGATGAAAATCCTATCATAACAAAAGTCACAACTCACTCTTCCATCACACTTGTGAGAACTGACAATAATTATCAAGAAGAATAAATTCTTTGGTAACTAGAAAGATGGCTCAGTGGTTAAGAGCACTGTCTGCTGTTCCAAAGGACCCAGGTTCAATTCTTAGCACTCAGATGGCAGCTCACAACTGTCTGTAACACCACTTCCAAGGGATCTGGCACCTTCACACTAATGCACATAAAATAAAAATAAACAAATTATTTTTAAAAAGAATAAATCTTAATATGCTCTAAGTATATACAAAAGGATTAAGACTTCTGTCTTTGCAATATAAGTTGGTTTTTACATTTAAAAAGTATTCACAGACACATGGAAATTTACTCCCATAAATGATTCACAGGACATTTTGATTATCAAAAAAAACCTGTCACCAGATTGAAAAGCTAATAAAAAGATTAGATTACTATATACTATAAAGTAGATGCTGAGACTTATGGCAAACTGTTGGGCAGAATACAGGGAATCTTATGAAAGAAGTGGGAAATAGTAAGATCTGGAGATGCCAGAAGCTCCACAAGGACAGCAACAGAACCAAAAAATCTGAGCACAGGGGTCTTCCCTGAGATTCATACTCCAACCAAGTACCATGCATGGAGATAACCCAGAACCCCTGAACAAATGGCAGTTCAGTCTCCAAGTGGGTTCCATAGTAATAGTAACAGGGGCTGTCTCTGACATGAACTGACTGGCCTGCTCTTTGATCACCTCCCCCCCCAAGGGGGGAGCAGCCTTACCAGGCCACAGAAGACAATGCAGCCACTCCTGATGAGACCTGATAGACTAGGATCAGAAGGAAGGAAAAGAAGACCTCCCCTATCAGTGTACTTGAGGAGGCGCATGAAAAAGAAGAGGGAGAGAGGGTGGGGTTGGGAGGGGAGGAAGGAGGGAGCTACAGGGGGTCACAAAGTGAATAAAATGTAATTAAAAAATTAAAAGTAATAAACTATAAAAAATAATCATCTTGCCAAATACACAAAATCATCTCAAAGTGTATTCAATATTTAAATGTAAAAGCTGATATTATAAACATACCAGAAGAAAACACATGCAAATGATTTTTTTTTTTTTTTTTTACGTTACTGGTAAGAGTTTTCCAGTATGATTGTGGAAGACAGGCCAAAAAAAAAGTATTTAATATAAAAAATGGGATTTTATCATCCTAAAATTGTCTGTATAGCCGAAGCAACGCTCAACAGAATAAAAATAAATATATGTACTGGGAAAAATACATCTGATAATGCACTAAATGTGTCAAATAAAGCTCACTTCAGTAGAAAGAAAACAACCCAAATAAAAATGGGCAGACCATGAGCAGATATTTGTCAAAAGAAAACATAACTAACAGATACATGACAAAATGTTCTACATTATAAGTCACCAGAGAAATGCAGGTTATAGACACAATGAGATGTCACTTCATGACTAGGAAAATGATTTATCGATAAGACAATAGTCTATGCAGGTGTAGCTCTGTGCTAGGGAAGCCACCTCACCCTGAGCTGCATGCAAGTACTGAAAAATAAAGGGGGAAGTAGAAAGAAAGGAGAGGAAAGGAGGGAATGAAGCAGTAAAAACGGAGGCAGGGAGGGAGGGAGAGAAGGGGGAAAGAAGGAAAGGAAGGATGAAAAGAAGAAAGGGAAAGAAACAAAGGAAAGAAAAAGAGAAAATTCTCAAATGTCAAAAGACAGCAGTTTTTGCCTGTCAGGTGACTGAGAAAAAGATTTATTATGTATGCCTGTATTATGGAATAATATTAAGTCTTAGAAAAGAAACTGTCATTTGAGAAAGCACTGATGAACCTGAAATACATTATTGTAAATGAAATAAACTAGGACAGAAAGACAAATGCAGTATTGTTTTGGATCAGGAACAAAGAAAGAAGAGAAAGAAAAAGGAGAGATGTATAAAATAAATCAACACTAAAAATGGTCAAACATAGAAGCAGAGAATAGAACGACTATGGAGAGTGAGGAGAAACTAACTAAAAAGAAACAAAGTTTCTCTTAGGGTGAAAAAATTGTGGGGACCTAGAGAATATCACTGAGATTATCATTAATAACGGTATAAACTTAAAAGTTGCTGTGACAGATCTTTAGTATTTTTTGCAACAAAATTCACTTATGTGAGAATACAGCAACTAGTTTGATTTACTGATTTCTGAATATATACAAATGTCAAAATAGTTCAACGTACACTACATACATATATATGTATTAATTATACAATGCAAGTTTCATACATGGGATGTTCATTCATTATGAGATGTAGTAAAATACGTAGAAGTGACTTTAGAAACAGAGAGTGGAAGATGGTTACGAATGCAGCTGCAGGGCAGAGCTTTATTCCAGTCTCCTCGTGCTTAATAACTTCAGCCCGCAGCATCCACATGCTCAATGCAAAACAGAATCACACCTATTCATACACAGTGTTAGGTCACAGGTCAGCTCTAAAGGAGAAGGAGTTTATGCACTGTGAGTTCTAAAATAAATAACTGACCCTCCAATAAAGCAAGGAACTAAAAGACAGCGGTAAATCGTTTCTTAATACACTGGGATGAATGAGATCAGACAAAGTAAAAATAGGAAAGGAAGTAAGTATGTACCATAGTAGGAAGATATGCACTTACCAAATACCAATATTGAGGAAATACCAGAACAGTAAGCTATTATGAGAGTTTTAAGATAATTAGTTCACTAAAGTTTGGACAACGCCTGGATTGGATCCAGCTGACAAATTCCCTAATTATTGTTATAGGTTCCGCTCACAGTTTCTGTGAAGTGCTCAGCAGACTAACATCCCGTAAAGTTTTACATAAAAGGATCAGGAGTTACTCAAGATTTCAACTCTGTCTACTTTAATTATTAAGGCAGCTTTAAAAGCCTTTCGAACAGAGTGTGGGTGATGGGAGGCTGAAAAAGATAAAACAACACCGCCTCTTCGGTTTTCTTTTTTTCTTTCTTTCTATTTCTGTACCACTCCCATCAAAACAAGCCAACTATCTTTTTTTTTTCTTTGTTTAAAAAAAAAAGAGTTAACTAGTCGTAGACTTTTCCTATAAGCCTCCTGCTGCTGTTTTACTGGTTTTGATTGTTTTTTCCTCAACCTTTTCTTCCAATTCCTTCTTTGTCATAGAGCATATTTTCTTTGAATTTCTCCAGAAACACACATGGAAATAATTTAACAGACATTTTATAAATTTCTAAATATGTACACTGGCTAAGATAACAAATCATATACTATGTCACCATAGATCCTCATTTATCCCTGAAAGGAAATTGGTGCAGAGGATTACCACTTACATCAATTTTTAAAAATAGTTTAGACTTATTAGTGCCTCTCAGGTACTCTGCTACTTCATAAAGTGAAATAGGTATAATCCTGAAAATATGGCCCTGAAAATATAAACCTATCTTAATTGTGAGGTGTATAAAAAGTCAGAGAAACTAAGTGACTACATAGCTGCATAACTATATGACTCGAGTCCATAAACTGTACAAATTTGTATTATTTCAGAGCTTTCTTCTAGGTCTGACAAAAACTACATATCATAAAATGAAGAGACTATGCAGCACAGAGACTAAAGAAACAGCACAGTAAAGTAGTACAGCATTTCTCCAGTCCCAACAGACAGGCAGCCCCATTCTGGGAGCAGCTAAGCCAGGTCTTCAGCGATAAAGGATAAAGGACTGGAGGGAAGATGGAGATGCAAGTCTCCAAGAACATACAATTTCAAAAATGATCCATTTTAAAAACTATTTAAAGAATTAAAAAAAAAGCCCAACACCTTTTTCTAACAATTATGAACACCTACTTGAATTTTATTTCTGTAGAGTCTAAGGATATGAACTCCAGAAACCAATGAAAAATCACACAAAAACATCCTTAGTGCTCATTTGTAACTCTGAAAATGTGTTATGCTCCTCTGAAATCTCAGGAAGAGAACTACAAATTCCTGCAAGCAATTGCCAATGTTTCATGACCTCTTTTAGGCCTTCATTTTTCTAAGACAATCTAATACTTTTTTTTTTTCCTGCTTGGATTTATATTTTAAAGTGAACTAGATGACAATTCTAGTTTTTCAACTCTAAATTTTTATTAAGAAACATATACGGCTGGAGTATCAGTTTCAGAAAAGACCCCTGTGCCCAGACTTTTAGGATCTGTCCCTGTCCTTGTGGAGCTTCTGTCCTCTCCAGGTCTTACTATCTCCCACTTCTTTCATAAGATTCCCTGTACTCCAAAGTCCCAATTTATTTCTAATATCAGAGATCAGACCTCTACTCTTGCCTGATGCGTCTAAAACAAAAAGGGGGAACTGTAGAGAGCTGCGGAATGCTATGCCTTAAAGATGGAGCTGGTTTCCGCCTTCCACCTTCCTGATGGTGAGTGCTCTCTGTCACGAACAATTCCACATTTGGCTAAGGCTGAGGATCTGGCTTGCTTCCATGTATGTGGACCTATCTGCATTGCCCACGTGGCACGCCTGGGTTGGCTACCCAGAGGCTATTTAAGCTGTGGGCTGGCTTTCCCCAGGGTCCGAGGATTGTTCAAGGTTCCTGAATAAACTGCATTGAAAAAAAAAAAAAAAAAAGATTCCCTGTACTCTGCCCAAAGTTTGGCTATGAGTCTCAGCTTCTGCCTAGACACCCTGCAGGGTAGAGTCTTTCAGAGGATTCTGTGGTAGGCTCCTGTCCTGTTCCCTGTTTTCTCCCTCCTCCGATGTCCATCTTCTTTGCCTTTCTGAATGGAGATTAAGCATCTTAGCCGGAGTCCTCCTTCCTGATTAGCTTCCTTAGGTGTACAGATTTCAGTATGTTTATTGTATACTATATGTCTAGTATCCACTTATGACTGAGTACATATCCTGTGTGTCTTTCTGCTTCTGGGATACCTCACTCTAGATTATCTTTTCCAGATCCCATCATTTACCTGCAAATTTCATAATTTCTTGTTTTGTATTGCTGAGTAATATTCCATTGTATAGATGTACCACAATTTCTGTATCCAGCTAAGGACAACTCATGTAGATGGCCTGGAACCCCTGCACAGAGATAGCTTATGGCAGTTCAGTGTCCAAATGGGTTCCATAGTAATAGGGACAGGGACTGTCTCTGACAGGAACTCATTGGCCTGCTCTTTGATCACCTCCCCCCAAGCGGGGAGCAGCCTTACCAGGCCACAGAGAAGACAGTGCAGCCACTCCTGATAAGAACTGATAGACTAAGATCAGAGGGAAAGGGAGGAGGACCTCCCCTATCAGTGGACTGGGAGAGGGACACTGGTGGGGAAGAGGGCAGGTGGGATTGGGAGGGGAGGAGGAAGGGAGGTACAGGGGGGATACAAAATGAATAAACTGTAATTAATAAAAATAAAAAAGTGAAAAAAGAAAGAAAAAAAAAGAAACAGAAATGATAAACATTAAATATCCATACATGTTAGTTGATACACCACTCACAACACTAGGAAGCAGAAACTTGCCTAGCTAGCTGCCTCTCAACAGACAAATGAATTAAGAACATGCTCATATACACACATGTATATATAAACACCACAGGCACAAATGGATGTTTTTAGCTGTAAAAGAAAATGAAACCATGATATTCTATGTAAAGGGTCAGAAATAAATCAGATTTAGAAAAAGACTCCACCCACCAGGGTATCGAAGGAGATACTGAGACTCATAGTCAAGCTTTGGGCAGAGTCCCAGAAACCCTATGGAAGAAGAGGGAGATAGAAAGACCTGGAGGCGACAGGAACTCCACAAGAAAAACAGAGCCCCCCCCCCCCAAAAAAAAATCCCTGGCCCAAGGGGTCCTGCAGAGACCAATACTCCAACCAAGGTCTATGCATGAAGAGGACCTAGACCCCTGCTCAGAGGAAGCCCAAAGGCTGCTTGGTTTCTAAGTCGGTTCCCTAGTAAGGGGTACAGGGGCTGTCTCTGACATGAACTCAGTGGCCAGCTCTTTGATCACCTTCCTCTTGGGGGTGCAACCTTGTCAGGCCACAGAGGAAGATGATGCAGCCAGCCTTGATGAGACCTGATAGGCTAGGGTCAGGTAGAAGGGGAGGAGTTTCTCCCCTCTCAGGGGACTAGGGAAAGGGTATGGGGGAAAAGAGGGATGGTGGGTGGGACTGGGATGAGATGAGGGAGGGTGCTGCAGTGGGCATACAAAGTGAATAAATTGTTAGAAAGAAAGAAACAGAACTTTAAAAAATACTGATATTTTCTCTCATATTCAATTCTAGACATAAATGTATACATGTGTGTACACATACATGCACATGCAGGCATATAGGCCTGAGACCATGGGTCCTGCAAAAGGAATACGAGAAACCTGGAGAGGAAAGAAATATCGAGAAGGCAGGAGAAAAACCAAAGATAAGAAAAAGTGTGGACATTTGTTCAACCATGTTCATAGCAGCTTTACTTGTAATAGCCAGAACCTGGAAACAACCCAGATGTCCCTCAACTGAGGAATGGATACAGAAATTGTGGTACATTAACATAATGGGATACTACTCAGAAATTAAAAACAAAGAAATTATGAAATTTTCAGGCAAATGGGCAGATCTAGAAACCATCATACTCAATTAGGTATCCCAGAAGCAGAGAGACACACAAGGTATATACTCACTTATAAGTGAATATTAGACATATAATACAGGATAATCATACTAAAATCTGTACACCTAAGGAAGCTAATCAAGAAGGAGGACCCTGGTAAGAAGTTTAGTCTTCATTCAGAAAGGCAAACAAGATGGACATTAAAAGAGGGAGAAAATAGGGAACAGGACAGGAGCCTATTACAGAGGGCCTCTGAAAGACTCCACCCAGCAAGGTATCCAAGCAGATGCTGAGATTCAGAGCCAAACTTTGGGTAGAATGCAGGGAATCTTATGAAATAAGGGGAAAACAGAAAGATCTGGAGGGGACAGGAGCTCCACAAGGAGAGCAACAGAACCAAAAAATATGGGCACAGGATTCTTTTCTGAGACTGATACTCCACACAAGGACCATGCATGGAGATAACTTAGAACCCTTGTACAGAAGTAGCCTATGGCAGCTCAGTGTCCAAGAGGGTTCTCCAATAATAGGAACAGAGACCATCTCTGACATGAACTCAGTGGCTTGCTCTTTGATCATCTCCACCTGAGGCGGGGGGGACAGCCTTACCAGTCCACAGAGGAAGACAAAGAAGCCAGTCCTGATGAAACCTGATAGACTAGGGTCAGATGGAAGGGGAGGAGGACCTCCCCTATCATTGGACTGGGGGAGGGGCATAGGAGAAGAAGAGGGAGGGTGGATGTAATTGGGAGGGGCTGAGGGAAGGGGCTACACTGGGATACAAAGTGAATAAACTGTAATCAATAAAAATAAATAAATAAAATTTTAAAAAAGAAAAAGTGTGAAGCATAAAAGCAAAATGATGAGCTAGATAGTGTGGAGAAAGAGAAGGGAGCAAGAAGCAGGTAGTAGGACTGAAGGAGGACAGAAGAAGGAGGGAAAAACATATATAATTACATTAATATCTATGTCACATGTTACATATGTACCAAAATTTTATAATGAACTTAACACTTTGCATGCTAAGAATTTTTTTTAATTCAAATGTCTTTTACCAAAATGGCTCTCAAATTTTATTAAGAAATTGATTTTTAAAAGAGGAAAACATGCTTTGAGCACAGAAAAGAATTAAGTTATGCAAAATCTGTGATAATAAATTTAACAACTTAATATCAAGTGACTAAATGTCCTGAAAAGTATACTAAAAATGACTAAAATAAGTAAACCATTTCAGTCTGCCTCTATCAAGGAGACTGTTTTTTTTATTAAAAACACTGCCTATTGAGACCTGATAGGCTAAGGTCAGACAGAAGTGGAGGAGTTCCTCCCTATTAGGGGACTAGGGGAGGGCCATAGGGGAGAAAAGGGAGGGAGTGTGGGAGTAGGAGGCGATGATGGACTGGGCCACAGCTGGGATACAAGTGAATAAATTGTAATAAATAATAATAATTAATTTTAAAATGGAAAAAATAAACACTGCCATCCTCAATCATGACCATGTCCTCATGATTCCACAGCTAAATTCTAACAAAATATTAAGAAGTGACTGTAAAATATTTACCCTAAGGTTTTCAAAAATATAAAGAAAGATATAAAGAAACACTTTAAAGAAAAAAAAATCAAGAGAAAATATAGTGTATCTATTATACATATTTAACCATGCTATAAAAATTTATATGAAAACAATCAATATAAATCATGAACTGAGATTCAAAATTCCTTTCCAAATATTAGGAAATCAAATCCATCATCACAAGTTTCTCTATGAATACAAGATTAGCTTAACCTCCAAAATCAGTACTTCAGCTCAAAATATTAACAAAATAATTTTAAAAGCAAAATAGCATCATAATACCATCAAAATTACTTTGATAACTGAGACTCATATATCAAAACATTCTTTGGGTATAAAACGTGCACATAATCATTTAGTAGGTAAAAGAAAAGGCTATAAAACCACAACCTTTGTAGTATCTGGAATTGACATAAACCGGGAACAATGATAAAAGCAATACAGTAGTCTACTCTTTGTATTTTTACTGCTAACAATATAATCTAAAGAGATAAAGACATATGTATTAGAGAGGAATACAATTGTCTTTAAAAATTATCCTTATCAATATTGATGTGATTGTCTTTGAAAAAAGTAATGAATATTAAAGCCTCCAGAATTTTTGAGAGAATATATTAAGGGTACAAGGTAAATAATAAAGAAAATCAACTCCCTTATCTATGAAAATTTTAATTAAACATAGCTGGGAATAATATAACAATGGACATGACAGATAAAGTTACAAATCAACTGAGAAGTTCTTTAGTCATGGCTTAGAAAATGTATTAGTGAAAATGAATTAAATTCATCTCTATAATCACTTTAAATATAGAATCCTAATTAAAATTCCAAGAAATCATGCAATTAATAAAGAAATTCTAAATTTAAATCAAGGGTAGACATCGCAGTACATGCCTATACCCAAGCATTTGGAAGTCAGGCAAGAAAATCATTGCAAGTTCAAAATCAGCCTCTTTTACATTGAGAGTTCCAAGACAGCCAGGGCTTCATAGTTAAGACCTTGCTCAAAAAAATTAAGGAACTGCATGGTGCCTGCCTTTAATCCCAGCGGTTGGGAGGAAGAGGCAAGCAGATCTTTGCTAGTTCAAGGCCACCTGGTCTTCATAGTGAGTTCCTGGAAAGCTAGAGCTACACAGTAAAATTCTGTCTCAAAAAACAAACAATAAATTATTAACTAAATTGGAAAAATATAATAGCCAAACTAATATGAAGAGATCAAAATTGGGAAAGTCAAATTACTTAAAGAGAACCTCAATACACATATATTGTAAATTAGGAACTACTGAATATAATATTAGAATATGAACAGAATAAATAGACCAGTGGATAAAGCACAGACTTCGGAAACAAGCTTACTATAAAGAAATACATACATACATATATATACACACATATACATACATACATTTCTCTGCACTAATAAATTCATTATTAAACAGAATTGTGAACTTACTAAAATCTGTACACCTAAAGAAACTAATCAAGAAGGAGGATTCTGGCTAAAATGCTCAGTGCCCATTCAGAAAGGCAAAGAGGATGGTAATCAGAAGAAGATGAAAACAGGGAACAGGACAGGAGCCTGCCACAGAGAACCTCTGAAAGGCTCTACCCTGTAGGATATCAAAGCAGATGCTGAGACTTATGGCCAACCTTGGGCAGAGTGGAGGAAATCTTATGAAAGAAGTGGGAAATAGTAAGACCTGGAGAGGACAGGAGCTCCACAAGGAGAGCATCAGAACTAAAAAATCAGGGCACAAGGGTCTTTTCTGAGACTGATACTCCAGCCAAGGACCACTCATGGAGATAACCTAGAACCCCTGCACAGATGTAGCCCATGGCAGTTCAGTGTCCAAGTGGGTTACATACTAATAGGAACAGGGACTGCCTCTGACATAATCTGATTGGCCTGCTCTTTGATCACCTCCCCCTGAGGGGGGAGCAACCTTATGAGGCCACAGAGGAAGACAATGCAGCCACTCCTGATAAGACCTGATAGACTAGGATCAGAAGGAAGGAGAGGAGGACCTCCCCTGTAGGTAGTCTTGGGGAGGAGCATTTGTGAGGAATGGAGGAGAGTGGGATTGGGAGGGGAGGAGAGAGGGAGCTACAGGGGGGATACAAAGTATAATTAATAAAAATTAAAATTAAAAAATGTTTTAAAAAAGTAATCAGAAGTGTCAGTATTTTCAGTAATAGATTCCTTACCCCAATGTTTTATCTGTATAAAATACCTAGTTTGAACAGTAAATTTATATATATAATACTGATGGTAGCACATTAAATCTTGTCTTGTATTTAACTAAACTGGTAATTCTAAATAATATTTTACTAGGGTGTGATAGGCCAATTTTGACTCTTCATTTTTTTAAAAAAATCATTATTAATATTTTCACCTTTAGTATTTGAAATTCTTTGTTGAATATGTTTAACTCAAGTTTTATTTCCTCATTTTGGAAATTTTTCAAAACCAAAACAGAACATAAATGATAGTAGAGAAAAATGATAAATTTCACTGCATTAAAATGTCAAACTTTTGTCCACTGAGTCACCATAAAGCCAGTGGGGAAAAAAAGCAAGCCATAGAGTAAGTAAATTCATTCTTAATACATACATTTAAATAAATGATTAATATTCATGATATCACAAAACACAAATAAATCAATAAAGAAATGAAAACATATTACAACAAGTTGGCAAAATACATGAAAAAGCTATCCACAAAAATAGTATGTGAACACACAGAAGACAAACATAGATGATAGCGAAATGTTCAAGTGTTCACAGCTTTATTATATATGATAAAAATTATCCATAAACTAAATATTTTCTAATATAATCATATTCAAATGGATATATTTACACAAATAAATTTAAGTAGTGAAAAATAAATGAACTAGAACCACACATTAAAATAAATGAATTTCGATTTTAGAAAGCCGCCACATGCAGCATTATGAAGTTAATATAAAAAAATTCATTGTCTTCAGATACAATCATGCAGAACATAACGAAAAGCGTAGGTGATAAAAATACAAATTTAAAATACACAGGCTACTCTTAATCTCAAGTCATGGCCCAGGAACTCTGAACTCAGCACCTGCCTTAGCTTAACCCCAGGCTGAGGAAGGACATCAGAACAATGAAAGCATTTAGGTTGTTTCAACTTAGGACAGGGTTTTCCCACCAGGAGCAAGTGATTGCTTCAGCAGTTTGGTTGAATTTAAATATGTCAACTATATTCATCTGTTTCTCAGACTTCTAAGATCTCCCTGAACTCACCCTTCCACACATACACTGATGATACATTAGAAACGTGGTGTTTCTGATGTGAACTTCCACATCAAAAGTCTACACCTATCTGAACTGCTTTTAAAGCGTTCTCAAAAGCCCTTAAACAGAAAGAAGACATAAAACGCTTACCAGAACCTACACACTGAAACCCACAACATGTTATGGTAGAAAACTGAAACCATAAGGTGAAGCCAGCCACTTCTTAGCAGCCTTCTCTAACATGGAGGCCCCGGTGCTTTTCCCTGGCCCCAAAGCTGCTGGAGCACACAACACCATTCTCACATCCTAATCAGTTAGCACCAGTGTTATCTTTTCTGTCCTGTAGAATCAGCCTCCTTGGGGTGAAGACTACCTTAGCACTCATAAGGTGTAGGTAGGGAGATATACCCAACCTGACCAGTAGTAGAAGGCCTGAGCCACAGAACTCAGTGTCCTGCATGCTGAATCCACCTCTTCCCTTCACTTGCCCAACGCCTCAGAGTAATCTCTGCAGCTTTCTTTACACTGTGTATGAAATATATACATATATATATATAATGTTAATAATCATATCTCATAGGATTGTATCTAAATCAAGAATAACTCGTGATTAGAAAGTTACGATGAGGCCATCAAGATGGCTCAAGGATGAAGGCATTTGGTTCCAAGCCCCGGACATGAGTTAAATCACAGAGACGTGTGCTATGCTGTGTACATGAATGCACAGAAATATATAAATAACAGTGAGAACTTTAAGTTACAGTGACAGCTGGCATCGGCAGCGTCGGCAGTGTTCTTCCTGTTACTTTCAGAGCACCGCTATGATGCTGGTTTTTATCTGGGAAAGAGAAAGCACACGGAGAAGTTTCTTAACTGTGTAATTCCTTACTTTTGCTCTTCTTTATCCATTTAGCCTTTAGAGTAGTCCTGCCTACCCACTTAACACCCATCAGTGAGCCCAAATCTAAATTATAGCCCTTTGTGTAATGCAATGAACAATTATTCACCATCTGTTCCCAAATGTTTGTTTCCAAGCAATGGTGTCTGTTAGCTTAACAAAAGCTTCAATCATAATTGTTGTTATTAATTAAGACTTACACTGAAATTATATTACACTGAAAATCATTTTAATTCTAATATACCTCACAAAAAATCTCAAGGTATTTTCATACATCCATATATCCATAAATACATATTATCCTAAAATACATACCCTCCCTCTTCAGATATAAAATGGAATGTAAAGACAAAGCACGTTCATAGGTCATCTTCTGCCTTGCCAGATGTAGTTGCAAAGCTTTGTTATTAAATGATGATAGATTCACAGCATACTGCTGAAAGCCTCCTTGTTACTAAAAACATTTAAAAAAATTAAGCAAGCAGCCACAGTGTTTCCTAGCACCTTAACCAATAAGGACCCTGCAGATTTAAATTCAGAATGGTCTGACCAATGACTGGCAGCATCATTTGATCTGGGTAGATGTGCAACACTCAACAACTGTAACAGCACGTGGTAGTAACTCATAGGGCTACGAAGAAATCCTTCCCTGTTCACTCTGCCAAAAGGCAGATCACCTGGTACAGTGAGATGTTCTGCTGACTTCAGTTGGTTTCTTCCATTAAAGCCAGGCTGTCAGCTAGCCAATGTGCACTGCTCTAATGACAAAACAGCAATCGGACACAAAACTATTCTTTCTACCAGTGACCGTATCCTACCTCCACCTTATGGAAATAGAGTTTTCTCAGAACACAAGGAGTGTTTCCTAAACTCTACCCATTGGGGGACAAACAGTCTAGTGCCCCGAGAACAGTGGTTTTCAACCTGTGGGCTGAGACTCTTTTGGGGGGGAAATCAGACATACCTTTTCCCAGGGGTAACCTAAGACCATCAGAAAACACAGATATTTTGCATTACAATTCATAACAGTAGCAAAACTACTGTTACAAAGTAGCAACAAAAATAATGTTATGATTGGAGATCCCTGCAACACGAGGAACTGTATTAGAGGTTGGCTGCATTAGGAAGGTTGAGAACCACGTTTCTAGAGTCTGCACATCGCTCATCTCTCTCCTCACCTTTATTCAGTTACTAGGTCCAAAACCCATTAATGTGGAAATATCTAACTATTTGAGGATGTGGTCACTGGCACACTGTCAAGCAAAAGCTCAAGATAAAAAGCTACAAAGAAACCACTGGGGGAAAAGTCAGCATACATTTACACACTAAACTGTAACTCTGGGCTACTGAAAGAATAAACTAATGGTAAAGTTCACTTTCATTAACTAGTAAAGTTTTAGCATTAGAATACACAATGCCAGAAAATGTGGTGCAGGCAACTGTTTTGTCAGATAATATTCCTAGGTCATAAGGAAGTTCACTGACCAATACGTGTATGAAATTGAAAGATTAAAAGAAAAATTAATAGTTTCCAATTGCACATTTTCTTCTGCTGAGAAGGTGAGCAAGGCTTGGACCATGGCAAGATGGATAAGGAAACTTGCCATGCAATTCTACCTACCTGACCTCAGCTTCTAGAAATATGTAAACGTGACTGGAAAGAACTGACTACACAAACATATCCCCTGAAGTTTACACACACACACACACACACACACACACACACATTAATAACAACACTTATGATATTGTTATTACTATTATTTTCAAACCTTAGAATGTGGGCTCTTTGGTGTGCACAGGGCCCTGAAATGTGAGTGTGGTGGCAATTCATTGATTTATTTAACAAGTGTCTGTTGGCCACATATTACATCCTCAAGTCCTTAAAGACTGTGGCAGTGGTGGAAACAGGCAGACCACTTAGTGTTTTCATTTAAACAGAAGTCACTAGGCAAATAAGGAAAACACACATGCTTCAGATTGTGACGAGCAGCTAAAACAACTCAGATAAAATGCATAGTGAGATAAAAATTGCCCCAGCATTAAGGAGTATTAAGAATTGACCCCAAATAGCAGGTGACTTCCTAGCAGAGATGCATTGACAGGCCCCACTGATGTGGAAAGACCTGGAAATGCATGCCTAAAAGAGAGAGCTGAATGGCAGTGGCTGAGATCCATAGTGTTGCCTCAAGCCCCACCTTATTTGCCTCCCTAAGAACTCTACACCCAGACAGCACTGTCAAGAACTCAGGAGCACAACCTTGGAGAGCTGCCAGGCAAAGGGGGAAAGGCAGACCGTCAGGGTTTTTCCAGAAGCAGAACTAGAACCAGCAGGTGGAAATTACAGGGGGACAAATTTCCAAAAGCCAGACGAAAAAGATAACTACTGATAAGAGCTGCCCAATAATAGAATGTGCTGTCTTGTGACGTTATGAAATTCCAATTACTGGAGTTACTCAAGCAGAAGCTGAACAGCCATCAGCCAGAGCTGAGGACAGATTTCAGCGCTGATATGAAAGCCATACAGTTTGACCACCATCTTTTCCAATTATGAATCTGTAATTACAGAACCACCCGACAAGTGCTATAATGACAATGAAAAGTTCCAGCTGTTATAATGGCAATGAAAAGTTTCAGCTGTGAAGGCCAAAATCTTGGTTAATGTACAGGCTCCACCACTCAAGCATGTTTGCTTACTCTCCACAGGCCTGCTTGCTTTTCTAAAAAAATAAGGCAAATTTACATGAATATTAAATGAGAAAATCCAAACAGGATACTTAATAAAGCATCTGGCTCATGGGAAGAATGTTAATGGTTCAATTATAACATGGATATGTGTATCTAAGAGTACTATATAAAATATATACACAATGGGCACAAATTCATTTTCCTCTGCTTTCAGTTTTTCATTCAGCACCAGAAAGAGCACAATGCCCAAAACTGAACTGTTACAGCATAATTATGATTATATATACATATACGTATATAATGTGTACATTTCATATAATTATATATATATATATACTCTCACACAAATGCAATACTTAATAATATCAATTTTTCTTTTGAAAACTGGACAATATCTTTAAGCAAGCAATGGGCTAATGCACTATGCTTTTTTTGATAGGGTTCATCTTTTCAAATTGATCAGCAAGCTCATTAAAACTGATCTTATGGCATAGTTAGGCTCCATAGGTGATATAGTGAAGCATTTTCTTTTTTACTTTGCTTAAATGATTGAGAAATTATTTTGCTAATATAAAAGCTACTTTCATGAAGCACCAGAGATCACAATAGCCAGGATGTATCTTTCCTGACAAAGATTAGTTGGGCAGAAATTAATAAAATATCTATTTTACAATAAATTTCAGAAATTGCAATACTCCTCACCCCCTTTTATATACTACTCATTCTTGATCAAAATACATTGTGTACATATATGCAATTCTCAAAGCCAAAAAGGAATTTATTTTTAAAAAGAGAGAAAGTAGGTTTGGAGTGAAGGCTCTTTGGCAAAGAGCACTTATTTCTCTTTCAGAAGACCAGAATTACGGTTCCCATCACCCACATTGGTCAGGAGTCACAACGCACAGGAATTACAACCTCCTGTAACTACAGCTCCAGGGGATTCAATGCCCTTCCTGCCTCCTAGGGCATCTACATAAGCAGATACATACACATATATATCTTTTAAAAAAATCTCCTTTAAAAAGTCAAACTCAGACATGCTGACATGTCTGGATATTGAGAAGGAAATGCAGCATAAAAGACACAGAAAACGCGATAGTCACAAGGAACACTAAAGATTGTCAGAAAAACACCAAAAACTAGGAGAGATTTGTGCAAGAGTCCTCAAGGCCCTCCAAAGGGGCCACACCCTGCTACTTACCACTTAGCCTCCTTTTCATGTTAAACAAAATAATGAATCCATAACGTAAATAAAAAGGCTAATTGTGATTTTCAAATATGTTTTAAAAATACTATTTACGTGTATATGCCTGGGTAGGTACACACCATGTATTTGGGGTGCTGGGAAAAGGACTCAGATCCAGTGTGGTCTTAACACTGACTTAATGCTCCAGGCCTCAAATTCATTCTTAATAAGCAAATGTCAGGGGCAAGTATGTTTTACATGTCTTTATAATAACAGAAAATAAAGAAGAAAGAGAAAGTCTGGAGATCTTTCCAGATACTGTTATGTTGCTGAAAATTTTAATTTGCCATTACCTTTGTGTCATTCTTAACAAAATCAAATGTGCTAATAATAGAGAAATCACCTCCCCCTGGGGGGGGGGGGTGCCACCTTGCCAGGCCACAGAGGAAGATGATGCAGCCATTGAGACCTGATAGACTAGGGTTAGATAGAAGGGGAGGAGGACCTCCCCTATTGGTGGACTACGGGAGGGGCATAAGGGAAGAAGAGGAAAGGAAGGTAGGATTGGGAGGGGCTGAGGGAGGGGGCCACAGCCAGGATACAAATTGAATAAATTTTAATAAATGATAATAATAAAGAAAATATTTTTTAAAAAACTTAAAAAAAGAAAAAGCATTTAGGGATGGATTTAAAATAACGAGAGGAGATTTTTCCTTTATAGCAAAATACCAATGTATCTCTTGATGTTTACCTCTGCAGTGGGGAGTAAAATGCTTTTAGAGAGGAACAGCATGGTTTTAACAAACAAGAAGGAAAATCTTGAGGCTGGGTGTATGAAGCTCAGCAGTACAGTGTTTCCTTAACATGTGTAAGGCCCTGTGTTCAATCCTCAGCACGAAAGAAAACCATAAAATAAAAGAGAAGAAAAATAAATGTTTCTGTGAATGACAGCTTTTCTGATACAAAGCATCTGAACGAATGCCCATCAACATAACTGATTTTCCCAATAGCCCTGTGATACAAAAACAAAAACAAAACAAAAACAAAAAACACAAAAAGTAACCAGACAGAAATCACCTAGTTGAAAATAACGATAAAATTTGAGTCCACAGCTTTTTTTTTTTTTTCTGGCTGCCACGTGGACACTGTAAATTAGCATCTGAGGCATAAATAACTATTTGGGTATATTTCAGGTATAATAAAATGTAACACAACACCATGCTGTATATATCATGAACCCAAAGAGTTTCACATCAGAGAGATGGTTTAGTCTGTCAACTAATGACAGAATTAGAAATCCATCCCAGACTCACGGACAGGAACAGTACTGAAAATCTGATTACATAAGGAACAACTCTTGGAAATTCCTTCTATACGCTCTGTACTCTAATTATTATTCCTGTGTCTGCACTTGGTAGTAAAACAGCATAGAGTTCACTTTCCTAAATCACTCTCCAAGGATTTGAATAGAGCAATCAAGCTCTCCCAGTGTGGTTTCCACACCCATCTCTCCCAGCATCGCACTCCCTTTCATCATGCCTGCCTCCTCTGATGATTCTCTGATTGGGAAAACTCCTCTCCAGTGACATCCACCAATAAGCCTACAATTTAGTGATGAACATAATCAGTTACAACTCTTGAACATTTTTGTTAATCCCATCCAAGATGATGTGAAGTTGTAGACCTGATCTTGGTAACAGTTTGGGGAGTAAAGGAAAACAAGACAGGGAAAATAAGACCTTGAATGTCAGCTGGCAAAACTTGAACTTCCTATACTACTAGATAGCTAGAAGATATCTTAGCCTTCTGAGTGGATAAGGGAAATAATCGAAGTGGTATTTGAAGAAGTTTCTTCTGCTTGCTGAGAAAAATTAGAAGGATGCTGTCACTAGAGAGTGAAAGACTCTAGAAGAAGAACCAGGCCCAAATAGCAAAAGTGCACACGAAGAATCCCAGAAGCACTGGAAGGTTGCTACCAGACTGGACAGGGCAAGCGAAGGAAGGCTCTAGGATGACTCCATCAGGTCCATGAAATGACAGGCGCCAGTCAGAAACACATACTAAAAGTATCAGAAAATAAAGAGTTCAAAATAATGCTGATAAAACATTTACCCTCACAACATGAGATTTTTTTAAATATTTCCTTCATTCTTTACTGAACCTTAGTTTTCACCAATGAGCAGTAAAATAGCAGGCCGACACGCTAATAATAACTGAAGAACTTAAATTCCCAGCCACCATGTTCTTCAAATCAGTTCCTTGTTTGATTTGATGAAGCGTCCATCTATTTTAGGACAGACTGAAAAACTTGCTGTTTGGCTAGTATTTACCATCCTTTTAACAGTGACTTATAAAATGTGCATTCAGGACCAGTTGCTCCATATGCTGTCTGCAATTACATTGGTCCCACTTGCATTCACATAGAATTTAAACTAACACATTTGTTTTAGGAAAATGATGTTGATGAAGTGTTTATCAGAATTATACATATACATATATAATGTTAAATCTATTTGTTACATGGTTGCAATAGCTATGATTAATCATCAGATTAATGGATGAAAGTCATGAATGTTTTAAAAGACAAAGCTTGCATAATAATGGATCATTTAGGATATAGCTATCAGACAAACACGGTTTTGGGAAGCAGTAATTTTTTTTCAGAACTAAGTGAAATATTCTGTGCATTGCTTTAGAAAAAAAGAATATTAAACAGTCTTCTATTATCAAGGAACATTCAAAAACAATGATTGGTTGTACCAGACACTGGAGACCCAGAAAGACAGCAGAAATAGAAATAGAAGAATAATAAAATAAACAGATTACAAACAAGCATATGAATGATAATCATATACAATCAGTGAAGAAAGAAAAGTAAGTTTATCCTTCCATTGTCCTGAGAAGAAATAAACAGCCATCACTGTGGGGTATAAAATAATCATGTTTTGTTTGGTTTTTCATTTTGCAATGACAGGTATTTGTGTTAAGCAGAAAGAAAATATAGGAAAAGAAGCAGCCTTTGAAATATACTAAAGATTAGGAATGTTACATCTTTCTCATCAACCATCAAAATTAGTTTCTAATAGGCTGTTCTATTATTCTATTTATTCCAAGTAAACTAAAGCATGTATTAAATACAAGAGGGTTTATTTTCCACAGTTCTGCCATGGTGAATGAAATCTAATCAAAAATAAAGTAAGAAATGAACTGAGTGAATAAATAAGGAGGAAGAGCTGGAGGGACTGAGAAATATAGGAGAAGCCTGAAATAAAACAAATTGGACTTCCAGTACAAAAACTACCTAAATTTAATGATTTACTTAAGGATTCACTTCTAAACATTTCCTTGAAATCCTTTTTATGTTCAACATAAAAGGTGATACATTTCTACATATTTTGTTAAATTCACAAGACTTAAGGTGTATAATAATAAATATAATGGAGAACTAAAATCCAGATAAAAATAAATAGTCCAAAAAAACTAAATAGAACAAGATACTAAAAATACAGATTTATAACATAAATATAGTAAAATATTTAAGTAGTCTCCCCTAAAATAATAAAATTATGAGCAGTATACTTTTTATATTTTAAGTAAAAGCAAGCAGAAGTTGATTAATAAGTACTATGATTTTTAAGATAGTTTATTCCATTGATTTGAAAGTCCTTAATTACAGTCTTTAATAGGTCTGTGATAGAAAGGGAAAAACTTAAGTGATTATTGAAGACTACTGTTCATATCATGTGTGGTGCTTGCGTCCTTTAGTGCATGACCCTAAGGTTTACCACATCTGTGTAAACAAGAGAGAGATGTTGCTCCTTTACATCTTCATCTTCCAGGTGAAGTCATCCTGCCCACCAAGGCTCAATCCAACAGCATCAGACCACATATTTAAATAGAGATACTATGTATGCACTCCATTTTCATACAGAGGTAGCAAAGAACCTTGAAGTCTATTGTCAAAAGACTAGAAGAGCAACAGACAAGGCTTATTCTGAGGAGCCCCAATAAAGAGGACAGATTCTTTGGAAGGAGTGAAAGAATATATATCCCATCAGTCAGGTATACAAACATGTATGAGAATGTAAAGACTAGTGAGTACCCTACTAAAGAAGGTGCTCAAGCATTGCAGGGTATGATAGAACTTAACTTCTGATGGCAATGGTTAATTGAGTCACCTTCCAGGACCATTTTAACCATGAGATCCTACAAAAAAAAAAAAAAAAAAAAAACAGAAGCAAAAGGCTTTCTAGAGGTAAGAATGCTTGCCACCTCATGACCTGAGTTTGATCCATAGAACCCCATGCCACAGGACAGAACTGACTCCTTGTGACATTCACACATGAACCATGGCTGATATTCAAGCACACACACAAACACACACGTGCACACACACAAACACAGAGAGAGAGAAGCACAGAAACAGTCACTGACTGTGGCTAAACTAAGCCATTATTTGACCTACAATATGTATCTCTGGAAAGTGTTAAGCTGACTATATAAAAAACCAAGAGTACAATTATTAGAGACTGCTTCTAAATGTGGCCACAACTAAGAAGGCAAAACAATGACCCAGGAGCTGCTAATCACAGCAACACTACAGCATCCCTCCATTGCTCAAAGCCTAAAGAATGAGAGGAATGATCGGTTAGAGAAACCACAAGAGATGGTTGAGTAAGACAAGGATCCCTGATGGGGCCTCTGGAGTATCTTAAGGGGAGTGCTAGGAAGTAGGAAGCAGCAAGATGGAGAGTTCCATGAAACTCCAAGAACTGGTACAGAATCTGGAGGGACAAAAGGAAGACATTCATCAAAGATGTTAACAAAGCCACATAAAACAAAGAAAGCCCAACACAGAGGACAGAATCCATTTGTCAATTTTTGTGTTTGTTTCCTATGCTTTTATGATCATACAAATTTCCACTCTCAAATTTAAGGTCTTTGGGTTATTTTGAGTTAATTTTTATATATGGTGTGACATAGAGCTTAATTGTATTCTTCTTCATCTAGTTGTCCCAAAACTACTCCTTGTGTATTCTTGACATAGTCATTAAAAATAATTAACTATATATAAAAAAAAGCAAAAACAAAGAAAGCCCAAGACTGAGAGAGAGGCTAAAATACATTCTCTGAGTAGACTTCCAAAAGGACACAATTTTCATTTTTCCTGGTGGAGATCAACAAACCTAAGGTTTCTTACTATCATTTTACAGCAAATCTCTTTTCCTTCACTCATCTTCCCTGAATTTGTTCTTTGAACTAAGTACTCAAAGAAAATATCTGTTTTATCCAAAGTGGTAGTATTTGAGAGTCATATCACATAACCTGGAAATCAACTGTAGAATGTCCTAGCCTACCTAGGGTAATCTCCCACCATACAACCTTACTAGTTATTGTTTTGTTCAACAAATAAGCTACATTAACTCTCACCTACCAGAAGCTGCGCTATTAATGAAGATATAACAGTCAATAAACGAGTCCATCTCTGACTTTATGTAGTATTCAGCTATCAATCATTCTTATCTATAGTACTCCTTATTCACTAGGAAATCTCTGAGGTGCTATAAATCAGAGATTGGCAAGCCACAGCCCACATGCCAAATGAGGGCATCCTGTCTCTATAAAACATGAAACCAAAAATAAAAATAAAATGGTCATATTTATTTGATTATGTATGGCTGCTTTTGCATTAGAACTTCAGAGCTAAGCAGCTACAATATAAATGGTGCAGCCTACAAAGCCTTAAATATTGACTCTTTGGCAATATATAGACTGCTTGCCAGACTTTGTTCTAAATAAAACCTAGTGTTTTAAAATGGTATATTTATATTAAAAGGCATATACTGATACGCTACAACACACACACACACACACACACACACACACACATACATACATCTGGGTTCCCTAGTTAAAAAATCATATTACAAGGAGAGCTGACATCTCACAACATCGCATTTCAACTGTTGTTTGTACTTTCACTTATACTTCCATTGCTAAAACCAGGAACAAAAAGAATCACATGGATAATATTGTCTGCTAAAGGTTTTACTCTCTTCCATTTTCTTATATTTTACCTCGTCTTCATTAGTCACTTTCTTCCATATCAAAGAAGAGCCTCTTTAAAGAAAAGATCCTTTTTCTGAATCACACCAAACAAAACTTGACAGAGGTGAATTTAGGCTATCTTTTAAACTGAACAATAAAATTGATTGTAAAGCACTTAGCCAACACTCAGCGCTTTAATGCCAAATCATAGCAGCAATAGTCACTTTGCTTCCCTGCAGAGTGGATGCTTATTCCCCAATCATTTGACTCAGAAAGCATTAAAATTTAAAACAGGAAAGGGGTAAAAAGATACTTTGATTTGGCTGTTACCAAAAATTCCTAATAAGAAGTGACAGGCACTATGTTGTTGTGATGTCTCCAAAGGATGCGAAGAGTCTTAGTCTGTGGTGGCTGTGGCTCATCATCGATTTATCATTCCCCAAACCTTTCTTTTCCCCTAATGGGAATAACTGTACCATGAATAAAATTAAATGGCCACTTAGTTCATATTTAGTCACTATGAAGCAGCAATACTAAGCTTGAGGAAGAACCTTATGAAGTCTTCGTTCTTTAAAGTCTTCCCAACACATCTCACCAACCCACCGGAAAAATATATTGCAAATTCCCAAAAAGGGAAACTAAGCCCGACACTGAAATAAGACCCAGGAAGATGGTAGTAAGTCATCATGTCAGCATGGGAGGGGTATGGCTGACCTCCTACCAAGGCTCTAAATTTATTCCCTGCTTGAAATTACTTTCGTTGATACTGACAGGACCTGTTCCTTCCTTCTAATGCAGGTGGATATTCTTTCCCATCAAGTATCATAACTGCATCTGGATCGTGATAGCTAATCAGTTAACATATATATTCATATATATAATATTTATATAAACACTCCATAATTAGTAAATGTTATTGATTACAATCTATATAACTAAAGCGGAAATCCCTAGTACTAACACAGGATGGTTAATGAAAAAGTATTAGGTAATGGGTATACCAAGTGAATAGACAAAAAAGCAAGCTAGAGCCATAGCCACTCAGCTAGATCATGAGAAAACTGAGACTATTTTTTGAAATGCACCTCAGAAATAACAGCCAGTAGCTTTCTGTCCTTATATACCACCAGCAATGTTCCAAAATATGCACCAATTGCATATCAAATCCTCTTTAGTTCTTTTCAACTCCTCCTTTGGCTGGAGACATTCCTTCAGTTCTTTTTTATTTTAATTTTAATATATATATATATATATATATATATATCCTGATTGAAGACCCCTCCTTCAACTCCTCCCAGCCCGACCCTCCCTCCCTCTTCCTCTCTATTCCCTTCTCCTAGTCCACTGAAGGGGAGAGTTCTCCTCTGTCATCTGCCCATAGCTTATCAAGTCTCATCAGGACTTCCTAGACCCTCTTCCTCTGTGTTCTGGTAAGGCCACATCACCAGGAGCAACTGATCAAAGAGCAAGCAACCAAGCTGTTTAGTTTTTAGATATCCTCCAGCTGAGGATATAGCTCACTGATAGGACACTTGTCTCACGAGCTTAACACATTTGGTTCCATCCCTAACACAGAAAGTAAAATTTAAGGATAAGCTCAAATGGATCCTCTTATGATTTCTTTATTTTATATTTGAAATTATAAGCCATTTTCCCCTTTCCTTTCCTCCCTCCAAACTCATATATCTATCCCCACTGTCCTTCAAATGGCCTCTTTCTTCACTAATTGTTATTGTATGCATATATGTATATCCATATATATTCCTAAATAACAAATGAATTCTGTATAGTGTTACATTTATATATGTATTCGGAGCTAACCATTTTGCATTGGAAGGCCAATAGGTGTTCTCTACCCTGGGGAAAATCACCTTTACCTTTCCCATTCCTAGTTTTCCTCAGTTCTCTATAATTTTTTGTTTATAGTTGGGGCCTCATGGGCTTTTCCCCCATACACTTTGGCTTCGACCTTTCAAAATACCATGATTCTCAGGTTGCTCTCAACATTAACAAAGGAGAAAATTAACATTTGTGGTGGTCTGAATAAAAATGTCCTTTATAGACACTATTGGGAGGTGTGTCAATGGAGGTGGGATTTAGAGATTCAGAAGCCCAAGCCAGGCCCAGTGGCACTCTCTCTTCCTGCCATCCAGGATGTAGAACTCCCAGCCTCCTCTCCAGCATCATTTCTGCCTGCACGGTACTATGCTTCCTGACATGAAGATAATGTACTAAACCTCCAAAATGTAGGCCAGTCCCAATTAAATGTTTTCCTTCATAAGAGTCACCAGGGTCATGGTGTCTCACCACAGTGACAAAACCCTAGCTAAGACACCATCAGACCTGAAACTCTGTGACTGTTAGAGAAAAAATAAAAAAAGGAAAGACATTTTAAGGTACATACATAGGCAAGGATTTGGCAGAACTCAAGTCATTCATGAAATAAGATCAATGACAGATGATTAGGACATAATGAAATCAATGTTTCAGCATAGAAGAATTGTAGTTTTAATAAAAGTATTGGTCTAAATTGTTTATTATTAGCTCTATGGTTTTTGTGGCAGTGTTATCTAAACCACTATCACAAATAATAAGACAGAGACCTGTTACTGCCTTATTTACCTTGAGCCAGGCAGATATTTTACTTACACTGGCTCATTAATGTCACTATCCACCTCCCAGCCCCCATCCAATGCCATCCACCTTGGTCCTCCTCATTTGTTCTACCTTCCACACATAATCCCATGGTACTTGCCTATATTCTTCATCTGTCCTTACATACCACAAGCAATGTTCCAAAATATGCACCAGTTGGGCCTTTTTATACCATTATTGAAGTCTTTTCTCCTCGCTCACGTGGTTCCTTCTCCACGTAACCCATTTTGGCATCCTTCCTCCTCTCTTCCTGTCTCACTGTCTGTGATTCTTGTGATCCTTCAGTCCCCAAAAGCTCGGGAACGTAGCCATGCCTACCCAATTCTGTCCTTCCCAGGTATAGGCCATTTAATGAACCACTCAGGTACAATGTTTTAGGCAGGTTTACACAAACAAGAATGGGTCTATCCAGTGGATAGTAGCCAGATCCTGAGTGTCAATAATTAGCATTAGACTAACCACCAAAAAAGAGTTACTAGTTAATATTGTGAATCAAGCGAATAGAATGAAAAACACTCTTTGTTAGCTATTTTTTAGGATTAATATCTAGAATACATAAAGAACACAAAAACTAAATAAGAAATCAAACAGCCTAATCAGTAAATGGCTTAATGAGGTAAACAGCCAATTCTCAAAAGATGAAATGCAAATAGTCAACATGCAAAAAAAAAAGAAAAATGTTAAACCTTATTAGCCATCCAAGAAATGCAAATCAAAACATTATACAGGCTGAGAAGGTTATATTTATATATTTACACACACACAAACACAGACATATGTGTATGTGTGTAATATATATGTATATAAATATATATGAACAATTAAAAAATGCCATGAATTTGAATGAATGAAAGAGGAGAGTGTACATAGGAAGTGATGAAAAAAAGAATTTCAGCAAGTGGGGAAATGATGTAATTTTATTATAACCTCAAAAAAGGTTTAAAATAGCTTTAAAAACTATACTGAGACTATTTACCACAGTCAGAATGATAATCACTAAAACAACTACTAACAGAAAGTGATAGTGAAGACGTGAACACAAAGGAATACTTATAAACTGTTGTGCAAATGTAAACTAGCTCAGCCCCAATGGAAGTCAGAATGGAAGTTTCTCCAAAACCTAAAAACAAATCTTCTATGTTTTCTGGTTATATCACTCCTGGATATTTACTCAACTGACTCAAGTCAAGGCATCACACAAATACAGCACTGTTTATTGACGCACTCTTCACACTAACCAAATCAGGGGACCTATGAAGTGTTCACAACAGAAGACAGGATAAGAAAAATGTGTTCCATACACGTAACGGAATATTTTGCCAAACATAAAGAAGAAAAGTCATGTCCTCTGTTGGAAACTTGATGCAATTGGAGATGATCATTTTAAAGAGCGAAGCCAACACCTAAAAGCATGTCTTTTCTCTCATTCACGGTGGTTCCTAGATTGTATAGAGATACAGAAAGTATATGTATACATATGACACGAAGGAGAAATGAAGCTGTCTAGGCGTACAAAGGCTACTAATGGAAGGGGAAAGGATATGGAAAGTTAGAGTAGGGAGGTGCAAAGTGTAATATGATCAACATAAAATGTGTATTTACAAAATGTTTTAAATTATTGTGTTTTTTTTCTTTAATTAAATTTTACATTAGTTTATTTGCTTTACATCTCAAGGGTGCCCCCTCCCTCCTCTCCTCCCAGTGGTCCCCCTTTCCCTCCAGAAAAGGAGATTCCCCTCCCCCCCCCCCCGCCATATTAACCTTCCCCAGCACATCAGGACTGAGCACATTCTCATCCCCTGAGACCAGGCAAAGCAGTCCTTCCAGGGGGAAGTGATCCAAAAGCGGACAACACAGTCCATGTTAGAAACAGTTCCCCACCTCCACTCGCCAGGCGCCCCATATGAAGACCAAGCCGCCCATCTGCTACATGTGTGCAGGGGGCCAAGCAGTTTTTTTTAAAAAGAACTTTTCGATACCCTCATACTACCTGAGTGTCCTTACTGTTGCTACAAGTGACATAATGGACAAATCCTCCATGCTACTACTTCCAGCTGCTGTATCTGACATTCAAAATCACTTCCCTCATTTTAGAACACCTCAGTATCTAAAAAATTATTCACTTTGTCTTCAACTCTTTTGCCTTTGTAAGCCTTTACCTTTCTAACTCTCAGCTCCTCCAAACTCTGCAAAACAGTCTTTACGTATGTTTACCTCACTAATGCTTCAACTGATTTGATTGAGCTACCTACTCAATTGAGGCTTTTGACTTCAAGTGTTTTCAAACAGCAAAACTACACATATACCAAGAAAGCTAAAATAGACTAGACTTTACATTTCCTTGGATATATTAAACCATGGACTACATTAATATAATAATGTTTTAATTAATAAAACATTTATATGTTTTAGCAAGGCCTCAATAATATTGGTTTTAAAGATCTGATTCCAAATATTAATATTCCTACTGTCATTCATGAAAAAATTTTTTAAAATACTCAGTGACAAATCTGTGTTCCTGGTCCACAAGCCCAATTTTTACATGTGAATCGTGTCTTTTTTTTTTTTTTTTTTTTTGATCCACTGACAACTCTTAAAATCATCTGGCTGACAAAGATATTGTGCTTGATCTAAAGCCCTTCCAGAATCTTTAACAAAAGAAAGTAGAAAGTGGATGTGGTAAATCATAAATCTCATCTCTATGGTCACAAGATACAGCAAAGATCTCTTAATTTTAAGTAGGAAAAAAAGATAATACAAACAAGCCAATCAGAATGCATGCAATGAACTTGATACAAATATTGTTAATTGAAAACGACCTGATATATTCAGACTTAGTGACTCAACACAGTAATCCCAGCATCTGGGAGTCTGAGGCATAAAGATTGCCAGGAGTCTTGACAGCACGAAGTCAGGCTGTTCTGCAGAGTAAAACCTTGTCTCAAAAATCCAAAAGTTATGGGGGAAAAAAATCCAGCTAATGAAGACTCCATGTTATGGAATTCTTATATTATGTGTATTTTGTGAATAGCAACATACTGACTTATTTGCTATGGTTCCTGATGGAATTCAAATCCTAAATATGTAATCGCAGACTGTAAAGCTACTCAAGGCTTTATAAATCAATTCAAATCACTTATTTTCTGCTGCTCTGGACAATCCAGGCTCACCGAACCCTCACTAGCTCCTTTTGTAATGTACACCCCACTCCTGGTCCTAGTCCTCAGATGAGGTACATCTCTGACCATAACATGAGTCCTTCAACGGAAGGTTTTTATCTACATATTACCTGTACCACACGCTTGTCAGATACTTGAGACAAGGAGAACCCATCTGCCCCACCTTGAACACCCTTCACACTTTTTGCAGTTCCTCTGGGTGTGTACTTGCTCAATAAAAAATCTGCTCAACAAGTGATTAACTGGTCCCCAAAATGCCCTCTTCTCCTGGAAGCCTCAGAAACCATCCAGATGGTGGAGCCAGCCTTCTACAAAGGCGTTGAACACACCACAGAACTCACGTTTTGCCTGCCAAAGTTTCTGAGGCTCCAGATGCAACCTACTTAATCAGGTGAAGACCATCCTCATGCATGAGGAGACCTACCTCCTCCAAGGGCGCGACAGGGAACCCCAAGCCACAGCGATGTCTCAGGGCACCAGAGGCACTGAGAGAACAGAGAGAAGGCAGGAGCTACCCAAACCTAGGGTTCCTGAGCAGGAAGGACGCCCTCAGGCGGCAGGGGAAGCGCGGGCGCCAGTATTCTGTCCATGCGCAGATGCAAGCGCTGCCAGCAGGTAGGCGCCAGAGCCCAGAGCGCCGCTCCGCCTTGCTCCTTCTCATGTCAATCAAGAGGGAGACGAACGGAGACTACAAGCCCCAGAAGCCCCTGCACCACTCGCCTCGGAGGGGCTCGGGCGGGCTCGGCGAGGGCTCGCCAGGGGTTTGGCGGGAATACCTGGGAGTTCCCTGCATCTTGGAGCCAGCTTTCCAGAGCTGTCTAAGACACTCTGCACTTCCCTTGCTGATAGAAGCAGATGCTCTGGCGGGGTTCTAAGGAGAGCTCCACGGGGCTTCCTAGCCCGGAAGAACCTGGCCATGAAGAAAAGGAAAAATATCAGGAAAACTGACGTCCTGCTGACTCCTGTTCTACACGGAAACAGTCGGGAAAACGGACTGTTTCGGTTTTGTTTGTTTCCAGAGGTGTTTTTAAATTTTTGCTTCCTGCAAGGGAACGTTTCTCATTTGCCCACCTGTCAGGATAGTTTTTATTCATTTTTGCCTTACACACTAAAATCTGCCATATATTAAAATGCAAAATAGATTCTAAGCATTCTGAATGCAGTCCTGTAGTCTTTAGTGATAAAGTGGTAAGTCACTAGTAGGTAGACGTTTCAACAGTTGTACAGTATAAATTACCAAGTATTATAGCTAGAGCTCTGCTCAGCTCATTCTCTTACATAGATGAGCCTTTATTATGACATCAGTTTGCATTCAGTCAGGTATTGTAAATGTCTTGGAAATGTTAAGTTTCGTTTTTCAATCCATGTGCGTGTTTAAGAAGGACACTTATTTTTAAAGGCACTTATTTTAATATAGTTGTTCATTGATCTTGCAACAGTGGTTTTCATGCAAACTAAAATTGAATTATCTTGAACTCCAAGTTAATGAACATTAAATTAATTCTTTACTGTGTTTGCTGCTCTTTTTTAAGAAATGTAAAATAAAATCACCAAAGTTCATTTCAGGGATAATCAAGAGTCATGTAAGAGTGGTGTAGAAAAGTTGTCTTGTGTTGATAAATAGGACATTCTATTTCAATTCCAGTCATACATTTATTGAGCAAATTGAACTATTAAGAGCCAGACACTGGGTGGGCCCTGATTACAGCCCTATACAAGACAAAGTATTCAGTCTAATAATTAAAACAAATTAGTAACAGCAAAATATAACACAGCCACTGAAATCCTGGAGGAAAGCTCAGACTCAGTTTCAACAAAATCTTATTCTTTATCATACAAATTTAGAGACCAACTAATTTCAACAGCCTCAGAACATGTTTGTGTGAATCTCTTCAGATTCAGTGGTTAAAGATATTTTACAACTACATAGCAGAAAAACAATTCAAGAAAATGATACAAGTTTTTGACTCACAATAAATGAAATACAAAGTGGTCAACCAAATACATGCTTGCTGAATAAAGTAATTAATGGACTCCAGTTATGTTTTACCAGTTATGTTTAATTCTGGGCATTTTTAAAGCCTTTTAGTAAATGTCACAGTCTGGCAATGGGACTGTGACTAACCCACTTTTCTAAAAGAGGTGTGTGTATGTGTGTGTGTGTGTATAAAGGATATATATATTGAAATCGAAGAATATTGAATATTGAAATTGAGTATTGAAATATTCAATATTGAAAGTGAGGAAACACACAGACATACACTTAAAAAGAGCAAGCAAGGCATAGAGAAAGACACACCATAAAGCATAAAGTAGGAAGAGGACTTAGAAACCAGAACCTGATTTTCACCTATAGAGTTTGGGGTTTGATGACCCCCCTCCTCTCAATTTCTATTGATCAGCTTTAGAAACGAAAAGGGAGTCATAGTTCCAAAGCTTCAGGTAATCATGTTCAGGGGCAGCCTTGAACACATCTGACCACACTGGACAGGTTAATAAAAAGGAATAGGGTGTTGATGGCAGGAGGAGAGGTCTGTCAGGACTTTGTCAAGAGTGTCACAAAGCAGCTGGAAAGTTGCCATCTTATTATTGACGAGTAGTCCTTTTTTTCATCTGTTTGCCTGCTAAGGATCTCCAGCTCCTTGTCCCTCAGCATTTTGGTATAAATTTCTAGTATCCAAATTTTAAAAAGAGAAGATTGGTTTGTAGAAGTTGTATTCTGAACTCCATACTTGTGATGTGGCATAAGTGTGCACTACTGTGTAAAGATATACACAAGCAAATAACTACAAAATATGTAATCAAGGAGCAAAATTAACTCTAAGATGGCTACTTAAACCATTAACAACAGAATAGCTAAAATATAGCAAAAGAAATGTGAATTGTTATTTAAGGATGTTGCAATATGTTATGTGTTCAGAAAAAAAAACACAAAACTGTAGTCTGGGTATTCAGTGAATATTACAGAGCAGAGAGCAGTACTAGTATGCTTCAGATCAGGGGCTCAGTCTGGAAGAACAGAAAGCAAAATAAAAATCAAACACTTTGTAGCATGTTATAATATACAGTTATGAAAACAATAATAGGCTATTCTCTTTTACAAAACAAAGGCCGACAAAGGAAATTAGTGGCTCTATGTTTAATTCAACAGTTCAAGAAACATATATATTAGCACCAATTATAAGTAAGAAAGCCATTGTTCTCAGTAATTTTACAGTCTAGTGACAGTCAAATTTTGCCATCAAGCATCAATAGTATCTTATGGTTTTTATTGCTTTGATGAAACACTAGAACCAAAAGAAACTTGAAGAGGAACAGATTTATCTTGTTTATACTTGTGTATCACAGGTCACTTCTGCATCACGGAAAGAAGTCTGTACAGGAACTCAAGCAGGGCAGGATCCTGGAGGAAGGAGATAAAGCCCATGAAGAGTTACTGCTTACTGATTTGTCCTTTTGTCTTGCTCGGCCTGTCTTTTTTTTTTTTTTTTTAATTGGCCACAATTTTACTAAGTACACATTGAAATATTGTATATGATGATCATATCTATATACATTAATGTACTTAGCATCTCAAACTACTTTTTCTTTTTTTTTAAAATTTTTCATCAATTACACTTTATTCATTCTGCATCCCCCCATAAGCCCCTCCCGCCTCCCCTCCCAATCCCACCCTCCCTCCTCCCTCTGCTTGCATGCCACTCCCCAAGTCCACTGATAGGGGAGGTTCTCCTTTCTGATCTTAGTCTGTCAGTTCACATCAAAAGTGGCTGTATTGTCCTCTACTATGGCCTGGTAAGGCTGCTCCCCCCCAGAGGGAGGTGATCAAAGAGCAGGCCAATCAGATTATGTCAGAGGCAGTCCCTCTTCACATTACTATGTAACCCAATTGGACTCTGAACTGCCCTGGGCTACATCTGTGCAGGGGTTCTGGGTTATCTCCATGAATAGTCCTTGGTTGGAGTATGAGTCTCTTGGAAGTTCCCTATGTTCAAATTTTCTTGTTCTGTTGCTCTCCTTGTGGAGACCCTGTCCTCTCCAGCTCTTACTATTTCCCAATTCTTACCTAAAATTCCGTTCACCTGCCCAACAGTTGCCCATCCGGCTCAGCATCTGCTTTGATAGTCTGAAGGGCAGAGGCTTTCAGAGGCCCTCTGTGGTAGGTTCCTAGGTTGTTTCCTGTTTTCTTCTTCTTCTGATGTCCATCCTCTTTGCCTTTCCGGATGGGGATTGGACATTTTAGTTAGGGTCCTCTCTCTTGCTTAGTTTCTTTAGATGCACAGGTTTTAGTGGGTTTGTCCTATGTTGTATGTCTATATGAGTGAGTATATACCATGTGTGTCTTTTTGCTTCTGGGACAACTCACTCAGGATGACCCTTTCCAGATCCCACCATTTACCTGCAAATTTCATGATTTCCTTATTTTTCATTGCTGAGTAATATTCCATTGTGTAGATGTACCACAATTTCTGCATCCATTCTTCAGTTGAGGGGCATCTGGGTTGTTTCCAGCTTCTGGCTATTACAAATAAAACTGCTACAAACATGGTTGAGCAAATGTCCTTTTTGTGTACTTGAGCCTCTTTTGGGTGTATGCCCAGTAGTGGTATGGCTGGATCTTGAGGAAGCGCTATTCCTAGTTGTCTGAGAAAGCGCCAGATTGATTTCCAGAGTGGTTGTACAAGTTTACATTCCCACCAGCAGTGGAGAAGGGTTCCCCTTTCTCCACAACCTCTCCAGCATGTGTTGTCACTTGAGTTTTTTATCTTGGCCATTCTCATGGGTGTAAGGTGAAATCTCAGGGTTTTTTTGATTTGCATTTCCCTAATGGCTAGTGAGGTTGAGCATTTCTTTAAGTGCTTCTCTGCCATTCGGTATTCCTCTACAGAGAATTCTCAGTTTAGCTCTGTTCCCCATTTTTTAAGTGGATTACTTGGTTTGCTGCTTTTCAGCTTCTTTAGTTCTTTATATATACTGGATATGAGTCCTCTGTCAGATAAAGGGTTGGTGAAGATTCTTTCCCAATCTGTAGGTGGTCGCTTTGTTTTGATGACGGTGTCCTTTGATTTACAGAAGCTTTTCAGTTTCATGAGGTCCCATTTATTGGTTGTTGCTCTTAGAGCCTGTGCTGTTGGTGTTCTGTTCAGGAAGTTTTCCCCTGTACCAATGAGTTCTAGGGTATTTCCCACTTTTTTTTCAAGCCGATTTAATGTGTCTGGTTTTATGTTGAGGTCTTTGATCCACTTGGACTTCAGTTTTGTGCAGGGTGATAAGTATGGATCTATTTTCATTTTTCTACATGTAGACATACATCCAGTTGGACCAGCACCATTTGTTGAAGATGCTATCTTTTCTCCATTGTATGGTTTTGGCGTCTTTGTCAAAGATCAGGTGTCCATAAGTGTGTGGGTTTATTTCTGGGTCCTCTGTTTGGTTCCATTGATCCACCATTCTGTTTCTATGCCAGTACCATGCAGTTTTTAAAACTCTTGCTCTATAGTACAACTTAAGATCAGGGATGGAGATACCTCCGGAAGATCTTTTATTGTAGAGGATTGTTTTAGCAATTCTGGGTTTCTTGTTATTCCATATGAAGTTGAGAATTTTTCTTTCCAGGTCTGTAAAGAATTGTGATGGTAATTTGATGGGCATTGCATTGAATCTGTAGATTGCTTTTGGTTAGATGGCCATTTTTACTATGTTAATCCTACCAAGCCATGAGCATGGGAGGTCTTTCCATCTTCTCATATCTTCTTCTAATTCTTTCTTCAGAGATTTGAAATTTTTTTCATACAAGTCTTTGACTTCCTTGCTTAGGGTTACTCCGAGGTACCTTATGTCATTTGTGGCTATTGTGAAGGGTGTTGTTTCCTTAATTTCTTTCTCAGCCCTTTTGTCTTTTGTATACAGGAGGGCTACTGATTTTTTTGAGTTAATTTTGTATCCTGCCACTTTGCTGAAGGTGTTTATCAGCTATAGGAGTTCCCTGGTAGAGTTTTTGGGGTCGCTCACGTATACTATCATATCATCTGCAAATAGCGATAATTTGACTTCTTCCTTTCCAATTTGTATCCCCTTGATCTCCTTCAACTGTCTTATTGCTCTAGCAAGGACTTCCAGAACTATGTTGAAGAGATATGGAGAGAGTGGGCAGCCTTGTCTTGTCCCTGATTTCAGTGGGATTGCTTTAAGTTTCTCTCCGTTCAGTTTGATGTTGGCTATAGGCTTGCTGTATATCACCTTTACTATGTTTAGATATGTGCCTTGTATCCCTGATCTCTCCAATACTTTGAACATGAATGGATGTTGGATTTTGTCGAAGGCTTTTTCAGCATCTAGGGAGATTATCATGTGGTTTTTTTCTTTCAGTTTGTTAATATGGTGGATCACATTGATGGATTTCCGTATATTGAACCACCCCTGCATACCTGGGATGAAGCCTACTTGGTCATAGTGGATAATATCTTTGATGTGTTCTTGGATTCGGTTTGCAAGTATTTTATTAAGTATTTTTGCATCAATGTTCATAAGGGAGATTGGCCAGAAATTCTCTTTCTTTGTTGAGTCTTTGTGAGGTTTAGGTACCAAGGTGACTGTGGCTTCATAGAATGAATTTGGTAATATTCCTTCTGTTTCTATTTTGTGGAATAGTTTGAAGAGAATTGATGTTAGCTCTTCTTTGAAGGTATGGTAGAATTCTGCGCTGAAGCCATCTGGTCCTGGGCTTTTTTTGGATGGGAGACTTTTGATGACCGCTTCTATTTCTTTGGGGGATATAGGTCTATTTAGTTGATTTACCTGGTCCTGATTCAGCTTTGGTAAGTCAAATCGATCAAGAAAATTGTCCATTTCATTTAGATTTTCAAATTTTGTGGCATATAGACTTTTGAAGTAAGTCCTAATGATTGTTTGGATTTCCTCAGTGTCTGTAGTTATATCCCCCTTTTCATTTCTGATTTTGTTGATTTGGGTGGTGTCTCTCTGCCTTTTAGTTAGCCTGGCTAAGGGTTTGTCGATCTTGTTGATTTTCTCAAAGAACCAGCTCTTGGTTTCATTGATTCTTTGAATTGTTTTATTTGTTTCCAATTGATTGATTTCAGCCCTGAGTTTGATTATTTCCAGCCGTCTACTCCTTCTTGGTGTGTCTGCTTCTTCTTTTTCTAGGGTTTTTAAGTGAGCCATTAGGGTGCTTGAATGAGCTGTCTCGAATTTCTTCTTGAAGGCACTTAGTGCTATGAACTTTCCTCTTAGCACTGCTTTCATTGTGTCCCACAAGTTCGGGTATGTTGTGTCTTCATTTTCATTGATTTCTAGAAAGACTTTAATTTCTTTCTTTATTTCTTCCCTGACCCAGCTGTCATTTAGTAACAAGTTGTTCAGTTTCCATGTGTGTGTAGGCTTTTTGTTATTTCTGTTATTGTTGAGGTCCAGCTTTATTCCATGGTGATCAGACAAGATACATGGGATTATTTCAATCTTCTTGTATCTGTTGAGGCTTGCTTTGTGACCCACTATGTGGTCTATTTTGGAGAAGGTTCCATGCGGTGCTGAGAAGAAGGTAAATTCTTTTGTGTTTGGGTGTAAAGTTCTGTAAATGTCTGTTAGGTCCATTTGATTCATGACCTCTGTCAGAGACATTGTTTCTTTGTTTAATTTCTGTTTGGTTGACCTGTCCTTTGTTGAGAGTGGGGTGTTGAAGTCTCCCACTATTAATGTGTGTGGATCTATATGTGCTTTAAATTTTATCAATGTTTCTTTCACAAATGTGGGTGCCCTTGTATTTGGGGCATAGATGTTCAGGATTGTGATGTCTTCCTGGTGGAATTTTCCCTTGATGAGTATGAAGTGTCCTTCCCCATCTCTTTTGATTAATTTTGGTTGAAAGTCTATTTTATCAGATATTAGAATGGCTACTCCTGCTTGCTTCTTGGGTCCGTTTGCTTGGAAAGTCATCTTCCAACCCTTTACCCTCAGGTAATGTCTATCTTTGTGTCTTAGGTGTGTTTCTTGTATTCGGCCTGTCTTTTTATAGAACCCAAGACCACCAGTTCAGGGATGGCCCCATCCATAATGGGCTGTCCCCTCATACTTCATCAATCACTAATTAGAAAAAATGCTGTAGTCTACTTGCTTCCCTAACATAGCTCAGTCTTACAGAGGCATTTTCACAACTGTGCTTCCCTCTTGTTAAGTGTCTCAAGCATATAACTAGCCAGTAAAAGTTTTAACTAGCAAATACCAAACACACTCTCAATATCCTGTAATCATAGACTGTCTAATGCAGTTAATCCTTATAAAATTTTATGAGACAAGTATTGTCTTTAATCTTTATTTTGCAATGAGGAAACTGCTCCAGATGTATTCATCTGAGGAGGACATTCAGTTTGCTAATGGTGAGGATATGATGTCCATCTTACTGTCTTTCCTCCAAGTCCATATACTGGACACATGCGCTGTAGCACATCCAGGAATATGGCTAAGCAGTCTCTAGCTAATGACCTTTAACACAGTTTTCCAAGTTTCTTATTCAGGAATATATTATCTTAAAATTTTCTTAATGATGATACCTAGGGCAGATAACTTCGCAATTCTTTGTTTCAATTTGTCAGCCTCAGCTAGACTTCCATCTGACGACATTCATGCACGTTTTTGTTTCACATTCATAGGACTTTCACTTCATAGGACAGTGATAGTCCACTGTCCACTGATGAGTCTAATAATCCATTCAAATTTGCAAAAGATAATAAGTTCATAGTCAGTAGAACTCACATTATCTAAAATATCATACATAGGATTATTATTAATTATTAATAATTAATAATTATTAATGCAGAAATTAGTAATTCATTCTGCCATTTGCATCATTGTTACCATACTCCATACCATCCATCTTACAAGTCTCCTTGAGTCTTAATCAGCATTGCACTGGCCTTGAAATGGTGGGTGGATGGAGATCATCTTCTATCTATGATCAGGGTGTTCTCTACCGTCCCTCCAAAAACGGAGTGGGCAAGCAGCAAAGGAAAAGCAAAGGTAACTTTATATTACACACAGAAATAAACAGTTCTAAGACTCTTGATGGCAAGACCATGCCAACTGGAAGATGTTTCTTCTGTCTGTCCTCAGCAGGGTTCGGGCTGCTGAGCAGAAAGGTTGTAGATATTACACCTGTATAGTCTCAGAGGTTTGGGGATACCCACCGAGAAATTAGCTACCTCTCAAAAGCAAACAGGGGGCTCCAGGGAATCAGCATAGAGGTGTACTTGGCAAAGCTCATCTGCAAGTCACCAGAAGTTATGGGAACAGTTCCTTCTATCTGTGCCAAGCCCTGAAGGCTAGAGTTTCAGTTCTCTGCTGGCTGAGGTTGTAGTAAGCACTTCCTTCATCTCCTGATGCAGTCGTGAAGACTGGCTTGAGTGAACTCTGTACTGAAACAGAAGCTTTCAGTAAGGCAGAGTCTTCATCTCCAATGATCTCCATGTTGCTGGGAGCAGGCTTCCTGACATCCTTCCTGTTCAATGAACAGAGTCGGGGGGGGGGGGGGGGGGGCTCAGGTTCTGCTGACTTGGGCATGAAAATAAGGTGAAGCTTTTCTGGCTGTTCCAGAGTGTCACAGTTTCCAACTTGATCAGACTGAAGTTTGGACTGTCAAAAGCCAGAGCTTTCTTTTGAAGCAGCAGCTGCTGCGTTGATATCTGTCGGCAGTATTCACCTTGTTCTAGGGCCTTGAGTTTCCTACCCATCAGAGTACTGACAAAAAAAAAAAAAAACCTAGATATAAACTTTTACAACCACCTAATTTTTTTTTTAAAGCAAAATAGAAGTAGTAAGAGTGCCTACTTGGGAATTTCAAGCTCAATGCTGGGCTCTCTGATGGGGAGGAAGTTCCAGAGATTATCATACCACTCATGATATCACCCCATCAGGAGCATCCAGAAAGGTCTCACCTTATTTCCATAGCTGTCACATTCTGTATACTCCCTCCCACTCTGGAAAGGTATATGAGTTTTGGAAGGGGGGACATAAAAGTTTGACTATGGCTTTAATGGAGTACTGAGCCTGTGTGAGTGTGTCTTGGTGGTTACTTCTTTTGCAATAAAATATAAGAGAAGTAAAAACAAACAAACAAAAACAAACACAGAAAAATATTCAAATTACTTTCCTGGCCGCATGCTTTGTCTAAGTTCCAAGTACAAGATGTTATTTGATTGTCCTCTGTGAAGTCCAATTTAAGTCCAATTGAAAACTTGGCTCTATCCATAACACTGTGCTACTATTGCACTAGCTGGTAATCCTGCCTGTGGCTTTTTCATTATAAAGCATGTGAAATCCTCATTTGAGTAGGACTATAAACCTTAATCCTCTAGGCTAACTTTAAAGTCGCACCTTCCAGTACTACAAGAGCTAGAACACAAGAAAAGGACACTTCCAGCTCAGTCCTAGGCTTATTGCTCCAAACCCTGTAACAGAACCATGTGATGTCTTCCGCAAGATATTCTTACCATCCAGTTCTAAAATGCAACCAATATCAATGGAAATATCCTTTATTGTTTTAAGGGCCTTTATGGCTCCCTAACAACTTCTTGGGAGATAACCCATACTGGCACTAGGATTTTTGACAACCATTTGACTTTGGGGAGTATCTGTTTCTACTCTTAAAAAAATAAATAAAATTAAAAGAGCCCTTGTTTACTCTTTATGAACAGATTATCTTATCTTTACTCCTTTAGGTGTACTTAAGCAGTACTCAAATGGGTTTCTAAATGTGCAAAATGCCACATATGGGCTAGTATTGTGCTGTCTATATAAAACAATAATCTTTTTATAGTGGATGAGCAGGACAAAAGTGAAAAGTCCCAAACCAACATCCTATAACATATAGTGAGGTTATGGAGATAACCTTGGTGAAACACTCTGAAAGTCTGTTGTCATCCGTTCCAAGATTCAGGTAATTGCAAGTTCACTACTAAGAAGATATTAGAATAAACCATTAGCAAGATCTAACACAGCATGAAAAGATTTTAGCCATTGGTATTAATTATTTGGCATTTTCATCCTATGGTACTTTTATAAAGCCTCCATGAATTTCTCTCACCCTAGATAAACTCAGTGGGGCTGCCTGTCATGCTACATTGTAAATGTTTTTATTTCCTCAGAGGAGGGGGTGAGATGAAAGCCTTACCCAAGCTTTATGAATATATGGCTTGGGCTGAGCCCAAAGTATCTCTATTTAATTATGCTTAGGCCTACATCTGGAAGCTTCTAGTTTCTATACAATCTAATCTTCTGCAAGCCTGGACCTTAAAGGCTCCCGCTTCCAGCCTCCATCTACTAACCTAGGCCTAGAATATTTTCAGGCTTTGTAACTTAACTGCTGAATAAGCTCATTCTTTCTAATTCTTTCTGAACTCTGTCTGGTTGCTGGTTCAACTCAGCTCTTCTGGCTCAAAACTCCTCTCCAAGTTGACTGACTCAAACAGACTTCCTCTGTTTCTCACTGAATTTCTCTTGGGGAAAATGCCCCTGAGCTCCACAAATTGAACTGCTCTAACTCAACTGAACTGCACCAAATTGTACTGTACTCCTGAGCTCTATGGTACCATCTCCATGACCTCCTTTGATCTTTCTTTATGCTCTCTTAAGTAGCTTCTCTTTCCTGTGCTGTTCTAGTGGGAGTTGGGTGTATCCTATCTCTGACTCATTCTGTCAAAACATTCTCAGATTCATCACTTTGTCTATTCCTCAGTTAGACTTCATTGTTTGGGATTAAAGCTGTATACTAAAGGTGTGTCTGTATTCCAGCCAGAGGGATTAAGGGTGTGTATTTCAGCTAGAGGGATTAAAGATATGTGTTAAGGGTGTGTCTGTATTCCAGCCTGAACACGCAGAACTAGTCATTGGATGTTACCCCTTGCAAGGGCAGCTATGTTGCAGGATTAAAATTCCTCTAAAATACATGACTTTGAACTTGACCTTACTGGGTTGATGAGGGAATGAAGAAAGGATAGACACATACAGAAAAGCTGGGATCAGGTGAGCTGTGCCCTCTAATGGAAACAGCCTGTAGACTCTGCACATTTGTTATATACTGCTGAATGTGGAGGCAGCTGTCCTGTATATAACTGAATGAGAAGGGAGGGTAGGTAACCCCTATGTTGGCTTTCTGTAGAAAACAGTCTCAACTTTCTGGTATCTGGGAGGAAGAAGCTGTGGTTGATAGTTTCCATTGCACACATTTTTACTGAAAAAAGGTTTCATTCATAACTTCTGTACTTGGAGCAGAGGAAGGCTTTGCCATTTCTCTGACCCTGATCCAGGGAGAGCTATGGCATTCTCTGAGGCACTCTGAGGCATTAAGTCCCTGACATGGCTGTGCTCATACTGGTAATAGACATTCACTCAGGACTTCATCCACTCCCCACAATCTTCACCTTTCTTATTTCTAAATGTTCCAAAGGCAGCCTCACTGAATTGTTTGGGGTTCCTCACCAGAGCAGAAATGACTCAATGATAGCTGTATTGCCAAAATCCACTCCCACATAAGTGCAAAACCCATGAAAGCTGGAAGCTTGCACACTGAGCAACCCAACAGGTAAGACAGTGTCCTCTCTAGGTGACTCAGTTGGTCTGAGCTCCCTTAGGCAGCTTGGTTGTCTTCAACTGCCTTAGGCCAGCAGTTCTCAACCTTTGGATCATGACCCCTTTGTGGGGTTCAATTACCCTTTCACAGGGGTCACATATCAGATATCCTGCTTATCAGATATTTATGTTCTGATTCATAACAATAGCACAATTACAGTTAGCAACAAAATAGATTTATGGTTGGGCAGGTGGGTCACCGGAACGTGAGGAACTGTATTAAAGGGTTGCAATATTCGGAAGGTTGGGAAGCAGTGCTCTAGGCAATTCAGTTTCTCTCTTCTTCTATGCGGTGTAGCCAGCTTCCACTTCTAGTAAATGGGTCACTTAGTCTCAGCCTCTTCCAGGTGGTGTGTCTAATCTGAGCTTTTTCACGTTAGCTTGGGGATGCTCTAGGAAACTTGGCTTGTATGATACTCTTCCAGGTATACAGGCTTGCCAGAGAGTGTTCCACAGTAGTGCTTACTGCTTATATGAATGTCTAGGAAGGGAGGACCCTAGTGAATCTGGTCAATTTCAGGGACTTCCTGAAGCTGTTTTGAAGTGATTACTTCCTAAACTTAAGGAGCTTCCCTGAAAGATGGAATGCTTTACCCAACTCTAGTGAATTTTGTTGTTTTACACACACACACACACACACACACACACGGTAAAATCATCCTATTTTAAAATGTTCTGTTGTTTCACCTTTCTTTTTTACTTCCATTGTTTTAAGAAGTTTCCTTCAACCTGGGATATTTTAATGCTATACAGCCTTAGGTTATACAAATTGCTTGAAATTGTCAAAGAGCAAGTACCGAGATTACTACAATTCAGGTAAAAAAAAACAACAAAAAAAAACTACTTTATTTTATACTGGGTTGAAATTAATCTTTCTTATTTTTTATGTGAATAATAATATATGCAGGAACTCTGAGTACCAGTTTTGATTCAGCAAATGAAAATAAGCCAGAGTAAATAGATTGTCTTCTATGATTTTTAGGTTTTTAACCTATGACAAGGAGATGATGATGATCACACTCGTGTTAAATGATACCATTTGTGCATAACGCCTTAGTGGGGGAGTCACGCTCTTTTAGATAAATGTTAGTAGTGGTTTTGCGTGAGGTTTTGATCTCCCATGAATGGTAATTGTTTTAAGCAATTCTAACTACAAAGATAAGGAGATTATTGTAGTACATATTTATCTTTCTATAGTAAATGTGCTTTGTCAACTATGTTCCATTAGAAAATGCTCATTTCACTTACTGTAGGTAACAGGCATTCATGAGTGAATGTACTCTACCCAGAGCCCATTTTCATTGTAGAGCTCTTCTAACCATTTCCCATGCATTGCAACTCAAAAACAGCATAAAAACATCGCCTTTGTGAACACTCTTTTCCAAATAAAATTTCCTAAAACAAATTACAGAATGTAAAATAAAGAGCACAAGCACTCTTACTATATTGTGTCCTCAAACAAAATTTATAGAGCTGTTGCAAAATTGTGTAAGACCAACTATTATTCAGAAACAAGTTTAGGGAGCTCACAGATGTTATAGATACATGGATATATAGATAGGGTAAATGCATGTTATGCTTTTTATATAGTATGACACATATATACATATATGCACACACGCACACATATATATAGCAGTAGAAAGATAAATATTCAACACAGTTTTGATGTCAAAAACAAGCTTGGGGCATTTTTCTGTTTAATTTTATTCTCACTAATTGTTTTTTTTTTTTTTTTGCATATGGACTTCAGTCAAGATGTTAAAATGCTTCATTTGAAGTTTATGTTTTACGCTTTCTTTTGTTAGGGGTGTATTGTGGAGTTTTGGTGCAGGTGTGGGAGGGTGTTGAGGGCAGGACATGATTATGAAATAGAACTATGAAACAGAAACAAGTATTATTTCAATTAAGATAGATTTACCTCACTTTCTCCCTCCTTTTCCAGACTCGAGTACCTTCCAAACCCTCCCATGCCAGTCTTAATTTGATAGCCTTTTATTTCTTTGATTATTATTGTAAAAATATATTTATACATAAAATATATTTATACATATTATATGTAACATATACTATAATATATACATTGTATATATAAGTAAAAATAAAATATACCTATGCACAAATATATAAAAGCAACCTCTTGAGTCTGATTTTTTTTTGTGTGTATGTATTTTTCAAGCTGACTGCTCTGCATTAGACAGCCACTAAGGGGTTGTTGAGTCCCAGGAAAGAAGTAATTTTAAGGAGAAAAAGAAAGTAATAGAATCCATGTGTCAGGAAAACGAAAGAAAAAGTATTAGGGGAAGGAGAGAATTAACAGGAGGGAGCAAAGGGACAGAGGTGAGTGGAAGAGAAACATCAAAAAGATCATTGTATATATAAAAATACATAATAGAATACATCATTTTATATGATAATTTGAAAACGAATATAGGAAAAAACCACCCTAGCCAAAGCATGAAGTGGCAAACCTGGTATGTGAAGACAACAGCAAATGACAACTAGTCATTGTTCATTGATACAACGCTCTTTGCTAAGGGCTGCAAGCCCTGAAGTAAAGATCCAGTATCATGAAATAAACACCCCTTCCTCATATTATCTTGCATGGAGACTGGAGCTCAATCCCCAACATCACAGGAAGAAAAAAAGGAAGGAAGGAAGAAAGGAAGGAAGGAAGGAAGGAAGGAAGGAAGGAAGGAAGGTCTTAATTGTTTTCCCACTATTATCAAATCACAGAGGTTGCCTGTAAGTTTAAAGTAACAAAGTGAATGTTTCAACCTCTTTTGAAACCACCTTCCAAGTTTTTCTATCTCCCCCTTCTTCCATAAGATTTCCTCCACTCTGCCCAAAGTTTGGCTATGAATCTCAGCATCTCCTTTAATACCCTCATGGGTAAAGTTTTTCAGAGGTCCCCTGTGGAAGGCTCCTGACTTGTCCCCAGTCTTCTATTTCTAATGTCTATCCTGATTGCCCTTCTGAATGTAGTATCAGTCTCTTCCTTAGGGTCCTCTTTGTTGTTTAGTTTCTTTAGGACTATAGATTTTAGTATGTTTATCCTATGTTATATGGCTAATATCCACTTACAAGTGAGTATATCGCATGTCAGAAAGAAAGTATGTCTTTCTGCTTCTGGGATACCTCACTCAAAATGATCTTTTCTAGATCCCACCATTTGCCTGCAAATTTCATTATTTCCTTGTTTTTAATTGCTGAGTAGGATCCCATTGTGTAAATGTACCACAATTTCTCTATCCATTCTTCAACTGACGGACATCTAGGTTGTTTCCAAGTTCTGGCTATTATGAACAAAGCTGCTATGAACAAATGTCCTTGTTGTATGGTTGAGCATGTTTCAGGTATATTCCTAGCAGTGGCATAGCTGGATCTGGAGGTAGTGCTGTAATGTTTAAGAATTAAACAGTAGCACTATTCCTAATTGTCTGAGAAAGTGCCAGATTGATTTCCAAAGTGGTTGTACAAGTTTACATTCCACCAGCAATAGAACAGGGTTTCCCTTTCCAGCATGTGTCATTCCTTGAGTTTTGATCCTAGACATTTTGATGAGGGGCAGGGAGAATTCCAGGGTTGTTTTGATTTGCATTTGGATAGGAACTCCTTAAGAAGACCAACAGAGCCAAAAAATCTGGGCCCAGGAGGTCTGCAGAGACCTATGCTCTAACTAAGGACCATGCATGGAGAGGACCTCGAACCCCTACTCAGATGTAGCCCATAGGCAGCTCAGTCTCAATATATATTCCCTAGCAAGGGGAACACGGGCTGTCTCTGACATGAACTCAGTGGCTGGCTCTTTGATCACCTCCCCCTGAGGGGGAGCAGCCTTGCCAGGCCACAGAGGAAGACAATGCAGCCAATCCTAATGAGACCTGATAGGCTGGGGTCAGGTAGTACAGGAGGACAACCTTCCCTATCAGTGGACTAGGTTAGGTATATATGGGGAGAAGAGGGAGTGAAGGTGGGACTGGGAAGAGAAGGGGGGATACAGTAGGATACAAAGTGAATAAATTGTAATAAATTAAAAAAGAAAGAAAATTCTTTCTCAAGGCTGGAGAGACAGCTCAGTGGATAATAGCATTGGATGCTATTTCAGAGGACCCAGGTTCAATTCCCAGCACCCACATGGCAGGTTACTACTATCTGCAACTCCTATTCCAGAGGATCTGAGTGCCTCACACATGGAGGAAAAACACAAATGTTCATAAAATAAAATTAATAAATCACTTTAAAAAATAAAGAAAGATTCCTCTCTGAGGAATCTCATTCGGGACTCAGGCTGAATATCTCCAACTGACCCTGAAAGGGTTAGGCTAACTTTGTAACCTATATGTCTTCTAAAGCCTATAGTTTTGAGTTTTAGGTCCAGGTTAAGCTAAAGCCTCTTAGTACCTTTCCAGAGAGTGAAGAAATGTGACCCTATCCGTGAGGACAGATATAAAAAAAGGGCAAGCAAGCAATGACCTTCACTCAGCAAAAGAAGGACCAGACCCTTGTCCTTGAGATAGCGTTTCTTAGCAACGAACCTAGACTTCTTCTGATTAGCTTTTGACCTCCAGCCAAGAGTCCGCAGCCCCTAATCTTCAAGGATGAGCTAACCACCCCCACCTTAAGTTGCAGCTGCATCCACACTTGGCAGGACTGGCCAAGCTTGAGCATCTAAGCCTAACCAATTATCTTACTTTATAGCTTCCTCATCCAATCCTAAATTGCCAAAACTTAAACTTCAAATTTCCCGCAATTTTTCTTTTAAAAACCTAAAGGCCTTTGTCTCCCGGTGCCACTCTTTGCTGACCAGCGGGGGTGACCCCATTGTACAATGGTAAATAAACCTCTTGCTTTTGCAATGAGTCTTGGTCTGGGGGAGTTTCTGGGAAGGGCGCGATTGAACTCCTGAGCTGTGAGACCCCAGGTCTTACAACCCAAACACTGAAGTGGTCAGCCTATCTTCAAGCTCCTCTTTCTGATGAGCCACCTTCACAGCTAAGTGGAATACATTGTTAAAACATGGCAAACTGAAAACTAACTGCACCCTCAAAACACTTCCTTAAGCATTCTCATTAGCCAGTGTTCATTTGCATGAATTCTTCCAGATGACATTATATAGAGTTATTCATTTGATCATAGGAGTACTGTCTTATAATGGTAGAAGAAATTTGCATCGCAAATGTTAGCAGACATTTTCTTCTGCATTTACATTACATAAAGCAATAAACATCTGTTGCTCTTCTTGCTAACAGAGACCTGGAACATGCCATTTCTGCTATGCTATCCTGGGAAAGAGAGTAGATGGATTTGGTTTCCGAATACCTTGGCTTTAATCTAGATTGCATTCTTTATTGTACTGTAACTCTCTGAAACATTACTTCTCTGTAAAGTGAAAGAATTGGGCAAGATGCCCATGGAATGTCTTTATGCTCTAAAATTCTAATCACACCCCCAACCACATCACTAATTTTCAACTTATTTCAAACTTTTGTGTTATAATTATTGTTTTGTTACTTCAAAAATATCCTTGTCCAGATAGTTGTTGTTTTGTTTTGTTTTAAAATGAAGGGTTGCACTGGGCAAAGGCCTAAGAGAATCATAATATAAAGCCTTACAGTGGACTCCTGGCTGCTCCTGAGTAAAGGAGGGGTCAAACTTCTGATGTGTATTGTTCTTCCTCTATAACCTCTACATTCACCGTTACTTTTGTTTTTAAAAATGGCACATATGTATGTATAAAAGAAAATTTAATAACTAATATTTATTGAGTATGTGCTAAATATATTCAAGTTGCTATTAATGTTTTTTGCCATATTCATACATCATCTGCAAAACTCACGCTACCTTAGTTGTTCTTGATAGTATGTTATAGAAGTTATACATGATAGGCATTCAGAGACAGCTGTAAACTTACTAAATGGCTATGGTACATTACTGTTGTGTATCAGCCATCATCGAGGTGATCCTCTGTGCAAGTCCATTGTAAGAGATTCTCTAGATTAGCTTAACTGAGGTGAGAAGAGCTCTGTTAACTGGAGGCAGAACCGTTCCATGGCCTGAGCTCCTGGACAGAAAGAAAAGAACAGAACAAGTACAGCACTAGCATTCCTCACTCTGCCTTCCGACTGTATTTACAATATGACCAGAGGCCTGAGGTACCTCCAAGACTTCCCTTCCATGACCCCATATGCTCAAACTATGAGTCAAAATACACCTTCTTATTCTAATACTGCTTTTGTTGGGTTATTTTATAATAAGCAATCAAACACGTAACTAATATGGTGACCCCTACTGAAATGTTGGGTGGACATCATTCAGAATACCAGAAAAAAAAAAAAAGAAACAAAAGATAAAAGGAAATACTACTAAGGAGTTTAGAGTCAAGTGAAGAACAGAGAAGAATTAACAAACATTATAGTGTCATAGTATCACTTGTGTTTTAACAATGGTCAACACTGGGTGCCATGGGTAACATAGGAGTAGATATGAGATTCCCACGTGGAGAGGAAATTACATGTGGCTTTGGAAAAGATTAAATATTAGTACTGAAAATGAGCAGTGCTTTGAACAGAAAAGTGTCCCGTTCTGAACCCAACCCTATTAAGACCTAGCACACTTGAGTCTTTATGTTAAAATGAACAGAAACTTCAAATTTCTCTCTCTCTCTCTCTCCCTCTCCCTCTCTCTCTCTGAATTAGAGAATTAGTTTGAGCCATGCTTTGGAATAACCATGTCTGAGTCCTCATCTACTTGTCTATATTTCAACTCCCACTGAAACTACTAACTCTAATTATTTACTGTGAAGCAGTCTTTGGACACTTGTATGCTCCTTAGAAAATATGGTGTATTAAATTGCAGTTCTTATTTATCCTTTTAAGTTATTATCTTTAGGCTAAAAATCAGTAGTTTTTTTGTGAATAGTACTTCATTTCAAAAGTTAAAATGGAATGTTTGGTACTGTATCTTCACATAACTAAAGTTCTTTGTCCTCCATGATTTCCCTATTGGATCAGCTTTTAGAAATGTTACTCTCTTGAGGACTGCCTTTTACACTGATGCTTGTTCCAGATGAACAAGTTTTAAAACCACAGCTGGAGGTGAGTGTTTGCCTTGATGGCAAACTCATCAGAAGGATATTGTCTTCATCTTTTTCTTGCTTTGGCTTTCAAATCTGTAATCTGCTGAATCTCTTTCTTTTGTTTGTCTTGTGGTTTGGTAGGACATATTAATGGAACAGATGCGTCAATGGTGTGAAAGCATACTTGAGGGGCGAGAGCTTCATTTATAAACTGTTTCCTCCTACAGTTTTGTAGAACTGCAATATCTCTGTGTATGATTAAGTGAAGCCTTTGCGATCCATCATGATCTTTCCCAGTTCTGAGTGACATGAACAGCAGCCAGGGCGGTGTTCTTTATCACACAACTTTATTTCAGCACCTCTGAAAAAGAGAGAAATAGCAGTAACTATAAATTGAACTATTTATGCAGGTTTTTTCAGAAAAAAATGGCAAAATTATTTGGAAAACTACTTTTCTAATCAACTCTGCAGAAATATTAATATCTGAATATATTGCTGCAAGTTGAATTTTTCCTTTTAAACATGTAATATGTATTTCAAATATTTAGGTTATGCAAATTTATTCCTCAAATAAAGTTAGGAAATCCACTCAACTTTCTGGTGACTGAAATAGAGAAGTAGAGGTGGAGACTGAAGAGGCTTGTAGAACACTAGCAATGCTGAGGACACTTTCATACTTTTGTTGATTACATTAATTCTTCTCCAGCTGTCTGTAGAGCATGAGTGATAAGACACAATTGCCTTTTGGGAAGAGCAAAATGCTTCTGAAAGCCAATGCTCCCTTAATCTTCAGGCATATGTGTCTTCCACCCGATTAACTATTCATTTCTGTAAATGCATTATTTAAGATTTATGAAGGTCCTGCAGCCTATACTGAACAGTCAGTTCAGCACTGTGTTTAAAACTTTGTATTCTAGAATCCAGTGAATTTCCTGTAAATACTAGCTTTGCTCCTTCCTGGCCAAATCACCTTGGGAAGGTAAGTGTCTCCATGTTTTAGGGTTCATATGTAAAAGATGAAGAATATAATAGGATTAATGTGAGAACTAAATGAGGATATTCCCATGGAGCTTATAATAAAGTCGGGAACATGGGAAAGATATCCACTGTCACCAAAAGATCAGTCAGACATATTTTTCTTTTGCTACTTGGAAATCTCAGTGAACTGACTGAAGTCTTTATTCAGTAAAGCTGCAATGATACGTGAACATGCTCTGGGGAGAGCATCAAGGCCTAGAGAAGGAAGGAGTCAGAATCATTTCTTCTTGTGCATTCTGCGTGATTATTTATCCATCCTTTTCCTGACAAGAGTAGCCAGCAGGAGAAAAGCAGGACAACAGAAAAGAAAAGTAGATATAAATGCTCTATACATCTCCAAAATTATTGTCAGAAGCATATTAAAATTGAACAGAAAATTGCTATATTAAAAATTCATAACTCAACACATTAAGGCTTTATACAGCTTAAATAGCTAATTAATTTACCGAGTCAATTCAAAGTATAAAATTATTGAGTATGAAATATGATTAGCCATTTATTTTTAATATCAAGTTTGGTGAGATACAATTCATTTGATTTGAGCTATAAATTAAGACAAAATAGATTCAAAGAAAAATGTTTCTGTTAAAATATAAAAAGAAGACAAAATAAATGTAGTATTTGGGGTTTTACATTTCTCATTGTAGACAGCAAATATTTGTTAAATTGATTTGAGATACATAAATGAAGTGTCATATCAGTAGAATGGACTGAAGAAGAAGTAAAGGAAAAGACAAAGTGGTGTACATAAGGATGAGAGCCTAGGACCAGCAAGATGGCTCAGTAGGTAAAAACTTATGCTGCACAAACCTACGGATCTGAGTTAATTTTCTAGAATCTGTAGGGAAAGGACAGAGCTGACTCCCAAATGTTAATCTCTGATGTCCACATGTGCATCGTGGCAAGAAAATGTCCACACAAGGTTATAATTGATAGAATCTGTTTGGAAAACTTCAAAACTAGACACATATAAGACCCTTTCTTGTCAAGAGCTTTGGTTACATTTTAATTAATTTTGGCTAAATTTCAATTTTTAAAATAAACGCAGCTCCCTGTAGGGTGCCTGTTTTATATTTTGTTTTATATTTTAAACAATTAACTGTGCTACCTTTGGTCATGCAATTTAACCTCTCAGTTTCCACAATGGTTCATGTGTAAAATAACAATGTCCTGAGAGGGTGCAAACACTCTGAAGACATATTGGAGCTTACCTGAGCCACACCAAGACCCATTCAATAAAACACCTAGAAGCCGAGCCTAGGATCCCACATTTAAATAGACTGTTACCCATGTTGTTCTTATGCTATGGATCCATAAGAAACAATAGATTCTAGAGTCTGATTGCTGATAGATTAAAAACAGGAGTTGCGTGGTGGCAAAAATTAATATTCATAAAGCCAATATGTGTTGGGGATCAGAATTTAGATATGTAATAGTTTTCAAAAAAATTTAAAAATATGCTAACAGGGACTGTCTCTGATATGAACTCAGTGCCTGGCTCTTTACCTCCCCACTCCCCCGAGGAAGTGCTAGGCCACAGAGGAGGACATTCACTGCAGCCAGTCCTGATGAGACCTGATAAACTAGGGTCAGATGGAAGGGGAGGAGGACCTACCTCCCCTATCAGTGGACTTAGAGAGGGGCAGGGAGGAGATGAGGGGAGGAGGGGGGACTGGGAGGGGATAAGGAAGGAGCTACATTAATACAAAACAATTAAAATTAAAAAATGCTAATTTAAAGCCTATTTAAGTTGAATGAAAAACAAATAATATGTGATATATATAGTGCATTGTTTTATAGTCCTCTCAGAATTGAGTTAAAACAAATGATAAATAATGTTTTCTCAAATGGTTAATATACAAAGACACAGAAATCTACATTTATTCTTAAAATCTGTCAATTCCAAACATCCGTAATTTGTCACTAGGACTTCATTCATAGTTTTCAAAACCATAAAAAACACAAAGTTTGTAGCCAAGCATTACAGGAACTTTATATATTTTAATAAATTTAACAATTATGCAGACATGCTACTTTCTTCATATTATATTAGGTTTCAATGCTAGTACGCATGCATATTGGCTTATCAAAAGTATTAATAGAAAATATACTTTCTTTACCCAGCATACCCTCCTGAAAATTGTAATGTGAGCAAATGAGTGTAATTCTGTTTGAATCAAGTCTACTGGGCTACTTGTCTACCTTTCAGAATAAAATTGAAAAGACCCAGAGGAAATTTGTCTACTACAGAGAAAAAGAAGCCAAGGATACAAGAGAAAAGTAATTCAGAAAGCATTCATCTCAAAAGATACTGTCTAGCCATTTTTTAAGTGCCATAACAATCGAATGTTCTGGAATTTTCGATACTAAATGCTAAAAATAATAAGTACCTAAATATATACATTTTTTTTTTCTTTTCAGACATGTTATTGGTGCTGGTTCAGCTACTGATAAGGTAAATAAGAATCCACTTAGCCAAGGCCTTGAATAGTTCCCAACAGTACTACATACTTTTTTAAACAATCTTACTACTTTTGAGGGACTTGAAAGAAGAAAAATAGTACATCAGGAGGCTGTATGAGATGGATAAGCAATTAGGAGCACTTACTGAGCTTTCAGAGTGCTTCAGTTCAGTTCTTTGCACCCATGTTGGGCAGGTCACAATTGCCTATAACTTCAGCTTCAGGGGATCCAGTAGCCTTTTCTTGCCTACTATATTTATGTGGACATATACCTGCATTTAAACAAAAATGTAAAAATAAATAAATCATTTAAAATTACAGGAAACCCTCTTCCATTTCTGGTGGGAATGCAAACTTGTACAACCACTTTGGAACTCAATCTGGCACTTTCTCAGACAATTAGGAATAGGGCTACCTCAAGATCTAGCTATTCCACTCCTAGGCATATGTCCAAAAGATGCTCAAGTACACAACAAGGACATTTGCTCAATCATGTTTGTAGCAGCTTTTTTAGTAATAGCCAGAATCTGGAAACAACTCAGATGTCCCTCAACTGAAGAATGGATACAGAAATTGTGGTACATTTACACAATGGAATACTACTCAGCAATTAAAGCAAGGAAATCATGAAATTTGCAGGCAAATGATGGGAACTAAAAAAGATGATCCTGAATGAGGTAAGCCAGAAGCAGAAAGACACACACAGTATATACTTACTTATAAGTGGACATTAGAAATAAAATATAGGCTAATCATACTAAAATCTGTACACCTAAAGAAGCTAAGCAAGAAGGAGGACCCTGGGTAATGTGCACAATTCTTACTCAGAAAGGCAAACAAGATAGACATCAAAAGAGGGTGAAAAAAAGGAACAAGACAGGAGCCTACCATAGAAGGCCTTTGAAAGATTCTACCCAACAGGGTATTAAAGCAGATGCTGAGATTCATAGCCAAACTTTGGGCAGAGTACAGGGAAAGAAGTGGAAGATAGAAAGACTAGAGGGGACAGAAGCTCCAAAAGGAGAGCAACAGAACCAAAAATTCTGGCCACAGGGGTCTTTTCTGAGACTGATACTCCAACCAGAGACCATGCATGGAGATAACCTAGAACCCCTGCACAGAGGTAGACCATGGTAGCTCAGTCTGCAAATGGGCTCCCTGGTAAGGGGAGCATGGGCTGTCTCTGACATGAACACAGTGACTGGCAACTTGATCCTCCCTCTTAGGGGAGGGGAGTGGCAGCCTTACCAGGCCAGAGAGGAAGACTATGTAGCCAGTCCTGATGAGACCTGATAGGCTAAGGTGAGATGGAAGGGGAGGAGGACCTCTCCTACCAGTGGACTCAGGGAGGGTCATGGGAGGAGAAGAGCAAGGGAGGGTGGGTTTGGGAGGGGAAGAGAGAGGGGCTACAGCTGGGATGCACAGTGAATAAACTCTAATAAATTAAAAAAATAAAATTACATTAACATTTTGAATTAAGCTAAATGATTCTTTCTGATGGCAACTTTATCCTGCCTTTTATAAGAGAAATAGGTTTGATTTTTAGGACTTCATCGTGTGCATTTGCTTATCAAAGAAACACTTGTGTGTAAGCTCTTTATGCTGTTGAAATGCTGGCAATAGCAAGTTAGAGTCTACAAAGAAGCCTTTTCTGAGTTTGTTTTGTTTTCTTTCTGTGCCAGTTCTACTTCCCCAGAAGTCTAATCAATTTGTGATTTTCCAGTTGCATTCCCTTTTGTTCATCAGTTCATCAACTGGTTGTAAGCTTAATTATATGTTCCTATATCAGTAAGTGAAACAGAAAACTAAAAACAACTGAATTCTCAATACACCAAAGATTGTAGGCCTAGTTTTAAAGCTGTGTCGTGTTCAAGTTAGAAGATATCTGATTCTAGTATAGATTTTCTTTTTTCTTACTAATAGTTGTATATAAAACGTACATAATCATGTCCAGGCCCACGTAATATAATTCATTACTTTATCCAAAAATCACCATTATTTGGGAAGATGAAAGAATATTTCTCAATAACATTCCGTGTTCCTTATATTGAGTTCTGAAGTAGTCACAGATTGTGAATGATTACACGAAACACTGAGTTAGATTTGTTCTAGTCTCTAAACTTCGTTTTCCTTAATTTAATGAGAATTTCATGCAATGTATTTTGATCATATGAATTGGGAGAAGGAGTATGAACCACCCTCCCTTCCCACACTCTCAATTATATGTCCTCATGATCTTTTTTTATTTTTTTGACCCATAAAGTCCTATTTTATTCTGCCCACTATAAAAGTAACTTTTATTTACCAGATGTAATATTTATCTTGGAGGTTTACTGCTGAGTAAGCTCAACCTTTCTAGTTCTTTCTGAACTCAGACTGTCTGGTTCATCTCAACTGTTCTGGCTCAACATGCTCTCCAAGCTAACTTATTCAAACTGAGTTCTCTCAGCTTTAGACTGAATTGTTCTGCTTGGCCTCAAACTAACTCTAGCTACCTATTCTAATCTCTGGCTCATTCTTTCTTATCTGGGTTGTCTGTCTTCACCTATGACTAGCCTGCTCTCTCTATAACCTGACTCTGTAAAACTGTCCCAGTGAAACTTCCTCTTCTCTCCTTCTCTCTGTGCTGATTTCTTAAGTCACCTCTTTTTCTTCTCTGTTCTGATGAGATTTGGGTGTTGGCATAATTTCTTGTGAACTGTGTGAAAGTTGTCTTTTTATTATTCAGATGTTGACTTCTGTACCAACAAAATGTTTCTTACAGGCTTAACTTTTGGTACTGTTATTTTTACGGATGCATCATATTTTGTAAACACTCCCTCCACCACCTTCTGATTGTTTTAATAAAGAGCAAAGGCAGCAGAATATAGGTGGAACTTTGGGAGGAACAGGAATTCTGGGGAAGAATCAGGCACAGGGAATTCATCAGCCAGATGCAGAGAAGGAAACAGATGCTTGTACTAAGGAATGGTAACAAGCCATGTACCAGAACCCAAATTAATAACCCAAATTAGGTTAATTTAAGTTTTAAGAGCTGGTTTGGAACAAGCCTAAGATAAGGTCAAGTTACCATAATTAATAAAAGGTGTCCATTTCATTATTTGGGAGGTGGTTCAAAGGAACTTCCGTTATAGTTGGGCATATCCTATCTCTGACTCATTCTGCAAATTCTTTCTCTGATTTGTCACATTGTCTGCTATCCAGTTAGACATCACTTACAAACATGGCTGCATCCTTCTACAAATTAACATTACCTACATTGTTTGGGATTAAAAGTGTGCAGTAAAAGCTTGTCTGTATTGCAGCTAGAGGGATTAAAGGTGTGTGGTATGTCTGAATTCCAGGAAGTTCACACATAGACCTAGATAGATGTGTTCCCTTGCAAGAGAAGACATCTTGCTGGATAAAAATTCCTCTACATCCTATATATGCTGGATATATAGCATATATATACATATATATATGGCCCCCTTGTCTCCATGAACAGCAACTGCTCCAGGGAGAAGCAAGCTTGATCAGACCACTCACCCGGTCAGAGGGAGCCTGACAGAAAGATGGCCCTTACAGCTCAGTGTCAGCATACAGCAAAGGGACTAAAGGTTTCTATCAACAAATATGGACAGCTGACATTTTCATGTAGAAATTATTTCTAAATTTTTATATAGGTTGGAATAAAAACTGACATTAAGAAAGAAAATTTAGAGGTCTGAGCCATTTTATGCAGCTGAGGCAAAACCTAAGGCACAAATGGGCATCTGTTCAGCAATTCTCCCCATCTTACAAAAGATGCCACAGATTTGAAGCTAGGTGGTAGTAAAGGCCACCACCTCGAGAATAATTACAAACAATGTTCTCTCAGCATATATATATGCTGGATATATGCTGGATATGCTGGCCTTCCACTAGGCATGGTTGACTTAGCAAGGACTATTCTCTTCCTGTCCCAGCAGCTACCAATTGCCAGTGGTTCCTTAGCTAGTGACTGAGCTTCCTGTCCATCTCCCTTCTCTGTAATAGCATGTTGTCTGTCTTGAGCTCTCACAGGTCGTGTGATGCTGTCACAACTGCTCTGAGAGCATACGTGCAACTGCCTTGCTGTGATCAGAAAATACTCTTTTCTTATAATCACCTTCCAGCTTTGGCTCTTACAATCTTTCTGACTTTTCTCTAGGAATTATTTGGGACAATTCACATCATTTAGCTATGAAAACTGTACTAGTAAAAGAATAGGGGCACAAACTACTAAGACTTTGAATGCCTTTTCCAAGCTGATCTATCAGGGCCACAGTAAGGATATGGGAGCCTAACTGTGACATTGACTCGGTTTCACATCAAATGAAAGAACCAAATGTAAAAGATATGGGGGGGAGGGGAGTAACACACTTTAACTAACTGTACAAAGCAATATTATGTTTTTTACTAACTAGACAAAGTATTATCAACTAACCTTTAAGTTGATTGATCAGAAGTAACGTGCGCGAGGCAGTGCTTAGGATCTTTTAGAGTACGTCCACAGGGTAGCCAGGTGCAACCAGAGTGTAGCTAAGTGAATAGATAATACAGCGTGAGTTATAACACTATTGAATCACAGAAAAATATAAGGTCAGCTCGACCTCTGGCAGGGTCTGCTAGTGCCAGCTTTGAACAACTGCTTCCAGGATGCAGAGTTGAAAAGTTTAAAAATTTGAACTTAATTTCACCTTATAAACAAAAATGGAAGCTGGATGCAAAGATGGCTGCAGCTTTGTCTCAAAAAGCAGACTGCAACACAAGTATTCTTATGCTATTCTGTGAGCTGAAAGGTGGTAAAAATGTATCAGCCTCCAAAAGTTTCAACCCTCCAAGCCAACAGGCAATGGCAAAATTATTCAGTTTATGCTTGCTAAAAGCTATCCTCAATAGATATTTAATAAATGTGCAAATCTATCTTTTTCCTTATGAATTCAAATACAAAATTTAATTCAATAAATAATAAGCATGTAAAAAACATGTGTTCATACCTGTTAAGCAACACAACAAACACTTTCGTGTGTGACTTAGGACTTGCGTGAATGATCAATTTTGAGAAATTCTTATTTTATTGTTCTTTAGTGTTTTTTTTATATTATAATCATTTCATGTTCCCTCTTCTGTTCTTTCCTCCAAACCATCCCATGTGTCCTACCTTGCTCTTTTTCAAATTAATGGTCTCTTTTTTTACTAATTTTTCTTGTGTGTGTATCTATATGTGTGTGTGTTTGTTTAAGTAGTAATGTATATATTTTTTAAATACATAAATACAACATGCTCAATCCATATAATATTACTTTCATTATTGTTGTCAGGACAGACTATTTCATTTGCTCTCAGTATTACTTAACTACCTGCAGTTCTTTTGGTAGTGTTCAGGTCTCTTGGGACTCCTGTGTGCCATCCCCTGCTCCATATACTTTAGCCTGTTTATTTTTGTTATCCTATTCTGTTCACGTTTATAAAATGATATTAGTGGAGCATTGTATGTGCAACTTCTGACATTTAATATTGAGAAACACACTTTAACAGCAATATTCCTGATTATCTGGCTCTTATAAGCTTCCTGCTCCCTGTTCTGCAACCTTAGGTACAAGAGTTGTATCGTGAGGATCCAAGATGGCGGTGCCAGGAAGACACAGTGACTGGTAAGCAGGACAGCACTGACTGTACAGCAACGAACAGACCAAAGTCTGGGCCCTAAAACACCAGTGATTGTGTTTTCCAGTTGAGAGGAAACCCCACAGTACGGGAAACAATCAGGTTCCTGAGTTCTAGCAGATGCTTGGTAGCCAGCCCAGAGCCACACATCTGTGTGCCCTGATCACCATTCCAGACTGAACCGTGGACACCACAACACTGGGGACTGGGATTTCCAGTCAAGATAAAACACAACGATGAACAAAGCAATTGGGACTGACTTCAGGTCTCCCAGACAATCCCTGGAAAAAGTCCTGGCATCCAGCAGGCTCTCAGCTGCCAGTCCAGAGACCTGCCTGCACAACCAACTCACCATCCCAGACTGAACAGTGGGCCCCAATGCACTAAAGACTGTGTCCCCCACTTGGAAGGAAACCCCATGGTGAAGGAAAAATCATGTACGATCTCAGGGCACTCAGCCAATCCCAGAACTCCAGGAAAGTTCTCCAGAAAAGTTCCTGGGTTCCTGCAGGAACCCAGTCACCAGCACAGAGCCACTTACCTGCACCAGCGTGCTCCACTTACCATCCCAGACAGAACTGCAAACCCCAAAACACCAGAAATTTGGGTCTCCCTGATGGGAGGAAACCCCATGTTGGGGAAAACATCAGGTCTGACCTCAGGATATCCAGCTGTGGAAAAGTTTCTGGGTTCCTGCAGGCTCTAGACTCTATCCTTCAGCTACATGCATGAGTGCAGGACACACCTGCCATTGATTACTGCTTGGTACTGGGGCACATAGCTTCAACCTCAGACATACAGAAGCCTGAGCTACTGGATCAACCCCTAGATACTGCTCCAAGGTACAACCAGTTATTCTAGCAAAGAGGATGGACATCAGAAGAAGAAGAAAGCAGGAAACAACCTAGGAACCTGCTACAGAGGGCCTCTGAAAGGCTCTGCCCTGCAGATTATCAAATCAGACACTGTGACTTTATGGCCAACTGTTGGTCAGAGTGCATGGAATCTTGTGTAAGAAGTGGGAAATAGTAGGTTATGGAGAGGACAGGAACCCCACAAGGAGAGCAACAGAATTAGAAGATTTGAACACAGGGGTCTTCCCAGAGACCCATACTCCAACCAAGTACCAGGCATGGGGATAACCTAGAACCCCTGCACAGATGTAATCCATGGCAGTTTAGTGTCTAAGTGGGTTACATAGTAATGGGAAGAGGGACTCCCCCCGACACAATCTGATAGGCCTGCTCTTTGATCACCTCCCCCTGAGGGGAGAGCAGTCTTACCAGGCCACAGAAGACGACAATGCAGCCACTCCGGATATGATCTGATAGACTAAGATCAGATGGAAAGAGAAGAGGACCTCCCCTATCAGTGGACTTGGGGAGGGGCATGCATGAAGAAGGGGGAGGGAAGGTGGGATCGGGAGGGGAGGAGATAGAGGCTTATGGGGGGATACAAAATGAATAAAGTGTAAAAAAATAATAAAAAAAAATAAAAAAAAGAGTACCTACCCACAAATCCAGCATTACAAAAGATACTAGAAAGAAAAAAAACAAACAAACAAGAATACTAACTACATTCAGGAAAACACAGGAAATAAATAAACTCACTACAGCAAAACTAAAAGTAGCCAAGCACACAAACACACTACCACAACCATCATCACAATCAAAGGATCTAACAGCCACTGGTCATTAATCTCTCTCAACAGTAATGGATTCAACTCTACAATAAAAAACACAGACTAACAGAATGGATGCATAAACAAGACCCAACAATCTGTTGCATGCAAGAAACATCTAAGTCACAAATATAGACATTACCTGAGAGTAAAGGGATGGACGATGTTTTTTACTAAGCAAATGGACCCAAGAAAAAAACAGGAAGAGCCATTCTAATATAAAATAAAATAATCAAAAGGAATGGGGAACGACACTTCATACTCATCAAGGGAAACTTCCACCAAGAAGATATCACAATCCTTAACATATTTGTTCCAAACACAAGGGCACCCACATTTGTAAAAGAAACATTCATAAAACTTTAACCACACATAGATCCCCACACATTATTAGTGGGAGACTTCTAACCCCACTCTCAACAAAGGACAGAAACAAAACAGAAATTAAACAAAGAAACAATCACTCCAACAGAGGTTATGAATCAAACGGACCTAACAGACATCTACAGAACCTTTCACCCAAACACAAAAGGACTTGCCTTCTTCTTAGCACCTCACAGAACATGTTCCAAAATAGACTTATAGTTGTTCAAAAAGCTAACCTCAACAGATACAAGAAAATTGAAATAATCCCTTGTATCCTAACTGACCACTATGGACCCATGGACTAAAGTTGGACCTCAACAACAACAGAAAAATCAGAAAGCCTACACACACATAGAACAACTCACTATTCAATGACAGCTGGGTCAGGGAAGAAAAAAAAAAAAGTAAAGTCTTCCTAGAATTCAATTAAAATGAAGGCACAACATATCCAAACTTATGTGACACAATGCAAGCAGAACTAAGAGGAAATTTCACAGTACTAAGTGCCTTCAAGAAATTTGAAACATCTCATTCAAACAATGTAATGGCTTATCTAAATGACCTAGAAAAAAAAGAAGCAGACACACAAAGAGGAATATAAGGCTGGAAATAATTAAACTCTGGGCTGAAATAATAAATTAGAAACAAATAAAACAATTCAAAGAAATGCTACCACCAATACTCTTCAAATGATTCCACAAAATAGAAACAGAAGAAACACTACCAAACTCATTCTATGAAACCATAGGCACCTTGATACCTAAACCACACAAAGACCCAACAAAAAAGAAAACTTCAGATCTATCTTTCTTATGGACATTGATGCAAGAATACTCAGTAAAATACTTTCAAACCGAATTTAAGAACACATAAAAGACATCATCTACTATTACCAATTAGTCTTCATCCCACTTATGCAGGAGTGGATCAATACACAGAAATCCATCAGTGTTATCCACCATACACACACACACACACACACACACACACACACATATATATGTATATACATATATATATATATATATACACACACATACTGAAAGGAAAAAAAACAGCTAGTGATAATATCCTCATATGCTGAAATAAAATTTGATAAAATCCATCATTCATTTATGTTTAAAGTCCTGGAGAAATCAGGGATACAAAGCACTTACCTAAACAAAGTAAAGACAATATACAGCAAGCCTATAGCCAACATCAGACTAAATGGAAAGGAACTTAAATCAATCCCACTGAAATTAAGGACAAGGCAAGGCTGCCCACTCTCTCCATATCTTTTCAACATAGTTCTTGAAGTCCTTGCTAGAGCAATAAGACAACTATAGGAGATCAAGGGGATTCACTTTGGAAAGGAAGAATTCAAAGTATCACTGCACATGATATGATGGTATACATGATTGACCCCAAATATTCTTCCAGGGAACTCATTCTGCTGATAAACACTTCAGCAAACTGGCTGGAAACAAAATTAACTAAAAAAAAAAAATCAATAGCCTTCCTGTATAAAAAAGACAAAAGAGCTGAGAAAGAAATTAGGGAAACAACACCCTTCACAATAGCCACAAAGGACATAAAGTACCTTGGTATGACTCTAATGAAGCAAGTCAATCCTCTACAATTAAAGATCTTCTAGTGTTATCTCCATACCTGATCTCAAGCTGTACTATAGACCAACAGTAGCAAAAACTGAATGGTAGTGGCACAGAAACAGAATGGTGAATCAATGGAATTAAATAGATGATGTAGAAATGCCCACACACTTATGGACACCTGATTTTTGACAAAGATGCCCAAACCATACAATGGCAAATAGACAGCATCTTCAACTAATGGTGCTGGTCTAACTGGATGTCTACATGTAGAAAAATACAAATAGATCCATACTTATCACCCTTCACAAAACTAAAGTCCAAGTTGATCAAAGACCACAATACAAAACCAGACACACTAAACCTGTTAGAAGAAAATGTAGGGAAGAGTCTTGAACTCTTTGGCACAGGAGACAACTTCCTGAACAGAACACCAACAGCACAGGCTCTAAGAGCAATAATCAATAAATGGGACCTCATGAAACTGAAAAGCTTCTGTAAAACAAAGGACACTGTCATCAAAATAAAACAACTGCCTACAGATTGGGAAAGGATCTTCACCAACTCTATATCTGACCGAATATATAAAGAACTCAAAAATTAAACCGCAAAAAATCAAATAACCCAAATAAAAAATGGGCTACTGAGCTAAACAGATTTCTCAGTAGAGGAATATCAAATGGCAGAGAAACCCTTAAAGAAATGCTTAATATTCTTAGCTATCAGGGAAATGCAAATCAAAATGACCATGAGATTTCACCTTATAACCATCAGAATGGCTAAGATCAAAAATTCAAGTGATAACACATGCTGGAGAGGATGTAGAGAAAGAGGAACCCTTCTCCATTGCTGGTGGGAATGTAAACTTGTACAACTACTGAGGAAATCATTCTGGTGCTGTCTCAGACAATTAAGAACAGCACTTCCTCAAGATCCAGCTATACCACTGATAGGCATATATCCAAAATATGCTCAAGTATACAACAAGGACATCTGCTCAACCATGTTTGTAGCAGCTTTATTTGTAATAGCCAGAAGTTGGAAACAACCCAGATGCCCCTCAGTTGAGGAATGGATACAGAAACTGTGGAATATTTACGCAATGGAATACTACTCAGCAATTAAAACAATGAAATGGTGACATTTGAAGGCAAATAGTGGGAACTAGAATAGATCATCCTGAGTGAGGTATCCCAGAAACAGAAAGATACACATGGTATATACTTATTTATAAGTGGATATTAGACATATAATATAGGATAACCATACTAAAATCTGTACATCTAAAGAAAGATAATCAAGAAGGAGGACCCTGGGTAAAATGTTCAATCCTCATTCAGAAAAGGAAATGGGATGGATATTGGAAGAGGGAGTAAACAGGGAACAGAAAAGGAGCCTACCACAGAGGGCCTCTCAAAGACTATACCCTGCATGGTATCAAAGCAGAAACTGAGACTCATAGCCAAACTTTGGGCAGAGTGCAGGTAATCATATGAAAGAAGGGGGAGATAGAAAGACCTGGAGGGGACAGGAGCTCCACAAGGAGAGCAAAAAATAAATAAAGAGATAAAAAATAAAATCTGGGCACAAGGGTCTTTTCTGAGACTGATAATCCAACCAAGGACCACGCATGGAGGTAACCTAGCACACTTGCCCTGATGTACCTCATGAAGCTTAGTGTCCAAGTCGGTTCCCTAGTAATGGGAACAGGTACTGTCTCTGACATAAACTCAGTGGTGTGCTCTTTGATCACCTCTCCCTAAGAGGGAGCAGCCTTACCAGCCCACAGAAGAAGACAAGGCAGCTAGTCCTGATGAGACCTGATAGGCTAGGGTCAGATGGAAGAGGAAGAGGACCTCTGATATCAGTGTGTTGGGGGAGGGGTATGGGTGGAGAAGGAGGAAGGGAAGACAGGATTATGTGGGACCAAGGGAGGGGGCTACATTTTGGATACAAAATGAATAAACTATAATTAAAAAATTAATTTTAAAAAGTGTTAAAAAGACTTTTTAAAGATGTATTTTGGATGCATCCTTTGGTACTGGGTGTCAACAATTTTGCATTCTGATTTGTTGTGGTTTTCTGTAATGATCTTCATTTGTTGCAAGAAGAAATTTTCTTGATAAGTGAGAATCCTGCTAGTCTGTGGGAATAAAGACAATTATTTTGAATGTAGTTAGATATGCTGATTCAGTAAAGTGATGGTTGTGGGATTTTCACCAATATCACAAGTTCACTGGGACTTAGTAGTTGGCTAGATTTCTAGTACCAGGTATGAATTTCTTGTTGAACAGTTTTTTTAATCCAATTAAAGAACAGTTTTGAGAATTTATGTTCATTGTGTTTTAGTGATTTCTTTGAAGACAGAGCATAACCAGAGAAGTTTGGGATGGTCACTTTTCTCATACAACTCTATAATGCATTAATCAACAATTCCCATTCTCCATTAAGCTTTTGACAATTTTTAAATGTCTTCACACAAACGCATTTCTTGGTGTTATGATTGAGAAATGGCAAATCTATTTGGTCAAAAGTTTGGAATATTTTTCTTCACTTTTTTTGGTATCTTTATAAGCAGACAAGTGTATAAGAAATTATAGACTAATTTAAAGTTTAATAACTTTATAGAGGTTATGTGATTAAAAGGAATCTGACAACCTATTAAAATTGAGTGATTCATCAGATGAAAGTTTATCTTTAGTCTAAAACTAACATTGAACTCAATGTTTTGGGTGTCGTTTCACGAATGAATTACAAAACTGCATTAAATAAGTAATTCCGGTTCCTTATTTAACAATTTTAAAATAAAGTCATGATGGTGCCCATTACTCTGTGACTTATTAACAGAAACTTAAATGCCCAGCTTCATGTGCTAAAATCAGTTCAATGTTCTGTCTTACTATGTGTGGTTGTTTATTCCTTTTGTGTTTTAGGCATAACTATAGCGATGACATATTCTCATTGATAAGGACAAGAATAAAGCCAGTCCTGAAGATACTTCTTTCCCAGTTCTACCAATAACTCACCCATAGAATGTGCTAGGATAAACTTGAGCAGATAAAGTTCTTTACAAAGCCACATCTTTAGTAAAGGATCTAGAGAGATTGTTTGACCTTAGTTAAGGATACTCTGAAAATATACAGTGTTGCAGATCTACAGAGAACACGTGAGGAGGAACTGGGAAGAATGGAGGAAGAGAAAACTGTAATCAGTATATATTACTTGAGAAAAAAATCTACTTTCAATAAAAGGAAAAAGATTTAAAAAATACACCTTAAAAAAACTGGAAGAAATGAAATGAAAAAAAAATGTGATTACATTGTTAATCTGAAAGACTGACTAAAAGAATTAATTGAGCTAATGAGAAAAATGCCACACATGTTTTGTTTACATTCAAGGAAGTATAGCATGAAAAAAAATTTAACAGCAAAATAGTAACAGCATATTATGTGTGAAATGTTCTTCATAGGAGCTTCATGGACAAAGGGATACATTTCAGAAGTTTGCTGAAGGGAACATAAATTTAGCCAAGTGAGATGAAAGGAAAATGATCAAAGGTTGCCCCTGATTTGCTTGCTTGAAGGCAAAAAAATAATAATAAGCGGGAAAGATGAACCACAGAACTTATTTTCTCATTTCTTTATTTTCATTTATAGACAACAAAATTGCAGCTTGATTAATGATAGCTAACAGGAAAACAGGTATATATATATGAAATAATGTGAAACTTGCACGGTTGTGATTAAAATCCAGTGATGGATGACGAAAAACTTCAATTTAAAAAATGAACTGTCCAAATAAGCCTCCAAAGTGGAAAATGTCCAGTAAAGAAGAGAATAGAATATTGAGCAAGAACAATAAAAGTTTTTTTTTTCTAAAAAGAAAAATAAAATGGGTAAAGGCCCTGAATGTGGCTTAAGGCATAGAGTTCCTTTAGCATGCACTAGACCCCGAAGTCAGCCAACCATTGCAGAGCTTTGCAATGCTACAAGGTCAAGGTGCTAGGACAGATCTTTAACTTTGGTTCTACACCAGTACATATATATATATATCTTTAACTTTGTTTCTACATCAGTACACATATATATGTGTGTGTGTAGGGGGGTGTATATACTGTATCTATATGTATATATATATATATGTATAATATATATATATATGCTGATGTAGAAACAAAGTATATATATATACTGATGTAGAAATATATATATGTGTGTGTATATACATATATATTTATGTATATATATATATATTTAATGGAAAGTCCAGTTTTATTTATTTATTTTTTAATCATTTATTGGAATTTACTTCATTTGTATCCCGGCTGTGGCTCCCTCCCTCCTCTTCTCCCACCCTCCTCTCCCTATGCCCCTTCCTGAGTCCACTGATAGGGGAGGACCTCCTCCCCTTCCCTCTGACCCTAGCCTATCAGGTCTCATCAGGGCTGGTTGCATTTGCCTTCTCTGTGGCCTGGCAAGGTCGCACCCCCAGGGGGTGTTGATCTTCTTAAAAAGAAAGATAGAATTACAGTTTATTAAACTTGAGTTGAAAAAAATTCCTCATAGTAAATAATCTAGAGTAAGATTTTTTAAAACATTTTTATATTTACTTTATTTTATAAGCATAACTGCCTTGTCTGCAAGCTTGTTTGTACATTATGTGCATGCTTCATGCCTGAAGAAGTTGGAAGACTTACTGATGGTTGTGAGCCATCGTGTGAGTGCTGAGAGCAAAACCCAGGTCCTCTACAGGAACAATAAGCGCTCATCACCAACAAGCCATCTCTCCAGCCTCAAGTTAGATATTTAAAAATAGCAATAATCGTTAAAAATAATATTTTAGGCTGATGAGATGGCTTGGTCAATAAAGGCACTTGCTACTAAGCTGATGACCTGAGATTGATCGCTGGGATCATGGCACAAGGAGAGACCAGAGTCCTGCAAGCTGTCCTCTAACTCTGTACCTAATCCTGCACCCAAATTGAAACCCTTTCCCACTGGGTGTGGTAACACATATCTGTCAATTCATCCACTCAGGTGGAGACATAGGATAATCCGGAAGTAAATGACACCTTGTGCTATAGAGTAAATATTAGACTAGAGTGAGCTACATGAAAACCTTGTCTAAAAGCAGCAAGACAAACTAAGCGAAAAATCTCACTTTTTGACATATGGAAAGTGGTTTGTCTTAAAACTTTTTATTTTAAATAAACAACAAAGGTCAGATAAATATCTTTATCATGTTATCTTGAAAAAAATCATACTAAATTTTTTTTTTTTTTAGGAAATATTCTTACAGAGGACTGCAAAGTCAGTTCTGTGGCATTTTATGAATTTTGTCTTTTATGGTCAACTTCACTAGATTGATGGGGAAAAACACTCTCACAGGCCCTCTGGCAGTGATTATAGATTTGATATGCTGTATTTGTCAAATATTCCAATATTTCACACAAGTTATTAATATTAGCTCAGAATGTAATATCCCCGAAGAACTGCTTCAGTGACTTTTTTCACATAAAGATTTTATGAGCTTCAAAGTAAAACTCATATATTTTGGCACTTCCTCCACATTTACATATGAATTTACTTGGGAGATTATTAACAATTTAGAATATATTATGTTAGATAAATTTGTGAGAAGTGGCATCCCTAAATATTAATTGTTGTAATACTTTACTTATCATGTAAATAATGTTTTCTTTAAAATTAAATCCATTTTCCACATTATTCCACCCCTTCATTATTGCTAGGAATTAAATTGTGAAGTGATTTGGCAAGGTCTATTCTTTCACATTCAAATTAACTGCTATTGTTTCCAAACACACCCAGTGAACAGGAGGTAGGCACAAATGCAACATTTCCATAGCCCTCCTGCACTCAGCCTACCCATCTCGCCAGAGTGTTTTGTTTTTCTCTAACAGGAAAAGCAAGTGATAATTTCAGTTGTAATTTAAAAATGTGCCGCTTAAGGGTTATGTTTGAAACAGCAGCTCTTAAACTGTTATGAGTGAAGGCCACAATGCCCCAGTTACTGTAGAGTCCAGAGGATTTTGTTTCGTATTTTTATGGCATTCTGGATTGAGTTTAAGAAGATCTTAGCCAGCATTTTGTGACAGTGACTGGTCAAAGTGGATTTTTTTTTTAAAACACCAAGATGCATGCATTTGTTGCCCTTCTCAGAATGTTATATTTTTCATTTTGCTACAGGAATACTTATTTTAAACTCATAATTACCATTGTTATTGGTGCAATAATTCTCCACTTGAGTAATCAAAATATAAGCACTGTAATGTCTATGAGTGCTCGTACAGCCTTTTAAATTATGTAAGAGAAACCTAAAAAAAAAAAAAAAATCCATCACACAGAATGGTGAAGTGAACTGAGATCCCTTAATCATAGAATATTATCGTGGAAACAAACATTACTTCAGGTCACCAGAGGACTGTGATCACCTTCCACGGGGAACACTGCCAAACTCACTGTTATCCCAGCCTCTGCAGGAAAAGGTAGAAGGAGATAAAGGAAAAGACAGAAATAATCATTATAGAATCAAAAGTGGAGAAAAAAAAGAATCAATGAAATGAAGAGTTGGATCTTTGAAAAGATTAACAAGATTGGCAAGCTTTTATCCAAATCAACTAAAATTAAAACAAAAATTAATAAAATCATAGGAAAAGTGGGAATATTACAACAGATACCAAAACAATGCAGGACATATTTACAAAACCTTTATTTCATGAAATTGGAACATCTAAAAGAACTAGATAAATTTTTTAATCCAGATGGCACACCAGTGTTAAACCAAAAAAGAAACTGATCCAGCACAAGCAATGAAACTAAAGGAACAATAAAAGAAATTCCCTAAACAATAACAAAAAAGCCCAGGTCCAGATAAATTTGCTACAGAATTGTGTCAGACCTCTATGGGTAAACTAAAATGAATGCTTCCCAAACTATTCTCTAAAGCACAAGAAGAGAGAATGATCCCAAGTTCTTGATTATATGATGTCAGGATTATATTTGGTACTTAAACCAAATAAGACAGAAGAACAACAGAAAGAAATTGTGGTTCTGTCCCTGATAAGCATAGAATCAAATATTCTCAAATAAAATATGTTAAAATTATATTCAGAAGCACATGAAGAAGATCAGCCAGCACAGGAGCTAGAGAAATGGCTCCCAGGTTAAGAGAACTGGTTGCTCTTGCATAGATAAACTGCTTGGTGCTTTACAACTACCTGTAACTACAGTTCTAGAGGAACCAATGTCCTCTGTTGACCTGTGCCACACTACACACACACATGATGAGCATACATACATACATACATACATACATACAGGCAAAACACTCATACATATACAAATTTAAAAAGTTAAAAAAAAATCATCCATGATCACATCAGCCTCATCTTATAGTTCAATATATAAAAGTCAATAAACCCAGTATACCGCATAAACACACTAAAGGGCAGAATCACCATGATCCTTTCACTAGGGATGAACAAGGCCTTTGACAAAACCAATACCTCTTCATGATAAAAGTCTCAGGAAAATGAGGAATTCCACAGACATATCACAATAGAATAAAGGCAATCTACAAGTCCATGGTGAACATGGATGTGGGAGCCGATAAAGTTTCACTCCTACCTGAGGAGCTATTGACAACTAACAGCTGCTGAGGAAGAAATAGTCAATTTTCTTTGGCATACAGCCCCTCTGAGGCTTCCAGTCCTCTAATACATGATCCTATATCCATGACCTTGTTGACAGCACTAAATGAAAACAGTGTGTTAAAAAAAAAAAAAAGAGTGTTCCATTTTGCAGTAAATGAAGTCCATTACCCTAAACCAAGACTAATAAAAATGTATACTTGTGGGGCTCAGTCCTAAGGAACATGTCTGTAATATCTACAGTACAACTCCAGAACCTGAGACTTGGGATCAGCTTGAAAGAGGAGGCAATGGGGGTGGATCAGGGAGAATGGGAGGAAGGAAAGAAGGAGAGGCTGTGGTCCAGATGTAATGTGTGAGACTTTGGGAGATAATCCCTTATATTGTTAATTTATTTGACGATTACCTTATAGCTCAAAAGGAAAGGACTGTGGGGTACATACTACTTCACTGGCCAAGCACATTTGTGCAAAAGCCTGTCCATCTCAAATGCCAATCCTTTCCAATTTCTGAGAGGCTCCAAAGCTCCACATTCATTCCTCAGTGGGTTTGGGGTGTGTGTGATAGGGAGAGACAGAAGAGGAGGAGTGGTGGAGGCAGGAGTGGTCATCTTTGCTTCTCTTTTTTTTCCCAGTAGATTTTTTTTTCTTTCTGTGCTTAACCATAGTTCTTTATAGGCAAGATGTCCGCAGAAGTAGAGAGGGTTACCTATTATAGTTAAATTAAATTAAAAATATTTTCAATTGATAGTATAGCTGTTCATTTACATATAAAATTTTAAACAATTTTTAACGAAAAGAAAAAAAGAAAAAGATAGATTGTCAGCACCAGAGAATCAGGGAGATTGTGCCATAAGCTACCATCATAAGCCTCATCAATATCATTGCCTAAACAGAAGTTGAACAAGGACAATAGAAATGCTAAAATGAGCAGGAAATGCCCCTGAAGCCCCAATCCTTTATACACAAAAAACTACAGACAACCAAGGAGTACAGTGAGCAAGAAAAATAGTCTTCTCCTGTAAAGAGTACACCAACTAGTTATCCTATACCAAATGATCAGCCATGAGATCATATATACATGTAACATTTTGTAGATGAGCAGGCTATAATTATGAATGTAAGAAAGAGAGAGAGAGAAACAACTAATAACAAAAGGCCATGAATATTAAAGAGGGCAAGGAGGAAATATGTGAGCGGCTTTGAAGGAAGGAAAGAAAGGGGAGAGAATGATATAATTATACTGAGAGGTTCAAAAACTTAAAGTTAATTCCTGGGACTGGGACAAAATCACCGGATCACAGTCCTTTCAGAGCAGGGGTCCAGCAGCAGTCCCTTGACCAGATTAACCTTAGGGTATGACTAGGGTCACATAGCCCCTAAGAAAGCCCATGGAATGTGTTAATTACCTCTCCCCCTTGCTACAGCCTAACCTGTAGTTAACAGGGCAGTACAGGGCGTGGGGGGGAGGGGGTTGTGTCAGGTGTCCCCAACGTAGCCAGACTTGACCATTTACCCTTTTGGCTCCTAAAAACAAACCAATCATTTTAAAGGTCAGCTCCCCTACATCCCCTAGAGACCCTTTCACCCAATCCTGTAACACCAAGACTTGCACTTCCCTCCTTGCCTTTTGACCCCTTAAAAACCCTGTTCCAGAGCTAAACAGAGAACTCTCTGTAGAGGAATATCAAATGGTAGAGAAACACTTAAAGAAATGCTTAACCTCATTAGGTAGGGAGATGCAAATCAAAATGACCCTGAGATTTCACCTTACACCCATCAGAATGGCCAAGACCAAAAACTCAAGTGACAACACATGCTGGAGAGATTGTGGAGAAAGGGGAACCTTCCTCCACTGCTGGTGGGAATGTAAACTTGTACAACCACTGTGGAAATCAATCTGGCACTTTCTCAAACAACTAGGAATAGCGCTTCCTCAAAATCCAGCTATACCACTCCTAGGCATATATCCAAAAGGGGCTCAAGTTCACAGTAAGGACATTTGCTCAACCATGTTTATAGCAGCTTTATTTGTAATAGCCAGAAGCTGGAAACAACCCAGATGCTCCTCAACTGAAGAATGGATACAGAAATTATGGTACATCTACACAATGGAATATTACTCAGCAATAAAAAAACAAGGAAATCATGAAATTTGTAGGTAAATGGTGGGATCTGGAAAAGATCATCCTGAGTGAGCTATCCTAGAAGCAGAAAGACACACACGGTATATACTCATTCATATAGACATATAATATAGGATAAACCTACTAAAATCTGTACACCAAAAGAAACTAATCAAGAGGGAGGACTGTGGCTATAATGCTCAATCCCCATCCTGAAAAGCAAAGAGGATGGACATCAGAAGAAGTAGAAAACAGGAAACAATTTAGGAGCCTGCCACAGAGGGCCTCTGAAAGGCTCTGCCCTGCAGACTATCAAAGCAGATGCTAAGACTTATGGCCAACTGTTGGGCAGAGTGCATGGAATCTTATGAAAAAAGTGGGAAATAGTAAGATCTGGAGAGGACAAAAGCGCCACAAGAAAAACAACAGAACCAAAAAATCTGAGCACAGGGGTCTTTCCTGAGACTCAATTACCATGCATGGAGATAACCTAGAACCCCTGCACAGATATAGCCCATGGCAGTTCAGTGTCCAAGTGAGTTCCATAGTAATGGGAACAGGGACTGCCTCTGACATAAACTGATTGGCCTGCTCTTTGATCACCTCCCCCTGAGAGGGGAGCAGCCTTAACAGGCCACAGAGGAAGACAATGCAGCTACTCCTGATGAGATCTGATAGACTAGGATTAGAAGGAAGAAAGGAAGACCTCCCCCATCAGTGGACTTGGGGAGGGGCATGAGTGGAGAGAAGGGGGAGGGAAGGTGAGGTTGGGAGGGGAGAAGGGAGAAGCTTATGGGGGGGATACAAAGTGAATAAAGTGTAATTAATAAAATTAAAAAAATAATTATTAAGTTCTTCAAGATCACTTGAGGAAACATTGAAATTATACCATAAGGAAGAAATAAAATGTCATGCATACCTTTTATCTCCTGCCCCATTGGCATTGTTAAACATTGTTGTATATGATATTGTTATTTATTCATTTCTTTTTTAGTGTATGCAGTGTTAAGGTTGATGCAATGGTGTACACATGTGTACATATATACATATATATGTACTTTATATTTTTATAGTATATATAAATACATATTTTAGAATAAAATTAACTGTTCTATGAAAAAAAACCCTGTTCCCCTGGAGTTGGGGGTCTCTTGCCCCTTTGTTCTTGTAAAGGGCAACCACCCAGCTCGAGTTTGTAATAAAGGACCCTCGTGTGTTTTATATCGGACTCAAAGCCTGTAGGTCATTTGGGGACTCATGATCTGGGTATTTCAATACCTTAAAAAATAAATGATTAAAAACAGAAAATTTCTTTCCCAATATGTAGGCTGTCATTTTGTTCTGATGACAGTGTCCTTTGCTTTACAGAAGCTTTTCAGTTTCCTGAGGTCCCATTTATTGATTGTTGATCTTAGAGCCTGTGCTATTGGTGTTCTGTTCAGGAAGTTGTCTCCTGTGCCCATCAGTTCTAGGCTATCCCCCACTTTATCTTCTACTTGGTTTAGTGTGTCTGGTTTTGATCCACGTGGACTTTATTTTTGTGCAGGGTGATAACTATGGATCTATTTGCATTTTTCTACATGTAGACATCCAGTTAGATCAGCACCATTGGTTAAAGATGTTATCTTCTTTTTATTGAATGCCTTTGGCATCTTTGTCAAAAATCAGGTGTCCATAAGTGTGTGGCTTTATTTCAGGACCTTCTATTCAATGTCATTCATCTACCAGTCTGTTTCTATGCCAGTACCATGCAGTTTTTAGTATTGTTGCTCTATAGTACAGCTTGAGATCAGGGATGGAGATACTTTCAGAAGATCTTTTATTGTAGAGGATTGTTTTAGCAATTCTGGGTTTCTTCTTATTCCATATGAAGTTGAGAATTTTTCTTTCAATGTCTGTAAAGAATTGTGTTGGTAATTTGATGGGAATTGCATTGAATCTGTAGATTGCTTTTGGTAAGATGGCCATTTTTACTATGTTAATCCTTCCAACCCATGAGCATGGGAGATCTTTCTATCTTCTGATATCTTCTTCTAATTCTTTCTTCAGAGACTGGAATTTTTTTTCATACAAGTCTTTGATTTTCTTGGTTAGGGTCACATCAAGATACTTTATGTCCTCTGTGACTATTGTGAAGAGCATTGTTTCCCTAATTTCTTTCTCAGTCCTTTTGTCTTTTGTATACAGGAGGGCTACTGACTTTTTTCAGTTATTTTTGTATCCAGCCACTTTGCTGAAGGTGTTTATCAGCTTTAGGAGTTCTCTGGTAGAATTTTTGGGGTCTCAGATATACTATCATATCATACGTAAATAGTGATACTTTGACTTTTTCCTTTCCAATTTGTATCCCCTTGATCTCCTTTAAATGTCTTATTTCTCTAGCTAGGACTTCAGGAACTATGTTAAAGAGATATGGAGAGAGTGGGCAGCCTTGCCCTGTCCCTGATTTCAGTGGGAATGATTTAAGTTTCTCTCCATTGAGTTTGATATTGGCTATAAGCTTGCTGTATATTGCCTTTACTATGTTCAGGTATATGCCTTGTATCCCTGATCTCTCCAAGACTTTAAACATGAATGGGTGTTGGATTTTGTCAAATTCTTTTTCAGCATCTAAGGAGATTAAGCAGATACTGAGACTTATGGCCAACCTTTGGGCAGAGTGCAGGGAACCTTATGAAAGAAGTAGGAAATAGAAAGACCTGGAGGAGGACAGGAGCTCTACAAGGAGAGCAACAGAACCAATATATCTGGGCAGAAGGGTCTTTTCTGAGACTGATATTCCAACCAAGAACCATTCATAGAGATAATCTAGAACCCCTGCACAGAGGTAGCCCATAGCAGTTCAGTGTCCAAGTGGGTTCCATAGTAATGGGAACAGGGACTGTCTCTGACCTAATCTGATTGGCCTGCTCTTTGAACACCTCCCCTTGAGAGGGGAGTAGCCTTACCAGGCCACAGAGGAAGAAAATGCATCCAGTCCTGATGAGATGTGATAGAGTAGGATCAGAAGGAAGGGGATGAAGACCTCCTGTATCAGCAGACTGGGGAAGGGGCATGTGTGGAGAAAGAGGAGGGAGGGCAGAAGGAAGGGAGCTACAGGGGGGATAAAAAGTGAATAAATTGTAATTAATAACAATTAGAATTAAAAAAAGGAAAATTTGTCGTGGATATGAAGAAAAATTAAGGGACATATTTATAGACGGTTTTTACCAAAATACTTTATATCAATACATGACATTGTGAAACAATAAAACATAAATTTCAGTACATTTTTGTTCTGTGGAAAACATTCTTAGAATGTAATCTCTTATTACCTCAGGGATGATGAGTGAATATAAACATGACTTAAACCATGCTAAAATTTATATGTAATGATATTTTAGAACCATATTCCACTAGGAATATCTTATTTTGAGAAGCAGACATTGCGAATGATTATGATTTTTTATCTCTACTAGTTTGATATACAAGTTAAATGTATTTGGCATGCAATCTATAATCAAAAGCATACTACTTTTGAAAATTACTATTGTATTCAATGTATACTTAATAGATTTTTTACTATAATTTATATTTTTAGTAGGCAAAGTCTATGAATATACATAGTTTCACTTTCTTCTGAATGTGGAAATTGATAGACACTGCAAAAAATCATAATTATTTTATTTATATAATTATAGAACATCATGACCTCTGGTGCATAAACTTCATGCATTCTGAAAAAGAAGGAGGGATTGTATAAAGTCTATGAAACATGGCATGAATGATGTCCTTTCAGAAAATTTATTGTCTCATTCTTCTAAATTACCGACATGGTTTAATTTGAAATATAAGTCTTGTTTCAAAGACATAGTGCAGTAATTTCTACCTTAAAATTCCAAATATTTATATATGAGATTTCAATCTCCTTGGTGAAAAATCAAGGATTTGGAAACAAAGAATCTTGATTCTATACAAGAAATTGGAGGGTTTTTTTTTTTTTCATTAATGTGGATCCATTATCGTCAGCTTGAAAAACCTCCTAATTTTGTATCAAATTCTTTCCACTCATGTAACATCTCCTAATACTGACATGACAAATTAGCACAATCCTGATGGCACAGGAGAAACATTTTATTCTTGAAAAGTCCTGGACACTTACTTTTGAATCCATCAGCAGAACTGTGATCTCTTTGGCTCCAGAAAAGGACCCTGTCTTCTGATTCTACTTGCTGGGTTTTCTAACAATCCTAGAATTATTTCTTCAATCCTTGGATTATAGCTTCATAGCTACAATTTGTCATTAAATATTTTACAAGTACAGCTGCCCACTGCTTTATCTGTCAAAATTTCTTTTTCTAACACGTACCTACCCCTTTTATATCCTATGTAATATTGACTTCAGTATATAATTTATTAGGACATTCTTTCAATGACATGAGCATATATATTGGAGAGAAAAAAAATCAAACCACATTACAGTATCCCTGTTTTCTTTTCTCTTTTCTTAATAATAACACTCACACTGAAATACCCACATTTTCCCCACTTCTCCACAACACTGTAGTCTCGTAATGTGTTTGTTTCTTCATGTACTATTTCAGTTAAGCACTTAAAGTTTCATAGGCTTGGGATTTATTTCCAAGACTCTTCATCTGTAGAACTCCTGCATTTAAATACTTTGGGTGGTTCTATGCATCCCCATATTTTGCTTACATATATAACACTATGTGTTAGGAATGCCTCCCCTCACGGTACCATGTTCTACTTCTATGTACTTGCTTTGCTCCTCTTTTTCATTCATTTGCTCTTCTCTGTTTAATTTTTTTTCACATTTTCAAATAGTATTACAGATAGAAAATTCATTTATTTCCAATCTGAATCTTGATTCTGAACATCAGCATCTTTTTCCAGAAGTGTATAAGATGTGAGAGAAATGCTTGAGGACAAAGGTAAGATGAGGATGCAGGTAGGGATAGTGTATGATGTCAACTCTTTGAAGAAGTTTGGTTGTAAAGGCATAGTAGCTCTGTAGGGGATGTAGGGGCAGAGATATAATTAATTCCTTACCATTTGTGTTCTATTTGAGTTAAGAAAGAAAATGTTGAATGTTAGTTTCTTCATGGTTTGATACAAATGAAATAAGATAGTTGATGGCAAACAGAATCTTAAAGTTACATGGAATGAACTCTAATAACATGATAAATTTGATCTCACGAGAAAGAATTGTACCTCTGAGATTAAAATAGAAAATTTCTTTCACTGTAAGACTTGTAAATTCAAATAATTCAAATGGATTATAGGAAATGCAATGCATCTTCTGTTTCTGTAAGTGAATATAAAGGAAAGGGAAAGTCATCACTGATTTTTTAATTTGAACACATGGAATTTGTGAGTAGAGAAGAGAATTCAAAAAAATTTCTTCAGAGATTAAAAGAATGAGCTAAGTCTAAAAACACGAAGCAATACTTGGCAGTTTTGGTGGCAAAGCTACCATTGCAAATTGCAATGGTGAGCTCTCTACAATTTTGTCAAAATGCCTGAAAGAAATAAACGTAAAGGTGGAAAGGTCTGTTTTGGTTCGTTTCAGAGGTTTTAGTCTGTGGATGTTGATGCTTTTGCTTTAGAACTGCGGTGAGGAAGAACTTCCCATCATATATGCTTGTCATATAAAAGTAGCTCACCTTACAATGTTCAGAGAATAAAGAAGAGAGAAGAATGGATTGCAATTCAGTAAGATCACGGAGGCTTGAATGAAAAGTGTCCTTCATGGGCTCAATTATTTGTACTTTAGTCTTCAGTTGGTGCTGTTTGGAGGATGACATGGAATGTTCTGAAGGTATAGCCTTGTTGGAAGTATGTCATGGGTGTGGGTATTTAGAATTTATAATCTGGTCCTATTTCCAATTTGCTCTGTTTCATGTTTACAATCTGTTAGTTTCCTGCTTCAGCTACCTGCTCCCATTTATTCACTGCCATTATTGACTCTTTCTCTGAAACTGTTGGTTCAAATAAGCTGTTTCTTCTACAAGCTGTCTTGGTCATCATGTTTTATCACAGCAACAGAAAAGTAATTAGTACAATGCTCTACAAAAGGATGCCCCCAATGACCTATTTCTTTCAACTGTCACATACTAAATATCCACCACCTCCAAGAGTACCATTGGCTGGAACCAAACCTGCCATATATGAGGTTTAAAATGATGTTTAAGATTGGAACTATAATGAGACTGGAACATTTAGGATTAAATTGATGTATCTGTTTGCCATTTTTTTACAGTGAAGAAATAAAATCCTGTATAATGATATACTGCTAAAGAATTTGGAGAGATGGTCACTACCTATGGAAGATGCCTAGAAGCTGCAAAGCAAAGTGATTTTGGTCTTGGTGAAGCTAACACACATGAGATGCCAGATCATAGCTATCAGTGCCTCAACATCATATACACTCTTGCAAGCAAACCTGTGTGCTCAGAATCCATGCATAGGATAGAATCACAACTAGTTAATTTTCATTCTTTGTCACAACTGATGTGCACACACTGGTGCTAGCTGTGTTTTTAAGTCAATAGCTAGAATACTAGATTATATAACACTGGCTTAATGAGCCTGACATTGGAGCAAGTGGATGACTTGAATGGCACTTAGTGATCAAGAATATGAAATAGTCTTCACATGAGGCACACCTTTGCAATGTACAGAGGTGTCAATTAAAACAACCCCAGCACAGCCTCTCCACTTCACATCTTTTCAGTTTTCCTAAGATGTTCACTCACTTTCTAAATGACATGTTTCTTTTTTCTTCAGACTTATTTTGACCTGAGATCCATTATGTAATACCAAGTTACATAATGTCTTTGAATATCTCAGTTTTATTCCATTATGAGAAGATTCATAATTAATTCCCATATGGCAATCTTAATTTTTCTCTTTTCTCTGTTCTTGGAATATAGATTGCCAAACCATTGCAGTCTTATCTCTGCTGTAATAAAATTAGTTTATCATGGAGATAGTTCATTATCATAATTAAATTTAGAAATGTCATAATTTCTTAGTTCTTCTTGGTTTTATAACAATTTGTTAATTTTAGTTTGCAACCAATTAGTGAGAAGAAAGGTAGTAAGTCTAATTTTCAAATCACAGACATATGAAGATGAAGTCAATGGTTTTTCTTAACATCTATCCATAAGCAACTTCTACAGAAATAGTTGCAAGTACCTTATTGTTAATTAGTACATTTTGTACAAAGCAAACACCCAGTACTTTAAAGTGTAATACAAATCCTGTCCTCCTCATTACCCTGTTTTACACAAAATAAGCACATATTATTCCTAACTAGGAGTAATAATGATTTTGGAAAGAAGTGCAAAAGCTTATACAACCTTGCAGTCTCTGAGTTTCGCTGATTGTAGGGCTTAAATGCTGAGTAAAGAAAAACTGATCGCTCTTTTTCCAGTTTCCCATACTACACCATCCTGAAATATTATCAAAATTCTATTTTTTAACAAATTTAATTTCCTTAGAAACTTATTGCTCTTTTTTTAAAATCATTGATTTTACCAGACTACGTATATTTTTAAAGTTATTTTTGCAAAGATTTAATGGATTTTTATATTTCTGGTAGGCTTAATCTTTTTTCTGATCCCTTAAATCTATCCAGATCTTCTTATGCATCAGTGATTTCTCTCCTGGCTACACAATAAAAGACTGTTAAGCAGGAATAATCCATTGACTACATTCATGTAAAGGTCACCAAGATACCTTTGATCTTCCACAAGGACATTATCTCCAGTCATGTCACAGATCAATTCTAGACCCAGTATCTACTCATATTCTTAATATAAATTATTTGTAGAATATTGCACTAGAAACAGTCATGATGAAACAACATTCTTTTCACTGAGCTCCCATGTATCACCATTTCTTGCCCCCCTTTATTTAATTCTTTTAACCCTTTAAAACTGCAGTTCCAGGATAGATCCTGCTCTGGTCAAAGGCTTGTTAGTGTGATTCTGAGACAGTCTGTGTGAATTTTCATTATTTTTCTTCTAGACCTATGAATACTTAAATCTTTTTGAATCAGGCTTTGTTAGCTTGGGGAGGATAGTAAGAAATGATCATTCCATTCAAACTCGACTATATGGTATGCATTCAATGATTATAGGAAAATGGATATAAAACATTCAGGAAAGGATTTTTAGAATATTTCCAGCAATGCTAATTTTAAAGGACCGTGCTCATATGTATGACAATTTTTATCCACAATGGGATGGTTAGACCTTTTGCAGTTCTGATGTTGCTTCACTTCTTCCTTGTGTTGTGGGCTCTAGCTATGCACCTCCTCACATTACCACCGCCATTTTGTCCCCTCCCAGACCCTGGAGTGAACTGCCTATCTGTGCCCCATGGATACATTTTTGCTACTATGGTTTGGATATGGTTTGCATGTCCTCCAAATGTTCATAGGTGGGTGATATTAGCTATGAAGTAGTGGTGTCTAGAGATGTGGACTTTGGGGATGCAAGACAGACTGGAAAGTCCTTATAGGTTGTTGATGTGTTTAAGGCAGTTCATGTGGAACTTCTCCATAGCTCTCTTGATAGCATCATTATAAAAGCATGAGACTGGCTCCATCCACCTCATCCCTGAAGCTTTCTGTTTTGAGATGTGACTGGTTTCTCATACATATGCACTAAACTGGAAATGTTACAACCCAGAGGACTTTCAGAAGAGGTGAGCTTACTCTAATGAAAATACTGCTGAACTACCAAATAGCTGAGCTAAATAAATGTTTCCTCTATGAAGTCTGAGTGCATCAGCGAAGGTAGCAAAAAAAGAAAAAAATAGACATGTGCATCTTCAGCATATTGATTTCCTTATGTATCACCTAAATGAGAAAATCCTACTTGATTTTCTCAAGAGTTTTCTCTTTTTAGGTCCGTACATGAGTCTGAGCACGTGGAAGTAAATAGGTAAACATCATTACTATTCCTCCAGAATATAAATAAATAAATAGATAGATAGATAAATAAATAAATGGAAGAAAGCAACATAGGTGAACAAAGTTACAGTGGTACCAAGCATTTAAAATATACCTGTCTGTGTGGGAAGAAGAGGAAGTATTGTAAGAGCCAGAGGGGTCGAGAACACCAGGAGAACATGGCGCATAGAAGCAACTAATAGGGCTTATAGGGGTTCACAGAGGCTTGAACAGCAATTACAGACCTTGTATGGGTCTGCACTAGGTCCTCTTAATATATGTTATGGCTATCTAGCTTGAGGTTTTTCTAGGACTCCTAAAAATCACTGTAAGTAACACATCACAGACCATAGTGATACTTTTAACTGGAAGTAGTACCTCTTGACCAGAAAACATTTTACTTCCAAGGTTCACGTAGGACTTTCTAGAAGAATTTTTGTTATATTTGTGGGTGGAAGAGCCATTAGAGGATAAGCTCTGGCTGAACAAACTACAGTGGAAAAATAAAAAAAAATATTTAATTTAAAATATCAATAATGTTGAAGATGAGAAACCCTGCCTTGAAGAATTTTACAGTCTCTGAAATAAGACCATTTGAATATTTCAAGGAGGAAGTTTTGTGCCGCTGCCCTTGAATACTGATCTTTCTTAAGCAATAACTTGATGCATATTTAAAATATCTTTATGTCTTAGATTTTGTTTTTTTAACCTGTGTTATGTAAAAATCATATGTGATTGAGGTAGGCAATTATTTGACAATTCAAAAAAAAAATAAACCAGGAATACTTAAACTTAACACACATAAACACAATACAATTTGATACATACTAATTTGGTATTTACATTTTGTATATTCAGTAAAACAAACCAAAACAAAAAACCCTTTTATTTACAATCTATAATAGTCTCGAACCTTAATCAAATAAGCTGTTTCAGGTTGTTTTGGTTGATGTTGTACATTTTTGTGTCAAATAAAAGGCAAGTATGTGTGTTCTATGTTCAGAATCAAGGCTGCACTGAAACTATGTGGAAAAACTCACAGGAGCCCTACCAGAAATACCTCAGATTCATTATGTGTTGATTGTGAATTGACTTTTGGTTGTTAAGTACTCAGAACAAACAAACAAACAAACAAACAAAAAATACCTCCTTACTGTTAACAAATGTTTCACAACTACCACATCCAAGTATATGACCCTCTGTGGGGCTGTGACTCAAAAATTAATAAGAAGAAGATATTTAGACTCTATCCAGAAGGGAATAAAGAATCCTAATGACCCATTTTTTTTTCTATTTAAAATCTGAGGTTCTTTTTCTGTCCAAAATAGATAACTACAGTGCACTGCAAATAGAGACAATTAAATGCATTTCTGATTATAAGATAAAATGTTAGGATGATAAATGAGAAAACAAACCCTACTTTCCTATAAAGACTGTTCTCATAAGTAAAAAATAGTCTGATATTAAGAAGGATGGTAAAAGTCTTTCCTTGTTCCCAAGAACAACAACAATTCAACAACTTAATGAAAATGAGCAAGGGACCTGAACAAACATTTCTCTAAAAAATTGAAAATAAACACATGAAAAGATATTCAACATTGCTAGTAAATAGAAAAATCATATCAAACGATTATGAAACACTTCTTACATCCATTAGCATAGTTATTATAGAATAAAAGAAAACAAAACTTACCCAACCAAATAAATGTTAACAAGCGTTGCCAAATGATACTGAGAAATCAGAACGCTTGTCTGTTGCTGGTGAAAAAAAAAAAATGAATGGTTTAACCACTATAAAACCTGATGGTGGCTCCTAGGAAAAGTAAATACCAAACTACTGTGTAGTTTCTCTGAATATGTACATGAGAGAATTGAGAGCATTGACTCACATAATTGTATGTTCATGTTCTTGCTATTCATAATAGTCAAACTGTAGATGTAATCAAAGCATCTATCTACTTATGTATGTACAAACACCGTGTTGTTTGGCCTTTAAAAAAGGGAGATGGATGTATTTGAACACTCACTAGACTATGAATTAACCTTGAAGACATTATGCAATGTTGTGTAAGAATGTCAAATAAGGTGAGCCTACATCTGTGAGATGCCTAGGTTAGTCAAATTCACCCAGACAATGGGGAATTCTGGTTGCCAGGGCATAGGAGAAGAAACGAAAATGTTGTTTAATAGTGTAGTGCTTTCGATTGAAAAGATGAAAAATATTCTGGAGAATAGTGACTGACTCCATTGCAAAGTGACTGTAATAATGACACTGAGCTATACACTCACAACAGACAAAGTGGCTGTGTGTGCTGGCACTCGGTTGTAATCTCAGCACCCATGAGGCAGAGACAGGACTAGTTTATACACTGAAACCTTGTCTCACACAACCAAAACAAGCGAGGGACCAAATAGTACGTGTTATGTTATTTATATTTTACCATGAGAAGTGTCCAAGTGTCCGGTACAAATTTGGAAACAAATGAAATGAGTATTAACAGTCAGAGAATAAAGCGTGATACATGTACACCAGGGGAATATCACATGGCCCCAGAGCAACAGCATGAATCAATTTATAGAAATAACGGTGAGTTACCAGATAACTCATATTGTAAAATTACACTTACATGACGGAGGTCCTAACAAAGCAAAGTGTGATTGTATTTAAAACCACAACAACACACACCTATGGGTGGAATACTGATACGGAAGGGCACTTAAAGAGGCTTTAAAGGCCAGAAATGAAATATATTTCTATCTGAATGGTAGTTACAAAGTATCTACATATAAGAAAATTCATGGAGATATACCCTTAAGTTCCACAGTGTTGTTATGCTCATTCTGCCTAAATTTAAACAGAAAACAAAGTCTCCTATACAAATCTGAGCCTTAAGTCTCAGGCTGGTCTTTATTGTCTAACAAAAACAGGAGGTATTCTTTTTTATTATTAATTTTTATTTTTTATATTAATCACAAGTTATTTACTTTGTATTCCAGCCATAGCCCCCTCCGTCATTCCCTCCCAATGCCACCCTCCCTTCCTCATCTCCTCCCTGCCCCTTTCCAAGTCCACTGCTAGGAGAGGTCCTCCTCTCCTTCCATCTGACCCTAGCTTATCATGTATCTTCAGGACTGGCTGCCATGTCCTCCTCTGTGGCCTAGCAAGACTGTTCCTCCCTCAAGGGGTAGAGGGGGAGGTAAAGGAGCCAGTCGTTGAGGTATTCTTACACTCACAAAAAGATGCTAGTGCAAAACCTGCTACTGACTTTTCTTACTTTTGTCAGTAAAAGAGAGTTGCTGGCTTGAGGAAACCAAAATGAAGCTAGAGAGAGATGCAGGTGGAGTGGGCTCTGCCTGAGGCTACTACAACAGAGCCAAACTGTTGTACCAACTTAGTCATAGGTTAGCAATACCCTTAAAGTCACTTCTGGGTAAGTACCTGGACCACCAACATAGGACTGATGTAATAAGAGCTGTGCATTGAAAGCTAAATGTGCCTTTTGCCTTTCTGAGTAATGCAGTCTACCAGAGGGATCCTTTTTGGAAGATGAGGAGAAGTGAGTGTAGGAGAGGATTAGAATTTGTCATGGAGGATTACCCCAAGAAAGAGATAATAGCTTCTGCAACTCAGCTATTTTATAGAGCAGAACAAGAGCCTAGCAGGCAAGCTTATTATCTGGAGAAAGGATATTCTTAATGATTAGATTCTTCCATATCCCAATTTTCATCTTCAAGTATGATACATGAGAGGAGACAAAGGAGAAAGTGTATTACATAAAGTGAAGGGAGCATGAGGACAATTTTGAACAAAGCAATGACATCTTTTCCCCTAAAAGATCTAACACTCTCTCTCTCTCTCTCTCTCTCTCTCTCTCTCTCTCTCTCTTCTCTCTCTGTCTGTCTCTTGTTCTCTTGTTATCTCTCACTCTCTCTTGCAAACTATATTATGCCAAGAGTACTTTATCAGATATTAATTTTGCTTAAGAATATGGAGTTAGGCAGTCCTCACATGGAACCTCTCAGTCAGTTACTGCCGGAGGTGGCTACGTCATCTTAAAGGTTTCTTTGATTTCTTGGTACACTCATCTTTTCTCATCATGGCTTTGGTGTAAGTGAGTTTATTATAAGGCAGCTGATATCTCACCGAGCACCTGTCTTTTGGTAAACAAACTGCTCAGTTTTCTATTGTCCTCCAGCAGCCCTGCTTCCATTTTCATTATTTCCTTTTATTTGTCAAGATATAATGACCGAGCCAAGCTCAAGTGGACAAAAGTTTTCAGCAGAATTTCAAGACTACTGCATAGTATTATTGCGATTAGAAGGAGATCTGCAAAGAGAACAAAGTGGCATAAAACAAAACACATACAGGTGTTTGGTCCCATGAAGAATGAGCAGTGCCCTGAAAGACTGGTCACAGTGTTCTCACAGTGTAAATCACCGCTCGATTTGACGGTTAATGATTTTTTTCCTGACCCCCATTCCTAATTACCCTGTGTTGTTGGGAGCTAAGTGAAAGAATCAAAGAAAGCTAAGTTAATTAAACACTAAGTTTTAAGAATTACAACTTGGATAAGAGTTTATTGCGTACATAGTAAGAAAGAGTATTTTTATTAAACAAGGCTGATTTTGAGCACGAGGTTATAAGCTTTCCATCTGTTAATAAATTAGCATTTCTGGTAAAAAATAAAAATAAAAAGATTCATAGGCTTTAAGGACTTAATAGTCCCTTCTGGGAACCACATTTATATGGAAGGACTAGAAGTTACACAGATCTGTGTTAGCCAGTCAGAGTGTAAGACACAACTAGATAATAAAGATGATAAACTTCTGGTTTCTTCCTTATGCTTCTGACCAGAGACAAAGGCACAAAGGCCTGGCAGGACTTTTCTCAAGCCAATAAGGCCCTGCTGGTAGTCCAGGCAGATAAGTCTAACAGGACATATTTATCTCCAAAGTTGTGTGCCCAACAACATCCTTGTTTTTGTTTAAACTGACCAAAAATAAGCTAAGGCATTAAACTCCTTAAAACCCTTAACACTCCCATCCCTGCAGAAAGAGCCATGTTCAACTACATGAGTACTTCTTCTGCATTTCAGAGGATCTTCCCATGTGTGACCCCAATCTTAGCTTTTCTTCATGAGCTGATGCTATTTGGTGTGTCTGAGAGTTTCCCTGCTGCTACCTATTGCACTTGAATTTTTTTTGGCCACTGCCTTCTAATTCTAGAACAGGCAGAGAAAACAAAACCAGTCAAGACCTTATACCAATATAATTGTCTATTTACAACTGTTATTGGCCTTGAACTGGCATTCTTGCTCTTATTTGAAGCAGTCTCATAATGGTTATTTTTTTGCAAATATATATATATATATTTGCCAATATGTATATGTATATATATACATATATATATATATATATATATATATATATATATAACATACAGAGTGGTTTTAGTGGAAGAAAACGGTATATTGACATTGAATCAAGCATTGAGATTTATTTATAATCTATATTTAAAAATCAGTGTTAGAGACCCCCAGCAAAATTCAAATAACCGTTCTATAAATGTATTATCTAACCAAATTGTAAGTATTAAAGCCAATCAATAAAACAAAACCACTGTATGTAAGCAGCATTTGTGGTGCTTTGAATTTAGAATGGCCCCATAGGCTCATAGATTTGAATGCTTGATCATTAGAGACTGGTGCATCTTGACAGGGAATAGGAGGTTTGGCTTTAATGGAGTAGGTGTGGCTTTTCGGAGGAAGTTTTTTACTGGAGATAGGATTTGAGGTTTCAAATTGCTCAGGGGAGGCCCAATCTCTCTTTTCCAGTTGCCTGTTGAAATGTGGAATTCTCAGGGGTCTCTCCAGTCCCATGCCTGCTTGTATACTGCCATGCTTCCCACTGTACTGATGATGGAACAAACCTCTGAATGTAAATAAGCCCCAGGTAAGTTCTTTCTTTCATAAGAGTTGTTGTACTAGTGATGCCTCTTCACACTAATAGAACAATTACTAAGATAGCATCCCAAAATGATTGTAAATAACAAGAAAATCACAGAGGAAATTGTGAATACTTTGACAACAGAGAAAAATTACATACAAAACAACACTTAGACTAAATACTCAGTGTTAAGGACAATTTACTAAATATTTAAAAACAATAGCAATACATTTATACTTTTAACTTTAAAAAGTTTTAAAAGATCAAAAGTAAGCCTTAAAAAAGGAACAAAGGCACTACTGAAATTAATGAGCAAAAGTTCCCATTCTTTGTCTTGTCATGACTATTCTAGTCTGAATGAAATTATTCCCTGCTGTGGTTTTGATTTGATCTTGATTAATGACATTGAATATTCTTTAGATACTTGCTGACCGTTTACATGTGGTTTCTTTTGAGAAATATCTATTCAGACTTTCTGCTCATCTGAGTTCATGTAAGCATATGGACTTTTGGCTATTAGTTTGTTTGGCAATTAACCTCTTATCAAACTTATAGTTTGTAAATATTCTCTTCTATTCATTAACTTATGATGGCTAGATTTAATCACCAGCTTGACACGACCTAGAATCTGAGAAGGGAGTTTCAATGAGGGATTATGTATATTTTTTTTGGCATGGTGGTTTGAAAGAGAATGGCTACCAGAGCTCACATATTTGAATACATGGTCCACAGTTGGTGGAAGCTTTTGGGAAGGATTAGAAGGTCTGGTATTATTGGAAGAGTGTGTCACTGGAGGCAGACTTTGAGGTTTCAAAAGACTTATCATTTAAAAGCTCTCTGGCTCCAGCTTTTTAAAGTTCTCAGCTGTTCCTGCCACTACATCTTTGTTTCACTATTATGGCCTCTACCCTTCTAACCCCACAAGCTCCCCATTAAATGCTTTATTTTATAAGTTACCCTGGACATTGTGTTTAATCACAGCAATAGAAAAGTTCCTGAGACATTTGCTTTGTAGAGGACTAACTTAATTACACTAATCAGTGTAGGAAGATCCACCCACTGTAAGTGGCAGTGTTTCCCACACAGTTAACTTTAGATTCTTTAAGAATGGAGCAACCAACCACTCTGGAAATTAATCTGGCACTTTCTCAGACAACTAGGAATAGCGCTTCCCCAAGATCCAGCCATACCACTTTTAGGCATATATCCAAAAGAGGCTCAAGTACACAAAAAAGGACATTTGCTCAACCATGTTTGTAGCAGCTTTATTTGTAATAGCCAGAAGCTGGAAACAACCCAGATGCCCCTCAACTGAAGAATGGATGCAGAAATTGTGGTACATCTATACTATGGAATATTACTCAACAATGAAAAATAAGGAAATCATGAAATTTGCAGGTAAATGGTGGGACCTGGAAAGTATCATCCTGAGTGAGTTGTCCCAGAAGCAAAAAGACACACACGGTATATACTCACTCATATAGACATACAACATAGGACAAACCCACTAAAATCTGTGCATCTAAAGAAACTAAGCAAGAGAGAGGACCCTAACTAAAACAGTCAATCCCCATCCTGAAAGGCAAAGAGGATGGACATCAGAAGAAGAAGAAAAGAGGAAACAACCTAGGAACCTTCTACAGAGGACCTCTGAAAGCCTCTGCCCTGCAGACTATCAAAGCAGATGCTGAGCCTGATGGCCAACTGTTGGGCAGAGTGAAGGGAATTTTATGTAAGAAGTGGGAAATAGTAAGAGCTGGAGAGGACAGGGTCTCCACAAGGAGAGCAACAGAACAAGAAAATTTGAACACAGGGAACGTCCCAGAGACTCATACTCCAACCAAGGACTATTCATGGAGATAACCTAGAACCCCTGCACAGATGTAGCCCATGGCAGTTCAGTGTCCAAGTGGGTTCCATAGTAATGGGAAGAGGGACTGCCTCTGACAT